>NC_059084.1:1251500-1876000 GCF_020497125.1 Mauremys mutica
ATAGAGACGTTAATGAAAAGCAGCTGGGGCCACAGAGACTGATCTCCACTCTAATGACTGACTGGCTGCATCACAGCAGTGCCTAGAGGATCCAGCAGAGCCAGGACCCCATCATACCGGGCGCTGCAGAGACGCAGTGAGAGGCAGCCCTGGCCCCGAGGAGCTCACAGTGTGACTAGGCAAAGGGAGGAGGGCTGAGGACGAGCGTGGGAGAGGAGTCCATGGCACAGCTCATGCTGGGAGATGAAACTAAATTGAAGGTCCCTGAGTCCTGGTAGCTGCATTCCAGCCGGCTCTGGAAGGCCCCTGGCTAGGGCGTTAATGACAATAACAATCCTGCTGAACACGTCTGTACTCTGGCACCCAGAGCTGCTAGCCCGGCTCAGAGGAGTCATGCTTGTCTCTGGCACAGCTGGGGCGGGGGCTGAAGGAGCAGGAGTGAGTCCCAGTTTCAGACACTTCTGTGCTGGAGAAATGGCTCACACAGCTGCCATGGGTGCTGGGCATTTCCTCTCTAACCCCGGGAGAGCGCCCACGAGCCCAGGTTGCCGTTGGCTCAGGGATCCTGGTGTCCAGAGAGCCGAAGCAGCAGCCACCTTCCAGCGTTATTTATTACAAGCCGGGTGTGCAGACGCTCTTTAGCGTGATGCAGCTTGGGGTGCCTGATGATGTCACTAAGATACATTCAGGGTTCCCCAGTCACCCAGCAGCCACCCCAGCCGGGGACTCTCCTGAGAGTTACTGGCTGGTGTCACTCCGTGTCCATCTGATCAGCCGTGAAAGTGATGGTATTGTCCATACTCCTGCAGTCCATCCCCAGGCCAAGCTCCCACTTCAGCCTCCAGGCCTTTCCCTGGCTCAGGACATCAGGATTTCAGAGCTACACCATCCTGTCGACCAGCATGAGGGGTCTCACTACCTCTGCACTGAGATTTCAGTTTTGCTTGTAGCTAAAAGATGTCAATCAATGTTACAGTTTATCATAGTTTTAGGTGAATTTTTGTTATGATCTAGATAAAAGAGCTACAAAGAAATTGAATTAAAACAGCAGAAAAAATTGTAAGTACATTTTGCAGACAGGTCGCATTTCTGAGAATTTTCAGCATGCTGACTTATGCTCCTAGTTTTCCATGGAAAACTGCATATGCATTTTGTCAGCCTATTTGTCTGCCCGACTTTTCTGAAAATCAGGCCCTAACTGTTCTTAAGCTACTAGTTTAAATGGTATAATGCTTCAGAAGGGGTTTTACATGCGTCTCTGATCCACCAAATACACCCACAGCTTCCATGCATTAGTGACAAGGCCCTCGTTATCCCATCTCCCACCCCTGCAGCCACTTCACACCCACCCTGGAGACTGGTGCCGTTAGTCTGTAATGTGAAGGCTGAGACGCTTCACCGATTTCCCATCTATCCTAACCTGTCTGTCTTTCTTCTGGAACTAAAGAGATCTGCAAGCTCCCTATGGAACCCGGCCCATGTTTTACCTACGTGTCCAGCTACTTCTACAACTCGGTCACCAAGAGGTGTGAGGAGTTTGTTTATGGCGGCTGCCAGGGCAATGGGAACAGGTTTCCCAATATGGACGAATGTCTCCAGACTTGTGGAAGCTCAGGTGAGAGCAATAGAAACTCAGCTGGTTGGGTTGTGAGCTGCCCAGGTGAGAGAGACATTAATGCAATGATGCTGGGGCTGCAGGGACTGATCTCCATTGTAATGGCTGATTGGCTGCATCACAGCAGTGCCTAGAGGCTCCGACAGAGATCAGGACCCCGGCGTTCCAGGCGCTGCACAGACACACAGAGCTCGCAGTCTGACTAGACAAAGGGGAGGAGGGGCTGAGGATGGGTACTTTGAGAGGAGTCCATGGTGCAGCTCATGAGGGGAGTGAACTCACTTGAATGTCCCCCGAATCCAGGTAGCTGCATTCCAGCCTGTCTGGCAGCCCCTGCTAGGGACATAATGACAATAACAATCCTGCTGAGCATGTCTACAGCCTGTACTTCCTGAGACTGGGTTTCACATGGTGTCCTGATATACACACAGCTCTCATGAACTGGGGACAAAGTTCTCTGGTAGCCCCAACTCCCACCGCGCTGCTGCACCTCGCATCCCCCCGACCCCCACAAGACTGGGCCCAGTTAGTTTCGAATTAGGAGGCTGAGCTCCTTTGCCGAATTCCCCCTTTTCCTCCTAACTTGTCCCTCTTTATTCTGTAGATGTAGATACCTGCCAGCTCCCTGTGCAGCCTGGCCCGTGTAAGGCCTACACGACCTGGTACTTCTACAACTCAGCCACCAAGAAGTGTGAGGAGTTCAGGTACGGTGGCTGCCAGGGCAACGAGAACAGGTTTGCCACCAAAGACGAATGTTTCCAGACATGTGGACGCCCAGGTACCGTGATGATGGAAACTCGGTTGGGCTGTGATCTGCCCAGGCCAGAGGCACATTAATGCAAAGATGCTGGAGCCACAGGGGTGATTTTCAATAAATCTTCGAATACCTGGGATGGTCCAGGCAGGCGTTTGTCTAACCTGCTCTTAAACACCTCCAGTGATGGAGATTCCACAACCTCCCTAGGCAATTTGTTCCAGTGCTTAACCACCCTGACAGTTAGGAAGTTTTTCGTAATGTCCAACCTAAACCTCCCTTGCTGCAATTTAAGCCCATTGCTTCCTGTCCTATCCTCAGAGATTAAGAAAAATAATTTTTCTCCCTCCTCTTCGTAACAACCTTTTATGTACTTAAACTGTTATCATGTCCCCTCTCAGTCTTCTCTTTTCCAGACTAAACAAACCCAGTGTTTCCAATCTTCCCTCCTAGGTCATGTTTTCTAGACCTTTCATCATTTTTGTTGCTCTTCTCTGGATTCTCTCCAATTTGTCCACATCTGTTCCAGAGTGTGGTGCCCAGAACTGGATGCAATACTCTGGCAGAGGCCTTATCAGAGCTGAACAGATTGAAAGAATTATGTCTTGTGTCTTGCTCACAACACTCCTGCTAATGCATCCCAGAATGATGTTCGGTATTTTTTGCAACAGTGTTCACTGCTGACTCATATTTAGTTTGTGATCCACTATAACTAAGCCTAATTTTAGTCACGGATATTTTTAGTAAAAGTTATGGACAGGTCACGGGCAGTAAACAAAAATTCACAGCCCATGATTTGTCCATGACTTGTCCAATATACCCCTGACTAAATTTGGGTGCTCGTGGGGAGGGCGAGTGACCCGGGGCCTGGCTGCGCCTCTGCCTAGGAGCCGAGGGATGTGTTGCCAATTCCAGGGAGCTGCCCTGAGGTAAGCGCTGCCTGGAGCCCATACCCACCCCCTGTGCCCCAACCCCCTGCCCCACCCTGAGCCTCCTCCCACACCCAAACTCCTGCTGCTGCTGCTGGAGGATGTGGAGCGTGGTGGCCCGAGACTGCCCCAGCAGCGGCTGGTGTGGCTGGCCCAGGGGCTGCCTGAGCTGGTCAGGCAGCCCTTGGGCCAGCTGCATTAGCCACTGCAGAAGTCACAGAGGTCATGGAATCCGTGACTTTCCATGACCTCCGTGACAGACTCACAGCCTTAACTCTAACCCCCAGATCCCTTTCCGCAGTGCTCCTTCCTAGGCAGTCATTTCCCATTTTGTATGCGTGCAACTGATTGTTCTTTCCTAAGTGCAGTACTTTGCATTTGTCCTTATTGAATTTCATCCTATTTATTTCAGACCATTTCTCCAGTTAGTAAAGATAATTCTGAATTTTAATCCTGTCTTTCAAATCACTGCAACCACTCCCAGCTTAGTATCATCTGCAAACTTTCTGAGGAGTCTTGATGCATTTATCCAAATCATTTATGAAGATAGCAAACAGAACCAGACCCAGGAGAGATTCCTGCAGGACCCTGCTCGATATGTCCTTCCAGCCTGACTGTGAACGCTTGATAACTACTCTCTGAGTACGGTTTTCCAACCAGTTGTGCACTACCTTATAATAGGGTTGTCTAGGCTATATTTCTCTGGTTGTTTCTGAGAAGGTTGTGTGAGATAGTATCAAAAAGCCTTACCAAAGTCAAAACGCATCAAGTCTACCAGTTCCCTCATCCACAAGTCTTGTTACCTTGTCACAGAAGGGTACTAGGTTGGCTTGACATGATTTGTTTTGACAAATCTATATTGACTGTTACTTATCCCCTTATTATCTTCTAGCTGCTCACCAATTGATTGTTTGCTTATTTGCTCCATTATCTTTCTGGGTACTGAAGTTAAGCTGATTGGTCTATAATCCCCTGGGTTGTCTTTATTCCCCTTTTCATGACTAGATACTATACGTGCCCTTTTCCAGTCCTCTGGGATCTCTCTGATCCTCCATGAGCAAGGCTGAGATTTTGTTGTGGATATTTTTAATAAAAGTCAGGGACAGGTCATGGACAATAAAAAATTCATGGAAGTCCATGACCTGTCCCTGACTTTTACTAAAAATATCCCTGATAAAATGGGAAGGGGCTGGGCAGCTGTGGGGTGGCTGGGAGCTCTGGGGCCCTCACCACCTGTGAGGCCTCAGAGCTCCAGGATGCCCTTGCCCCACCCTCCCCCATGGTGGCCAGGGAGCTGCGCGGATCCCCCTGCCCCCTGCAGTGGCCAGGGAGCTGCGGGGTACCCCTGCTACTCATGGCAGCTCAGAGCTTGGGGGCCTGCTGCCTCAGGTGGCAGGGGCATCTTGCAGCTCTCTGCCGCTGCGGGAGGCGATGGGACCCTGCAGCTTCCAGCTGCCGGGGGTGAAGCCTCACGGAGGTCTTTGGAAGTCACAGATTTCGTGACTTTCGCGACCTCCGTGACAAAATCGTAGCCTTAGCCATGAGTTCTCAAAGATAAATGCTAATGGCTCATAAATCTCTTGAGTCAGTTCCTTAAGTATTCTAGGATGTATTTTGTCAGGCCCTGCCAACTTGAAGGCATCTAACTTGTCTAAGTAATCCTTAACTTGTTCTTTCCCTATTTCAGCCTCAGAGCCTGCCCCATTTACGCTGATGTTCACTATATCAGTCACCCGATCGCTGCTAACCTTTTTGGGGAAAACTGAAAGAAAAAAGACATTTAATGCTTCCGTCATTGCTATGTTTTCTGTTATTGTCTTTCTCTCCTCATTGAGTAATGGGCCTCCCCTGTCCTTGGTCTTCCTCTTGCTTCTAATGAATTTGTAAAATGTTTCCTTGTTACCCTTTATGTCCCTAGCTAGTTTGATCTCATTTTGTGCCGGGACCTTTCTAATTTTGTCCCTGCATGCTTGTGTTGTTGTTTTGAGATCCATCCTTCATAATTTGAGCTAGTTTCCCCTCTTCGTATGGCTCTGTTTTGAGTGTCAGGTCGTTGAAGATCTCCTGGTTAAGCCAGGGTGGTCGTTTACCAGACTTCCTACCTTTCCTATACTTTGAGATAGGTTGCGCTTGTGATCTTAATAAAAAACAGCTAACTCCCTGAACTCTTTTTCCCCCTTAGACTTGCTTCCCCTGGGATCTTACCTATCAATTCGCGGAGTTTGCTAAGGGGGGATTTCTTGAATTCCATTGTCTTTATTCTGCTGTTTTCCCTCCTACCATTTGCACCTAATTTGCATGAAAACTTGCACATGCATTTTGCTTGCCCATTTGTCTGCCTGATGTTTCTGAAATCCTGGCCCTAAATGTTCTTCAGCTCATCATTTCAACGACGTAATTCTTGAGCATGGGTTTGACCGGGTGCTGATACACCAGATACACCCAGAGAGCTCTCATGTGCTGGGGTCAAGGTCTTCTTTTAGCCCCATCTCCTACCCCAGCTGCTGCACCTCACAACCAGCCTGGAGCCCAAGAGCCTGTTAGTTTTGAATGAGGAAGTTGAGATTCTTTGCAGAGGGCCCCCCTGTCCTCCTAACCCATCTGTCTTTCTTCTGTAGTTCAAGAGATCTGCAAGCTCCCTGTGGATGCCGGCTCATGTTTTTCCTACATGACCCGCTACTTCTACAACGCGGTCACCGACAGCTGTGAGGAGTTCGTGTATGGCGGCTGCGAGGGCAATGGGAACAGGTTTGCCACTAAAAATGAATGTCTCAAGACCTGTGGCAGCCCAGGTAAGAGAGCGAGAGCAACTCAGCTAGTTGGACTGTGAGTTGCCGAGGAGCAGAGATGTTAATCAAAGACGCTGGGGCCACAGGAACGGATCTCCATTATTAGCTGTATCATAGCAATGCCTAGAGGACCCACCAGAGATCATCTCCCAACGTGCTGAGCACTGCACATGGCGGCAGCCCTGGCCCCGAGGAGCTCAGTCTGACTAGACAAAGGGTGGGAGGGCTGAGGATGGGTACTGTGAGAGGAGTCCATGGTACTGCTCATGACGGGAGTTGGAACTCAGCTGAAGGTCCCCCGAGTCTCTGCATTCCAGCCGGCTCTGGAAGGCCCCTGGCTAGGGCGTTAACAACAATAACAATCCTGCTGAACACGTCTGTAGCCTGGCACCCAGGACCGCAGACCTGTTGGTCTGGCTCAGAGGAGTCAAGCTCGTCTCTGGCCCAGCTGGGGTGGGGGCTCAAGGGGCAGGACACTGGAGAAATGGCTCACACAGCTGCCATGGGTGCCGGGCATTTCCTTGTTAACCCCTGAGAGCGCCCACGACCTTTGCCTTTGCTCAGGGGTCCTTGTAACGTGATCCCTGGGGTACAACCTGGAACTGGGGTTCTGCTGGGCCCCCCTAACTCTCCACCCTGGGCTGACTCTCACAAGGCTTTGCGAGTGACAAGCAGAAAGCCCCTTCAGGGGCTGTGATCACTCCGCACAACAGCATGCGGAGCCCCGCACCCAGCTCTATCGCATGAATGCTCCCAGAGCTGCTCACGAATCACACAGAGAAAGGCACCAGCAAATCTGCCAAGCCCCCAGCCTTGCACCCCAAAACTGAACCGTCTTGCTTTGGTTCATTACCCAGCATGGGGTGTGTGATGATGTCACTAAGATACATTCAGGGTTCCCCAGTGACCCAGCAGCCACCCCAGCTGGGGACTCTCCTGAGAGTTACTGGGCTGGTTTCATTCCATGTCAGTCTGATCAGCAGTGAAAAGGTTTTGTCAATACTGGGGACAAGATCCTCCTGTGCATCCCCAGACAAAGCTCCAGCCACAGCCTCCCTGGCTCAGGACGTCAGGATTTCAAAGAATGAGGAGTCCTTGTGGCACCTTAGAGACTAACAAATTTATTTGAGCATGAGCTTTCGTGGGCTAAAACCCACTTCATTGGATGCATGTCATTTCAAAGCTGTATCGTCCCTTCAACCAGCATGACAGATCTCACTGCCTCTGCACTGAGCTTTCAGTTTCGCTTTTAGCTCATTGATGCTGATCAGCATTACATTTTATTCCAGTTATAGGGGGACTATTTGTTAAGATCTGGACAAAATCACTTAACAGAAATAACATTAGATCAGCAAAAGAAAGATCAGTGATTTTTGCAGTTGGATCCCAATTCCCAGAATGTTCAGCATGCCAATCTAGGCACCTAATTTGAACGGCAAATGGCACATGCATTTTGTCTGCCCCTTTGTCTGCCCAATGCTTCTGAAAACCTGGCCCGAAACCTTCTGCAGTAATAATGTTAATGATAAAAAGCGACTCATAGACTCATAGACTTTAAGGTCAGAAGGGACCATTATGATCATCTAGTCTGACCTCCTGCACAATGCAGGCCACAGAATCTCACCCACCCACTCCTGTAACAAACCCCTAACCTATGTCTGAGTTATTGAAGTCCTCAAATTGTGGTTTAAATACCTCAACGTGCAGAGAATCCTCCAGTGACCCATGCCCCACGTTGCAGAGGAAGGTGAAAACCCCCCAGGGCCTCTGCCAATCTGCCCTGGAGGAAAATTCCTTCCCAACCCAAAATATGGTGATCAGTTAAACCCTGAGCATGTGGGCAAGAGTCACCAGACAGAGGCAAAGTATTTGTTTAGATATTGGGCCATGCCTAGATTATCCTTAACCTCCACTCCATCCTCAGTGTTTAGCGGTCCCACTTCTTCTATTTTGTTTTCTTCTTATTTATATGGCTATAGAACCTTTTACTATTGGTTTTAATTCCCTTTGCAAGGTCCAACTCTACATGGCTTTTGGCCTTTCTCACTTTATCCCTACATGTTCTGACCTCAATAAGGTAGCTTTCCTTGCTAATCCCTCCCATCTTCCACTCCTTGTAGACTTTCTGCTTTTTCTTAATCACCTCTCTGAGATGCTTGCTCATCCAGCTTGGTCTACAACTCCTGCCTATGATTTTTTTCCCTTTTCTTGGGATGCAGGCTTCTGATAGTTTCTGCAACTTTGACTTGAAGTAATTCCAGGCCTCTTCCACCTTTAGATCCACAGGTTCTTCAGTCCAATCCACTTCCCTAACTAATTTTCTTAATTCTTTAAAGTTAGCCCTTTTGAAATAAAAAACCCTAGTCCCAGGTCTATTTTTGTTTATCCTTCCATCTAGTTTGAACTGAATTAGCTCATGATCACTCAAACCAAGGTTGCCCCTACAACCATTTCTTCTATGAGGTCCTCACTACTCACCAAAACCAAATCTAAAATGGCATCCCCTCTTGTTGGTTCTTCAACTACTTGGTGAAGGAATCCATCAGCTATCACATCCAGAAAAATCTGAGCCCTATTATTGTTACTAGCACTTGTCCTCCAGTCTATATCTGGGAAGTTAAAGTCTCCCATGATCACACAATTCCCATTAGTATTTACTTCATTAAAAACATTAAAAAGGTCTCTATCCATATCCAAATCTGATCCCGGCAGTCTGTAGCACACCCCAAGCACTATCGCATGGGAGGCTCTAGTAGCTTTCTTCCTCAATGTGATTTTTGCCCAGACAGACTCTGTCTTATCCATTCCATCACTTCTTATTTCTTTACAGTTAACCTCATCATTGATATACAATGCTACGCCACCACCTTTGCCTTTATTTCTGTCTTTGCTAAACAGCACATAGCCTTCAACACCTGTACTCCAGTCATGACTACTATTCCACCATGTTTCTGTTATCCCTATAATAGCCAGTTTCACTTCCTGCACCAGTAGCTCTAGTTCCTCCATTTTGTTACCTAGGCTCCTCGCATTAGTGTACAGACATCTTAATTTTTGCCGTTTGGCTTCACTGACATTCTTTACCCAATTAGGCCCAGACATTCTACCACCAGTATCACCTATTAGACTGGTATCTACACTACCCTTCCTCCTTACGTCCATTCTCCTGCCCACGGCTGTATCCTCTCTTACTTTGTTTTCTTCTCTCTCATGTTAAATTCCAGCGTGGAGATTACCTGGACATCTCCCAACCATCTCCCCCAAATTCCTAGTTTAAAGCTCTCTTAATCAGTTGTGCCAGCCTCCATCCTAGAAGTCTATTTCCCTCCCTACTCAGGACAAAGAGTCCTGTGGCACCTTATAGACTAACAGATGTATTGGAGCATAAGCTTTCATGGGTGAATCCCTACTTCGTCAGACGCATGTCAAAGTTAATGATGTCATTCCTGAGCATTGATAGTACATGGGGCTCGGTACAGCTGATACATACGCTTTCTAGCACTAGGGACAAGGTCTCTTTTAGCCTCAGGTCAGACCCCAGTTGCTGCCTCTTTCACCCCTCATGGAGCCTGTGGCCTTGTTGGTGTTGAATAGGAGGCTGAGATCTTTCACAGCCCCTGTTCCTCCTAACCCGTCTGTCGTTATTCTGTAGATACAAATATCTGCCAGCTCCCTATGCAGCCTGGCCCATGTCAGGCCTACGTGACCCGCTACTTCTACAACTCGGTCACCAAGAAATGTGAGAAGTTCAGGTACGGTGGCTGCCAGGGCAATGAGAACAGGTTTGCCACCAAAGACGAATGTCTTGAGACCTGTGTGCGACCAGGTAAGCGAGTGAGAGAAACTCAGCTAGTTGGGTCGGGAGCTGCCAGATAATTGAAACGTGAAAGCCACAGGGGTTTGTAGCAGGGTGGACCCTGCTCCGGGGTTTTAAGGGGTTAAAAGTGGCCTGACAGAGCTGAGCTGATTGGGGAAGTGGCTACAGCTGGGGGCCACGCCCCAAACTGAGGAGCAGGGCCTTATAAAAGGCAGGGAAGCTAGGAGCCCAGACAGTCTCTCTTCTGCCTTCAGAGAGAGATGGGCCTAGCTGCTGGGAAAGAGAGACCAGGTACCTGAGTGCAGCAGGGCTGGGGAAGGCTGAGGAGCCGGGGAGCTCCAGCCTAGAAAGCCCCAGGCTGCGGCCTAGGAGTGGGCCGATAGGTACTGTGGGTTGCAGAGGGCGGCCCAGGGGTAGGACAAAGCAGCAGGTCCAAACCCTCCTTGCCAGGGATGAGTTGGCTGAGACTGCAGTCTGCCCAGAGTGGGGGCTAGACAATGACTGGCAGTAGCCATACACTGAGGCAAGGTAGGGATAGAGGGTGAGGGTTCCCTAAGGAGGGGAGACCCAGAGAGACGGGGGTTATTGTCAGGGGGCAGCACCCCAGAGAAAGGGGCACCGGGTCCAGGGAGGGACACGGGGGCCAGACGAACAGGTGGATCACTGGCCTGCAGAGGGCGCTCCGGTGCTGGACGGAGCTAATTCCATGAGTCACCAGCAGGAGGCGCCGCAGGGGTGAGTACCGCCCGGTTACAGGTTGATCACCACTATAATGACTGATTAGCTACATCACAGCAGTGCCTGCACAGACCAGGGCCTCGTTGTGCTAGGGGCTGTACAGAGGAGGCTAGGGAGTTAATGACAAGAACAATCCTGCTGAACACGTCTATAGCCTTTCCCCCAGGACCGCACACCTGCTGGCCTGGCTCAGACGAGTCATGCTCATCTCTGGCACTGCTGGGGTGGGGGCTCACGGGGCAGGACACTTAGTGCTGGAGAAACGGCTCACACAGCGGCCATGGGCGCTGGGCATTTCCTCATTAACCCCTGAGAGCGCCCAGGAGCCCAGCTTTGCCTTTGGCTCAGAGATTCCACACACAGCAGAACTAGACTGTCCGAACCTGATCCCGAATGCAGCTGAGCCCTGGGATGAGCCCGGCCCCTCGCTTACTGGGCACTGGCAGGTGTAACTGCAGGCCTTTCACCTTCCACTGCCCTGCCTGCTCCCCACATCAAGAACATTCCCACTTTGTCACAGCACGACAAAATCGTGAGCGCTGGCAGCACACTCAGGCCCCGCCAGTAGTCAGTGCCCGGTGGATCAGCAGTGAAAGGCGATGGTATTGTACATACCAGGCACAAGGTCCTGCAGTGCATCCCCAGGCAAACTCCTGCTCCAGCCTCCAGGCCCTTCCCTGGCTCCGAGGATTCCAGAGCTGCAGGATCCCTTCAAGCAGCATGACGGGGCGCACTCCTCGGCACTGAGAGTTCAGTATTGCTTGTGGCTAAATGACGTCAATCAGTGTTACAGTTTTTCCGAGTTATAGTGAGACTGTAGTTCAGGTCTAGACCAAATTGTTTAACATGAATTATATAAAGACAGCAGAAAAAAATGTCAATTTTGTAGATAAATCCCAATTCCTAGAATGTTCATCATGCGAATTTATGCACCTAATTTGCTTGGAAAATTGCACGTGCATTTTGTCTGCCCATTTGGCTGCCTAACGTTCATGAAAACCTGGCCCACGGTGCTTCCACGAATAGCTGAACTGGCGTAATTCTTGTGCCTGGGTTTCACATGCGGCTCTGATACACCCGCAGCTCTCGGGCATTTGGGTCAAGGCCTTGGTTAGCCTCAGCTCCCACCCTTCTCACCCACTCCAGAGCCCGGGCCCTTGTTCGCTTGCAGTGCGAGGCTCAGTTCCTTTGCAGATTTCCCCCTTTCCTCCTTTGCAGTTAATGATGTTTGCAAACTCCCTGTGGACTCTGGCTCATGTTTTTCCTACGTGACCCTCTACTTCTACAACTCGGTCACCAAGAAGTGTGAGGCGTTCACCTACGGCGGCTGCGAGGGCAATGGGAACAGGTTTGCCTCCGTCGACGAATGTCTCAGGACCTGCGGAAGTGCAGGTACGAGAGTGACAGAGGGATGGGGCTAAGCTAGACCTATCTCACAGAGCTGGAAGGGACCCCGGGAGGTCATCGAGTCCAGCCCCCGCCTTCGCTAGCAGGACCAAGGACTGATTTTGCCCCAGGTCCCTAAGTGTCCCCTCAAGGATTGAGCTCACAACCTGGGTTTAGCAGGCCAGTGCTCAACCCACTGAGCTACCCCTCCCCTCATGGGTGGGGTGGTGTAAAGTCCTGACCAGAGCAGGTGCTTGTCACATTGCAAAGGCGCCAGCCTGTTCCTACATTTCCCTTTGGAACAGGAACGAACACGTCATTTTCTAAGGCCGTTGGGTGACTCAGCAACTGCTCCCCTTCTCCTGTTGTCAAACGGAACAAACGGCTACCCAGGGAGGTGCCTCTTTGCAGGGGTGAGAGCGCAGCTGGGACGAGCCCTTGGCCCTCCCGGTCGCCACTCTGCACCCGTTGGAAACGCTGTTACTGTTATGGCCCCCAAAGGGGCTGGGCGCGGCACAGCCAGGATCTCCCATCAGCCCAGCATGAGAGACACGAGCTCTGTGCAGGATTCACAGAGAACCACAGAGATGTTCGCTCCTGCGGGCGGTCCTGCCCCTCGGCCGCTCCCTTTGCATCCCTTAGCGCCGTGTTTATCCACCCTTCCCTCGCTGGCACCCCTGGGACAGAATTCCTCCCCTCACCCCTAGAGCTGGGCGGGGCTCGGCCCGGGAGAGCCTGGCTGAAGCTGGAAGTGGAGGTTTCTTGGCTGGAAGGCCGCCCCTCCCTACGCTGAGCTCTCGGTGAGACAGGGACTGGAGAGGGACTGGGCGGGGACCCCTAGCTCTAGGGCAGAGGCCAGGGGTGCCCTGAGCGCAGGCCTGGGGGCAGTTTTCCATCTGGTATCTAATCTCTCACTGCTGTCTCCAGGGCTGGTGCATTTCTCTGAGGACCCCGCTCAGCCCCACATGGAGCTGTTGGGCTTTGTTACCAGCCAGGTGTCTCAGTGCCATGGGACCGTTCTGTCTTCCAGAGAAACCCGGGTTCTGCCCCAAGACAACCGGAGGGCTCTGCATTCTGGGATGCAATGATGATGACGACTGTCCTGGAGCAGAAAAGTGCTGCAGTAATGGGTGTGGCCGGACTTGCCAAACCCCCACGGCAGGTGAGGTTCAGCATAGTGCCGGGGGTCTGCAGAGCGAGTCCTGCCTCCCGCTGCACGGGGCCGTTCTGATCACCAGGCACAAGGGCTCCCTGCCCCCATCTCTGAGCGCTGGGAGGAATCGGGGTCACGCAGACAGGGGCAGGGCCTGGAGGATTCTCTGCAGCTTGAGGTCTTCAAACCGCAATTTGAGGACTTCAGTAACTCAGACATGGGTTAGGGGTTTGTTACAGGAGTGGGTGGGTGAGATTCTGTGGCCTGCGTTGTGCAGGAGGTCAGACTAGATGATCATAATCAGGGCCGGCTTTAGGAAGTGCGGGGCCCAATTTGAACATTTTTGGCGGGGCCCTGGCAGGGATGACTAAAAAAAAAAAAGCCTTTCATTTCTTCCTTCTATTATTTACTTTCCATAACTATATAAATAATAAAATTATATATTATGTACATTGATTCATATATGCTGTTGATTGGTTATTAATGAACACCGTTTCACATGTGTGGGTCACCGCCAATCCCTGGGGGTGTGCACATGTGTGGGTTCCAGCTGCTCCCTGCCCCCCCTCATTGAAGCAGGTGTGCAGGGTTACTGCCCTGGGAACTGCAGGGCAGCAGTGGACATGGGGCTGGTTGGAGGCAGGGCAGGGGCTGACTGGAGGTAGGGTCTGGCTGCAGGCAGGGCAAGGGGTGCGGGGCTGGCTGGAGACGGGGGTGGGCTGGCTGGCTTCAGGCAGGGCCGCAGGGGAGTGCAGCAGGGGTTGTCAGGGCTGGAGACAGAGGATTGTGGGACTGGCTGGCTTCAGGCACGGGGGTGCAGCAGGGGTTGGCTGGAGACAGAGCAGGGGGTGCAGGGCTGGGTGCGGGCAGGGGTGTGTGAAGGGCTGGCTGGCTTTGGGCAGGGCCACAGGGTGTGTGGCAGGGGTTGGCTGGAGACAGGGCAGGGGGTTTGGCAGTGGCTGGCTGTGGGCACAGGGTGCAGAGCTGGCTGCAGGCATGGGGGGGCAGAGCTGGTGCAGGCAGGGCAAGGCAAGGGCTGCAGCAGAGGCAGCTGGAGCCCTGGCCCTTTAAATAGCCCCCAAGACCCCCTCTATCCCAGGGCTCTGGGGGCTATTTAAAGGGCCCGGGGCTCTCCTGCTTCTACCCCACTTCAGACCTTTTAAATAGCCGCGGGAGCCCTGAGGAATGCATAGGGGCAACCCGGGGCTCCGGCGGCTATTTAAAGGACCGGGGTGGCAGAGACAGCTGGAGCCCCAGGCCTTTAAATAGTCCCCGGAGCCCCCCGCTACCCCAGGGTGCCAACTGGGAGAGCGGGGCTGCAGTGTAGGGCTTGCCGCACTGCGGCCGAAGCTCCAGCCGGGGCCGCGGGGCTTGCCGCACTCTGGCCGGAGCTCCAGCTGGGAGAGCGGGGCTGCGGGGCTTGCCGCGCTCCGGCGGGAGCTCCAGCTGGGAGAGCGGGGCCGCGGGGCTTGCCGCGCTCCGGCCGGAGCTCCAGCTGGGAGAGTGGGGCCGCGGGGCTTGCCGAGCTCCAGCCGGAGCTACAGCTGGGAGAGCGGGGCCGCGGGGCTTGCCGCGCTCCGGCCGGAGCTCCAGCCGGGGCCGTGGGGCTTGCCGTGCTCCAGCCAGAGCTCCAGCTGGGAGAGTGGGGCCGCGGGGCTTGCCGCGCTCCGGCCGGAGCTCCAGCTGGGAGAGCGGGGCCGCGGGGCTTGCCGCGCTCCGGCCGGAGCTCCAGCTGGGAGAGCGGGGCCGCGGGGCTTGCCGCGCTCCGGCCGGAGCTCCAGCTGGGAGAGCGGGGCCGCGGGGCTTGCCGCGCTCCGGCCGGAGCTCCAGCTGGGAGAGCGGGGCCGCGGGGCTTGCCGCGCTCCGGCCGGAGCTCCAGCTGGGAGAGCGGGGCCGCGGGGCTTGCCGCACTGCGGCCGAAGCTCCAGCCGGGGCCGCGGGGCTTGCCGCACTCTGGCCGGAGTTCCAGCTGGGAGAGCGGGGCCGCGGGGCTTGCCGCACTCTGGCTGGAGCTCCAGCTGGGAGAGCGGGGCTGTGGAGCAGCCGCTCTCCCGCCTGCGCTTTGGTCAGGGGAGCGGGGCCACAGAAGACCCCGGAGCAGAGAGACGGCAGCTGGAGTAAGTAAAAAAAAAAAAAATTAAAAAGGCGCCAAAGGTGTGGGGCCCTCTTAGGCGCGGGGCCCGATTCCCAGGAATCGGGCGAATCGGCTTAAAGCCGGCCCTGATCATAATGGTCCCTTCTGACCTTAAAGTCTATGAGTCTATCACAGACCTGCTCCGAGTGACCCAGCTCCCCCAGGCCTGGGGTCTGCGTGGAAGCTGGGAGTGCAGATTGCCCTCTCCCCCCACGGTGCTCCCAGCTCTCTGGGGACGAGGCGAAGGGCTGCGGGAGGCTGGCGTGGAGATGGGGAGAGGGCTGCTCAGGGGTGATATCGGCCGGCTGGGTCTCCTGCCTCCTCCCCGGGGCTGCTCTGTGCCAGGGGGTTTGCCCAGTGGTGGCTCCCGAGGTCACCCAGCCCCGTGCCCTCAGCCCTGCTGCAAGGACGGCGACTGCCGGGGAAGGGCCCGGTGCAGCCGCATCCGCCGTGGCCCCGACCCCCTCCCAAGGCAGAACCGCTCTGCCTGCACCTGACACCGAGGGGCCCCCTGCGTGCCGGGATCTCTGTGCCCAGCCCTGCGCATGAGGCAGTCCAGGATTGCAGGTCCTTGCTGCTGTCACCTCCCTCCCTGCCCCCCAGCCTCAGGAGCAGCCCCTGGCCTGACCGACTGCCCCTTCTTCCACAGGGCCGACCAGAGAGAGTGACCGGGACGAGCCGAGAGCGTGACAGCAGGGCCTGTGGGGGGATGGGACAGGATCCTCCAATCCGGTCCCCACCTGACACCCACGCCCAGTCGCCCGTGGGCCTGATCTCGCCCCGCACGTGGCTTGTGTAATAAAGAGCTCAGCTCAGCTGGCCTCCCTGTGATTTCCTGGCTTGGGCCTCACTGTCCCTGCAGCTGGAGCCTGTGCCCCAGGCTAATGTCCCTGGTGAAACAGGGTCTCCGGGGGGGTGGCAGGCATTGGACAGTGTCACTAGAGCGTGAGCTGCCCCATAGGCCCTGGCTCCAGAGAGCAGCTGTTCGTGTGCTGGAGACACCAGATCCCAAGGATCGCAGTCCCCCGCCCCACAGGACCTTCGCTACAAGAGGAGCATGTTCCCTCTGTAGCCCCACCTCTCGTAGCATCTCCCCAGCGCAGCGAGCTGCAGACGGTGCCCTGGGGCTGCATGAGCACGGCTTCGCCCCGCAGTGGCAGCCTGGCTCTGCCACCCTGAGACTCCCCGCAAAAGCTGGGGCCGTAGGACTGTCCCTTTGGGCAGGAGAGGGGCCTGCTGCCGGAGGCCGGGGGTGTGAGCCGATGGACCCTGCTCCCTTCCCACACTCCGGCTTGCTTTCCCATCCCCACCGGAGCGACCAGACCCCGGCCCGTGGGGGCCGCCTCTGAATCCCAGGGGAAAGACTTTCTCTGGGGTTCCTGCTCCGGACCCCAGCCACACCCGACATCAGCTAGAGCCCTGTTGCTCAAAGTGACCAACTTTGACTGGTGCTGGGTTACAAATCACTTTAGTACTGAATGCAGGGGTAGGTAGTGAAATGTTATCAGTGTTGTTGTCTTTATTGCATGAATAAAGGCGACCAGGACTGTGCTTAAGCTGTCCCAAATGAGGGGGTCACCTCAACTGAAAGAACCTTGTTAAGCCAGGGGCATGAAAGCCAGAGCCCTGTGAGAGTAAGAGGGGTGGGGATGGTGTCCCAGCCAGGCGGTGTGGACTCTCCCCAAGGGTCCCCCATCTGGGTTAACCTGGTTTCTTCCCGCTGTTCAAAGACAGAGCTAAATAGGCTCCATTAGGAGCTTTTGTTATTGTAAGTGTTTAAATGAGAGCTGAAATCACTGGTGGTGGGACAGTGATTCTGCCCAGCCTACTAAAAGCTGAAAATCACTAAGGGCTTGGCTACACAGGAGAGTTGCAGCGCTGGTGGAGGCTTTCCAGCACTGCAACCTAGTAACTGTCCACACCTGCAAGGCACATCCAGTGCTGCAACTCCCTGGCTGCAGCGCTGGCTGTACACCTGGTCTGCTTGGGGTATAATGAGTGCAGCGCTGGTGATGCAGCGCTGCTCGTCAAGTGTGGCCACACACCAGCGCTGTTATTGGCCTCCAGGGTATTAGGAGATATCCCAGAATGCTTTTAACTAAATTACTCTCTTTGTTTTGTTGTGATCTCGGGGCTCGGGGAGCTGCTTATCTAAAAAACAAACACAGCTCTTGTTTGCTGTGATCAATCTGTAACTGACTGTGAACAATCAATTGAGATAACCCACTACCTTGCTGTGAATGAGGCAGGCAGGGGGATGAGTGTTTGCTTGAGGAGAGAAACAGTGGTGGGGGTGGGAGGGGGAGAAAGGGAGTCCGTTGGAGCAGCTGCTTATCTGGTCTGCAGGCTATTTGCAATTAAGAGTGAATGAGGGGTCGAGGAAATGTTCAGATTTTGCAAGGCAGGGAGCCGACACTATGTGTCAGCTCCAAAAATCCACTCTCTCTCTCTCTCCCCCGCTCCCTGTCACACTCCACCCCACCCCCGCTCTTTTGAAAAGCACGTTGCAGCCACTTGAATGCTGGGATGGCTGCCCATAATGCACCACTCCCAACAGTGCTGCAAATGTGGCCCTGCTGCAGCGCTGGTAGCTGTGAGTGTGGCCACACACCAGCGCTTTCCCTACACAGCTGTACGAAGACAGCTGTAACTCCCAGCGCTGTACAGCTGTAAGTGTAGCTGTACCCTTATAGACTGACTGCAGAGGTCACAGCAGAGAGGTGGCCACAGTCGATAACTGACAGTCAGCTGGCGGGAACGGCGAACAGTCAGCCTGCAGAAGCAGTACACAGGCGGCCGGTGGGAGTGGAATGAGCGGCTGGCAGGGCAGCCAGAAGAGAGGGACCGTGGCTGGCAGGGCGACCAGCCAGAGCAAGTGCTCAGATGGCAGAGCAAGCCAGGTGCCTTCTGCCCCAGGCGGGAGGGGAACTCACACAGCTGCACCTCCCTGGCCAAGGACATTCCCCATGAGTGGGGTGTGGTGAGAGAAAAGGAAAGGGGGAGGACCAATGGGAA
Organism: Mauremys mutica; assembly: GCF_020497125.1. Taxonomy (NCBI): domain Eukaryota; kingdom Metazoa; phylum Chordata; order Testudines; family Geoemydidae; genus Mauremys; species Mauremys mutica. The sequence continues at coordinate 1,269,831 of NC_059084.1, forward strand.
ATCAGGACTCTGAGGCTGACAGTCCCCAGGGCCAATGGGGAGAGGCCATTGCTCCAGGTCAGGCTGATTGACAGGGCAGCCAGGCCAATGAGGGAGTGAGGAGCATGGGGTCCCGTGTAAGGTGGAGCTGCTGGGCCAGAGGGGCAGAGCTAAGGGGAGAGCAGGAGCCGGGCTGGGCTGGAGGCAGGATGTGCGTGGCGCCGGGCGCATGAGCGGCTGGGGAGTCCAGGGGCCCCAGGCACAGGGTGGGAGCCACAAGCCCTCCCCACGCCCCTCCTCCAGTCACATCCCAGAGACGAGGGTCAGCAGCACAGAGACGTGCAACTCCCGGCGTTAGACATCAGCTGAGGGCACCCGCGGTGCGGGGGGAACAGAGATGGACGGGGCGGGATCCAGAGCACAGGACACACACGCGGTAGCCCAGGCCATTGGGGGGCCTTATCCCTGCCCCCCGAAGGCGCGTCAGAGACCCGGTGGGAGAGCGAGAAGGACGTCGCGACCCCTCCCTTAGCCCCCAGCCCACGGGGGCAGAGTGCCAGGGGCAGGGGCGGGTTCTGGAGCTGTCCCTGCCGCCAGCTCTGGGGAGGGGAGGGTGCATGAGTCCTGCTTTCTGGGCCATGGGGATCTGCCAGGCCGGTGTGCCCAGCGTTAGGAATGACAGTGGCAGGCCTGGGCCCAGCAGCTCCTCACGGGAAGCAGCAGAGGGAAGAGGGAGGGCTGGAGGCGAATGAAGACGCGTGTGTGTTGGGAGAATGACAGATCTGGCTCTGGGGAACCAGCTTTTTGCCATGAGCTGAGAGCGTCCCGTCCCGCACAGCTCCCGGGGCCGGCGCTGGGTGAGCTTCACGAGAGGTTCGCTCCAGGGAGGCCCAGTGATCAGTGGCCTCTGGGCTCAGCTGTTTGCCCCAGTCGGGGCGTGGAGCCGCCTGGAAACATGAAGTCACCTCTGCAGCCTGTTATTACATTTCCACCTTCCTCTCCCAGGGACGTTTCCCAACTCTTGCAGGGCCCTGCTGCTTCCCTGTTCCCTTTGGGAGGGGCAGACACCGGGGGCGGCTCTCTTGTGCAATGTCCCCTCCTGTGACGGCAGTGCCGGGCTGGCACGATGGTATATAAGCCGGTGCAGCTCGGCGCTGGGCATCCTGGCACAGCAGCACCATGAAATCAGGCCTCCTCCTCCTCCTGGGGCTCCTCGCCCTCTGGGCTGAGCTGCCGCCTGCCTCTGGGCAGCTCCGTCAAGGTGAGGGCTCCCTACCCCTGGCTCCCCACCCAGCCCGGCAGCCAGCGCTTCCCTCCTGCCTGCCCCCAGCCCTGAGCCTGCCTAGCCCCGTTCGCTCTCAGCGGGTCCTGCCCCGTATCCCCCACGTGACAGCCCCTCGCAGCGTCCCTGGGCCTGCTGCCAACCCGTGTCTCTCGCCCCCGGGCGTGGGGCTGTTCCCAGGCCTCCCCCATTACGCCCCAGTGAGGCCTCCTGGCTCTGTCCCGCCTGCCCCAGAGACGCTCACAGCGCTCACGCATTAGCAACAAGGTCCTTGTTTAGCCCCATCTCCCGCCCCAGGCACTGCAGCTTGCAGCGACCCTTGAGACTGGGGCCCGTTAGTTTCGAATCAGGCAGCTGAGATCCTTTGCAGGGTTCCCCCTTCCTTCCTAACCCACCTTTCTTTGCTCCGTAGCGAACGCCATCTGCAGTCTCCCTGCGGATCCCGGCCCTTGTGAAGCCTACATGCCCAGCTACTTCTACAACTCGACCACCCAGAGGTGTGAGCAGTTCATTTATGGCGGCTGCGGGGGCAATGGGAACAGGTTTCCCAATGTGAACGAATGTCTCAAGACCTGTGGAAGCTCAGGTAAGAGCAATAGAAACTGAGCTAGTTGGGTCATGAGCTGGGCAAAAGGATGCTCTGTCCCCCATACCCCAGAGATGCTCACGCATGCGAGCGAATGAAAAGCAGCTGGGGCCACAGAAACTGATCTCCACTCTAATGACTGACTGGCTGCATCACAGCAGTGCCTAGAGGATCCAGCAGAGCCAGGACCCATCATGCCGGGTGCTGCAGAGATGCAGTGAGAGGCAGCCCTGGCCCCGAGGAGCTCACAGTGTGACTAGGCAAAGGGAGGAGGGCTGAGGACGAGCGTGGGCACAGCTCATGCTGGGAGATGAATCTAAACTGAAGGTCCCTGAGTCCTGGTAGCTGCATTCCAGCCGGCTCTGGAAGGCCCCTGGCTAGGGCGTTAATGACAATAACAATCCTGCTGAACACGTCTCTACTCTGGCACCCAGAACCGCAGACCTGCTGGCCTGGCTCAGAGGAGTCATGCTCATCTCTGGCACGGCTGGGGCGGGGGCTGAAGGAGCAGGAGTGAGTCCCAGTTTCAGACACTTCTGTGCTGGAGAAATGGCTCACACAGCTGCCATGGGTGCTGGGCATTTCTTCTCTAACCTCGGGAGAGCGCCCACGAGCCCAGGTTGCCTTTGGCTCAGGGATCCTGGTGTCCGGAGAGCCGAAGCAGCAGCCACCATCCGGCGTTATTTATTACAAGCCGGGTGGGCAGACGCTCTTTAGCGTCATCCTACATTATCACTGTTGTTGCTGAGGGTGCAGTCCATAGTTCATCAGTCATTGGCAGTGGACCACATCCACCCTGATTGAATTGGCCCTGTCAACACTGGTTCTCCACTTATGAGGTAACTCCCTTCTCTTCCTGTGTCAGTATAATATGCCTGCACCTGTAATTTTCACTCCAGGCATCCCCACTTCCCCTCCAGTCTGGGTTCACTAGCCTGAGCTCTCTTGCAGATTATCGCCTCTCCCAAGGTGACATTTGCCTGCTCCCGCCTAAGACGGGCCCTTGCAAGATGCACAGCCGTCGCTTCTTCTACCACCCGGCCTCCAGGACGTGCAAAACATTCATCTACGGCGGCTGCCAGGGCAACGGGAACAACTTTAGAACTCCCCAGGAGTGCCAGCTGGCCTGCATGAAACGCGGTAAGGGGACCAAGCGCGTGAACCCACTCGCCTGGGCTGGGCAGCTCAGCGAGCTGGGACAGCCTGAGAATTAACACATCTCCCAGCGGGACTGATCCCCAGGACAGGGCCGCCCAGAGGATTCCGGAGGTCCGGGGTCTTCGGCGGCGGCGGAGCCCTTCCGTTCCGGGACCCACCGCCGAAGTGCCCCAAAGACCCGCGGTGGGGGCCCCCCCGCCGCCGAATTACCGCCGAAGCGGGACCTGCCGCCGAAGCGCAGCCCGGTCTTCGGCGGTAATTCGGCGGAGGGGGGCCCCGCCGCGGGTCTTCGGGGCACTTCTGCGGCGGGTCCCGGAACGGAAGGCCCCCCCCTCCGCCGCCGAATTACCGCCAAAGACCGAGCTGAACTTCGGCGGCGGGTCCCGCTCCGTCTTCGGCGGTAATTCGCCAGCGGGGGGTCCTTCCGCCCCGGAGCAGAAGGACCCCCCGCCGGCGAAGACCGGGAGCGGCAGAAGCTCCTGCGCCCGGCCCCACAAGAGTTTTCCGGGCCCCCCGTAGCGAGTGAGGGACCCCGCTCCAGGGGCCCCGAAAAACTCTGGTGGGGGCCCCCGGGGGGCTCGGGGCCTGGGGCAAATTGCCCCTCTTGCCCCCCCCTCTGGGCGGCCCTGCCCCAGGAGTCCAGGGTGGGAAACGGGACTAAATAAAAATAGCTTGCTTGTTCTGGGGGCTGGATTCTAGTCCTGCTGTGGGAGGTCAGGGCAGGGGAGACAATCAAGAAAATCAGTTAAAAATATGTTCAGCGTATGAATCTGTGCCATAAGTATTCATAAACGAACAGCCCTGGCTGTACCGTGAAGGAGCCCTGCATGAAATGGCCATGAGCAGTCGTATGCACGTGTAGATTGAGAGTTTGCATACACAGTCTGTAACTGTTAGCAAACGGGGTTTGCAGTTGCACATACGTTTTGTCTGCCTAACCTTAGTTTCTGAAAATCCGGCCCTAAATGTTCTTCAACCAATATGTAAATGAAGTGACCATTAAGGAACGGGTTTTCATGGGGTTCGGATACGCACACGGCTCTCCCGCCCTTGTGACCAAGTCCTCGCCATCCCCCAGAGCATTAATGCTTGTGCCTAGAAACCTGCCCACCCCAGAGTCCAAGCAGCCTAGTGAGCATCAGTTCCTTCTGTTTGGGGGCTTTATCCCCATCCGTCCTTGTGATCTCAGTGGCAAACTCAGTGATGGGAGGAATCCACTAGCACGATTCATCCTCACGGGGGCAGGGAGGGCAAAACAACAAACATCATTTGTCCTCTTTAATGCCCCACAATAGTCCGTCTGGTGTCAATGGCCCGTTCCTGTTGGCAGGACATAACATCAGCCATTCACACTAATTCACGGCTTTCTCCCCTCTGGCGAGTTACACAGTCACAGGGACTCACCATATGACTGCTCAAATATTACCGTACACTATGGGATACGGATGCTGTAAGCGAGATGAATGCAGGCGGCAACACACCAGCATTCAATAAACACTAAACAGATTCCTGTCATCCCACCCCCTGTGTTAACACCACTAACGCACAGGTGAGCCAGACTGATTCCAGTGCTGTACCGGATTTACCATGGCGCCAGTGGCACCATAGGGCCGGGCCCAAGCTCAGAAGGGGCCCGTAACACTCGCTTCGCCCCCTCTGCAGAAACAGAGCCTCAGAGCAGCCTGGATCCAGCATGGGAGCTGAGACCCCACGGGGCCCTGGGAGCTGTAGTTCCCTGGCCAGCTCCCTGCCTAGAGGGCCTGCCCTGGAGTAGGGAAGGAACTACATTTCCCAGCATTCCCTTGGCTGCTATCAACAGGAAAGGGAGGGGGAAGCTGCGAGACTCCATGTGCTGCAGCTTGCTGTGGCTGGGGAGCTGGCTGCTAGAGCAGGGTGGCCGTGTGAATGGGGAACAAGTGTGCCCAAGGAGTCGAAGGCTTTGGCCCCGATATCACCCTCAGAAGACTTCCCCAGCCTGGCTTAGGGATGCTGGTGTCACCTCGCCTGGCAGCCCCCAAAGAAGGAACCAGGTGGACTAAATGGACAGTGCCCCCCTCTATCTGAAGCCTGGCAAGGGAGGTACGTGGGTCCCACCAGAAGTTATAATGGTAAGTAAGGGAGGGAAGGCTCTGCTAGAGGACCTGGGCAGCTTCAGATACAGCACAGGAGGATTTCCACTTCTGAGCCATGAAAATAGAAATTGACTTTTTCCTTTCCAGGTGTATCTAATATTCAGAAAGGGAATCTAGCACCTGCCTTACAGATCTGAACACCTCAAAATTCAGGAGTGCTCAAGCTCAATGTGGGCAACTGTTACCACATTTCTCCCAAATCAAATATGCGGATCCACTGTTATTTGCTGTAGAAAAAGTAGGATAAAAGTGAGCAACAAATGCAGAGGTCTTCCCAGTGCTAACTAGGGCTGGAATTGCTATTTTCAACAGCCATTGCCATTTTTTTTTAGTTTCCTTTGTTTAAAAGGAAGACAGTGATATTGCATTGGCAAATTCCCCACAGAAACAAAGAGGGGAACAAAAGAATAATAAACGCTCCTCAACTTTTCCTCATTTATGTAGGACAGTCTTAGAATATGGATCCAGACATCTTCCAATCACACAAGCTGAAAATTGTTCCACTTTACTGCAGTTCTGTAACCATGCGGGAACCAATCCTGTTCTGTGCACATCCCAAATTCCTGCTGAATGCAGAAGTGCCTTGCTTTTGTGACCATCTCACCTGATCTGTCCAGCCCTTGTAAGCGAAGCAGGTTCACATTTAGTAATTAGGTGGGAAGCCTCTAAGAAAGCATTAGGTGCTGTAGGAGGTGTTGCTTATTCACTAGGTGATGTGGGACCTTCCTGTTACACTAGTAAACCAGTGCCGCACAGAAGGCACTTTGCTCCTGGAGTCTAGAACGGGGCCTTTGCATCTATACGCAGCCCGTTAAAGACAATGAAAAGCCTCCCACTCACTTCAGGAGGCTTTGGACAGAGCTGGTTATACACAGGGTAACTCCGCTGTCTTCACAGGGTCCTGGTCCCACAGCGGAGGGGGGGCATGTGCGCTTGTTGCAGAGCTGCTGCTCAGGGACGGGAACCTCCTGGCACCCCAGCCTCCACAATCACTCAGGCTGCACTTTGTGCACGACTAGGTGCTGGCTGAGGGGGGCGTGGGAATTGGTGGCCTCTGCTGCAGGTGATGGGAATCTCAGGTATTTAAAGCCATGGCCTAGAGGAGGGAAGTGCCTAACTCCAGAGTCTGCAGCTGCCTAGGGCCAGGGCTGAGGATTTAGAGTCCCTGGTGCTGCCGTTGCAAGGTTCAAGCATGCTCAGCCCTGGCATTGCCACCCCTCCTGCGGCTAGTAGCTGCAGCTGGCTAAGGCTGGCCTCTGGGAACTGGCCCCATGGCTGTAGCCAGAGAAGCAGCAGGTGGCTCTGTGACTACTGGGGCCATTAAGCTAGAGCAGATACAGACACTGGAGTTCACCTCAAGGAACAGAGGTCACCAGTGGGACAGGAATGTCAGGGGAAGCAGGGAAGGAGGGAGCAGGTCAGGCTGGCAGAGGGAGCTTCCAGCTGGGTGGGAGCATGTCCAAAGTAGAAAGGAAACAAGCGTGGGGAGAGGTGGTGGTGACTAGCATGTAGATGGGAGCAGAGGGGAGAGGCTGGTGGCTTCAGATTCCCAAGGGCTAAGTCCTGACTGTGGGGAAATGGTGTTTGCAGGTGGCTGGCTCACATGGCAGGATGGGGGCTGAGTGATCAGGTGTCTGCTGGCTTTAGAACTTTGAGCTGAGACTAGGACCACATGCCGTGACTGGTGACATGGGGGGTACTGGAGACGTGGCTAGAGAAGGTCTCAACGAGGAAGGAGATAAATCTGTGGGGAGTTTCCTTGATCACTGTGAAAGTTCTGCTCACTGTGGACACTGGTAAGCCCACATGGGTTCAGCTCAGTGAGAAGAACCGGGGGCTGAGGGAGCTGTGTAGGGCAAGGCGTACAGTCATGGAGGGGTGTGTGATCAAAATGAAAAATGTCTCTGAGGTTCAGTACTGGGTATGCTATGGCACCACTGGCACTGCCCCACCAGGCCCACACTCGGAGCCCACAGTGACTACATAGGGGCCCACAAAAGGTTAATCCGGCCCTGTTCCAGCGCTGTGTCTGTCACTGCTCCCCTGAGACGCGGGGACTCGGATTGCCAGTGTCACCCCACCCTGGCTTTGTTAGGGTCGGGGGGGGGGGGTTTATAAAGCTCTGGCCTGAGCAGGTAGTTGCCACGTTGCGCAGCTGCGATCCTGTTGCTACATTTCACGTTGGAACAGGAACTGACCGGCCCCTTCCTGAGGCCGTTGGGCGTTCAGCTGCTGAAGCAACTGCTCCCCTTCTCCTGTTGTCAAACGGAACAAATGGCTTCCCAGGGAGGTGCCTCTTTGCAGGGGTGAGAGCGCAGCTGGGACGAGCCCTTGGCCCTCCCGCTCGCCACTCTGCACCCGTTGGAAACGCTGTTACTGTTATGGCCCCCAAAGGGGCTGGGCGCGGCACAGCCAGGATCTCCCATCAGCCCAGCATGAGAGACACGAGCTCTGTGCAGGATTCACAGAGAACCACAGAGAGACTGGGACTGGAGAGGGACTGGGCGGGGACCCCTAGCTCTAGGGCAGAGGCCAGGGGTGCCCTGAGCGCAGGCCTGGGGGCAGTTTTCCATCTGGTATCTAATCTCTCACTGCTGTCTGCAGGGCTGGTGCGTTTCTCTGAGGACCCCGCTCAGCCCCACATGGAGCTGTTGGGCTTTGTTACCAGCCAGGTGTCTCAGTGCCGTGGGACCGTTCTGTCTTCCAGAGAAACCCGGGTTCTGCCGCGTGTTCCCCCCAGACACCAGGGGGATCTGTGCTCTGCTCTGCTTCAGAGATGACGACTGCCTGGAGCAGAAAAGTGCTGCAGTGTTGGGTGTGGCCGCAGGGCCGGATTAACCTTTTGTGGGCCTGGCACCAAACATATTTGTGGGCCCCAATGGGGGCAATGGAGCATGGCGCGGGGGGGGGGGTCTGTCCCCGGAGCGAGGGGCTGGCCAGGGGCACGGCATGGCAGGGGTGACCCCGCTTCACCCAGCCCATTGCAGGGGACTATTTACTAACCGGCAACTGTCAGATGCCCAGTGGCCTGCCCAGCCCTGTGCCGCCAGCATGGCCCATGCCACGCATACAGCCCCCCCCCCCCCCAAAACCCCCAGGACTCCCTATGGCCAGAACCCCCCACAGACCCTTTGCAAATGCCCAGCGCCGTGCAGAACATCACCCCTGCCCAGTGTCCCCCTGCTCACAGCCCCCCCAACTGCCCAGCACCCCACATAGAGCCCCCACTCCCTAGTGCCCCAACACACACACCTTCCCCCCCGCTCACAGCCCAGCACCCCCCTCCCAGAGACCCCCTCCCTCCCAGCCGAACTCACTGGCACTGCTGGGAGGCGACTGTGTCTGCCGGGCTGAGCCGGCAGCGCCCCCAGCGCTGGGCCTGGGGCAGGGAATTGCTTCGGGCCCTCGGGAGTGGCGCAATCAGCAAGGCCAGAGCCTGCCCCAGCCGGGCTCCCTCAGGACCCACTTTACTGGAGGGGCCCAGACAAGCCCCCAGCACTGTCCCCCCCCCACCCCCAATTGGCTGAGGCTGGCCAGGCTCCTGCACCATCCCAGGTGGCTCAGCTCTGGGGAGACAGGCAGGGCCCCTCAGCTGGTGGAAGCAGAGACTGCCAGAGCCGGAGGTGCACTGGGGGCTGGCCAGGGGGCTGGGGGAGCAGGGGAATGGGGCCGGGGGAGGAGAGGAGCCCTTGGCCAGCCAGCAGGCAGGTGGAGAGGAGCAAGTGGTGGGCGGGGGGAGCCGGTGGGCTCTCGGGGCGCAGTGCAAGCAGAGCAGGCCGGGGCCCCTTCTGAGCATGGGCCCGGCTCCCTGGAGCCACTGGCGTCTTTGTAAACCCGGCCCTGTGTGGCTGGACTTGCCAAACCCCCGCGGCAGGTGAGGTTCAGCTTAGTGCCGGGGGTCTGCCGAGCGAGTCCTGCCTCCCGCTGCACGGGGCCGTTCTGATCACCAGGCACAAGGGCTCCCTGCCCCCATCTCTGAGCGCTGGGAGGAATCGGGGTCACGCAGACAGGGGCAGGGCCCCAGCATCACAGACCTGCTCCGAGGGACCCAGCTCCCCCAGGCCTGGGGTCTGCGTGGAAGCTGGGAGTGCAGATTGCCCTCTCCCCGCACGGTGCTCCCAGCTCTCTGGGGACGAGGCGAAGGGCTGCGGGAGGCTGGCGTGGAGATGGGGAGAGGGCTGCTTAGGGGTGATATCGGCCGGCTGGGTCTCCTGCCTCCTCCCCGGGGCTGCTCTGTGCCAGGGGGTTTGCCCAGTGGTGGCTCCCGAGGTCACCCAGCCCCGTGCCCTCAGCCCTGCTGCAAGGAGGGCGATTGCCCGGGAAGGGCCCGGTGCAGCTGCATCCGCCGTGCCCCCGACCCCCCCCCCAAGGCAGAACCGCTCTGCCTGCACCTGACACCGAGGGGCCCCCTGCGTGCCGGGATCTCTGTGCCCAGCCCTGCGCATGAGGCAGTCCAGGATTGCAGGTCCTTGCTGCTGTCACCTCCCTCCCTGCCCCCCAGCCTCAGGAGCAGCCCCTGGCCTGACCGACTGCCCCTTCTTCCACAGGGCCGACCAGAGAGAGAGACCGGGACGAGCCGAGAGCGTGACAGCAGGGCCTGTGGGGGGATGGGACAGGATCCTCCAATCCGCTCTCCACCTGACACCCACGCCCAGTCGCCCGTGGGCCTGATCTCGCCCCGCACGTGGCTTGTGTAATAAAGAGCTCAGCTCAGTTGGCCTCCCTGTGATTTCCTGGCTTGGGCCTCACTGTCCTTGTATGTCCCCCGGGACAACCCCCCTGCAGCTGGAGCCTGTGCCCCAGGCTAATGTCCCTGGTGAAACAGGGTCTCCGGGGGGGTGGCAGGCACTGGACAGTGTCACTAGAGCGTGAGCTGCCCCATAGGCCCTGGCTCCAGAGAGCAGCTGTTTGTGTGCTGGAGACACCAGATCCCGAGGATCGCAGTCCCCCGCCCCACAGGACCTTCGCTACAAGAGGAGCATGTTCCCTCTGTAGCCCCACCTCTCGTAGCATCTCCCCAGCGCAGTGAGCTGCAGACGGTGCCCTGGGGCTGCATGAGCACGGCTTCGCCCCGCAGTGGCAGCCTGGCTCTGCCACCCTGAGACTCCCCGCAGAAGCTGGGGCCGTAGCACTGTCCCTTTGGGCAGGAGAGGGGCCTGCTGCTGGAGGCCGGGGGTGTGAGCCGATGGACCCTGCTCCCTTCCCACACTCCGGCTTGCTTTCCCATCCCCACCAGAGCGACCAGACCCCGGCCCGTGGGGCCCGCCTCTGAATCCCAGGGGAAAGACTTTCTCTGGGGTTCCTGCTCCGGACCCCAGCCACACCCGACATCAGCTAGAGCCCTGTTGCTCAAAGTGACCAACTTTGACTGGTGCTGGGTTACAAATCACTTTAGTACTGAATGCAGGGGTAGGTAGTGAAATGTTATCAGTGTTGTCTTTATTGCATGAATAAAGGTGACCAGGACTGTGCTTAAGCTGTCCCAAATGAGGGGGTCACCTCAACTGAAAGAACCTTGTTAAGCCAGGGGCGTGAATGCCAGAGCCCTGTGAGAGTAAGAGGGGTGGGGATGGTGTCCCAGCCAGGCGGTATGGACTCTCCCCAAGGGTCCCCCATCTGGGTTAACCTGGTTTCTTCCCACTGTTCAAAGACAGAGCTAAATAGGCTCCATTAGGAGCTTTTGTTATTGTAAGTGTTTAAATGAGAGCTGAAATCAGTGGTGGTGGGACAGTGTTTCTGCCCAGCCTACCAAAAGCTGAAAATCACTAAGGCCTGGTCTACACTAAGAACGGGGGTCGAACTAGGGTACGCAAATTCAGCTACGTGAATAGCGTAGCTGAATTCGAAGTACCCTAGTTCGAAGTACTCACCCGTCCAGACGCCACGGAACCGAACTCCGCGGCTCCAAGGTCGACTCCGCCACCGCCGTTTGCAGTGGTGGAGTACTGGAGTCGAACGGAGCGCTTCCGGAGTTCGAACTATCGCGTCTATATTAGACGCGATAGTTCGAACTCCGAAAAGTCGAACTCTCCGCGTCGAACTGGCATGTAAGTGTAGACTAGCTGTAAGAGACTGACTGCAGAGGTCACAGCAGAGAGGTGGCCACAGTAGATAACTGACAGTCAGCTGGCGGGAACGGCGAACAGTCAGCCTGCAGAAGCAGCAAACAGGCGGCCGGTGGGAGTGGAATGAGCGGCTGGCAGGGCAGCCAGAAGAGAGGGACCGTGGCTGGCAGGGCGACCAGCCAGAGCAAGTGCTCAGATGGCAGAGCAAGCCAGGTGCCTTCTGCCCCAGGCGGGAGGGGAACTCACACAGCTGCACCTCCCTGGCCAAGGACATTCCCCGTGAGTGGGGTGTGGTGAGAGAAAAGGAAAGGGGGAGGGCCAATGGAAAATCAGAACTCTGAGGCTGACAGTCCCCAGGGCCAATGGGGAGAGACCAACGCTCCAGGTCTGGTTGATTGACAGGGCAGCCAGGCCAATGAGGGAGTGAGGAGCATGGGGTCCCGTGTAAGGTGGAGCTGCTGGGCCAGAGGGGCAGAGCTAAGGGGAGAGCAGGAGCCGGGCTGGGCTGGAGGCAGGATGTGCGTGGGCCCGGGCGCATGAGCGGCTGGGGAGTCCAGGGGCCCCAGGCACAGGGTGGGAGCCACAAGCCCTCCCCACGCCCCTCCTCCAGTCACATCCCAGAGACGAGGGTCAGCAGCACAGAGACGTGCAACTCCCGGCGTTAGACATCAGCTGAGGGCACCCGCGGTGCGGGGGGAACAGAGATGGACGGGGCGGGATCCAGAGCACAGGACACACACGCGGTAGCCCAGGCCATTGGGGGGCCTTATCCCTGCCCCCCGAAGGCGCGTCAGAGACCCGGTGGGAGAGCGAGAAGGACGTCGCGACCCCTCCCTTAGCCCCCAGCCCACGGGGGCAGAGTGCCAGGGGCAGGGGCGGGTTCTGGAGCTGTCCCTGCCGCCAGCTCTGGGGAGGGGAGGGCGCATGAGTCCTGCTTTCTGGGCCATGGGGAGCTGCCAGGCCGGTGTGCCCAGCGTTAGGAATGACAGTGGCAGGCCTGGGCCCAGCAGCTCCTCACGGGAAGCAGAAGAGGGAAGAGGGAGGGCTGGAGGCGAATGAAGACGCGTGTGTGTTGGGAGAATGACAGATCTGGCTCTGGGGAACCAGCTCTTTGCCATGAGCTGAGAGCGTCCCGTCCCGCACAGCTCCCGGGGCCGGCGCTGGGTGAGCTTCACGAGAGGTTCGCTCCAGGGAGGCCCAGTGATCAGTGGCCTCTGGGCTCAGCTGTTTGCCCCAGTCGGGGCGTGGAGCCGCCTGGAAACATGAAGTCACCTCTGCAGCCTGTTATTACATTTCCACCTTCCTCTCCCAGGGACGTTTCCCAACTCTTGCAGGGCCCTGCTGCTTCCCTGTTCCCTTTGGGAGGGGCAGACACCGGGGGCGGCTCTCTTGTGCAATGTCCCCTCCTGTGACGGCAGTGCCGGGCTGGCACGATGGTATATAAGCCGGTGCAGCTCGGCGCTGGGCATCCTGGCACAGCAGCACCATGAAATCAGGCGTCCTCCTCCTCCTGGGGCTCCTCGCCCTCTGGGCTGAGCTGCCGCCTGCCTCTGGGCAGCTCCGTCAAGGTGAGGGCTCCCTACCCCTGGCTCCCCACCCAGCCCGGCAGCCAGCGCTTCCCTCCTGCCTGCCCCCAGCCATGAGCCTGCCTAGCCCCGTTCGCTCTCAGCGGGTCCTGCCCCGTATCCCCCACGTGAGAGCCCCTCGCAGCGTTCCTGGCCCTGCTGCCAACCCGTGTCTCTCGCCCCCGGGCGTGGGGCTGTTCCCAGGCCTCCCCCATTACGCCCCAGTGAGGCCTCCTGGCTCTGTCCCGCCTGCCCCAGAGACGCTCACAGCGCTCACGCATTAGCAACAAGGTCCTTGTTTAGCCCCATCTCCCGCCCCAGGCACTGCAGCTTGCAGCGACCCTTGAGACTGGGGCCCGTTAGTTTCGAATCAGGCAGCTGAGATCCTTTGCAGGGTTCCCCCTTCCTTCCTAACCCACCTTTCTTTGCTCCGTAGCGAACGCGATCTGCAGTCTCCCTGCGGATCCCGGCCCTTGTGAAGCCTACATGCCCAGCTACTTCTACAACTCGACCACCCAGAGGTGTGAGCAGTTCATTTATGGCGGCTGCCGGGGCAATGGGAACAGGTTTCCCAATGTGAACGAATGTCTCAAGACCTGTGGAAGCTCAGGTAAGAGCAATAGAAACTGAGCTAGTTGGGTCATGAGCTGGGCAAAAGGATGCTCTGTCCCCCATACCCCAGAGATGCTCACGCATGCGAGCGAATGAAAAGCAGCTGGGGCCACAGAAACTGATCTCCACTCTAATGACTGACTGGCTGCATCACAGCAGTGCCTAGAGGATCCAGCAGAGCCAGGACCCATCATGCCGGGTGCTGCAGAGATGCAGTGAGAGGCAGCCCTGGCCCCGAGGAGCTCACAGTGTGACTAGGCAAAGGGAGGAGGGCTGAGGACGAGCGTGGGCACAGCTCATGCTGGGAGATGAATCTAAATTGAAGGTCCCTGAGTCCTGGTAGCTGCATTCCAGCCGGCTCTGGAAGGCCCCTGGCTAGGGCGTTAATGACAATAACAATCCTGCTGAACACGTCTCTACTCTGGCACCCAGAACCGCAGAACTGCTGGCCTGGCTCAGAGGAGTCATGCTCATCTCTGGCACGGCTGGGGCGGGGGCTGAAGGAGCAGGAGTGAGTCCCAGTTTCAGACACTTCTGTGCTGGAGAAATGGCTCACACAGCTGCCATGGGTGCTGGGCATTTCTTCTCTAACCTCGGGAGAGCGCCCACGAGCCCAGGTTGCCTTTGGCTCAGGGATCCTGGTGTCCGGAGAGCCGAAGCAGCAGCCACCTTCCGGCGTTATTTATTACAAGCCGGGTGGGCAGACGCTCTTTAGCGTCATCCTACATTATCACTGTTGTTGCTGAGGGTGCAGTCCATATTCATCAGTCATTGGCAGTGGACCACATCCACCCTGATTGAATTGGCCCTGTCAACTCTGGTTCTCCACTTATGAGGTAACTCCCTTCTCTTCCTGTGTCAGTATAATATGCCTGCACCTGTAATTTTCACTCCAGGCATCCCCACTTCCCCTCCAGTCTGGGTTCACTAGCCTGAGCTCTCTTGCATATTATCGCCTCTCCCAAGGTGACATTTGCCGACTCCCGCCTAAGACGGGCCCTTGCAAGATGCACAGCCGTCGCTTCTTCTACCACCCGGCCACCAGGACGTGCAAAACATTCATCTACGGCGGCTGCCAGGGAAACGGGAACAACTTTAGAACTCTCCAGGAGTGCCAGCGGGCCTGCAGGAAACGCGGTAAGGGGACCAAGTGCGTGAACCCGCTCGCCTGGGCTGGGCAGCTCAGCGAGCTGGGACAGCCTGAGAATTAACACATCTCCCAGCGGGACTGATCCCCAGGACAGGGCCGCCCAGAGGATTCTGGGGGTCCGGGGTCTTCGGCGGCGGGGGGCCCTTCCGTTCCGGGACCCACCGCCGAAGTGCCCCGAAGACCCGCGGTGGGGGCCCCCCCGCTGCCGAATTACCGCCGAAGCGGGACCCGCCGCCGAAGCGCAGCCAGGTCTTCGGCAGTAATTTGGCAGAGGGGGGCCCCGCCGCGGGTCTTCGGGGCACTTCTGCGGCGGGTCCCGGAACGGAAGGCCCCCCCCCCGCCGCCGAATTACCGCCGAAGACCGAGCTGAACTTCGGCGGCGGGTCCCGCTCCGTCTTCGGCGGTAATTCACCAGCGGGGGGTCCTTCCGCCCCGGAGCGGAAGGACCCCCCCACCGGCGAAGACCGGGAGGAGAAGAAGCTCCTGCGCCCGGCCCCGCAAGAGTTTGCCGGGCCCCCCGGAGCGAGTGAGGGACCCTGCTCCAGGGGCCCCGAAAAACTCTGGTGGGGGCCCCCGGGGGGCTCGGGGCCTGGGTCAAATTGCCCCTCTTGCCCCCCCCTCTGGGCGGCCCTGCCCCAGGAGTCCAGGGTGGGAAACGGGACTAAATAAAAATAGCTTGCTTGTTCTGGGGGCTGGATTCTAGTCCTGCTGTGGGAGGTCAGGGCAGGGGAGACAATCAAGAAAATCAGTTAAAAATATGTTCAGCGTATGAATCTGTGCCATAAGTATTCATAAACGAACAGCCCTGGCTGTACCGTGAAGGAGCCCTGCATGAAATGGCCATGAGCAGTCGTATGCACGTGTAGATTGAGAGTTTGCATACACAGTCTGTAACTGTTAGCAAACGGGGTTTGCAGTTGCACATACGTTTTGTCTGCCTAACCTTAGTTTCTGAAAATCCGGCCCTAAATGTTCTTCAACCAATATGTAAATGAAGTGACCATTAAGGAACGGGTTTTCATGGGGTTCGGATACGCACACGGCTCTCCCGCCCTTGTGACCAAGTCCTCGCCATCCCCCAGAGCATTAATTATTGTGCCTAGAAACCTGCCCACCCCAGAGTCCAAGCAGCCTAGTGAGCATCAGTTCCTTCTGTTTGGGGGCTTTATCCCCATCCGTCCTTGTGATCTCAGTGGCAAACTCAGTGATGGGAGGAATCCACTAGCACGACTCATCCTCACGGGGGCAGGGAGGGCAAAACAACAAACATCATTTGTCCTCTTTAATGCCCCACAATAGTCCGTCTGGTGTCAATGGCCCGTTCCTGCTGGCAGGACATAACAGCTTCTGCAGGAGATCAGCCATTCACACTAATTCACGGCTTTCTCCCCTCTGGCGAGTTACACAGTCACAGGGACTCACCATATGACTGCTCAAATATTACCGTACACTATGGGATACGGATGCTGTAAGCGAGATGAATGCAGGCGGCAACACACCAGCATTCAATAAACACTAAACAGATTCCTGTCATCCCACCCCCTGTGTTAACACCACTAACGCACAGGTGAGCCAGACTGATTCCAGTGCTGTACCGGATTTACCATGGCGCCAGTGGCACCATAGGGCCGGGCCCAAGCTCAGAAGGGGCCCGTAACACTCACTTCCCCCCCTCTGCAGAAACAGAGCCTCAGAGCAGCCTGGATCCAGCATGGGAGCTGAGACCCCACGGGGCCCTGGGAGCTGTAGTTCCCTGGCCAGCTCCCTGCCTAGAGGTCCTGCCCTGGAGTAGGGAAGGAACTACATTTCCCAGCATTCCCTTGGCTGCTATCAACAGGAAAGGGCGGGGGAAGCTGCGAGACTCCATGTGCTGCAGCTTGCTGTGGCTGGGGAGCTGGCTGCTAGAGCAGGGTGGCCGTGTGAATGGGGAACAAGTGTGCCCAAGGAGTCGAAGGCTTTGGCCCCGATATCACCCTCAGAAGACTTCCCCAGCCTGGCTTAGGGATGCTGGTGTCACCTCGCCTGGCAGCCCCCAAAGAAGGAACCAGGTGGACTAAATGGACAGTGCCCCCCTCTATCTGAAGCCTGGCAAGGGAGGTACGTGGGTCCCACCAGAAGTTATAATGGTAAGTAAGGGAGGGGAGGCTCTGCTAGAGGACCTGGGCAGCTTCAGATACAGCACAGGAGGATTTCCACTTCTGAGCCATGAAAATAGAAATTGACTTTTTCCTTTCCAGGTGTATCTAATATTCAGAAAGGGAATCTAGCACCTGCCTTACAGATCTGAACACCTCAAAATTCAGGAGTGCTCAAGCTCAATGTGGGCAACTGTTACCACATTTCTCCCAAATCAAATATGCGGATCCACTGTCATTTGCTGTAGAAAAAGTGGGATAAAAGTGAGCAACAAATGCAGAGGTCTTCCCAGTGCTAACTAGGGCTGGAATTGCTATTTTCAACAGCCATTGCCATTTTTTTTTAGTTTCCTTTGTTTAAAAGGAAGACAGTGATATTGCATTGGCAAATTCCCCACAGAAACAAAGAGTGGAACAAAAGAATAATAAACGCTCCTCAACTTTTCCTCATTTATGTAGGACAGTCTTAGAATATGGATCCAGACATCTTCCAATAACACAAGCTGAAAATTGTTCCACTTTACTGCAGTTCTGTAACCATGCGGGAACCAATCCTGTTCTGTGCACATCCCAAATTCCTGCTGAATGCAGAAGTGCCTTGCTTTTGTGACCATCTCACCTGATCTGTTCAGCCCTTGTAAGCGAAGCAGGTTCACATTTAGTAATTGGGTGGGAAGCCTCTCAGAAAGCATTAGGTGCTGTAGGAGGTGTTGCTTATTCACTAGGTGATGTGAGACCTTCCTGTTACACTAGTAAACCAGTGCCGCACAGAAGGCACTTTGCTCCTGGAGTCTAGAACGGGGCCTTTGCATCTATACGCAGCCCGTTAAAGACAATGAAAAGCCTCCCACTCACTTCAGGAGGCTTTGGACAGAGCTGGTTATACACAGGGTAACTCCGCTGTCTTCACAGGGTCCTGGTCCCACAGAGGAGGGGGGGCATGTGCGCTTGTTGCAGAGCTGCTGCTCAGGGACGGGAACCTCCTGGCACCCCAGCCTCCACAATCACTCAGGCTGCACTTTGTGCACGACTAGGTGCTGGCTGAGGGGGGCGTGGGAATTGGTGGCCTCTGCTGCAGGTGATGGGAATCTCAGGTATTTAAAGCCATGGCCTAGAGGAGGGAAGTGCCTAACTCCAGAGTCTGCAGCTGCCTAGGGCCAGGGCTGAGGATTTAGAGTCCCTGGTGCTGCCGTTGCAAGGTTCAAGCATGCTCAGCCCTGGCATTGCCACCCCTCCTGCGGCTAGTAGCTGCAGCTGGCTAAGGCTGGCCTCTGGAAATTGGTCCCATGGCTGTAGCCAGAGAAGCTGCAGGTGGCTCTGTGACTACTGGGGCCATTAAGCTAGAGCTGCTAAAGACACTGGAGTTCACCTCAAGGAACAGAGGTCACCAGTGGGACAGGAATGTCAGGGGAAGCAGGGAAGGAGGGAGCAGGTCAGGCTGGCAGAGGGAGCTTCCAGCTGGGTGGGAGCATGTCCAAAGTAGAAAGGAAACAAGCGTGGGGAGAGGTGGTGGTGACTAGCATGTAGATGGGAGCAGAGGGAGAGAGGCTGGTGGCTTCAGATTCCCAAGGGCTAAGTCCTGACTGTGGGGAAATGGTGTTTGCAGGTGGCTGGCTCACATGGCAGGATGGGGGCTGAGTGATCAGGTGTCTTCTGGCTTTAGAACTTTGAGCTGAGACTAGGACCACATGCCGTGACTGGTGACGTGGGGGGTACTGGAGACATGGCTAGAGAAGGTCTGAATGAGGAAGGAGATAAATCTGTGGGGAGTTTCCTTGATCACTCTGAAAGTTCTGCTCACTGTGGACACTGGTAAGCCCACATGGGTTCAGCTCAGTGAGAAGAACCGGGGGCTGAGGGAGCTGTGTATGGCAATGCTTACAGTCATGGAGGGGTGTGTGATCAAAATGAAAAATGTCTCTGAGGTTCAGTACCGGGTACACTAGGGCACCAATGGTGCTGCCCCACCAGGCCCACACTCGGCGCCCACAGTGACTACATAGGGGCCCACAAAAGGTTAATCCGGCCCTGTTCCAGCGCTGTGTCTGTCACCGTTCCCCTGAGACGCGGGGACTCGGATTGCCAGTGTCACCCCACCCTGGCTTTGTTAGGGTCGGGGGGGGGGGGTTTATAAAGCTCTGGCCTGAGCAGGTAGTTGCCACGTTGCGCAGCTGCGATCCTGTTGCTACATTTCGCGTTGGAACAGGAACTGACCGGCCCCTTCCTGAGGCCGTTGGGCGTTCAGCTGCTGAAGCAACTGCTCCCCTTCTCCTGTTGTCAAACGGAACAAACGGCTACCCAGGGAGGTGCCTCTTTGCAGGGGTGAGAGCGTAGCTGGGACGAGCCCTTGGCCCTTCCGCTCGCCACTCTGCACACGTTGGAAACGCTGTTACTGTTATGGCCCCCAAAGGGGCTGGGCGCGGCACAGCCAGGATCTCCCATCAGCCCAGCATGAGAGACACGAGCTCTGTGCAGGATTCACAGAGAACCACAGAGAGACTGGGACTGGAGAGGGACTGGGCGGGGACCCCTAGCTCTAGGGCAGAGGCCAGGGGTGCCCTGAGCGCAGGCCTGGGGGCAGTTTTCCATCTGGTATCTAATCTCTCACTGCTGTCTGCAGGGCTGGTGTGTTTCTCTGAGGACCCCGCTCAGCCCCACATGGAGCTGTTGGGCTTTGTTACCAGCCAGGTGGCTCAGTGCCGTGGGACCGTTCTGTCTTCCAGAGAAACCCGGGTTCTGCCGCGTGTTCCCCCCAGACACCAGGGGGATCTGTGCTCTGCTCTGCTTCAGAGATGACGACTGCCTGGAGCAGAAAAGTGCTGCAGTGTTGGGTGTGGCCGCAGGGCCGGATTAACCTTTTGTGGGCCTGGCACCAAACATATTTGTGGGCCCCAATGGGGGCAATGGAGCATGGCACGGGGGGGGGGGTGTCTGTCCCCGGAGCGAGGGGCTGGCCAGGGGCACGGCATGGCAGGGGTGACCCCGCTTCACCCAGCCCATTGCAGGGGACTATTTACTAACCGGCAACTGTCAGATGCCCAGTGGCCTGCCCAGCCCTGTGCCGCCAGCATGGCCCATGCCATGCATACAGCCCCCCCCCCCTCCAAAACCCCCAGGACTCCCTATGGCCAGAACCCCCCACAGACCCTTTGCAAATGCCCAGCGCCGTGCAGAACATCACCCCTGCCCAGTGTCCCCCTGCTCACAGCCCCCCCCAACTGCCCAGCACCCCACGTAGAGCCCCCACTCCCTAGTGCCCCAACACACACATCTTCCCCACCCCCTCACAGCCCAGCACCCCACCCCCGAGGCCTCCCAGAGACCCACTCCCAGCTGCACTCACCGGCCCTGCTGGGAGGCGACTGTGTCTGCCGGGCTGAGCCGGCAGCGCCCCCAGCGCTGGGCCTGGGGCAGGGAATTGCTTCGGGCCCTCGGGAGTGGCGCAATCACCAAGGCCAGAGCCTGCCCCAGCCGGGCTCCCTCAGGACCCACTTTACTGGAGGGGCCCAGACAAGCCCCCAGCACTGTCCCCCCCCGCCCCCAACTGGCTGAGGCTGGCCAGGCTCCTGCACCATCCCAGGTGGCTCAGCTCTGGGGAGACAGGCAGGGCCCCTCAGCTGGTGGAAGCAGAGACTGCCAGAGCCGGAGGTGCCCTGGGGTCTGGCCAGGGGGCTGGGGGAGCAGGGGAATGAGGCCGGGGGAGGAGAGGAGCCCTTGGCCAGCCAGCAGGCAGGTGGAGAGGAGCAAGTGGTGGGCGGGGGGAGCCGGTGGGCTCTCGGGGCGCAATGCAAGCAGAGCAGGCCGGGGCCCCTTCTGAGCATGGGCCCGGCTCCCTGGAGCCACTGGCGTCTTTGTAAACCCGGCCCTGTGCGGCCGGACTTGCCAAACCCCCGCGGCAGGTGAGGTTCAGCTTAGTGCCGGGGGTCTGCCGAGCGAGTCCTGCCTCCCGCTGCACGGGGCCGTTCTGATCACCAGGCACAAGGGCTCCCTGCCCCCATCTCTGAGCGCTGGGAGGAATCGGGGTCACGCAGACAGGGGCAGGGCCCCAGCATCACAGAAGGGGTGACCACCTGTGCTGACTTGGGCGGAAAGGTCCCCAAATGTCCATTTCACGTCTCGTTCCTGGGTGAATGACTCCAGGACAGCCTGCCTGATGCGTGGGGTGGTGCCAGCCTCTTCCTGCTGGGGGCGCTGAGTTGGCCGAAAGCCGGGGCCAGGCCATGGTAAGGGGAGCCCAGGCTGCTGGGGGGACTCCCAGGCTCTCCGGCTGCCCTGGTCACCCTACCCCAGGGGGCAGGAAAACCGGCCTGGAGCTGCTCTCGGGCACCTCGGCCCCCGCCCAGGGCAGGTGGAGGGTCTGGGTCTCCCCACGGCGGCCCAGGCTCCCCTTCCCACGGCTTGGCTCCGGCTTCTGGCCTGGCCAGAGTGCGGGGCCGGGGCGAAGAGGCAGTGCAGGGGACGTGGCCACAGAGGGTCTGGGGTTCCTGCCTGTGTCTCGTTTTTACATTTTGAAAAGGTCACTCTAGTCACAGACCTGCTCCGAGGGACCCAGCTCCCCCAGGCCTGGGCTCTGCGTGGAAGCTGGGAGTGCAGATTGCCCTCTGCCCCCACGGTGCTCCCAGCTCTCCGGGGACGAGGCGAAGGGCTGCGGGAGGCTGGCGTGGAGATGGGGAGAGGGCTGCTCAGGGGTGATATCGGCCGGCTGGGTCTCCTGCCTCCTCCCCGGGGCTGCTCTGTGCCAGGGGGTTTGCCCAGTGGTGGCTCCCGAGGTCACCCAGCCCCGTGCCCTCAGCCCTGCTGCAAGGACGGCGACTGCCGGGGAAGGGCCCGGTGCAGCCGCATCCGCCGTGCCCCCGACCCCCCCCCCCAAAGCAGAACCGCTCTGCCTGCACCTGACACCGACGGGCCCCTGCGTGCCGGGATCTCTGTGCCCAGCCCTGCGCATGAGGCAGTCCAGGATTGCAGGTCCTTGCTGCTGTCACCTCCCTCCCTGCCCCCCAGCCTCAGGAGCAGCCCCTGGCCTGACCGACTGCCCCTTCTTCCACAGGGCCGACCAGAGAGAGAGACCAGGACGAGCCGAGAGCGTGACAGCAGGGCCTGTGGGGGGATGGGACAGGATCCTCCAATCCGGTCCCCACCTGACACCCACGCCCAGTCGCCCGTGGGCCTGATCTCGCCCCGCACGTGGCTTGTGTAATAAAGAGCTCAGCTCAGCTGGCCTCCCTGTGATTTCCTGGCTTGGGCCTCACTGTCCCTGCATGTCCGCCGGGACAACCCCCCTGCAGCTGGAGCCTGTGCCCCAGGCTAATGTCCCTGGTGAAAGGGGGTCTCCTGGGGGGTGGCAGGCATTGGACAGTGTCACTAGAGCGTGAGCTGCCCCATAGTCCCTGGCTCCAGAGAGCAGCTGTTCGTGTGCTGGAGACACCAGATCCCGAGGATCGCAGTCCTCCGCCCCACAGGACCTTCGCTACAAGAGGAGCATGTTCCCTCTGTAGCCCCACCTCTCGTAGCATCTCCCCAGGCCAGCAAGTTGCAGATGGTGCCCTGGGGCTGCATGAGCACGGCTTTGCCCCGAAGTGGCAGCCTGGCTCTGCCACCCTGAGACTCCCCGCAGAAGCTGGGGCCGTAGGACTGTCCCTTTGGGCAGGAGAGGGGCCTGCTGCTGGAGGCCGGGGGTGTGAGCCGATGGACCCTGCTCCCTTCCCACACTCCGGCTTGCTTTCCCATCCCCACCGGAGCGACCAGACCCCAGCCCGTGGGGCCCGCCTCTGAATCCCAGGTGAAAGACTTTCTCTGGGGTTCCTGCTCCGGACCCCAGCCACACCCGACATCAGCTAGAGCCCTGTTGCTCAAAGTGACCAACTTTGACTGGTGCTGGGTTACAAATCACTTTAGTACTGAATGCAGGGGTAGGTAGTGAAATGTTATCAGTGTTGTTGTCTTTATTGCATGAATAAAGGCGACCAGGACTGTGCTTAACCTGTCCTAAATGAGGGGGTCACCTCAACTGAAAGAACCTTGTTAAGCCAGGGGCGTGAATGCCAGAGCCCTGTGAGAGTAAGAGGGGTGGGGATGGCGTCCCAGCCAGGCGGTGTGGACTCTCCCCAAGGGTCCCCCATCTGGGTTAACCTGGTTTCTTCCCACTGTTCAAAGACAGAGCTAAATAGGCTCCATTAGGAGCTTTTGTTATTGTAAGTGTTTAAATGAGAGCTGAAATCACTGGTGGTGGGACAGTGTTTCTGCCCAGCCTACTAAAAGCTGAAAATCACTAAGGCCTGGTCTACACTAAGAACGGGGGTCGAACTAGGGTACGCAAATTCAGCTACGTGAATAGCGTAGCTGAATTCGAAGTACCCTAGTTCGAAGTACTGACCCGTCCAGACGCCACGGAACCGAACTCCGCGGCTCCAAGGTCGACTCTGCCACCGCCGTTTGCAGTGGTGGAGTACCGGAGTCGAACGGAGCGCTTCCGGAGTTTGAACTATCACGTCTATATTAGACGCGATAGTTCGAACTCCGAAAAGTCGAACTCTCCGCGTCGAACTGGCATGTAAGTGTAGACTAGCCCTAAGAGACTGACTGCAGAGGTCACAGCAGAGAGGTGGCCACAGTAGATAACTGACAGTCAGCTGGCGGGAACGGCGAACAGTCAGCCTGCAGAAGCAGTACACAGGCGGCCGGTGGGAGTGGAATGAGCGGCTGGCAGGGCAGCCAGAAGAGAGGGACCGTGGCTGGCAGGGCGACCAGCCAGAGCAAGTGCTCAGATGGCAGAGCAAGCCAGGTGCCTTCTGCCCCAGGCGGGAGGGGAACTCACACAGCTGCACCTCCCTGGCCAAGGACATTCCCCATGAGTGGGGTGTGGTGAGAGAAAAGGAAAGGGGGAGGGCCAATGGAAAATCAGAACTCTGCGGCTGACAGTCCCCAGAGCCAATGGGGAGAGACCAACGCTCCAGGTCTGGTTGATTGACAGGGCAGCCAGGCCAATGAGGGAGTGAGGAGCATGGGGTCCCGTGTAAGGTGGAGCTGCTGGGCCAGAGGGGCAGAGCTAAGGGGAGAGCAGGAGCCGGGCTGGGCTGGAGGCAGGATGTGCGTGGGGCCGGGCGCATGAGCGGCTGGGGAGTCCAGGGGCCCCAGGCACAGGGTGGGAGCCACAAGCCCTCCCCACGCCCCTCCTCCAGTCACATCCCAGAGACGAGGGTCAGCAGCACAGAGACGTGCAACTCCCGGCGTTAGACATCAGCGGAGGGCACCCGCGGTGCGGGGGGAACAGAGATGGACGGGGCGGGATCCGGAGCACAGGACACACACGCGGTAGCCCAGGCCATTGGGGGGCCTTATCCCTGCCCCCCGAAGGCGCGTCAGAGACCCGGTGGGAGAGCGAGAAGGACGTCGCGACCCCTCCCTTAGCCCCCAGCCCACGGGGGCAGAGTGCCAGGGGCAGGTTTAGATTCTGGAGCTGTCCCTGCCGCCAGCTCTGGGGAGGGGAGGGCGCATGAGTCCTGCTTTCTGGGCCATGGGGAGCTGCCAGGCCGGTGTGCCCAGCGTTAGGAATGACAGTGGCAGGCCTGGGCCCAGCAGCTCCTCACGGGAAGCAGCAGAGGGAAGAGGGAGGGCTGGAGGCGAATGAAGACGCGTGTGTGTTGGGAGAATGACAGATCTGGCTCTGGGGAACCAGCTCTTTGCCATGAGCTGAGAGCGTCCCGTCCCACACAGCTCCCGGGGCCGGCGCTGGGTGAGCTTCACGAGAGGTTCGCTCCAGGGAGGCCCAGTGATCAGTGGCCTCTGGGCTCAGCTGTTTGCCCCAGTCGGGGCGTGGAGCCGCCTGGAAACATGAAGTCACCTCTGCAGCCTGTTATTACATTTCCACCTTCCTCACCCAGGGACGTTTCCCAACTCTTGCAGGGCCCTGCTGCTTCCCTGTTCCCTTTGGGAGGGGCAGACACCGGGGGCGGCTCTCTTGTGCAATGTCCCCTCCTGTGACGGCAGTGCCGGGCTGGCACGATGGTATATAAGCCGGTGCAGCTCGGCGCTGGGCATCCTGGCACAGCAGCACCATGAAATCAGGCCTCCTCCTCCTCCTGGGGCTCCTCGCCCTCTGGGCTGAGCTGCCGCCTGCCTCTGGGCAGCTCCGTCAAGGTGAGGGCTCCCTACCCCTGGCTCCCAACCCAGCCCGGCAGCCAGCGCTTCCCTCCTGCCTGCCCCCAGCCATGAGCCTGCCTAGCCCCGTTCGCTCTCAGCGGGTCCTTCCCCGTATCCCCCACGTGACAGCCCCTCGCAGCGTTCCTGGCCCTGCTGCCAACCCGTGTCTCTCGCCCCCGGGCGTGGGGCTGTTCCCAGGCCTCCCCCATTACGCCCCAGTGAGGCCTCCTGGCTCTGTCCCCCCTGCCCCAGAGACGCTCACAGCGCTCACGCATTAGCAACAAGGTCCTTGTTTAGCCCCATCTCCCGCCCCAGGCACTGCAGCTTGCAGCGACCCTTGAGACTGGGGCCCGTTAGTTTCGAATCAGGCAGCTGAGATCCTTTGCAGGGTTCCCCCTTCCTTCCTAACCCACCTTTCTTTGCTCCGTAGCGAACGCGATCTGCAGTCTCCCTGCGGATCCCGGCCCGTGTTTAGCCTACATGCCCAGCTACTTCTACAACTCGACCACCCAGAGGTGTGAGCAGTTCATTTATGGCGGCTGCCGGGGCAATGGGAACAGGTTTCCCAATGTGAACGAATGTCTCAAGACCTGTGGAAGCTCAGGTAAGAGCAATAGAAACTGAGCTAGTTGGGTCATGAGCTGGGCAAAAGGATGCTCTGTCCCCCATACCCCAGAGATGCTCACGCATGCGAGCGAATGAAAAGCAGCTGGGGCCACAGAAACTGATCTCCACTCTAATGACTGACTGGCTGCATCACAGCAGTGCCTAGAGGATCCAGCAGAGCCAGGACCCCATCATGCCGGGCACTGCAGAGATGCAGTGAGAGGCAGCCCTGGCCCCGAGGAGCTCACAGTGTGACTAGGCAAAGGGAGGAGGGCAGAGGACGAGCGTGGGAGAGGAGTCCATGGCACAGCTCATGCTGGGAGATGAAACTAAATTGAAGGTCCCTGAGTCCTGGTAGCTGCATTCCAGCCGGCTCTGGAAGGCCCCTGGCTAGGGCGTTAATGACAATAACAATCCTGCTGAACACGTCTCTACTCTGGCACCCAGAGCCGCTAGCCCGGCTCAGAGGAGTCATGCTCATCTCTGGCACGGCTGGGGCGGGGGCTGAAGGAGCAGGAGCGAGTCCCAGTTTCAGACACTTCTGTGCTGGAGAAATGGCTCACACAGCTGCCATGGGTGCTGGGCATTTCCTCTCTAACCCCGGGAGAGCGCCCATGAGCCCAGGTTGCCTTTGGCTCAGGGATCCTGGTGTCCAGAGAGCCGAAGCAGCAGCCACCTTCCGGCGTTATTTATTACAAGCCGGGTGTGCAGACGCTCTTTAGCGTCATCCTACATTATCACTGTTGTTGCTGAGGGTGCAGTCCATAGTTCATCAGTCATTGGCAGTGGACCACATCCACCCTGATTGAATTGGCCCTGTCAACACTGGTTCTCCACTTATGAGGTAACTCCCTTCTCTTCCTGTGTCAGTATAATAAGCCTGCAGCTGTAATTTTCACTCCAGGCATCCCCACTTCCCCTCCAGTCTGGGTTCACTAGCCTGAGCTCTCTTGCAGATTATCGCCTCTCCCAAGGTGACATTTGCCGACTCCCGCCTGAGACGGGCCCTTGCAAGATGTACGGCCGTCGCTTCTTCTACCACCCGGCCTCCAGGACGTGCAAAATATTCATCTACGGCGGCTGCCAGGGCAACGGGAACAACTTTAGTACTTTCCAGGAGTGCCAGCGGGCCTGCAGGAAACGCGGTAAGGGGACCAAGCGCGTGAACCCGCTCGCCTGGGCTGGGCAGCTCAGCGAGCTGGGACAGCCTGAGAATTAACACATCTCCCAGCGGGACTGATCCCCAGGACAGGGCCGCCCAGAGGATTCCGGGGGTCCGGGGTCTTCGGCGGCAGCGGGGCCCTTCCGTTCCGGGACCCACCGCCGAAGTGCCCCGAAGACCCGTGGTGGGGGCCCCCCCGCCGCCGAATTACCGCCGAAGCGGGACCCGCCGCCGAAGCGCAGCCCGGTCTTCGGCGGTAATTCGGCGGAGGGGGGCCCCCGCCGCGGGTCTTCGGGGCACTTCTGCGGCGGGTCCCGGAATGGAAGGCCCCCCCCGCCGCCGAATTACCGCCGAAGACCGAGCTGAACTTCGGCGGTGGGTCCCGCTCCGTCTTCGGCGGTAATTCGCCGGCGGGGGGTCCTTCCACCCCGGAGCGGAAGGACCCCCCGCCAGCGAAGACCGGGAGCGGCAGAAGCTCCTGCGCCCGGCCCCGCAAGAGTTTTCCGGGCCCCCCGGAGCGAGTGAGGGACCCCGCTCCAGGGGCCCCGAAAAACTCTGGTGGGGGCCCCCGGGGGGCTCGGGGCCTGGGTCAAATTGCCCCTCTTGCCCCCCCCCGGGCGGCCCTGCCCCAGGAGTCCAGGGTGGGAAACGGGACTAAATAAAAATAGCTTGCTTGTTCTGGGGGCTGGATTCTAGTCCTGCTGTGGGAGGTCAGGGCAGGGGAGACCATCACGAAAATCAGTTAAAAATATGTTCAGCGTATGAATCTGTGCCATAAGTATTCATAAACGAACAGCCCTGGCTGTACCGTGAAGGAGCCCTGCATGAAATGGCCATGAGCAGTCGTATGCACGTGTAGATTGAGAGTTTGCATACACAGTCTGTAACTGTTAGCAAACGGGGTTTGCAGTTGCACATACGTTTTGTCTGCCTAACCTTAGTTTCTGAAAATCCGGCCCTAAATGTTCTTCAACCAATATGTAAATGAAGTGACCATTAAGGAACGGGTTTTCATGGGGTTCG
Organism: Mauremys mutica; assembly: GCF_020497125.1. NCBI lineage: Eukaryota > Metazoa > Chordata > Testudines > Geoemydidae > Mauremys > Mauremys mutica. Next base: position 1,297,425 of record NC_059084.1, read on the forward strand.
GATACGCACACGGCTCTCCCGCCCTTGTGACCAAGTCCTCGCCATCCCCCAGAGCATTAATGCTTGTGCCTAGAAACCTGCCCACCCCAGAGTCCAAGCAGCCTAGTGAGCATCAGTTCCTTCTGTTTGGGGGCTTTATCCCCATCCGTCCTTGTGATCTCAGTGGCAAACTCAGTGATGGGAGGAATCCACTAGCACGACTCATCCTCACGGGGGCAGGGAGGGCAAAACAACAAACATCATTTGTCCTCTTTAATGCCCCACAATAGTCCGTCTGGTGTCAATGGTCCGTTCCTGCTGGCAGGACATAACATCAGCCATTCACACTAATTCACGGCTTTCTCCCCTCTGGCGAGTTACACAGTCACAGGGACTCACCATATGACTGCTCAAATATTACCGTACACTATGGGATACGGATGCTGTAAGCGAGATGAATGCAGGCGGCAACACACCAGCATTCAATAAACACTAAACAGATTCCTGTCATCCCACCCCCTGTGTTAACACCACTAACGCACAGGTGAGCCAGACTGATTCCAGTGCTGTACCGGATTTACCATGGCGCCAGTGGCACCATAGGGCCGGGCCCAAGCTCAGAAGGGGCCCGTAACACTCGCTTCCCCCCCTCTGCAGAAACAGAGCCTCAGAGCATCCTGGATCCAGCATGGGAGCTGAGACCCCACGGGGCCCTGGGAGCTGTAGTTCCCTGGCCAGCTCCCTGCCTAGAGGGCCTGCCCTGGAGTAGGGAAGGAACTACATTTCCCAGCATTCCCTTGGCTGCTATCAACAGGAAAGGGCGGGGGAAGCTGCGAGACTCCATGTGCTGCAGCTTGCTGTGGCTGGGGAGCTGGCTGCTAGAGCAGGGTGGCCGTGTGAATGGGGAACAAGTGTGCCCAAGGAGTCGAAGGCTTTGGCCCCGATATCACCCTCGGAAGACTTCCCCAGCCTGGCTTAGGGATGCTGGTGTCACCTCGCCTGGCAGCCCCCAAAGAAGGAACCAGGTGGACTAAATGGACAGTGCCCCCCTCTATCTGAAGCCTGGCAAGGGAGGTACGTGGGTCCCACCAGAAGTTATAATGGTAAGTAAGGGAGGGGAGGCTCTGCTAGAGGACCTGGGCAGCTTCAGATACAGCACAGGAGGATTTCCACTTCTGAGCCATGAAAATAGAAATTGACTTTTTCCTTTCCAGGTGTATCTAATATTCAGAAAGGGAATCTAGCACCTGCCTTACAGATCTGAACACCTCAAAATTCAGGAGTGCTCAAGCTCAATGTGGGCAACTGTTACCACATTTCTCCCAAATCAAATATGCGGATCCACTGTCATTTGCTGTAGAAAAAGTGGGATAAAAGTGAGCAACAAATGCAGAGGTCTTCCCAGTGCTAACTAGGGCTGGAATTGCTATTTTCAACAGCCATTGCCATTTTTTTTTAGTTCCTTTGTTTAAAAGGAAGACAGTGATATTGCATTGGCAAATTCCCCACAGAAACAAAGAGTGGTTATACACAGGGTAACTCCGCTGTCTTCACAGGGTCCTGGTCCCACAGCGGGGGACAGGAACCTCCTGGCACCCCAGCCTCCACAATCACTCAGGCTGCACTTTGTGCACGACTAGGTGCTGGCTGAGGGGGGCGTGGGAATTGGTGGCCTCTGCTGCAGGTGATGGGAATCTCAGGTATTTAAAGCCATGGCCTAGAGGAGGGAAGTGCCTAACTCCAGAGTCTGCAGCTGCCTAGGGCCAGGGCTGAGGATTTAGAGTCCCTGGTGCTGCCGTTGCAAGGTTCAAGCATGCTCAGCCCTGGCATTGCCACCCCTCCTGCGGCTAGTAGCTGCAGCTGGCTAAGGCTGGCCTCTGGAAATTGGCCCCATGGCTGTAGCCAGAGAAGCTGCAGGTGGCTCTGTGACTACTGGGGCCATTAAGCTAGAGCTGCTAAAGACACTGGAGTTCACCTCAAGGAACAGAGGTCACCAGTGGGACAGGAATGTCAGGGGAAGCAGGGAAGGAGGGAGCAGGTCAGGCTGGCAGAGGGAGCTTCCAGCTGGGTGGGAGCATGTCCAAAGTAGAAAGGAAACAAGCGTGGGGAGAGGTGGTGGTGACTAGCATGTAGATGGGAGCAGAGGGAGAGAGGCTGGTGGCTTCAGATTCCCAAGGGCTAAGTCCTGACTGTGGGGAAATGGTGTTTGCAGGTGGCTGGCTCACATGGCAGGATGGGGGCTGAGTGATCAGGTGTCTTCTGGCTTTAGAACTTTGAGCTGAGACTAGGACCACATGCCGTGACTGGTGACGTGGGGGGTACTGGAGACATGGCTAGAGAAGGTCTGAATGAGGAAGGAGATAAATCTGTGGGGAGTTTCCTTGATCACTCTGAAAGTTCTGCTCACTGTGGACACTGGTAAGCCCACATGGGTTCAGCTCAGTGAGAAGAACCGGGGGCTGAGGGAGCTGTGTAGGGCAAGGCGTACAGTCATGGAGGGGTGTGTGATCAAAATGAAAAATGTCTCTGAGGTTCAGTACCGGGTACACTAGGGCACCAATGGTGCTGCCCCACCAGGCCCACACTCGGCGCCCACAGTGACTACATAGGGGCCCACAAAAGGTTAATCCGGCCCTGTTCCAGCGCTGTGTCTGTCACCGCTCCCCTGAGACGCGGGGACTCGGATTGCCAGTGTCACCCCACCCTGGCTTTGTTAGGGTCGGGGGGGGGGGTTTATAAAGCTCTGACCTGAGCAGGTAGTTGCCACGTTGTGCAGCTGCGATCCTGTTGCTACATTTCACGTTGGAACAGGAACTGACCGGCCCCTTCCTGAGGCCGTTGGGCGTTCAGCTGCTGAAGCAACTGCTCCCCTTCTTCTGTTGTCAAACGGAACAAACGGCTACCCAGGGAGGTGCCTCTTTGCAGGGGTGAGAGCGTAGCTGGGACGAGCCCTTGGCCCTCCCGCTCGCCACTCTGCACACGTTGGAAACGCTGTTACTGTTATGGCCCCCAAAGGGGCTGGGCGCGGCACAGCCAGGATCTCCCATCAGCCCAGCATGAGAGACACGAGCTCTGTGCAGGATTCACAGAGAACCACAGAGAGACTGGGACTGGAGAGGGACTGGGCGGGGACCCCTAGCTCTAGGGCAGAGGCCAGGGGTGCCCTGAGCGCAGGCCTGGGGGAAGTTTTCCGTCTGGTATCTAATCTCTCACTGCTGTCTGCAGGGCTGGTGTGTTTCTCTGAGGACCCCGCTCAGCCTCACATGGAGCTGTTGGGCTTTGTTACCAGCCAGGTGTCTCAGTGCCGTGGGACCGTTCTGTCTTCCAGAGAAACCCGGGTTCTGCCGCGTGTTCCCCCCAGACACCAGGGGGATCTGTGCTCTGCTCTGCTTCAGAGATGGCGACTGCCTGGAGCAGAAAAGTGCTGCAGTGTTGGGTGTGGCCGCAGGGCCGGATTAACCTTTTGTGGGCCTGGCACCAAACATATTTGTGGGCCCCAATGGGGGCAATGGAGCATGGCGCGGGGGGGTCTGTCCCCGGAGCGAGCGGCTGGCCAGGGGCACGGCATGGCAGGGGCGGCCCCGCTTCACCCAGCCCATTGCAGGGGACTATTTACTAACCGGCAACTGTCAGAGGCACAGTGGCCTGCCCAGCCCTATGCCGCCAGCATGGCCCATGCCACACACACAGCCCCACCCACCCAAACCCCCAGGACTCCCTATGGCCAGAACCCCCCACAGACCCTTTGCAAATGCCCAGGGCCCTGCAGAACATCACCCCTGCCCAGTGCCCCCCTACTCACAGCTCCCCCCCAACTGCCCAGCACCCCACATAGAGCCCCCACTCCCTAGTGCCCCAACACACACATCTTCCCACCCCCTCACAGCCCAGCACCCCACCCCCGAGGCCTCCCAGAGACCCACTCCCAGCTGCACTCACCGGCCCTGCTGGGAGGCGACTGTGTCTGCCGGGCTGAGCCGGCAGCGCCCCCAGCGCTGGGCCTGGGGCAGGGAATTGCTTCGGGCCCTCGGGAGTGGCGCAATCACCAAGGCCAGAGCCTGCCCCAGCCTGGCTCCCTCAGGACCCACTTTACTGGAGGGGCCCAGACAAGCCCCCAGCACTGTCTCCCCCCGCCCCCAACTGGCTGAGGCTGGCCAGGCTCCTGCACCATCCCAGGTGGCTCAGCTCTGGGGGGACAGGCAGGGCCCCTCAGGTGGTGGGAAGCAGAGACTGCCAGAGCCGGAGGTGCCCTGGGGTCTGGCCAGGGGGCTGGGGGAGCAGGGGAATGAGGCCGGGGGAGGAGAGGAGCCCTTGGCCAGCCAGCAGGCAGGTGGAGAGGAGCAAGTGGTGGGCGGGGGGAGCCGGTGGGCTCTCGGGGCACAATGCAAGCAGAGCAGGCCGGGGCCCCTTCTGAGCATGGGCCCGGCTCCCTGGAGCCACTGGCGTCTTTGTAAACCCGGCCCTGTGCGGCCGGACTTGCCAAACCCCCACGGCAGGTGAGGTTCAGCTTAGTGCCGGGGGTCTGCCGAGCGAGTCCTGCCTCCCGCTGCACGGGGCCGTTCTGATCACCAGGCACAAGGGCTCCCTGCCCCCATCTCTGAGCGCTGGGAGGAATCGGGGTCACGCAGACAGGGGCAGGGCCCCAGCATCACAGAAGGGGTGACCACCTGTGCTGACTTGGGCGGAAAGGTCCCCAAATGTCCATTTCACGTCTCGTTCCTGGGTGAATGACTCCAGGACAGCCTGCCTGATGCGTGGGGTGGTGCCAGCCTCTTCCTGCTGGGGGCGCTGAGGTGGCCGAAAGCCAGGGCCAGGCCATGGTAAGGGGAGCCCAGGCTGCTGGGGGGAGTCCCAGGCTCTCCGGCTGCAATGGTCACCCTACCCCAGGGGGCAGGAAAACCGGCCTGGAGCTGCTCTCGGGCACCTCGGCCCCCGCCCAGGGCAGGTGGAGGGTCTGGGTCTCCCCACGGCGGCCCAGGCTCCCCTTCCCACGGCTTGGCTCCGGCTTCTGGCCTGGCCAGAGTGCGGGGCCGGGGCGAAGAGGCAGTGCAGGGGACGTGGCCACAGAGGGTCTGGGGTTCCTGCCTGTGTCTCGTTTTTACATTTTGAAAAGGTCACTCTAGTCACAGACCTGCTCCGAGGGACCCAGCTCCCCCAGGCCTGGGCTCTGCGTGGAAGCTGGGAGTGCAGATTGCCCTCTGCCCCCACGGTGCTCCCAGCTCTCCGGGGACGAGGCGAAGGGCTGCGGGAGGCTGGCGTGGAGATGGGGAGAGGGCAGCTCAGGGGTGATATCGGCCGGCTGGGTCTCCTGCCTCCTCCCCGGGGCTGCTCTGTGCCAGGGGGTTTGCCCAGTGGTGGCTCCCGAGGTCACCCAGCCCCGTGCCCTGAGCCCTGCTGCAAGGACGGCGACTGTCGGGGAAGGGCCGGGTGCAGCCGCATCCGCCGTGCCCCCGACTCCTCCCCCCAAGGCAGAACCGCTCTGCCTGCACCTGACACCGAGGGGCCCCCTGCGTGCCGGGATCTCTGTGCCCAGCCCTGCGCATGAGGCAGTCCAGGATTGCAGGTCCTTGCTGCTGTCACCTCCCTCCCTGCCCCCCAGCCTCAGGAGCAGCCCCTGGCCTGACCGACTGCCCCTTCTTCCACAGGGCCGACCAGAGAGAGAGACCGGGACGAGCCGAGAGCGTGACAGCAGGGCCTGTGGGGGGATGGGACAGGATCCTCCAATCCGCTCCCCACCTGACACCCACGCCCAGTCGCCCCTGGGCCTGATCTCGCCCCGCACGTGGCTTGTGTCATAAAGAGCTCAGCTCAGCTGGCCTCCCTGTGATTTCCTGGCTTGGGCCTCACTGTCCCTGCATGTCCGCCGGGACAACCCCCCTGCAGCTGCCATCTCTCCCATCGCTCTGGGCACTGACGTGCAGGGTCCTGGCTCGCCCCCACTCCCGTTTCTCAGCCAGTGACCCAGACCCTGCTCCCAGCACTCGAGCTGCTGGCGATGGTGACGTAGCCTGACTCACCAGCGCGGCCATTGCCTGGGCATAGCCCTAGCGAACGGGCTGCATGTTGGCAGGGCCAGGCAGCGGGCGGGGTCATGGGCCTGCCTCTGATCTCAGGTGCTCCTCCCTTTTGCAGTGGTTTGCAGCGCTGACTGGAGCCCGGGACAGACACTCTGGTGAGAGGCCCTGTGGCCTCCTAGTTCCTAGGTTATTTCCTTCCTGACACAGGGAAGCTGCAGGGAGACAGGCTCGTTCTTCGTGGCCTGCTCACTGCTCCTGCTGCCCAGCCTTTGTCACTTCACAGCCCCTGGTCTGCCCTGGCTCAGCGGCCAGCTGGGCTGTTAGCTGGACCCAGCAACAGCCTCAGTCGGGGAGCGAGGGGACGGGGGCTGGGGAGCAGAACTATTTCAGAATCAGATGGTTGTGAAGTTCCTCCTTAGGCCCCAGCAGGAATTTCAATGCCTTGTGCCCGGCCCCACCCAGTGCCCTCATTCCGGCTCCCCAAGCGTATCCTCGGGAGGCGGGGCCCTACCCTACCCCTCAGGGCCTGGCAGCAGTGCAGCGTCACCAGCCTCGATTCCCCGCGCAGCCCAATGGGATGCCGTGTCTGTCCTAGTGGTGGCTGTGCCAGCCTGCGGGCACCACTGAGATGTGAACGGAAGGTTCCCCTATGCAGGGTGAAATTCCCCCTGCACGGAGGGACCCCAAAGGACAGGCATCTCTTCAGCAGCATTGCTAACCACCAGCGTTCACAAGCCAGGAGTCAGACCCCCAGAACCACGAGATTGGCTTAAAAATCATGAGATTTTAAAAAACAAAACAAAAAACATGGCATGGGTTCTGTTCCTTTGACGTTGGGCCTCTCGGCCTTCGGGCTGCTCTGGGACCGTGTTTCCTAGCTTTTCTCTGCAGCCATGGGTGCTAGAACCTAGCTGGTTGTTGTAAATGGAAGCTGAGATTCTCCTGTAGCCTTAGGCTGCTGGGAGTGGACGACAGGGGATGGATCACTTGGTGATTCCCTGTTCTGTTCATTCCCTCTGGGGCACCTGGCATTGGCCACGGTTGGCAGGCAGGATACTGGGCTAGATGGACCTTTGGTCTGACCCAGTCTGGCCGCTCTGATGTTCTTATGAAATAGAGGGTGAAGAGAAGCACTAGTCAGCAGCAGACTCATGCTAACGCCTGCAAGCTGACGATGGAGGGCTAGCTCTGCGGCATGAAGGCATGGCTGCTAGGGCAGGCGGTCCTGAGCGAAGGTTACAGTGCGGCCTGCATGCTCCGCACAGGGGTGTCTGATGTGTGCTGGGATGGAAGGTGCTTTAGGGCTCTGGTGCTAATCATCGATGAGCGGAACGACACGTATTTCCCACCTGCTAACCCCCTGCGTAGCAGGATGAGTGGAACTGGAGTCAGAGGGCCCATGTTCCCCAGAGGGTCTGTGATGGCAGGACACCAGTGGAATGGGGGAGTTGGGCTGGAAGCGGCTCGCCCACGCAGGCAGAGCAGTGTGCGGGGTTTACTGAAGCTCCACCTGGCCACCTCGACCTGTGCTCAGCCTCACGCTTTGCTAGGGAACCGCGGTGGCAGAGCTGAGCTGTGAGTTCTGTGCAGGGCAGCGGCTGGAGGTGTGATCCAGGGAATTCCGACTACGCCCCCCGGAGCCCTGGCCTTTGCAGGCACCGCACTGAGAGACATTGATATGACCCCTCTCTCATGAGACAACACGCTGGCAGCTTGCCCCCTTGGTGAAGGATCCCGTTTGTTTCTTTCCATCCCAGACGAAGCCTTTGATCTCAGTCACAAGCAGGACACCCCACCCCTCCTGGTTCCTGTCGATTTTCTCTCTTGTAGATATCACCGGTATCTGTCTCAGTGAGCAAACAGGCGTCCCTTGGCAGACACACAATACACAGAAGACTCGTGGCCAGACTGAGAGGTAAGCGTCTGTTACCCGCTGCCTGCAAGGAACATGGCCAAGGCTGTCACCTCCTGGCGACTTCCCTCCCGGCACCTTGAGAATATGATTTGCAGTGCAGAGCTTTGTGCAATGATTCTGACGAGCAGTGAGCTACTGGCTGGTGGTGGAGACCTCACATTCCTCTCTTTGGTGACCTGCATCTGACCGAGGGGATCCCTGTCAAACCCTCTGCACTCCCTGTGCTCGCTGCCAGGTGGCTCCAAGAGGTTTCTGGGTCACAGATGGCAAGCGCCACAGACCCTCGTGGGGAATCCAGCCACAGGAGCGGTGGCTCTGTTCAGGATGCGCTGTCAGAATTGTATAGCTGCAGTGCAAGAGGCAAAAGGAGGCATCTCCTGAACAATGGAGATAATTGTAAAAGCATATGGGGAGGTTTTCAAAGGCGACAGGTGCCTTGAAGGAAAGCTGCAAATGGAAATAGACCCGACTGGGGAACCTGTGTGCTTACCACGAGGGAAACGTCCCTGGCCCTACCTTAGCCAGTACCAGGAGCTTGAGAGGCTGCAGAGCAGAGGTGTCCTAGCACCACGGCAGCCTGGGTAAGCAACATGGTGGAGGTAAAGACGCCATCAGGGGTGTATGCAGATGCATCATTTCCAAGCCACTGAACCAGGCATTGACTAGATGCCACTATCCACTGCCCACAACTGACCTCATGCCAGAACTCGCCAAAGCCAGAATCGTTCCGGTCTGTGCTGTGAGGCATGGCGGGGTTGGCACATAAGCCTGGTAAAGAGGCCAGCATGCTGACAAGCTTTACAACACCACTTGGTCACTACCAATAGCTGCCCATGCAGGTGGCATAAGCCCGGCACCAGAGCTGGTCCAGAGAAGACTCACCCAGGTGCCGGCAGGGCTGCCTGGGGTGAAAATAATTGCAGATAATATCCTCACTGTAGGTGAAGGGAGCAAGGACCCACGAGCTCAATGAGACCATGGCAGAAAACTACAAGCTTCCTACAGCCAAGCAGGGACAAGAACCTAAAACTCAACCCAGAAAACCTGGACACAGGGCTGTTGTCCCTGCCTCAGTACGTAGGGCTGCCGTGCAAACAACACAGGCCTCACGCCTGGGCATTGACAGCTGGCTGGGATGGGCAGGGAGTCGCGGAGCGGGTGGGCAGGGAGTCTACACCGCCACTTTCAGCGCCAAAACTTTAGTCATTCGGAGGTGTGAAAAAACACCGCCCTGAGCAACAGAAGTTTTAGCGTTGAAAAGCGCCGTATCGACAGCTCAAAGCTCTGTCACTGGCGATTTAGATTTACAGGGTTTAGTGAAGTGTCGTGTTTCAATGTAACCTGTCTTCAGCGTCATGCTGCGTGACTGCGACAGGCTGCGGGCGCCTGCGGGGAGTCCATGGCATTGTGGAAGGGGGACCAGAGACTTATTGGGAACCCCGTTCTCAGTCAGCCTTGCAAGGAACTGTGCCATGGCAGCGAGCAGGCCCGGCCTGGCCACGCCGGGTTTCAATGCGGGGCTGCTGAACAGCAGGTGGGATTTAACTGTGCAAGTCCTGATGAGACAGAAGCCAGGGAGTGGAAAATTCCAGGGGCTTTTTCCCAACAAGCTACAGCCTTTCTGTGCACCGGCAGATGGCACTGTTGCACCGTCGATCCCAGGGCCCCTTGTGCCTCTCCCCAGGCTCTGGATTCTTTTCCCTGCCCGGTGCCTTTCCTGCGCCGTCTCCGAGGTGCTGGTGGTGCAAGCCAGCGTGGCAGGCAAAGTGCCCTGCGACAGCTCGCAGACAGCTGCCGGCATCAGGGCTGCACTGCCCGCTGAGTTCACCCCGGGCACTGCATCAGGGCCTGCACTGCCCGCTGAGTTCACCCCGGGCACTGCATCAGGGCCTGCACTGCCCGCTGAGTTCACCCCGGGCACTGCATCAGGGCCTGCACTGCCCGCTGAGTCCACCCGGGCACTGCATCAGGGCCTGCACTGCCCGCTGAGTCCACCCGGGCACAGCTGAAGGGAGAAAGGGGATCTGGTGCCATGTCTTACCAGAAGCACCTCTCCTGGTACCGGTCCTTCCTGGTGTGTCGCCCTGCAGCAGGGGCATTTCCACCATGGCCTTGGGTTGGGTCGGCATCGCACCATCATGTGGCAAATGCTGCCATCTGACCCAAAAGTGTTGTAACAGACCCGTGGCCAGTGAGGGCTCCTGGCTGCCCCTGCTCCGGCTCTCCCGGAATGGCCCAGCAGTACCAGGCCCTGCTACGAGAGCAGACGGGGATTCGCTCATTGCTCCACCCAGCAGAAGGCAGCTGCCACGTGCCCAGTGCTGCGTTCACTGCGATCCTTGGGGACACACTCAGGCCAAGTGCGCTCACGGGGCTGTACGGACACCCCGGGCCCCACGCACCTGCATCCAAGGGGATGATTTTGCCCTTAGCTTGCAGGGACGTGAACCCTGGACCTTCAGCAACAGCCTCTGGCACTGCAGCTAAAGGAGCGACTCCTGGGCTGGGAGGGCCATTAGAGGGCACCATGGGCACACGCATGCACCTAACAGCCCAGCACCTTTTATTAACAGCACAGACACTCAGCTCAGTCCAGTCAGCTCAGGCTCCTGGAAATAGCTAGAGAGCTGGCTCATACTGCGCATGCTCAGGGGCATAACACAGTCATTAGCGTAGTCCCGCCCGTCCTGGGATTACATCACCTCATGCACATAGTCATTCCCCTGCCTTCCCTGTGAGTTCAGCTTCCAGGGCGCCTCCTGCCAGCACAGCTAGAATCCAATTAATGAACTGCGTCACTGGCGCTGCCAGAGGGGGGTTGGCCGCGTGTGCATGCCGTGTGCCGTCGCTGGGGGAAGTCGCCTGGCCAGGCCGGCCGAGCGTGCTGCACCGAGCCCTCCACGCCCGCTCAGACCTGGTGTGAACAAAGCTTTTCTACAGCCAAGCAGGACCAGAAAACCTGTGACTCAACCAGCGTGAGCCGACATGCGTTGGCCCTCTGCTCACAGCTGAGGAGCTGAAAGCAGATCCCAGCAAGATCAAGGCAGTCAGAGACCTGCCAGCTCCAGCGGGTGTGAAAGGGGCTCAGCACTTCATGGGCATGATACATTTTCTGCCCAAGTTCTGTCCACACCTGGCTGCAGAAGAGGAACCCAGACGTCAGCTCACAAGGCAGGATGAGGCGTGGGACTGGGCAAGTCCCCAACAGCATGTGTGTTCTTCTAGGTGCCGCCTGGCGAGCTGCACCGCGAGGTTGTGTGCCTCCTTACCCCCTGCTGGTCCCCATCGGGATGCGAGCTGGGCCGCGGAGCTGGACAGTGCACTCAGGAGCCGAGAGTCCAGTGTTTGGTTCTGATCTGCCCATGGCACCTTGGGCAAGTCATTGAACTGGCCCGTGCCTCAGTTTCCCTGCTGTGCACCTGTGAGGATGACGCCTCCCCTTGCTCGGGGTGCTGAGGCCTCGCACAGCACAAAGTATTATCATGAAGACAGCTCACGATCCGCAGGCTGATGCTCTGACTCACTGCACCACAGACCCTGATTCTGGCTGGGGCCCCAGCCAGAGCCCAGTCCCAAAGGAAAGCTGAGATTCCAGATACCTGCAGTCGCCTTCCCTCAGAGGATCAGAAACCACCTGCGTCCCGTTCACACCCACCCCCACTCTCGTCTCTCTCCACCTCCAGCAGACACAGGGTCTCAACCATTCCTGGAACCTGGCCTCTGGTCTCCCAGCCTCCCACATGTCCCGGCTCTTGGAAAACACCAAATGAAGCCCCGCAGAGCCACCCTCTCTGGGCCCAAAAATGCCACAGCCAAGGCCCCTGCAGCAGCCCAGCTGCCCCCTTAACAAGCGGGATGGGGGGGGGGGGGCCATGACACCTGGCTCCACAGCTACATATTTATATAGCAGAGGGGTCTGGAAACGCCCTGGAGCTGCCCCCGCCTGTGGCAGGCCTCGAGCTGCAGCCAGTCACACCTCCTGCGGCTGGGGCTCTGGGAACGCAGCGCCCCACGAGGGGGCGCGATGGCCCTTCCCGCCGGGCAGCTGCCCACGCCCACGGGTGACATTTAATGGGCCCGCAGAGCCTGCTCGCTGGACAGGTACCAGCTCTTCCCTACAGCTCGGGTAGGACTAGGGGTGGCCGGGGTGGGCGAAGGGGAAGCTGGGGGGTGGCTGGCAATGAGCTGGGGGTCTCAGGCCAGACGGCAGCGGGACAAGTGATCATGTCACAAACGCACCATGCACGGCACTAGTGGGGGGGCTCTTGGGGCGGCAGAGGGACTGAGGCCTGCTGGGGCCACGGAGGCTGAGCTCCCCCTGGGACCCCAGTGGGGGAAGCTGGCACAGCTGCTGCCCATGCTGTGTCTGCCTGTCCACCCCCGCCCCCCAGGAGAGGGAGTGCAGGGCTGGGGGGCTGCGGCCCAGGAGCTGGCACAGTCCCCTCCCCCCAGCGCCTGCGGCCCGGCACAGTAGCTGGTTTCCACACAAAGGAGACGCCGAAGGGAGTCTGCTGCCGCTGGTGCATCGGGGGATGATGAATTGCTAAGCACCGTGTCCCCGCAGCGTTGGTTTGGCACACGGGGTGGGAGGAGGTGGCTGCAGCCTTAGCTGAGACCTGGCCACGCCACAGACCAGCCTCTGCCCAGGAGCTGAGCCGGGTAAGGGATTGGGACAGATCTAGCAGGGGGTTGCTCCCGGCTGCACCAGCCCTAGGGAACTGCTAGAACTGTGTCTGCAGCTGTGAACTCCCCTCCCCCTGCTGGTATCCTCAGCCCCCACCCCTGCCCTGCAGCGCCCCCTGCTGGGCGAGGCTGGGGCTAGAGTACCTGGGAGCTCCCCACGCCCACAGCGCCCCCTGCTGGGCGAGGCTGGGGCTGGAGTACCTGGGAGCTCCCCCCACCCACAGCACCCCCTGCTGGGCGGGGCCGGGGCTGGAGTACCTGGGAGCTGCGCTCCCTGCTGGGTGAGGCCAGGGCTGGAGTATCCGGGAGCTCCCACACACACACAGCGCCCCCTGCTGGGCGAGGCTGGGGCTGGAGTACCTGGGAGCTCCCGCCCACAGTGCCCCCTGCTGGGCGGGGCCGGGGCTGGAGTACCTGGGAGCTCCCCCTGCCCCCACACAGCACCCCCTGCTGGGCGGGTCCAGGGCTGGAGTACCTGGGTGCTCCCCCCATCCCCACAGCGCCCCCTGCTGGGCAGAGCCGGGGCTGGAGTACCTGGGAGCTCTGCCCCACCGCGCCCCCTGCTGGGCGGGGCCGGGGCTGGAGTACCTGGGAACTCGCCCCACAGCGCCCCCTGCTGGGCGGGGCCGGGGCTGGAGTACCTGGGAGCTCCGCCCCACAGCCAGCGTTTCCATCCCCCCGCGCCTGACAGTGACTGTCCCAGGAGAGGCCTCCCACTTTCCCTGGTTTCACCTGCAAGTCAGGGCCCCCTTCCCTCAGCCCCGGGGCTCTGGGGGGCTTGTCATCGCCCAGTGTCACTGAAGTGCCACGGGAGAGTCACCTTCCCTTCTGGGGCCAACTGGGGGGATCCTGCACCCTTCCTAGTGCCCCCAGCCCCTGCCGGGCCTCGGGGAGAGGGCAGGTCTGGGTCTCCCAGGCACCAGGGCCGAGCTCATCGCACCCAGACACTTAGACCCCCCAGGAACAGCCCCACAGCACTCAAGAGCCATGTCTCCTCCCCACTGGGGTTTGCTTTGAAGAGGGTTCAGCTCGTTCGTCTGGATGATAATTACTGAGCACAGACGGTGCGCTGCGAGCATCCCCTCCCCCACGCCCCGTCCCTGCCCGCGTGCAACGCTCGCTGGCAGGGTTGGCTTTAGGCCTATTCCACCAATTCCCCCAAATTGGGCCCCGCGCCTAAGAGGGCCCCGCACCCAGTGAGAATCCCTTCCCTGGCTAGAGGCGCCTTTTTAATTTTTACTCACCCGGCGGCGTTCTGGGTCTTCGACGGCACTTCGGCGGCGGGTCCTTCACTCGCTCCGGGTCTTCGGCAGCACTTCGGTGTCGGGTCCTTCAGTGCCACCGAAGACCCGGAGTGAGTGAAGGACCCACTGCCGAAGTGGCACTGAAGACTCGGAGCACCACCCGGTGAGTACAAGCCCCACGTCTTTTTTTACGTGTTTTTTTTTTTTAAGTCATCCTTGCTGGGGCCCCATCGAAACTGTTCGAATTGGGCCCCGCACTTCATAAAGCCGGCACTGCTCACTGGCTCTGGCCTCTGGCAAGCTTTGTACAGGGAGAGCGAGCAGCTTAGCAAGATGGAAGGCCCCCGAAAGGGCCAGTTTATTCTTCAGCTCAACGTCTACCTGCTCCACGCAGCCCTGGAGCCAGCATGGAAATTCCTCCTTTGGGGAAGGGGACAGTGCCCAGTGGGGTGGAGTGGGGCATGGGCCGCGTGTTGCCTGTTCTCCCAGGCCAGGGCGGCTCATGCAGCAAGCAGGGAGTGCTGCGAGCGCGCTTTGCTGTGCGCCTCCAGAGTTCTGGAGCAGGCTGTCGGAAAGTGACACTGAGCAGGACACGCCGTGCAGGGCTGAGCTGCGGGCCGGCTTATCACAGCGCGGTCGCTGATCGCTGCTGCCCGGGCAGGGGTGTGCTGGTTCGGCGCTGCGACAACTTGTGGGGACAAGGGCAGGTCACAGGTCACACTAATGCTGGCGGGGCCAGGAATCCCCAAGTCTACATATGGGCACCTGCGACAGGCAGCAGGGAGGGAGACACAGGCCGAGGAACTGCTGGCCAGGATGCGGCAGGCACGGTGGGTTATTGGCCAGGATGCGGCAGGCGCAGTGGCTATTGGCCAGGATGCGGCAGGCGCGGTGGGTTATTGGCCGGGACGCGGCAGGCATGGTGGGTTATTGGCTGGGATGTTGCAGGCACGGTGGGTTATTGGCTGGGACGCGGCAGGTGCGGTGGGTTATTGGCCGGGATGTTGCAGGCGCGGTGGGTTATTGGCCAGGATGCGTCAGGCACGGTGGGTTATTGGCCAGGCTTCCCAAAGTGCCCTATGGCATGGTGCGGCCGGGCTTGGTCTCGCCCATGCTCAGAGGGTCCCTTCACACAGGGATAAGAGCCCTGCGGCAAGGCCACGGCTGGTCCGCATCAGCTGACTTGGGCTCCAGGGGCTCGGCCCAGGGCACTAAACGTCGCCGTGTAGACATCTGGCCTGAGCTCGGGGACCCTCCCGCCTTGCAGGGCGTGTGGCAAGGCACCGCCAGTGAGCCCTGGCACCTCCCGAGTGCATGCACTCCCCACTGCCCCCGCTGCCCCCTGCGCCCACAGGATTGATCCGAATCTGGTCACGGTGATGCAGGCGTCTGGCTAGACCCTCCGCCAGGCAGCTGCCAAAGGACAAGCGCAGAGCCCCTCCCGTGGGCGTGGCGGGGCTGGGAAGGTGCCGGGGTCTGTACAGCTTGGTCAGGCTCCAGGGTTAGGTCAGGGAGCCTGTCCGGGCCGTCGCTGGCCCTGCCTGCTAGCAGATGCTGGGCCTTTCCTTTCTGACTGCGGGGCAGGGCATGGCCTTCCCTGGCTTCAGGGCAGTGCAGCTGCTGGGGAGAGCGACTCAGCAAACCCTCCAGGGCCCGCAGGGACACCTGCACTTGGGGTCACGTCCCCTGCTCCCAGCCCCTCGGGCTCAGGCCTGTGGGGACGTGGGTGCTGCCCCATGCTCTCCTGAGAGGAGGTGCCCTGCATGGGGCAGCCTGTCCATTTCCCCCTGCCCCCGCTGGCTCATGAGTGAAGCCCCATCTTCCTCCACCCCCTGGTCCCATTCCATTAGCTCCAGCTCCTCGGGGGTTAATGACGCCAGCTGCCTAAATGGCTCTGCAAAGGCTGCGGCTCAATACTAGCCCTAATGGCTCCTATCAATAATGCACAGAGCCCGTGACCAGCGGCGGGAGATAGCGATTGGCTGGGGAGGGGGATCTAGGGCCGGGGCACTTGTCTCTGGTCATTCCCCCCCACGCCCTGACAGCCTGGGCAGCGACTGCCAGGCAGTAGCACCCCCGGCTGTTCCCAGCATCAGCTGCAGACGCCAGGGCCCGTCAGCACCACCCGGGGGTGCAGCACTGTGCAGCGGCACAGCCCAGCGGCTCCGGGAAGGCAGCCTCCCAAAATGGGGTTTTTATTACAGCCATACATCACCGCGGCGTTCTGATGCGGGTGGACGGCGGTGATTTTTCTTCATGGTTTACAGACAAATGAGGGGAAGGAAAATTGATGTGAACTTTGCTATAGCGAGAGGTCGGGCGCAGGGGGAGGGAGTGATCAGTGCATTCATGCAGAGCGGCCAGGCCGCTGCCAGGGCTCCCTCACCCGCAGGGACAACCTGGCTCTGGCTAAAGTGTCTGCGCACATCCTGGCCCCAATCCAGCCCAGCGCGAAGGCATGTGCTGGGACAGCTCCCGGGCTCCGATGGTACTACTCCATGCCGACGGCTAAACGTGGGGTCAGGAGCTTTGCTGGGGCCATTCAGGGAGAGGAACCTCGCCAGCGACGCCATGCCATCAGCATTCCCAGGCCTCTCTGCCACGGTGCGCAGTGCTCTGGGGCCTGCACAGACCCACACACTGCATGCTCCAGCCTCTCAGTACTTCACTTCAGCTAGGAGAGAATGCAAAGCCCCTGGTGCTTAGCTCCTGGAGCCGCTCCCTCAGCAGCAGGGGGACACTGCTGAGCAGCAGGGCAGGTAAGTCTCAGGGTATGGCTACATTTAAACTGCTGCAGCTGCACCACTGTAGCGCTCCAGTGTAGACACAACCTGCGCTGCCGTCGCTGTAGCTAATCCACCTCCCTGGAACGCAGGGGAAATCCTTCAGTTGGCCTAGCGCTGCCTGCACTGGGCTTTGGTCGGGGTAGCCATGACTCTTAGGGGTGTGGATTTAGCCCTGAGCGCCATGCTGTGCCAGTGTAAATGTTCAGTGTAGACCAGCCCTGAGTGTTGAACAGAGGTGTCGATGGGGGAGCAGAGGGGACTCACCAAGAGAAGACCCCAAGACCAGCCCCCACTCCTGGGCTTGAGCCGCCAGCCCATAATACTTCCAGACTCCCAGATATTGGAGCCACCTCTCCGAGGCTCCTGCAATGGACTTGACAGGGCCCCATTCTGCAGCTGGCAGTGGGGCAGCTGGTACCATTCCCTGCCCTCCCAGCCAGGGCCCTTCCCCCGTTCTCTGTACCTACAAGCTCTGTGTTAGACCCTGTTCCTGTCATCGAATAAACCTCTGTGTTACTGGCTGGCTGAGAGTCACGTCTGACTGCGAAGTGGGGGGGCAGGACCCTGTGGCCCCCCCCAGGACCCCGCCTGGGCGGACTCGCTGTGGGAAGCGCACGGAGGGGCAGAGGATGCTGAATGCTCCAAGGAGAGACCCAGGAGGTGAAGCCGTGGGAGCTGCTTGCCCTGCAGACAGGCTGCACCAAGGGAGAGGAGGCTCCCAGAGTCCTGACTGGCTTTGTGGGGAGCAGGTCCAGAGCATCGCCCGGGAACCCCGTGACAGTGGGGGGTCCTTAGCGAGAGAGACGTTGGGAGGAAAAGAAGGAAGAGCAGGACGAGGCTGTACCCAGTGGGGCTGCAGCCCTGCCGGGCCCAGGATACCACACAGACAAGCTGGGTAAGGTCATATCTGTGGCTGCACCAGCTTCGGGTGGGGAGAGAGACCAGCTCTTCCTCAGCTGTGGGCAAAGCGCTCCAGGGCAGAGCTGCCGCTCAGGAGAGCCATCATGGCCCCCGGGGGACTGGGAACATCCCATCCTGGGCTGCGCTTGGTGCCAGGGATTGGTTTGAGCAGCCGGCCAGTCTGTCCCTGGCTGCCCGCTGGCCCAGCTGAGGCGAGTGATGTGTCTGAGCTGCAAACAGGCCACCCAAGCACCCTCTGACTGCACCAGGAGGGCCTGTCGGCCGGCCTGGGGTGTTCCATCACCCGCCTGCCCCGCTGCGGGCATCTGCCCGAACGGGCCCAGAGGCTGCCCCGCACTGTCGCCAGCAGTGTGTGTGTGTGGGGGGGGGCGAGTTGCCCCTGTGGCCAGGGCCACCCAGAGGGGGGGACAAGAGGGGCAATTTGCCCCAGGCCCCAAGCCCCACGGGGGCCCCCACCAGAGTTTTTCGGGGCCCCTGGAGCGGGGTCCCTCACTCACTCCGGGGGGCCCGGAAAACTCTTGCGGGGCCGGGCGCAGGAGCTTCTTCTGCTCCCGGTCTTCGCCGGCGGGGGGTCCTTCCACTCCGGGGCGGAACGACCCCCCACCACCGAATTACCGCCGAAGACGGAGCAGGACCCGCCGCCGAAGTTCAGCTCGGTCTTCGGCGGTAATTCGGCGGCGGGGGGGGCCCTTCCCTTCAGGGACCCGCCGGCGAAATGCCCCGAAGACCCGCGGTGGGGGCCCCCCTCCACCGAATTACCGCCGAAGACCGGGCTGCACTTCGGCGGCGGGTCCCGCTCCGTCTTCGGCGGTAATTCGGTGGTGGTGGGGGGCCCGCCGTGGGTCTTCGGGGCACTTCGGCGGCGGGTCCCGGAACGGAAGGGCCCCCCGCCGCCGAAGACCCCGGGCCCCCGGAATCCTCTGGGCGGCCCTGCCTGTGGCTGTGCTGCTAGGGCAGGGTCTGTGCCGGGGCATGCTCCCGGGAGCCAGGCCATACCCTCATGGGTGCTGGTTAATCTGTGGAGACAAAGCCCCCCCGGATGGGCAATGTCCCCCAAGCTCGCAGCTCCAGCTGCTGCCCGGGCTTCCATGGCAGCCAAGGTCACTGTCCAGGGAAGGAGCCCTCCCCCTGGAGCACTGTTCTCAGCCCCGCTCTCCCCTCCAGAGCCTGCCAGCTCCTCTCTAAGCACCAGCCCAGGGGGCCATCGGAGAGCAATGCCTGTGGCTCGCCCAGCACCCGGGGTCCCCTCTGCACGAGGGCTCTGTGGGAGAAGCAGTGCAGGCTTTCCCATGTTGCTCCCCATGCAGGGCAACTCCGCGGGGGTCTCTGGTGGTTTTAACCTCTGGCCACACAGGGGAGCACCGGGCGCAGAGCCCAGAACTGGGATCTAATCTACAGGGCCACCCGGGGTGGGGGGAAGTGGGGCAATTTGCCCCGGGCCCCACAGGACCTCCCGCCGCTGAATTACCGCCGAAGCAGGACCCGCCGCCGAAGACCCCGGGCCCCCGGAATCCTTTGGGTGGCCCTGCTAATCTAATCTGACCCAGCACTGTTCCTCCAGCACATCCCTGCACCCCCTGTGCCTCAGTTTCCCTTTGTCACTTTCCAGATGTGCCCAGCGCCGTGGGATCATCAGCTAATGGAGGGGAAGAAGTTTTGCCACCAAAGAGCATTAGCCCCAGCAGCTGGCCAGTGCCCTGCAGTGTCACCTGTAGGGTAAAGACATTCACCTAGCCGGAGGCTCATTATTCCAGCCACCACTGAGGGCGACCCTAATGTAATCGTCTGCCCTTCCCTCAGAGCCAGGCTGGGAGCCTGCAAAGCGTGGGGGTGGGGCAGTGTATGGGAGGGTGGAAGCAGAGGGGGTGCAGGGGAAGGGGGTTGTACATGGGGGGTGTCTCTGCTTGTGCTTTGTCATTACAAATGCGGGTCTCTCTCCAGGAGCCCTTCCCCTGCAGACTGTGGAGGGCGGAGGGAGGTAACACCTGCCTGCAGAGCGCTCCTGCCGGTCACTCCTGCTAGACAGCCGGCTGGGAGCAAGCAGGGGCAGCAGGACTGTTTAATGCAGCCCCGCCCCCTCTCCTCACCCAGCTGGGCAAGGAGGGGCAGGTGCAGCCACTTAGCCCAGGGGCCGCAGGCGGCTACTGTGTGGAGCCAGCAGGGCCAGGTCCTGAGTGCTGAGCCGTGGGAGTGCAGCCGGGCGGGCAGGGTCTGAGCCAAGACAGCCCTGTGCCCCAACAACTCCTTCCCCCAGGGATGTTCAGGTATGAGACAGAAGCCTGGGGGGTGTTTGGGGTCAGAGCCCTGGGGGCCAGTCTTGTGGGGACCATGCTGATGCCCAGTGCTGTGAGCCTGTATGTCGCATGGTAGCACTGTGCAAGGCCCTGGCAGGAGGGGATTGTGCCCTGATGTAACCTCTGTGCTGGGGCCTGTATGGCTCTCTGCACTGAGACAGGGGCTCCGGCTGCAGAGCTTCAGCCTCAAATTCCCTGTCCCGGGGCTCCTAGACTTCAGTTTGGGCTACTCCTCGCCTTCCCCCACACCCTCGCTGCTGCAGCTCTTGGGAGTATGCCCCTGCTGCGCCAGGCGCTGCACACACATATAACAGACAGATGGTCCCTGCCTCTGTGCAGGAGGAGAGAGGGCGGGTGGCTACAGCACAGGCCGGGCGATGCCTGGGAGCAGCAGGATAAGCAGTGCTTGCAGCAGGTGATTTTCTCCAGAAGGAGAAGCTGGTTGGCTTTGCCCATGCTCCCTCCAGGGGATGACGAGGCAAGTCCCCCCTGTGACGAACTGGGAATGTTCTTAATGTTTTCTCTGATTACTGTGTTGGTGCCTCAGTCTCCCCTATGCAGGTCTTAAGTATCTAGGTGGTGGAATAAGGGTGTGTGGTTGCTGCAGAGCAAAGGGCCAGTGCACCTAAATGCCTGACACTGTCTCCTAGCAACTGATGGCCTGGGCTGGGCCCCTTCTCTGCAAAGGTGCCAACTGAAGGTGTTGGGGACAAAGAGATCAGGTGCCTCCTGGCCCGGGAAAGAGACAAAGGCCAGAAGGGAGGGGCTGAAGGGTGAGTCAGTTTGGGGCTGGCTGGGGATGGGAAGTGAGGGCAGACGTGGGGGTCTGGCTCACTGCCCCCCAGAATGGACCCGGCTGAAGGGTCCCGTTCTCTGTACCTACAAGCTCTGTTTTAGACTGTTCCTGTCATCTCATAAACCTCTGTGTTACTGGCTGGCTGAGAGTCACGTCTGACTGTGAAGTGGGGGGGCAGGACCCTCTGGCTTCCCCAGGACTCCGCCTGGGCGGACTTGCTGGGGGAAGCGCACGGAGGGGAAGAGGATGCTGAATGCTCTGAGGTCAGACCCAGGAGGTGAAGCCGTGTGAGCTTCTTGCCCTGCAGACAGGCTGCTCCAAGGGAGAGGAGGCTCCCCAGAGTCCGGCCTGGCTTGGTGGGGAGCAGTTCCAGAGCATCGCCCGGGGACTCCGTGACACCCCCTCACTCCTAAAGTTGGCAGTTTGCCTAAGCCAGCACTGCAGGCTTGGGCCCACTGTGCTCAGGGTACAGCTCTGGGGCTGATCCCCTTGTCTCCCTTAGCGTTTCAGCCTTGTTGCCTCATGGTTAGAACAGGTGCCCTGGACTCCTGGGTTCTCTCCTGAGATCTGCCCCTGGCTCGACCCTGAGCACCTGGAGGCACCGCTGCCTCTCCTGCGTGCGTTGGGTACGTGACCCTGCTCTCCCAGGCCCCCATGGGAGGTGGGTTAGCTGATCAGGAGGAGCCGTGGGTCGTGCCGTGCCGGTATTCGGTGCCCTGCTGCCAGTCTAACAACGCCATCCATGGTGCAAGGGACACGGGACGGATCAGCAAGTGCTGCCGTGCAAAGGGCTGGTAACCCAAGGGATGCTCATTAACTCTGCAGGCCTTGTAACCGAACTGCTTTCTGGGGGTGACTGGCTCCGTCCTGCCAGCAGTCGCCACAGCCTCCCCACCTCCTGGCTGTTAAAGATCCGGGTTCACCCCGTCGAATAGCGAGGAGCCGCTTCAGCACAGGGGCCAGACCTATTAATGAAATGCTAATTGGCTCCTTTACGTACATCACTTCCAGACAGCAGCATCTGGGCACTACATTGGCAGGACTTGGCTTTCCATTCATGCCCGTTAAACCGAATGCCACGTCCCTCCCGGGTCCCGGGCAGCACCCTGCACTTCACTGCGATCCCAGTTCGGTGTAACTCACGTCTGCGCAACAGTCATAGCCACAGGCCTGGACGTGCCCCAGATGGTCTGTCCTGTGGGGGTCCCTGCGGAGAGGGGCCTGGAGCTGGGGCTGCTCCTGCTTGCACCAGGGAAGGGAGCAGGGGAAGCACAGCACAGGAAAGGCCCAGGCGTGAGTTGAATTCCACCGCCCACACGCACAGCCCGAGTTGGAGCCCTGTCCCCATCCTGTCACCCCAGGCTCTGCAAGCGCTGACGTGCTGGGGGAGGGCGTCCTCCCCATGCGACAGATGGTCTGGGCTGTTGCGGTGCCGTGAGTGGGATGGGGCAAGCAGGGATTGGGGTGGGGGTGGAGGGGCTGCAGCCTTGGCTCCCGGTTCAGTGTCTGTCTGAGGGGTCCCCCTCATGGTGATTTTACCGAGCTCCCTTGGGGTTTCAGTGGGAGAGCCGTGCCGGGCAGCTCTGAGCCAGTTCCCCTTGTCTCCTGCTGATTGACACTGTAATTGGGCCTTGCTGGTGCCGGGCTAATCGAGGTCACCTGCTGATTGCTGTGCCGGCTCGTCAGGGCTCCCGCTCATCTCAACGCTTGTCTCTCCGCCCCCACCTGGGTGACGGCTCCGCTGTGCTGGCTGCTGGCCCAGAGCCCCTCCTGATCTCTGTGCCGCAGCTCTGGGCGCTGCTCTCTGCCTCCCTCCTTCGCTGCCCCGTCACTGGGGGCCCTCCTTCCCCAGAGGGACTGTGCCCACCCCATGCACTGGGGATGCCTGGGCTGGCACTCAGAGCAGGGCCAGGCTGGGGGTCTCCTGCTCCCAGCTCAGTTGCTTGGACAAGGCCCATAACCTCCCCATCTGCCTCTGTAAATACCAATGTTCCCCCACCTCTGGGGTGTGGGCAGTCGTTCCTAGAGCCTGAACTCCAACCCCTGGCCAGGTCCCCAGCAGGTGTAAATGGACAGAGGACCCGGCGAGTCATAGAACCACAGAATCTCAGGGTTGGAAGGGACCTCAGGAGTCACCTAGTCCCACCCCCTGCTCAAAGCAGGACCAATCCCCAACTAAATCATCCCAGCCAGGGCTTTGTCAAGCCAGGCCTTAAAAACCTCTAAGGAAGGAGATTCTACCACCTCCCTAGGTAACCCATTCCAGTGCTTCACCACCCTCCTAGTGAAACAGTGTTTCCTAATATCCAACCTAAACCTCCCCCACTGCAACTTGAGACCATTGCTCCTTGTTCTGTCACCTGCCACCACTGAGAACAGTCTAGATCCATCCTCTTTGGAACCCCCTTTCAGATAGTTGAAAGCAGCTATCAAATCCCCCCTCATTCTTCTCTTCTGCAGGCTAAACAATCCCAGTTCCCTCAGCCTCTCCTCATAAGTCATGTGCTCCAGCCCCCTAATCATTTTTGTTGCCCTCCGCTGGACTCTCTCCAATTTATCCACATCCTTCTTGTAGTGTGGGGCCCAAAACTGGACACAGTACTCCAGATGAGGCCTCACCAGTGCTGAGTAGAGGGGAATGATCACATCCCTCCATCTGCTGGCAATGCCCCTACTTATACAGCCCAAAATGCCGTTAGCCTTCTTGGCAACAAGGGCACACTGCCGACTCATATCCAGCTTCTCGTCCACTGCAACCCCTAAGTCCTTTCCTGCAGAACTGCTGCCCAGCCATTTGGTCCCTAGCAGGGCCGGTGTGAGGAAGTCTCACGCTAGGCGAAACTTCCACCTTGCCCCCCCCGCTAACTCTGCCCCCCCCACGGCAGCTAACTCAGCCCCCCACTCAGGAAGCCCCCCCCCAGCAGCTACCCACCACACTGCGACAGCTAACCCCTCTCCCCCCATCCCCCCACGGCAGCTAACCCCACCCGGGGAGACTCTCCCCCGTCCCCCCGTGGCAGCTAACCCTGCCTGGGGAGACTCAAGCAGCTAACCCTGCCTGGGGAGACTCCCCGCCAGCAGCTAACCCGCCTGGGGAGCCCACCCCAGCTCACCTCGGCTCCGCCTCCTCCACTGAGCACGCCGGCGCTGCTCTAATTCTCCTCCCCGCCCAGGCTTGTGGCGCCGATGGGAGGAGACTTAGAGCAGGGGCTGTGTGCTCAGCGGAGGAGTCAGAGTGGAGGTGATCTGGGGCGGGGAGCGGTTCCCCTGTGCCCCCCCACTCGTTACTGTGGGCGGCCCTCCCTGTGCCCCCCCGCCCCAGCTCACCTCCACTCCACCTCCTCGCCTGAGGGGACTTTTAGGCGTCCCCAACCACTAGGCGCCCTAGGCGGCCGCCTAATTTGCCTAAATGGTTGCACTGGCCCTGGTCCCTAGTCTGTAGCAGTGCATGGGATTCTGCCAGCCTAAGTGCAGGACTCTGCACTTGTCCTTGTTGAACCTCATCAGGTTTCTTTTGGCCCAATTCTCTAATGTGTCTAGGCCCCTCTGTATGCTATCCCTACCCTCCAGCGTATCTACCACTCCTCCCAGCTTCGTATCAGTCAAGGGAGCGCTGCTGATCCCAAGGCCAGAAGGGACCACTCTGATCTTACACAGGCCACCAACGCTCTCCCAGGGATTGCCACATCCACCCAGAGCTTGTGGCTGATCCAGAGCAGATCTGTCAGAAAGAGCTGTCCTGTCTTGCTTACTGACTCCAGGAGAGACTCCTGCACATCCCTTGGTCTGTTGTGTCGATGATGAATAACCCTCCCTGCTGAAAACGTGAGCCTCATTCCTGACTTCGGCTTTGGGCAGTGGGTCTTGTTAGACCTGGGTCTGCTAGACTGATGGGCTCTCTGCTCTCAGAAATCTGCTCCCAGTGCAGCGACTTGCAGCCTGTGACCATCACCCTTTAACCTTCCCAGCCAAGCAACCGAGCCTCTGACATCTGGTCTGCACTGGTACCATTGTGTTTATACCTCATGTGCACACCCAGCCATGTCCCTGCTGCGTCCTGCCGACCAAGGCTAGCTCCTCTTTCCTGGGCGTAGGTGTAACGTGGTTTGGCTGGACCCACACAAGCGAGACCAGGCCAGGCTGAAACGGGTCCATTAAATCACTCTACCTGCAGAGGACTGTGCGCTCCATGGATGAGGGGCTGCGTAAGGGCCCAACCCCGAGAGGGGGGCAGTGGGAAATCGGTGCCTCTCGGGGTTAGGCCCTACATGCGCTGCAACAGGCTCCGATTATTCCCTGGACTCCCTGCAGCCAGCGTCTCCTGGCCGAGCGGCTGTCTGAGGACATGAGGTCCTAGTCTGCAGTGGAAGTGCCCTCTCCTGGGGTGCTTGGGCTGGCTGTTTGCCGCTGGCAGCTGCACGAGTCCTGACATATTGTCACCATGGCCCTTTTCCCTCAGATCCAGCCCTGTCTCGGGAAATCTTCCACAAGCCCTCAAAGCTCATAGCACGGGGATGTGTGTGTGGCTGCGTGGGCTTGTGTGTATGTGTGGCGCTGTGTGTGCAGGTGCGGGGGCAGACAGAGCCTGGTGCCTCACTCTCTGTCCGTCCCCCCAAGCAGCTGGGAGGGTCAGAGGAATTCCTGTCCAGCAGTTACATTCGAGCAGGGCTCATGTCAGTATCTACTCAGCTGAAGGATAATTACTCCTCCCAGCATGGCCTCTCTCACAGCTTGTAGGAAAAGCCTCCGGCCGCAGCAGGCTTGCAAATGAACAGTAATATTGCAAAAGGCAAGCGAGGGCTGGTGCTCAGCCTAGTCGTTGTCTAAGCAGTGGGGAGATGGAGACCCCCTTCTATGGTATCAGCCATGGCCTGCATCCATACGTGACTCCAGAGGTGAAACAGACAGGGCAGCAGTAATCTAAGCGCCTGCTAACGCAGCCAGGGGACAAGGTGATCTGTTTAACAGGTTCCTCTATAAGCAGCCATTGGCATATTAATAAAAGATACGGTACCAAAAGCTGGCTACGTGGAATGTTATTGAATAGAACTGTCGCTATAATGGGTAAAGCTATGATAAGAGAGCGCACACGCATAATCCATTACGGCTTATCGGGCTCTCTGGGTGATCTCCCATGACCCTCTGCTGAAAACACCCCTGGAGGAAACTGCCTGGTGCAGCTATTTCCAGGTCCTCGCAAGACAGGGCTGGGAAAGGAGAGGAATTCAGAGAGTGATGAGAGGCTGTGTGCTTGGGAGAGGAGCTGGAGGGGAGGGAGGGCAGAGGCTGCTGTGGGGGGACACCAGGGAGCGGTGTGGGAAGGGGTCAGACTGTACCCTGAGGGAAGGGGGGTTGGGGCATCAGAAAAAAACAGGGCTTTTGTTTGGTCCTGTTGCTATGTCCTCCTAGAGGCCTGTTCCACTGAAGTCAATGGGAGGATGGTGTTGATATCAGTGGGCACTGGATCAGCTCCAGGTGTCTCTTTGCCCTTTACAAGCTGAGTTCCTGGATCTTTCCTACCTCCTCAGCTAGCCCCACTGGGAGCAAGGAGAGTTTTGCTGGTGCTGCGAATGGGTGAAGGGTCAAGTCGCATATCAGGAGTGGTCTGCAGAAAACAGATGGGGCAGGAGCCCCCCCAAACAGGAGACTTCTAGGGAACGGAGAGGCTGACAAATAGAACCAGGAGGAGTTTGGGGTATCAGAAAACTCTAGAACTGTAAGAATCCCCCTGATCCATTCATCCCACCCACCTTTAAATACAGAACAGACTTAGAATCATAAAAGATCAGGGTTGGAAGGGACCTCAGGAGGTATCTAGTCCAACCCCCTGCTCAAAGCAGGGCCAATCCCCAACTAAATCATGCCAGCCAGGGCTTTGTCAAGCCGGGCCTTGGAAAAACTCCTAAGGAAGGAGATTCCACCACCTCCCTAGGGAACCCATTCCAGTGCTTCACCACCCTCCTAGTGAAAAAGTGTTTCCTAATATCCAACCTAAACCTCCCCCACTGCAACTTGAGACCATTGCTCCTTGTTCTGTCACCTGCCACCACTGAGAACAGCTGAGCTCCATCCTCTTTGGAACCCCCCTTCAGGTAGTTGAAAGCAGCTATCAAATCCTCCCTCACTCTTCTCTTCTGCAGACTAAATAACCCCAGTTCCCTCAGCCTCTCCTCATAAGTCATGTGCTCCAGCCCCCTAATCATTTTCGTTGCCCTCCACTGGACTCTCCAATTTGTCCACATCCTTTCTGTAATGGGGGGACCAAAACTGGATACAATACTCCAGGTGTGGCCTCACCAGTGCCAAATAGAGGGGAATAATCGCTTCCCTCGTTCTGCTGGCAATGCTCCTACTAATGCAGCCCGATATACCATTGGCCTTCTTGGCAACAAGGGCACACTGCTGACTCATATCCAGCTTCTCATCCACTGTAATCCCCAGGTCCTTTTCTGAAGAACTGCTGTGACATGGTTCGGTCACAGAGACCCCCTTGGGACTGTCACCTGATATGCTGGAATTACCTCTGAGCCCGTTTTCTCTACCAGCTTGAAACTCCGGAACCCTGCCTTGTTGAGCCACACACCATAGCCTGCTGCAACACATCCCCAAAGCTGCAGACTTTAACCAAAAACTGCTCAGCAGGTTACCTATTTCCAGCACCCAGACACCCAGCTCCCAATGGGATCCAAACCCCAAATAAATCCATTTTACTCTGTATAAAGTTTTATACAGGGTAAACTCATAAATTGTCCAGCCTCTATAACACTGATAGAGAGATGCACAGCTGTTTGCTCCCCCAGGTATTGATCACTTATTCTTGGTTAATTAATAAACAAGTGATTTTTATTAAGAATAAAAAGTAGGATTTAAGTGGTTCCAAGTAATAATAGACAGAACAAAGTAAGTCACCAAGCAAAATAAAGCAAAAACACACATCTAAGCCTAATACATTAAGAAACTGATTACAGGTAATATCTCACTCTCAGAAATGGTCCAATAAGCTTCTTTCACAGACTAGACTCCTTCCTAGTCTGGGCCCCATCCTTTCCCCGGTACAGTCCTTGTTAGCTCCAGCTCAGGTGGTAACTAAGGGTTTTCTCATGACTGGCAGCCCCCTTTGTTTGGTTCCATCCCCTTTAATGGCTTTGGCACAAGGTAGGAATCTTTTCTCTCTCTGGATCCTGTGAGACCCCAGCCTTCATTCTTCCAGGCCTGGTCTACACACACCCAGGAAGGTTTGCAAGTAAGCAGACCATTTACAACCAATTGTCCTAGTCAATGGGAGCCATCAAGCTTCCAAACCACCATTAATGGCCCACACTTTACATAATTATGATAGGACCTCAGCGTTATACTTCATATTCCTAGTTTCAGATACAAGAATGATACATGCATACAAATAGGATGACCACCCTCAGTAGGTTATAACCTTTGTAATGATACCTTACAAGAAACCTTTTGCATAAAGCATATTCCAGTTACATCATATTCACACTCATAAGCATATTTCCATAAAACATTATGGAGTGCAAATCACAACTGCCACTTAGCCAGTCGGTCCCCAGCCTGTAGCAGTGCATGGACTCTGCACTTGTCCTTGTTGAACCTCATCAGGTTTCTTTTGGCCTAGTCCTCCAATTTGTCTCGGTCACTCTGGACCCTATCCCTACCCTCCAGTGTATCTACCTCTCCTCCCAGCTTAGTGTCATCCACGAACTAGCTGAGGGTGCAATTCATCCCATCCTCCAGATCATTAATGAAGATATTGAACACAACCGGCCCAGGACTGACCCCTGAGGCACTCCGCTTGATACCGGCTGTCAACTAGACATCGAGCCGTTGATCACTGCCCATTGAGCCCGACAATCTAGCCAGCTTTCTATCCACTTTATAGTCCATTCATCCAATCCATGCTTCTCTAACTTGCTGGCAAGAATACCCTGGGAAACCATACCAAAAGCTTTGCTAAAGTCAAGGTATATCACATCCACCACTTTCCCCATATCCACAGAGTCAGTTATCTCATCATAGAAGGCAATCAAGTTGGTCAGGCAGGACTTGCCCTTGGTGAATCCGTTGACTGTTCCTGATCACCAACTTCTCCTCCAAGTGCTTCAGAATGGATTCCTTGAGGGCCTGCTCCATGATTTTTCCAGGGACGGAGGTGAGGCTGACTGGTCTGTAGTTCCCTGGATTCTTCTTCCCTTTTTTAAAGATGGGCACAATATTTGCCTTTTTCCAATCGTCCGGGACCTCCCCCGATTGCCACAAATTTTCCAAGATAATGGCCAATGTCTCTGCAATCACATCAGCCAACTCCCTCAGCACCTCTCCCTCAAACACTTCCAAAAAGTTTCAAAATCTAGAATGGGAAAGGTTCTAAGTTCTAAGGCCTTTCATAAAGCTCTAAAATGTTAAAATTGAAATAGTAAGAGGCAGCGAACTCTACAGGACCGGGTCTAGGCACCAGCAAACCAAGCATGTGCTTGGGGCAACACAATTTCAGGGGTGGCATCCGGCCACCTTTTTTTTTGCTTCTGCAGTTGCACTCTGAGTTTTGTTTGTTCTTTTTGCTTGGGGTGGCAAAACCTAGAGCTGGCCCTGACTCTACCCTGTTTCTGATGACACACCATGGTATGTACTAGTTCAGCCCGGGGACCTGGTGTGCAGGGTGAGGCACAGACACGGTCTCTGCCCCACAGAGATCTAAGATGTACGACACCGGAACCATCCCCTAACTGTAAAAGACGTTCAGTTCCAGAATTCCAAGGTTCACTAGCTTTAAATTCTAGATCTCCTGAGTGTTTGAAAGTTCCAAACTCTAAACCTCACTGATCCTCTCAAAGTTTCTGAAAGGTGGGTCTGGGTTTGTGCAAGTAGGAAAGTACAAGAGAGATGAGCCTGTGTGGTAGCCTGGTCTCCACTGCTGCTTCCAATGTGCAATGAAGGCCTGGAACTTGCATTTTGACTCATGCAGCATATATTCCCTGGCTGGCTGTGCATTCCTCTTTGCAAGGCTCCAGCTAGGTCTCTTATTCTGAAGGAAGGATGAAGAGAGGACTGATAGTACAGTCAGGATTTTGTCAAGTGATTGCAAGAACATTTTGTAAAATCCCTAATGAAATATCTTCTGCGGCCTCCAAAGAGACGGATGTATAAAAATAAACCAACTACTAAATTCAAAAGATGAATGGGAGCAAAACTTCAGTGAACAAGCGAAAGAGCAGCCTTGCGACCTTAATCAGCAGTAAGATTATTAATGCATTTTTCCCCAGGTGCACCAAAAGATTTGCATTTAAAGCAATTTGCACAATAATGAGGCAAGCTGACCGAGCTTCACCCCATCACAATCTCCACCAAATCAACAGCAACAGGCTGAAGAACTTGTTTCAAAGCTCTTGTGCTTAGCTTGTGCCGCTCTTCCCTTCCCAGATGTCATTCCTAAACTTGGTAGCTGACAGCATCCCAGAAGCCACACCAGGCTGGGAGGTCGCTGGTGGAGGGGCCTCTCTTCTATCCGTTTCTCCTGCGACAGCTCCAGCACCGAGCAAGGACAAAGGGGCCACTGTCCTGCTAGCCAGTTGGCCTGAGCTGATGCTGAAGTAATGTTCTGTCCCAGCCTGGTGCTCCTACGAGACGGCACCTCCAGATGAGACATAAAACACAGGTCTTGTCCATTTGTGGTCATTCTTGATCCCATGGCATTTCCCACAGGAAGAGTGACCAACCCTTAGCCACACTTTGACACAGCTGATTGCACTCTGCCGTCCCATGAATCCCCTGCAGCTTCCCTTGCGTGGGTTTCTTCAGCCTCCTATCTTGCACTGCTGGGTGCTGTTAAACTGCTCCCACTTTCCCACCAGCAGTGGCTGCATCTCACTGGTTGGTGCAGTGATTCCTCTCTACTCCTCACATTGTGACTGAGGCTTAGTCCGGGGTTGTGGAAATAAAGCCTAGGAGAAAATGTCTGTGGAGGGCTGGGAAGTGCAGCACACTGAGGACAGGTGTGGAGCCCTTTACCTGCAGCTCCAGCCTGAGCTGGTGAGCCCAGCAGCTGTCACGGGCTGCTCAGGGGCCTGTGAAGAGGGGAGCTGGATTCCGAATCCCGCCTGCTGACAGGCCACACAGGGAGTGAGGACTTGGTGGCCTGTTCCTTTGGCCATAATTCAAAGTACAGCAGGGCTACCTGTAGCCAAACCCTGATGGTCACAAGTATTGCACAAGGGTGGCTTCAACCTTCACGGGCTTACAGCCAGGGAAGCAGACATCTCCTTGCTCCCCAGTGCTCCACCCTCAGTCTCCGGCAGACCCCCCCGTGGGGTTCAATGGATCAGTTTGGTAACAAAGTTCATTAGGGTTCCTCCTAGAAGCTACAGCTAATCCCCCAGACCTGTTAGCAGAGGGCAGGGCCGCTCGGCTGGTTGCGCAGAGCCTGTGGTGACCCCATCAGAGCAATATCAGCCTGCGCTGTCCGTGGAGCCCTGGGGTGTGAGGTGCAGGTGAAGAAGGGAGGATGGAAATGGCTTAATTCGGCCCAGGCCGTGAAGCAGGGCCATGGCTCTGAGGGCGGCTTCGTTTGAGCCCTTAGCAGAGCCATGAGCCGAAGCTCTCCCATCCCTGGGGTGTCTGGCTCGGGGCCTTGGGGCAGGCCTGTCTGCTCCCCCAGAGCTCTGACCCACAGCGAAAGCAGTAAACAGCCCCATTAAACACCCCTGGCTCCCTGAGCTGGGGGTGCTGGCAGGGGAGGGCGCCCGGCCCCAGTACATTTCAGCGCTTATGATAAAGTTCAAGAGCTCACCTGGGCCTGTTGCCTAGCAACTGGAGACAGTAAATGATACTGCTCCAGACACTTTAACTAAGCCCGGTTGCAGCTGAGGGATAAGGAAGGCAAAGCCAGACGTGCAAAGTGAGTTGGAACAGGCCCCCACCCCCAGCAAACTGAAGGCAGCAGCTGCAGGCCAGCCCTGTGGGAGCCCATACCAGGGTTACCACCTCGGTTTGGGCTTTCGCTTCCCTCCAGCCGCTCTTGGGTTCTGAGCATCTGCCTGCGGGGCGGTGAGCGGGATGCAGCACAGCTCCCTTGGCCGCGCTGCCGCTCTCACTGGCCGAGCACCGAGCGCAGGGTTTGCGCTGGGGTTTCCCGATGTGCAGTGTTGGCCTCGAGCGGAGAGGGAGGGCACTTTTCACTCTGTCCCACGGACACGTGGAGGCGAAAAGGAGGGGAAGAGAAGCCCCCCAGCCAAGCAGCACCCAGATTTGTTCCCTCTTGTTTAATCCTGGATTTTCAGCCTTCCGGACCGTACTGGCCACAGGAGCCCATCCCACAGAAATGCCTTAATCACGAAAAGGGAGAACGCTGGCCCTGTGCAGAGGGGGACGCAGAACATGCCAGGCTCCGAACCCTCCTGCAGCCAGCAACTCCAGTGCTGGGCTGGGGGCAGGACCCAAATGGGGACCTGTGGCTCTTCCTGCCAGAGGGGACAGCGCAGGCACAGTTTGAGGGCTGTCAGACTGAGCCAAAGGAAATGACAGTCCCTGGCATTTCCCTCCGTCTCCAGGCAGCAGCTTCTGAAAAGAGCAAATACCAAATTCTTTTGCTTGAATAGAAATTAATATAGTGTAAAATCTACAGTGGATGATTTAAGAAAACTTAATTTAAAATCCCAACACAAATAGACTTTTTATAAGGTCAAATGAAAGATTAAATGCTGCTGACGAGCCAAGTGCTTGCTGGTTGGAGGCTAGTTTTTATCACAAATATTTTGGGAGGGAGTCACGTCCTTGGACTTGGCCGGGCGGCTCAGGAGGCGGCCCGTGGCTCCTGGAGGGGCAGGCTTTTTAACCCAGCCTCGGGTTTTATGGACATGATTAGTTGTGGCACAAACAAAACTGTTTGGGTGCCCAGGCTCTGGCTTGCCGGTGGTGGAACGTCCGCAGGCAAACCGCAAGGAACTGGGGGCGTGGAATGGGAGGTCAGGTAAAAACACGTGGCTGTGAGTGGGTGGTGCATGCGCCTCTGAGGCTGCTGGACCCAGCGGTGGCTCCAGGCACCAGCACTCCAAGCGTGTGCCTGGGGCGGCAAGTCGCAGGGGGGGCACCCTGCCGGTCGCTGTGAGGGCGGCAGTCAGGCAGCCTTCGCGGCATGCCTGTGGGAGGTCCGCCTGTCCCGCGGCTTCGGCGTACCCGCTGCCGAATTGCCGCCGAAGCCACGGGACCGGGGACCTCCCACAGGTGCGCCACCAAAGGCAGCCTGACTGCCGTGCTTGGGACGGCAAAAAAGCTAGAGCCGCCCCTGGCTGGACCTGTTCTGACTAAACGGGTCTCGCTGCCTCTGCAAAGTGCAGAGAGCCTGTGGGCAGAGCCAGGCAAGGGCTGCCACGCTGCGACCTGGGCCAGACAAAGAATAACTGCGGGCGGGGGAGACCGGCTCCCCAAAGGGCAGGAGCGGGGCAGCTGCCCTTTGCCATGTTCCTCCCCGGTCAGGCCAGGCCGGCTCAGCCTGCGCAGGCAGTTTGTTCAAGCCCCAGAACAGCTGCCAATGTTCAGTGAGAATTCAGACTAGCAGCCGGGGAAGCGGGGGCAGGGGCCCTATCCTGACAGCGGGCAAGGACCAGATCCTACATAACAAGCCCAGCCCCAGGCCCGCAGCGAGGGGGCAGAGGACGGTGCTGTCCCTGCCATGGATAGTGCTAAAGGGGGCGATGAAGAAGGAAGAAAGCAAGCGGCAGGTTGGGATTTTTCCTGTTACTGTCTGGGGCAAAGGGGGGCCAGTCCATGGTGTAATCCAGCGTAAAGTCAGCACGTCCCTCCTGCCTGCGCAGGTGGGGTAACGCTGGTACCCGGCTGCGGCTGGAGGGCCGGTGCCCTGAGAGTGGGAAATGCCCCGCGGGGAGCTGAGCGACTGGGGCTGGAGCACAGCGTAGGTGCCAGGTGGTGTCACAAGGGGGGGGAGAGTCACCAATGAGCCATGCACAGGTCAGGTGATCACAAGCGGCACTGGCACAGCTGAGACTAGAAACCCAGCTCCCCTGCCCCCCGGCTGGAGTCCTCTGCTCCTGCCTCTCTTCCTCGGTGCAGAATGGGCCCGTCCTGTGCCCCGTGGGCCACCCGTGCCCCAGTGATCCATTCCTTCGACCAGCTCTGCCTTCAGCGTGTGGAACGGAGGTGGGCTGCTGAGAGAAGACATTCCCTAGGGACTGGTAGAGTAATTAGGGACTTGTGGCCGTAACGAAGAAACAAGGGGCTAGAAAAAGGCAGCGCCCTTGGAGACGGGATCCAGCCGCTGGCTGTCGCCCCAGGAACGCTGGCCTCCCCTCAGATACGTGACCATGAACCAACCCCCACGCTTCCTCGTCCCCGCGGGTTCAGGGCAGGGGGTGCCCAGCTGGGCGCTAAAGAGAGCGAAACAAGCTGTCGCCCCTCCCGCCTGCTCTCTCGTCCCCTCCCCCAGCCACCCAGGGACCAGGATTGATGGCTTCAGGGTTGAAAGGCTCCAAATGCGGAGGTTATATCCTTGAGACAGCCGCATCCATCACACACGGTCATTATTAAGTAACACTTGGCACGCCGGCCTGATTGCACACCTTATCTGAACCCAGCAGCTGTGCCCTAAATTCTGAGCGCGGCGCCTGTCGGAAGGAATTCGGCTGCCTGTGGTTAAAATTAGTGTTAGCATCTATCACTTCCCCCCTCCGAACGGTTTTGTGTCGGCACTTGGCAGCGCTCATCTGTCAGCAGGGCACCAGGCTGCCCCACTCCGTGCTGCTCCGTCACTGTCAGCCCCCGCCCCCCTGGCCAGGTGTCACCCAAAGGACACGCAGCAGCGTCATGGACTCTCTCCCTTTCCCCTCCAAGTTCTCCTGGCCCCTGGGACAGGCTTCCCCTGCCTCTTCCAAACTGCCTCCCTTGCTGACCTGCAGCCCTTCTGGCCTAGAATCCACCCCCTCCTGCCCCACACTGGGGAGTAAAGAGACTCGGCTTCCATGCTCTGAAGGGGGCCATGTGCCTTCGTTCCCAGCAGTCCCTGCATCCACACTGGGAACAGCCAGGCTGGCTCTAGACTCACGCTGCCGCACACTCGCACACTCTCCCCAGGGTCGCAGGGGGCACAGGCCGGCTTTTTTTTGCCGTACGTGACTCAGAAACGGCCAAGAGGATTTTGCTGAAAGTTCGCATGTGGGCCGGGCCTGGGAGCAGTCAGCGTAGCAGCTTGAGAGACGAACGCATCGAGCCGAGCATTGGCAGCCCTGAGGCTCGGAGACGGTCACTAAGTCGTAGGAACTCTGTGCTAGTCACTCCAGAGCTGCTAAAGTCTGTGTGCGAGTGGGGGCGGAGGGAATCTGTACTGCTGCACCCATTTGCCCCTCACTCTCCATTTCCAGCGTTGTGTGGAGTTTGCACTGACCGTCATGAGGAGCCAGGGGAGAGGTGCTGTAGTCGGCTGGTTCTGTGAGCCAGTCTCACCCATGCTCAGTGTCCTGACTGCACACCTGAAATGGCCGTAGCAGCACCAGTCCGACTCCTGCCCAGGTCGGGAGCAATGAGGCACAGCAGCAAACGCTTGCTTGGCACTTCCTCGGCGTTGTTCCCCACTCCGCAGCATGGGCTGCTTGTGGATGGGCCACTCGGCACGTGCAGTCTCTTGCTCCTGGACCTTGTGGGCACTGTCGCTTGGGAATGCAAATGACCACACGGAGACGTGCATAACCCACTTGGCATGTGAGCTGAGCCAAAACTGGGCAAGGGCTGAGAGCAAATGGATTTCAGATGTGGGCGCAGACGGTTGTGGGCAAAGGTTGCCCAGACCAGTGACTGTGTGCTGCCAACCACCCAGCCAGATGCCATGGCCGTAGGGTGACCAGATGTCCCGATTTTATAGTGACAGTCCCTATATTCATGGCTTTATCTTATATAGGCACTTATCACCCCCCACCCCCGTCCCGATGTTTCGCACTTGCTGTCTGGTGACCCTAGACGAACGAGTTCCTCTTCTCAGCGTGTGGCCAGCTCTTGCTCTGGGCTTGGAGAACGGTCGATGGGAGTTTTGCTGAAGAACTGCAGGATTTAGCCCCAAGTACGAGAACTCCCACTGGGGCAGGTGCCTCCCTTCAGGCTCTGCCCACTCCGGTGCCTGCACATGGCGTGGCCTGAGAGGTGAGCGCCATGCTTCCTTAGCGAGGCCTCACGCAGGACATGGTGTGGTTTGCCTGGTTTGTTCCCGCAGGGGACCTCCTGTCTTCTCATGCCATGGGCCTCAGGGTGCTCGCTCCTGATTCTCCCCACAGTCAGTAGGAGGGGAACCGAGTCGCAGGGGGCTGAAGCCTCCCACGAGCTCCCAGGTGGTGCCGGTCCCTGACCCCCAATGGTGGTCTCCCTGGAGGGTGCTGGGGCCAGGGGGGAAAACGTTTGACCAGGAACTTTGGAAAATGGATCCACTGGGCTAAACCCTGGGAGGAAGCAAGTCAAGGGGTGCTGGGCAATGGTGGCTCCCCGCTCCCTTTGTGCTCCCCCGAGCCTGGTATCAGAGCAGCTACAAATGGGTGAAAATCCAGCCCAGGGCTGGTGTGGCAAAGGGGAGTCCTGGCCCCCATGTCCTTGCTCCAGCCACCCCCCGGCTATGCAGGCAGCAGGTAGGCTGGGTGGGGAAAGCCCCTATATGAGAATCCCCCGCACGCTGGGGTGACCCTCCTGGGGCCAGCCGAGCCCGGCTCTGGTGCACAGGGGCCAGGTGGTGCCAGAGGAGCTTTGGAAGCTCTCGGGGCTAGATGGGGAATTTCGTCTCGCTCCTGGATTGTCTGTCTGGTTCCACTACGGGCCAGGGAACCTAGTCTCTGGGCTCATTCACCCCTACACCCCCTCCAGCACCCTGCCAGAGGACCTCACACCCACCCAGGACAGACCACTTAGCATTGCATAGAGGGGAGAGCTCGCTGGGCCCCCCATGCCACTCTCCTGGGCTGAGCAGCGGATTCCTGTTGTTTCAGGCTGATCTGAGAACGTCCCGCTCATCTCACAGGCAGCACGGCAGTGGGAGATGGGAGCAACGGGCACGTTAGCAGTCGTGCCTGCTCCAGCGTGACGTGGCAACAGCGGAGGAGAACCGCGGCCTGTCCTGCTTTGTAATCTCTCCTGCGCCAGAAGGGAAACAACATAAATAATATCCCATTACAGGAGCAGCGTGGCTGCGCTGAGTGACTTGTTTTGCTGGCTACATTATGGGCTTCATAAACAGACTCATTTATTTCCCAGCCTTTGCTCCCGGGGCCGGCCGCGATTGGAAAGGAGTGCTTGTAAACGCTTGGAAGGTGAGCATGGTAACGAGGGACTCGGCATGTAATGAAAACACTCTCGTTGCCTAACAAGGAGGAGGAAGGGCTGAGTCCCACCAGCAGGAAGGCTCCTGCCGCCCCCGGCTATGCCCTCGGTGCGATTCCAGCGGCCAGGCCTCCAGCTCCCGCGTCGCGGTGCTCGGCTGAACCAAGCCCTCTGTGAGAGAGAGAGGCACGGGCCAGATCCGGCTCACGCCAGCGGAGGTGGGGACTGACTGACTTCCATGGAGCTTCGCTCATTTACACCACCGGGGGCTGGCCCACGGGGAAATCACCGGGAAGAAGGCAGGACGGGGGAAGCAAGGCACGTGGGTGAGGGAACCCGCTTCCTCCCAGCGGCTGGTTCAGATCGGCACCAGAGTCCGGTGCCTGAACATCACGGGGATCCAATGGCTGGGCTGGGCCCTGTTTCACAGGAGCCAATGGATCTCTGGCTGGTTCCCCACACATGTGTCCCCATCCCCTGAGTCACCAGTACCTCCTCTCCACAGGGAGGCCAAGGTCTCCACAGGCCATGGAGGCCGAACAATCCCCTCATGCCTGTGTGTGGCTGAGCTGGGGACAGGAGACTCTGGCTCCTTTCATCATCGCTCCATTGAAAAATGCCCTGAAATCAGGGACTGCAGCCTGCTAGCAACTCCCCACCGCTCCCAGGGAGCCATGACATCTGCCCCATGCGCAGCAAGCGGGGGTGGGGGGAAATTGTGTGAGCTGAGGATGTCTGGGGCTGCTGTGCTGTGCTCTCCGAGTGCCTTTGCACAATACCTTCGGGCATCCGTCACGGTCACGAGCCGCTTGTGACCTTGGTGCAAAGAGCTCCAGACCAGCGGGGAAGAGGTGGTCTCTGCGTACTCTGAACACTGTGCATCCTGGGTTTGTGTTGCTCACACGCTTCACCTGACTGCACCATCCATATGGCCTTGCACCCCAGCAGCCAGCCTGGCCGGAGCTTTGGAGAGAGACTGGAAAGGGAGGTGCCAGTGAGGTTGGCAGGTGCCAATCTGTTCCTTGTACCATGGAAACACCTGGTGATGGTGAGCGATTCCTGCAGGTCATGTTAGTACCACAGGAGCGGCGAAGGAAGGGCCCTGCATTGCCTGCAGGGAGTTCGCGGACTTCAGCCCGGCTGCAGGCGTGCAGGAGACAGCCCCAGGCCATTGCCAGGGGACAAGGTGGGGGGTGGAGAGCGTGTTCTCCCATGTTGTGCTGTGATCGCTTTGCTGGGGAGGGGGAAGCACGTGGAGCGGGGGAGGGAGCTCCCTGCGATTTGCTCCCTTTCAAGCCTGCTCCAGGGAGAGGCAGGCGCCCCACTGCCTCCCCCCCCCCCAGCGCCCCACCTCTGCCCATTCGTCCCATCTCGCACTGCCTTTCCCCTCCCACCCGCCGGCCTCGGCGCCGAGCTGCTGCCAGCCGTGTGATCCCGGCTGTCGGTGTGATGAAAAGCCTCCTGCAGCTATGCAGATAACGTACAAGCACAGGTCAGGCGAGGCCCATGTACCCCATCCATCAGCCGCTGCAGCTGCAGGAGCCTCTGGGTGCCACCATCTGATGCGTGTTATCCGGCACAAATGTGTGTCTTCCCCCAAGGTTAAATGGCTGAGCGAGGTGCAGACGCTGACAGCTTCGCCGGCCTGCTGGAGCGAGAACTGAGCGAAAGCAACGGGCAACAACAACGTTCCCCTGCTGTGCAAGGCTCTGCCCCAGCCTCACCCGGGCGCTGCCTGGGCTGGTGTCCTCCCTGCCTGCGAGGGGAGGCGCTTGCTGGCATCAGCCCGCCGGCCTGGGGCCTCTGGGTGCCGCCTGCCTGCCAGGATCTGGCACTAATGGGACCGGACGTTGGGGTGGGGCTCGTGGGCTCGCATCCTTGGCCCTAGCACTCCCGGCCCCTGTGGCTGTGGGCAGGAGGCAGACCCCTGGGCCCTGGCTCTCTCGTCTGCCAAGCAGGGCTGGGTGCCGGGGGTTCATGGCTGGGCGACACTTGGGGAAGGTGGAGCATGAGGTATTATTAATAGTAACTGGAAATGGTGGCTCCTGGCAGCTGGTGGGAGTCCGGCCCAGGGTCTGGGGCAGCAAGCTGGCGGGGCGCAGTCCGGCTCCTCGAGGCCAGGGGTCCACGTCACTGAATTTCCCCCCACACACTCTGTATTCCCACGGGGTCCCTGCTGGAAGGAGTCTGGGACTAGCCATGCATGCTGCACGCCCAGCTCAGCC
The DNA here is from genome assembly GCF_020497125.1 of Mauremys mutica. Classification (NCBI taxonomy): domain Eukaryota; kingdom Metazoa; phylum Chordata; order Testudines; family Geoemydidae; genus Mauremys; species Mauremys mutica. The sequence continues at coordinate 1,336,599 of NC_059084.1, forward strand.
CCCCTGGTGCTCTCTGCATGGCAGGGCCAGGGGATGATGCCAGCCCTGGACATCCTGTGGGCTGCAAGGAGCAGACCCTGGCTCGTGCTCCCCGGCAGCCATGTTTCCTGACCTGTGCCCCCAGCTGTCCACTTGCCAACTGGATTCCCCTCCTGCCCACATGAGTGAGTACCCGCTTCCCTGGGCTAGACTGCACCTGGCCGGCCCCAGGCCCTCGCACAGGTCCAGAGAGGCCCGGGCCACTTCCAGCTTTCCAGGCTCCTAGCATAATAAACAAAAAATGACAACACATGGTCGAATCTTGTGCCATCGGAACCGATATATTTTTATTAATATTTATGAACATTTTTAAGTCTTTAATATGACAAAATCTATATCAGTTAACAAAGAAATTATGTCTCTTACCAAATCACATCTCTTATTTGCTTAGATTTGCTGCTCTAAGCTGAGAGAGTGGGTCACTTTTCGGTCCGATAGGGATGTGCATAAAAATAAGTTGCGAAACTTATCAAATGCCAAAAAATTAACAGGTGTCTACATTTGAGGCCCCCTTTGAGCTTGAGGCCCAGGCCAAATGGGGTCCTGGCTCCCCCTCTGCTTGGCCCTGGCCGGCCCAGCCCAGCCCTGCGCTGGCAGTCGTGCTGGACCCCGGGGAGCTGGGGGAGGGGGTAGCAGCTGCCCAATTCTCTGTGCTGCTGCCAGTCAGGTCCCCCCGCGGCCTTCCCTACCCCACTGCACACAGTGAACGGCCCGGCTCGCCCCTGCAGCTGGGCCTTAGTTATATGGGCTGTATGAGGGGCTCCTTGCACCTTCTCCCCTGCCCTGAGGGCCTGGCATGGCCTGGCCCTCCAGTCACAGCCACGTGGCTTTAGTAACGAGCTAGGATTTCAGGGCGTATCCGTACATGGGGAATCATCCTGGAGCAGGCATGTTCCCAGCGGGGTCCCGCAGGGATCCACTCTTAGCCCCACGCTAGTTAACATTTAATCAGTGGCCTGGAAGAAAACAAACTCCCCCGGTAAGGTTTGCAGAGAACACACAGGGGGAAGTGATAAATAATGCAGAGGCCGGTCCCTGATTCAGAGCCATCTGGGTGGCTTGATAAGCAGGGCACAAGCAAACAAGGTGAGTTTCAATAAGGTGAAATGGAAACCTAGGAACAAAGACCGTTGGCCAGAGATAGGGGGTGGGGGGCTTTACCCTGGGAAGCAGTGAGGCTGGAAAAGATGTGGGGGTGAGGGTGGATAATCAGCTGAACTCGAGCGCCTGGCGCGATGCTGTGGCCAAAAGAGCCAATGCGATCCTGGGCTGCATGAACAGGAATCTGGAGTAGGAGCAGAAAGGATATTTTATCTCTGTATTCGGCATCAGGATGCCTGCTGCTGGAATCCTGTGTTCAGTTCTTGGCCACAATTGCGGTCCTGGGGCCAGTTTTGTTCAACATCTTCATTAATGATCTGGAGGATGGGATGAATTGCACCCTCAGCAAGTTCTCAGATGACACTAAGCTGGGGGAGAGGTAGATATGCTGGAAGGTAGAGAGAGGGTCCAGAGTAACCTAGACAAATTGGAGGATTGGGACAAAAGAAACCTGATGAGGTTCAACAAGGACAAGTGCAGAGTCCTGCACTTAGGAAGGAAGAATCCCATGCACTGCTACAGGCTGGGGCCCGACTGGCTAAGCAGCAGTTCTGCAGAGAAGGACCTGGGGGTTACAGTGGACGAGAAGCTGGATATGAGTCAGCAGTGCGCCCTGGTTGCCAAGAAAGCCAATGGCATATTTGGTTGTATTAGTAGGAGCATTGCCAGCAAATCGAGGGAAGTGATTATTCCCCTCTACTCGGTACTGGTGAGGCCTCATCTGGAGTTACTGTGTCCAGTTTTGGGCCCCCAACTACAGAAGGGATGTGGACAAATTGGAGAGAGTCCAGCGAAGGGCAACAAAAATGATCAGGGGGCTGGGACACACGACTTATGAGGAGAGGCTGAGGGAACTGGGGTTATTTAGTTTGCAGAAGAGAAGAGTGAGGGGGCATTTGATATCAGCCTTCAACTACCTGAAGGGGGGTTGCAAAGAGGATGGATCTAGACTGTTCTCAGTGGTGGCAGATGACAGAACAAGGAGCAATGGTCTCAAGTTGCAGTGGGGGAGGTCCAGGTTGGATATTAGGAAACACTATTTCACTAGGAGGGTGGTGAAGCACTGGAATGGGTTACCTAGGGAGGTGGTGGAATCTCCTTCCTTAGAGGTTTTCAAGGCCTGGCTTGACAAAGCCCTGGCTGGGATGATTTAGTTGGGGTTGGTCCTGCTTTGAGCAGGGGGTTGGACTAGATGCCTCCTGAGGTCCCTTCCAACCCTGAGATTCTATGGTTCTATGAAGGGGGTGGATAAATTGGTGATGGTTCAGCGAAGAGCCAGGAGAATGATGAAAGGGTTAGAAAACCAATCCATTTAGCTTTACAAAGAGAAGTTTAAGGGGTGACTTGCTCCCAGCCTACAGGTACCCACAGGGGTAACAAATATTTAATAGGGCTCTTCCGTCTAGCAGAGAAAGTCCCAACCTAATCCAATGGCTGGGTTGCTTGAGACAAATCCAGACCTGGAGACAAGGCATCATTTTTAACCGTGAGAGGAATTAACCATTAGAACAATTTACCAAGGGTCCTGGTGGAGTCTCCATCATTAACCATTTTTAAATCAAGCTTGGATGTTTTTGTAACAGATCTGCTCTAGGAGTTATTGGGGCAGGTCTCTGGCCTGTGCTGTGCAGGAGGTCAGGCTAGATGATCACAATGGTCCCCTCTGGCCTAGGAATCTCTGACTCTACATTTTTAGCCCTTGTGGCTGCAAAGAAAAGCCTGAAAACATGACCTGAGCGTGGCCTGTGGCTCAGAGACCGGATGGTAAAGAAACAGTCTCGACACCTGTTATTTCTAAAAACCCCTCCTGCTTCCTGGGGGCCAGAGTGACGCAGCTGAGACATTGGCGGCTGGCGACACAGGGGCCTGACTCATGTGGCAGGCTGTTGGGAGCTGGTGCTGGGGGCTGCTTGTGGTGTCTGGCCCTGAGCTTTGGGAGACAGGCAGCTTGCAGCTAAAGGCCTGGCCCAGCTGCCATTGGCCTCCAGGGACAGATCCCACCGAGCTCAGGCCTCCGCTGCACGGTCTGGGCCCCATGACCCTCAGCGCTAGCCCTCATCCCCCGCACAGTGCCGGCGCAGGTCAGTCCCCTCGCTCGCCGCCTCCATCTCCCCCCGGTTGGTTCCGCCATTTTGTCTCGGCCGCGCCGCCTGCTTTAAGCCGCTCCCAGCCCTTTGCCCTCGTTCAATGTCACACTCGGAGCCTGTCAACTTGAAAAAAGGTTTGCATCCGATAAGCGATCAGGCTGTCAGGCGCCGAGTGCCGCTTGCTTGTGATTTACTGCAACGCCGCTAACCGAGCACAGATTTTTCTTAATCTAAATTGAAAACTGCTCAAGTAGAAAAATAATTTCATTGCTTCATCTTAAAAGGGGGGAAGAAGAAGAATTGTCAGCTCTGAGCTCATTTGGGGAGACGACCGAGCTGCGCAGCATGGGGCCTGGCCCAGGGTGCTTCCCGCAGGGCAGGACTTGGCCTCCTGAAATCCTTAGGGCGTCCCCGGGCAGGGCGTGGTGCTCAGGGTGCAGTCCCTGGTGCTACCCGCTGCCAACAGCACGCCCAGTGCAGTGGGGCTTCTCAGCCGCAGGCCTCCACGCACTCTGCCCAGGAGGGTGGGCGTCAGACCAGACGGCAACAGGAGCACGGGGATGACTTGATCTGGAACTTGGCCGAGGCTCCGGGATTAACCCCCTGTTCATGAAAAGTCCTGTGGGGGCTTTAATGGCCAAGAGCATCGGGGATCTCTGATTGACGACTGGGCCAGAGTGTCCCTTACCCGTGGGTCAGTGCTGCCTCTGAGCGAAGAAAGACACCCTTGGAGCTCCTTTCGGGTGTGTGCAGGGCGGGGGGAGGAGACCCTCTGCCCCATCCTGACAGGTAATGCAACACGCTGTTACCGTGGGATGAGGTGTCTGACGCTATGTCGCCTTGCAGTGACCACTGGGGCTCAAGCAGTGAAAATCCCTTGTTACGCCCTTTGATTGCCTCCCCCAGCTCGTGTTCGAGCGCCCACTCGAATGAAATGGCAGGGAGCTGTGGGCGGCCGGGGCAGCTCTGACTGGCACCAGGGCCTGGGCAGGGCCTGCACAGCCTCGGAAGAGCAGGCGGCGTGAAGCCATGTTTGCGCTCTCCAAAGCTGTGCTCCTGCGCGGGGCAGGGACGGAAGGCTGGCGAATCAGGCCCCAAGGATTTAGCCAGGACGCATCTTGGGAGAGGGGCTGTCTCTTCTGCTGGAAGCAAGAGGGGAGTTTCGGGGCAGCCCCTCCCCAAGAATGGTCACAGGCGTCGTTGTGACGTGAGGACCGAGGGTTTCTCTGCGCGAAGCCGTGCACCAAATCAGGGGCTGGCTTGTGATTCACCCTGTTGTTGTTTCTGTGCCAGCCGTGGGGGGGCCCCTATGTGTCGGGTTGGGAGGGCCCGGTATCCGATTTCACGTTGGTTGGTAAATAACCTGTTTCAGGTAAATGGAAGCAGGGCGCTCACCATCTGAATTGTGTGTGTCCAGAGCAAGGGTTTGCAGCCAGGTCACCAAGTGGGTTTCTAAATGGCGGTGGGTTAAATTGGTGCTGGGGCCAGTCCTGAGATCCCCCAGCTCCCCACTGGAGCCCGTTCAGTCTGGGAAGCTTATTGCACACGGGCGGGGGTAGGGGTAGAACTCCCTGGAAGAACAGTGGGTTTGAGAACAAACCTGGGTCAGCAAAGCATTCTTACTGAAGGTGACAGAGACACTCCCCTTTTGAGGACACGTCATCTCAGATCACGCAGGGTCATGTGCCCCCCCCCCCCAAAAATTCTGCCAGGGTTTGCCAGCCGGGCCCCCTCCCTGTGCAGCAGCTCCTGAAGGTGGCGAGCTGCAAGCTGCAGCTGTGGGGAGAGGCAGCAGCAAACAGTTGGGAGCTGCAGGAAGGGGCTGAGGAGAGTAAGAGGGGGCGTGCGTGGGGCGGTGTGACTCAAGCTGTTGGGGGTGGGGAACGTTTAAATCCCCCCCCCCCAAGCAGGTATCGATTTGTGGTCGTCTGTGCCTGGAAGTGGGGGAAATTGGATCCCCTGTGCTATGTACCACAGCTGCAGATTGTCTCTGCCATATAACAGCCTAATCCTGGGTTGAGCCTTGCTAAGCTTTTGGCCTCAAGGCTATCAAGGGGCAGTGAGTTCCACAGGTTAGTTATGAATTGTACGAAAGATTCTTTCCTTTCTAGAGTTTCAGATCGGCTGCTTTGTCGTCGTATTGTGAGAGAGTTGAATAGCAGAGCCTGCGCCACCTTTGCTGTCCCCCGCCTCGTGTCTCCTCTCACAGTGCCATCCTTTGCCCTCTGTCCTTGGATCAAAGTCCCTCGAGTGGCTCTCACGGCTGGTCTCCCAGTCGCTGTTCCTGCTCTGCCCTGGCCGAGAGGCCCCTGCAGGACTCTAGCGCTGGGCTGAGAGCACTCAGGGCAATACAGGTCGTTCATTTGTGGAAGCAGATGCAGATGCTCTGCTGGTTGGTGCAAGGTGCCCATTGGGCAGCCTTGTGTTTCTCCACAGACAGACATAGCCTGGGCCACAGCAGGCTCCCCACGCCACACTGTCCTGCCCGCGTCCCCTGCGCCGGGCAGACGGCTCTTCTGCGTGTGTGGCTCGCTCAGCCCTTGGCCTCTCTGCTGGCGCCAACTGGGGCACTGATGCCTGGTCAGACTGAGACAGGCCATTATCTCACACGACCTCTGGAACTGGGCTAGAATTGAACTGGTGACCCAGGGACCTTTACTCGCCCCCCAAGCAGCCGAACCTCCCCCCATAACGCCTTCCCCCCACGGAAAGGCAGCTGTGGGATGTGTCCCACTGCGCAGAGGCCCAGCCTCCCTGGCAGCTCTGGTCTCTTTCACCTGACGCCCGTCAGCTCTTTCATTTGCAAAGGAAGATTTTACTCCTTGCTAGACAGAGCCAGGAGCACATCAAAGGGATGAGAAGCGACAGCCCAGTTCAAAGAGCTCTGGGGGCCCAGGGTGGGGGGGCAGGCAGGGAAAGGAGGGGGGAGTTCTCCTTCCACTCCGCCTGCTCCCTTTCTGACCCGCTCCGGGGCGCCAGGGCAGGGAGGGGCCAAGCAGAGCAGGGCCTCGTGTTGGGAGGGGAAAGTAGAGAGCTGAAGGGGGACGGAGGCTGGGCAGTGAGTGGGAGAGCCCTGGGGAGGACAGTGACACTGAATTCCCAGGTCCTGGGTGCAATGGCCAAAGGGCACCCGCTCGTGTCCCCAGAGCTGAGGGGGCTTCTCAGTCTCTCCAGTGGAGCCAGGCTGCCCGTGACCTGGGGAACGAGCATTGGCGGGGGAAATGCTTCGTTATCTGGAACAACTTTTGCAAACATTGTTCATGCAAAAAGCCTGCAAGGCTCCAAAAGTAGGTTCCCCCCGGCCTGCTGCTCACACGCAAGCACTGACAACACGCCTGTCCTCTGCATGCCCCTGTGCAGGTGCAGGCATGCAAACATATCTACATGTATGTACTGTGTGCACATCTGAACACGTAGGGCTGAAATGGACAGAGAGTTCAGATCTGAATACAAACCTCCCCCCAGCTCTGGCTGGGCTCAGACCTGGTGCTCCTGTCTGGGCTGAGAGGTCATTCCCTGGCTCGTGCCATCTCTGCGCTCTGCACATGGGCAGCTGTGGGTACAGGCAGCCTAGAACGTGCGGCTCTGCACACACACACGTCCATATGCAGGAAGTGGCCAGAATAGGACTGTAATTTCAACCCTTTCCCTTAGCAAAACCATCTTCAGAACACGGGGGGGAAACTGCCTACCAGATCAATTGGTACTTTGGAGAGCGAGTGAATTCCAGGAGCATTTGCAGAGCTGGTTAATGACGTGCCCAGTGAGCTGCATCCCAAGTACGCAACCAAATTAAAGAAATTCTTTTCCCCTTTAATTTAAAAGTCACTGTTGGGAACTCTCCAGTGGCCTCGCCAATGATTTCCCCCCAGGCTGGCTTTCTGGAGAAATCTTTCATTTTGATTGTCACTCTTTGTGGAGTTTAAATCAGGGAAGGAGAGTTCTAAATAAGGCCCCACTTCAGAGCAGCGGTGCCAGGGAACCAAACTGCCAATGAGAACAGGCAGCGTCGAAACCCCACTTCCTCCAGGTGCGTCTCTCCAGATTCGTCCCCTTTCCCCTCTCTCATCCCCAGCCTCCCTTTGTGCTGGGCCTTCTTTGGTTCGGTTCTGTGTCACTCAGCCCCTGGTGGAGGGGCAGAGTCCCCAGACCATGGCAGTCTGCACTATAGCCAGGTGCCAGGGGGCACTGACTGCGTGGTGCAGGACGAAGGACGGAGCTGGGAGGATTAAACTGGGTTGGTTGCTTCAGCAAACCCATGTAAACGCACCATCCTCTCAGCTGATGCTGGAATGTAGTGACTGGCAGGTTGTCTCAGCCCAGGCCTGCTCTCGGAGAGTGGCCAGAGTCAGCTGTCTTGGAGGAAGGTGAAAGAACCCCCAAATATCTCCTTAGGGTGTCACCTGCCCAGCGGGGCCGTCTCTCCCTGTTGGCTCAGGCTCAGCCCGTGCCCTGAGACCGGAGGGGTCATAGCCCTTCCTCCGACTGTGGCAGGGACCATTGTGCTGTTCTGGGTGCGTGCAGCTCCCAGCACAATGCAATTAACACAGGACAGCTGTAAACTTCCATCCTCGCTAACCTCAATTTCCCCTTCACGCTTTCCCTGGCTCCCCCTAGCGCTCCCAGGTAGGGATTGCACTGGGTGCTCTGCTGCGTAGGGACCAGGTACAGCTCACGGCCGTCTGGGCGCTCGCTCGGTGCCGGTTCTGAATTCTGGTTGCTACTGTGAAGCTGTTGCTATTAACACGGCTGGTCCATGGATTGCCTCTGTGTAAACGTGGAATCCACCGTGGGCTGGTAGCACCTGCCCATTAGACAAGGGACATTGTAGAGCAGGTGCCCTTAACGACTGCACCTGACCACTCAGCTGGTAGGCGAAGGAGGTGGCTGGTGCTGGGAGAACCAGTGCTCACCAGCCTCTCACGAGGGGGCATGGAAAATTCCCCGACTGACGGGCAAAGCGGGGTTTTAAGAGGACTCCTGGGGAAGAGGGAGAAAGCCACACAGGAAGTCTTGGGCAGGCGGGGGAGAGACGGGCTGGCTTTTGTAGCAGATGGGGCCTGGCTTAGCTGGGGGACCAGCCGAGGTCCAGACAGGCTGGCCCAGGGAGAGAGCGAGGCTGCGGGGTTCAGAAGTCAAGCTGGGAGCTGTAGCAGGAGGCCTGGACATCCCCAGCGGACCCAGAGCCCAGCCCACCGAATGCTCCGGGGGGTACAGAGGCTGAGGCGGGGGAATGGGGAAAGGTTTATATTTTTGGGCAGATCTGTTTCTTGTGCTATCAGGCACAGAGCAACGGCGGTTAGGGTCCTGTGTGAAGTGTGACTAAGTGTGATGTGTTGTGCCTACCCCGTGCTCTCCAAGAGCTGACCGTGACCAGAGCACCCCCGTGGCTGGGGTTCAGGGGGTGGGGGTGTTTAAGCTGTAGGATTGCCTGGGGCTCAGCACTGGACCCTGGGCAGCTGGACCGGGAGGTCTCAGTTCTCAGGAGGGGGTGCTAACACAACGGCACCCCAAGAGCCTGGAGCCCCCAAGCTGGGCACGGCCTCAGCTCAGTTCAGACCCCAGCAGCGGGATCCCCTCACAGCAGCCTGGTGAGTGCTCCAGGGGGGCGGGCGGGGGGCTAGGCTCAGACGATGCTGCTGCCGGGTACCAGCCCCATGCAGCCCAGCGTGCTGACGCTCAGCGCTCCTGCTGCAGCACGGCCTGGTCGGTGTGAAACCTCCTGGGGCACCAGGTGTTCCCTTTCCTTGTGGCCGTCAGGGCCTAGCACTGGTTCCCTGGCTCCCCAACAACACAGCACCACCCCTGGCGTGACCCTCGTTCCCCGGCTGCCCTGGCAGGACAGCGTGGGGCAGGCGTCGCTGGGACTGGTGTCCAGGGGGCCTTGTTACCAGCACAGTGGGATTTCCCATCCCTATCTGCCACCCTGCGTTCCTGGGCAGCGCTTCGTCGGGCCCCGAGCTGCCATCCCCCCTGCCAGCCGGTCCTGGGGAGATGCTGCGATGCCCTTTCTGCAGCCTCTCTGGGCGGCTCCTGGGCAAGTGAGGGGCTGCTCTGCAGCGGGGGGAGCACCACGGCCCCGCATGGCTGTTCTGCTGCCCCCCCCCCTTTTCCCTGCCCCCCTCACAGGTCTTCTCTTCTTTCCTCTCCCGCTCTCAGCCTCTCTCGCTTTCCCTCCCTTTCCTCCCTGGGCACCCTCCCCTGCCCCCCTTGTTCTCTCTGCTCCTCGCCCTCCCCCCTGTTCTTTGCTGACACTTTCCAGCCAGCCAGCGCTGGGTGCGCGGATTTCACAGGTCAGCTCCCTTTCATTAGCCGGGATTCCAATCCTCTCTCCTCTCCCAGCGTGGAACTGCCGGTTCATAAAAATCTCATTAACCTTAATTCCACCCCTGCTCCCTCCCCACCTGTGCCGAGGGTCAGGCTGGGAGGAGGGGCCATGCTGGCCCTCCAGCCCCTCCACATTACCCATTGCGGGGTCAGCTGGGCCTGCAGCCGGCGGGTGTGCACAGGCTCGGCGGGCATCCCTGCCCCCTCCCGGTAAGTGCTGTGCCGTGCCTGGTTTCTCCTGACCCGCTGCCGCTCTCCGGCTGGGAACTGCCCGTTCATCTGAAGATGTGATACTGGAGCTGGCGGGAAGAACACACCGAAACCCTCAGCCCAAGGTGGGCGGGCGGGGGGGCAGATACTTGCTTCTGAGTCACAACCAGCCCCTTCGAACTTACAGTGGGGCAGCGTCTCCTTAAGTGCTCCTTTAACCCCACCCCCCAGCCTCTCTGGGGCCAGGCAGCGAGCGCTGGCTGCAGGATGTATCCCCCTGGGGAGGCCATACCGAGCGCAGGCAAACACCTGGATCTCCCGGCCTGGCCTCGAGGGCTGGGCGTGCCAGGGCCGGACCCAGCACAGGAAGGCTGAGCGGGAGCAATGGGCCTTGCTCCCAGCACAGGGCCCTAACATGCACCCCAGATGCAAGAGCCCCTGTGGCCCATTCTGTCAGCTGAGAAGAGCTGGAGCACGAGGAGCCTCTTTCCTGCTGCCCCAGCCCCTGTGCTGATACCAGCTAGAGATGGTCAGACAAGCGGTTTCCCTCTAAAACCCTCCCCAGCTGCAGGGACAGGGCCCAAGGGATGGGGTTAAAACAAAAGCCTTATTTAATGCTTTACCTTTCAAAGGCTTCAGCTGTTTTCCCTTCTCCTCTGTAGCTTTAATAAAAGGTTAAAAGGAGTTTTACTGGGGTGTTTGCCACAGTGCTGAGCAGGCTGAGGTCTCTGTATTCCAAACCCTGGACTTTGCTTAATGCTGGACAGCGATTGGCCCATGTATCCCATCTAAATGAATACACCACCGCTCTTGTTCCCCTGTGTGAATGGCTTTTTTCAGCTCACCAGCCTCCCAAGTGACAGCTGAAAAAGGCCCCTTCTAGCAAATGCAGCATGATATCAGGATAAAGCCACTGCACCTTAGGGTACACCGAAAAAACCTTCTCAGGTGGACAAGGCCCGAGAGACTCAGGGCAGGTCCACACTTAAAACGCTACATTGGCGCATTTGTACCAGTCAAGATGTTCTAAGCCAACGGGAGAGAGCTACGTTTGGGGACGGGGAGCATAGCTCTGTCTACACGGGAGGTGAAATCGGTATAACTGTCTCAGACAACCCTGAATGACGTAGGTATACCAGCAAAAAGAACAGGACACAGGAGTCCTTGTGGCACCTTAGAGACTAACACATTTATTTGAGCATAAGCTTTCGTGGGCTAGAACCCACTTCATCGGATGCATGCAGTAGAAGATACAGTCGGAAGATATATATACACACAGAGAACATGAAACAATGGCTGTTGCCATACCAACTGTAACGAGGGTAATTAATTAAGGTGACCTATTAGGTGACCTATTAGCAGCAGAAGAAAAAAAACATTTGTAGTGCTAATCAGGATGGCCCATTTCCAACCGCTGACAAGGTGTGAGTAACAGTAGGGGGAAAATTAGCATGGGGAGATAGGTTTGTGTAATGACCCATCCACTCCCAGTCTTTATTCAAGCCTAATTTAACGGTGTCCAGTTTGCAAATTAATTCCAATTCTGCAGTTTTTCATTGGAGTCTGTTTCTGAAGTTTTTTTGTTGTAATATTGTGACTTTGAGGTCTGTAATCGAGTGACCAGGGAGGTTGAACTTTTCTCCAACTGGTTTTTGATTGTTTGTCAGAGGATGGAGATGGATGGCAGGAGAGAGATCACTTGATCATTGCCTGTTAGGTTCACTCCCTCTGGGGCACCTGGCATTGGCCACTGTCGGAAGACAGGATACTGGGCTAGATAGACCTTTGGTCTGACCCAGTACGGCCGTTCTTATGTTCTAATTCTTGATGTCTGATTTGTGTCCATTTGTTCTTTTGCGTAGAGACTGTCTGGTTTGGCCAGTCTAGTGTAGACCAGACCGTAGCAGCCTAATTCCCATTGACTTTCAGTGAGAATTAGGCTCCTAAGTGCCTTAGGGCTTGTCCACACCTAGAATGCTATAGCTGCGCTGCAGCAGTACTTCAGTGTAGACACTGCCTATGCCGATAAGCGGGGCTTTCCCGCCAGCACAGGGACTTCACCTGCCCAAGAGGCGATAGCAAGCACTGTCTGCATGGGGACTTAGGTCAGCTTAACTGCTGCACTCAGGGTGTGGATTTTTCACACCCAACCTACGTAGTTAAACCGACTTAGCGTAAACCAGGTCTTAGTTAATTTTGGAAATGGGACTTGGACTCCTAAATCACTTTGATGCTTTTGCAAATTGGAGCCCAAGGCCCGTGTGCTCTGGCAGGGTCCTGGGCTCTCCACCCTCCGTGGCAGGATTCTCAGAGCTGGATCGTGCACCGTGTCCCCCGAAGCCAGATCAGGCTCCGGCCAGACTGGGATAGCAGCTTTCGCGGCCCAGCCAGCCCTGGCTAGAGGATTAAGGAACAAGTCCTTCGCTGTTTTTCTCCTTCCCATTTGTGGCATCACATACAATAACAGAGGGTTTGTTCTCTCCCGTAATGAGGGCCTTGCAGTGGTATCACCTCACAGCTCTATTAGCAATTATAAAAGAGGGAAAAAATGAAACCCTCTCTCTGCAGAGCCCCGTGTGGCGGTTCTAGGGGTGAACTCCGGAAAGGTTACAGCGTATTTGCATTTTACCCTTCAGTAATTTCAACACTTACGGGTGCAATTAAGAGGCGAGTCTGGAGTTATGAAGCTATCAGTGCGCAGAGACCTGAATACTAACAAACTCCAATATGCATTTGCCTTCCTGGGCCGTCTGATTTATCAGTGATAAAACTGCAATAATGCCAGCAGATTTCCATCGGCCGCTGTAATGGGGCTTGACTACATTAAATGCACATTTTTTAACTTGTCTGATAGCCCAGCCTCCTAAAAGACATTTAAGTGATGGGTTTAGTGCTCATTATGGATAGGCCATTGATAGCCACAGAGAGAAAGAGTCGTCTGTTATTTTAATAGAACTGCAAACCCGAGACTCCTCCGAGGCCACTAAGTGCATCCCTGTAGCCCAGCTGTGAACAGCAGGGCTTACCCTGTACTCTGCTTGCCTTGCTTGTCCCAATGCGTGCTCCACGCTGTGCTGCCAGCAGACCCTGGCCCGGCCTGGAGGGACACCTCTCCTTTCCCCAGTGCCCGAGAGGCTGGGTTTCCAAAGGCCTGCGTGTAGCCGGCGTTTACCAGACAATTAACATTTGATCTTCCAAAACCAAATTCTCCTCGGGGAAAGCCCCAGGATGTGTGCTGTGCCGAGGGCAGGAGCATGGGGTCAGGGCAGAAAAGGTACAACCAGCTCCTCTTCACATGCAGGGCTCTGTAAACCTCCTGTCCCTGCGGGCCTGGCGGGGCAGCGCCTGGGAGAACCAGTCTCCCCCGAGCCGCTTGGAAGAAGCTGCTCTTTTCTAGTGCCCTGACCCTGAGGTGCTGGCTCTGACTGGGCCTGGGAGGGACCAGCAGTTTGGATTCACAATGGTTGTATGACCGTTTCCTTTGGTTTCTCTCTATGCAGCTTACCAAACCTGGGGCCTGGTTCTCTGCTTGGTTACGTTAGTGAGTCCAGAGCAAGACTCTGGCTTTACCCGGGGTCGCTGAGTGCAGGGTTCGGCTGGCTGTGCTTCGCTCTCAGACTGTCGGAGAGTTTGTGTTTTGTAGCTGCCCTCCAGGTTGGCCCCTCACCCCCAGAACCAGCTGCCCTGAACTGTGGGGAAGCTCAGCCCAGCTTGGGATGTCGTGACTTGGGACCGTCCCAAGTTCTGAGATCAAATGAACCCCAAAAGCTCAAAGCGAAGCTCAAACGGGGTGAGTTTCATCTGGTTTTGCACCCAGCCCTTGTGAAGCTGCTGGTTCCAATGGGAAGTGCAGAATCGGTCCAGGTTGGATCAGTTTGTCAATGGGCTCACGACGCTAACGAACTGTCCAGTGCACCTGGGCAGTGTGTCAAGTCTGCAAGTATCAGAGGGGAGCCGTGTTAGTCTGGATCTGTAAAAGCAGCAGAGAGTCCTGTGGCACCTTATAGACTAACAGACGTTTTGCAGCATGAGCTTTCGTGGGTGAATCCCCACTTCGTCGGATGCAAGTCTGTAAGGAAACCCCGAGCTAGGGGAGTCTCCCAGGGATTGGGATTTTCCACCAGTAGTTCACTAGGCTGTAGTCAGAACCCAATGGTCTTCTATGCACAGGAGCTGGGGCAGGGCTGGAAGTAGTCAGACCCCCTAGAAACCCGCTCCCCTTTCGGACAGGCAGTAGGGTCGGACACAACTGAGATAAGGGCCGGGGTGTTTTAGATCTCGTCACTGGGCAGAGTCCACACCACCGGAGGAGGGGCTGGGAGCTGCCACCTTAACAACAGTCATGTTGGAAGGGTTTGCTTTGGCTTCTACAGCCGTTGTGCACCCTTCGCTTTGGACCAGCCTGTGCCCCAAAGACGTGGATGTGGCAGGTGTGGCAGGGGCGCTATCTGGTGATTAAGGGGTTAACTTCAGCTCAGTTTTCCTCTCCTCTTGCGGAGGTGCCCTGGGAGGGCTAGAAGAGTGGCTGGGGGGTGGAGGGGTTGAGGCAGTTGAGTTCTGCATGGCAGGTTATAGGTGAAACCCCAAAGCCGTGGTGGGACGGGGAGACAGAGATAGTTTGTGCTGCTGTGTTTTCAGCTTGTGTCCCTAGTAATGGCCTCTGCCTGTTTGTGACTTGGGGGTTGCTTTGTGCGTGGGGGGAGAGGTGGGCTGCTGGGATTAGATCCTCAAAACCACCGATTCGGGGGTGGCCCATTTACCCAGCAAAGGAGCCAGCCAAATCTCTGCAGACTCATTGCATCTGGGGCTCTGACCACGGCTATTCCGTTCGTTCTTCTTGCGACTGACCGTAAACTCTCTTGCCAGTGCTGGGTTTTCAGAAAGGAGAATGCTGGTCCTTTAAGTTTCATCACAAATTAATTGGATACTTTTGAGCTCAGTCTCATGATTTCATTCTTTTTTTTTTTTTCTGCAGCAATTTGGTCTGAGATTTCTTTCTTTCCCTCTATTATCCACTCTGATTAACTCAACTGCACCTGTCAGCTTTTATTCCATGGAGCGGGGAGTAGCTTGCAGAAACCTGTTAAAATGCATGAGTTTTATCACATTCACTCTTTCGTGGCCAACCATGCTGAACTATAAGCAGGAACGGGATGGAGCTGACAGGGAGAATGCAGCTGCTGGCTCCTACCCAAAGGCAGAGCCCTTTCTGGCTAGTAAATAATTCCCTGGCTTGCCAGGGGGTTCTAAGGAAGTCAGTTATAGCGACCTGGCCAAAGAGCTCAGTGCCCACTTAGGCACTTGTTGGAGAGGGCAGCTTTCCAAAAGCGTTGAGCACTTCCTTGCTCCCACTGAGAGCAATGGAGAATCCCGCTGGAACAGCTGATCCTCAGTGACTCCTGCTTTCCCTGGCCTCTGGCCTGGGATATGACTGTTGTTCCTAGATGGAAATGAGCTGGGACATTGCAGCTTTTAGGCCCCAAGGACTCCCAGCCATGGGGGCAACATAACGTCCACTGGTGGCCTTGATCTGGAAAGGTCTCCACCCCGTGTCTAGAACTTCCTGACCCCTTTGCTGGCAGTCTCGGCACAGTGACCAAGGAGGGAATAAGTTGCCTTTCCTCCCTAACAGTCAGGGCTCAGGAGCGTAGGGGGGCTAATGGGCTGGCTCCTTTCCCAGCTTTGCAGGCGAGCAGAGGGTTTTGTTTGTAGCTGATGCCCCCGAGCCAGCCAAGCCAACACCTGACACCAGCGGTAAATTCACTCTTACAGAGACAGCAGCAGGCCCAATGGGCTGGGCTGTGAACCTTGATACAGTCGTGCCAGCCTCTCGGCAGGTGTGATCTCTCGCAGATGGGGCTGGCATAGTTTGAGAGCAGTTCAGGGGAGGTCGGACACAGGAAATTAACTCCCTTCTCAGCCCCATGGAAGCTAGGCCCAGGGGAATGTCCGGGGAAGGACTGCATGGGGCTCAGTGCAGGAATGAATTCCCTTCTGCCTATGGCAGAAGCTGCTCCCTGAGGTTAGGAGGGTCCCTGGGAGCAGAACCTCTCCCATCTGTGCGAGTCACCCCCAAAGGCAGCCCCTGGGCAGCGGGACGTCTGTATGGGGCACTGCAGCACTGAGGTTGGGGTGAGTCGCCTGGGCCCTTGTGGCTCTGTTCCTGTGGGGACGCTGGTGGATGAGATCCAGGGGTGACTGAAGAGGGAGAGGTGGGGACTGACGGGGAGAGGCTGGTGGCAGTGACAGGGGAGTCAGGCCAGCAGTCTCAGGAGGATGGAGAGCTCAGGGTGGGCGCAGCAGAAGTAGCATGTTGGCTGTGGCCTAAGTGATTTTGAATTTTGGGTCCCAGTTGGAGAAATCCAAAGCAGCTTGCACTGGGCACTGGCAAACAGGCAAAACGAGTGGCCACTTTCAAACATTTTGGCCTAAAAGTGCCCTCCAGTGAAAGGGCAAGTTAGCGAGGGGGAGGGTCGAAGCGGGACTGGGAGGCGGGCCCCTGTGTCCTAGTCCTGCCTGGCTAGAGGTGCGCAAGCCACTTAGCTTCTCAGCCTGCTTGCTCCTCTCCCGAACAGGGGCACTAATGCCTGGTGGGAGCCTTCACTGACTCCAGTTTGCAAAGTGGTTTGAGATTCCCTGTGGAAGAGGGTGCAGCCGGATGGGATCGGGGGGCTGGGTACGTGCACAGAGACCATCTTGCTGGAAACTTGCTTCTTCTCCACTGTGCAGCACTTCTCACTCCGGAAAAATTGTTTATATTGCTTTTGCCTGATCGGAAAAACATCCTGAGAGCAGCTCTTCTGAAGCAGACCCAGAGCTAGCGGGAGAGAGAGACTCTCTCCAGCCCAGCCCCCCGCCCCACTGCCACACTCCATCAAAACATTTCTTAGTTGCTGCAGATTTACTGCTTTGCAAATGCTAATTTTACATTCCAATTATAACTTGTTCCCTTTTCTCATTGTAATAAACACGAACGCATCCGGAAACATTACCGCACCCGGGAAAGAGCAAGATCTGACATCGTTCAAAAGTGGCTTCAATCAGGCTGTTTTCCTAATGGTTTGTCATATCAACCCACAACTCCCTGCAATCCCCCCTTTGCTCCCAACCCCCTGAGGCATCATTTACATTTCTTAATAACCCCTCATTAATATTCATGATGTGGGGAGGGTAATAACGGCTGAGAGCACACCACTAATTCAATTTCAGTGAGCCTCCGTGTGTTTAGTTAATCACCGGGGGACCTGGGTTACTCAGTACAATTATTTATTCGGAATTAGATCTTGAGGCATCTGGATTGAAAAGTGAACTAGGAATAAAATTAAAAAGGGATTCTCCTCCTCTGTGTGTTCATCTCTTTGTGGCTCCCCCCGGGGCGTCCCCCTCGCCCCCTGCCAGCAGTGTGATGCGCCTCCCCGTGGGGCAGCCGGGCTGAATAGAAAAACGGTTGGTTTTTTAGTGGCGTTTCTGTTGCACTGATGGGAAATCATCATGATCGTGGTTTGTTTGTTTTTTCCTTTTAAGAAATTGTTCCAAAGCAGGGGCCATCTCTGAACCGCCAGCCTCTCTGTGTCGCAGGGGACGGCCCCAAGAGGATCCGCCCTAGCAGTCCTGGGCCTCAGGGTCTGCTGCAGGGAAGGAAGCTGAGTGGTGGTTACCGCTCTAGCTTCGCTGCAGCAACCAGCCTTTGGCCCTGAAGTGGCCCTGGGTGAGGCTACCCTGGGAGTCAGGAGCCCAGGCATGAGCGTGTGTGTGTCTGATCCTGCCACCCAGGAACGGGGCTGTTTCTGAACCTCTAACCCACACAATTTCCTCTCTCATCTAGAGCTATGACTGGCTGGGAAGTGCCTGGGCTCTCCTGCCCTGTTTCCATTCCCCCTCCCTCTCTCTGGCTCATTCTCATTAATAATGGATCCAGCTGCCTCCTCTTGTAATCCTCACAATCTGGCTCAGACATGGCTGAATCCCTTTCTCCGGGCACATTCCTCCCAGTGGAAGGGGGTGGCTTTGAAAGCACCCCCTCCACTCCGCCTACTTTGTGCTGACAGCTGCTCGGGGACTGGTGTTTACTGAGCCTGTCTCACGCCCTGGACTCTGTTGTCCCTTGATGGTAATTTTCCTTTTTGCTCCCTCTTTCCATTGCAAAAAAGCAGACGCTGCGTGTTGCCAGGGAAGGGGGAACGAGGAATATCAGGAACTAGAGGCAGTGGATAGCTCCGAGGCTGCTACCAACACAAGTCCAATCCTTTGATCCTCTGCTGCCATGTCAGTCTAATCACTAGACGGCACTTCCTCTCCCCACATACAACAGCTGTATCTGCCGCTGCACTAATGCACACAGGCATCTGAGAGATGCTGCGTACAACCGAAATGAAAGCGAGAACTCGGCAGAGGGAGAGGAAATGATAAATAATTTAAACATAAAAGGGAATAGAAAACCTCTGTCAAACACTCCTCACTTTCAGTGACTCTTCCTTCTGTCCTGGTGGAACAATCTACATGGAACACTTCCTGCTGGCAGTTTAATGGCTACACAGTGTCTCCTTGGGTGTGGTGCAATGCCAAGGCTTCCCCTGGGTTTTCAGGACTCTATTTGTTATTGCTGTTAACTCACTGTCGGTGTTATGGCACCAGCTAGAGACCCCAGCTGAGACTAGGGAGCACACTGTGCCAGGCGCTGCATGACCACCAGCGAGAGCCAGGCCCTGCCCTGAGGAGCTCACAATCTAAGCAGACAGAGGCCCAGAGAGCCGAAGTGACTTTCCCAAGGTCACCTAGCAAGTCAGTGGCAGAGCCAGGAATAGCAGTCAGGTCTCTTGACTCCCAGCCCAGGGCCCTCCCCAGAGTCACTGCTGCTCTCTTCCAGTGCAAGCCCTGCTAGGACTCAGTGACCAAGGTATCACTGGCTGCATGTGCTGACCTAGATCGTCTTCTGCTCTAGAGGAATGACAGAGTCTCTAGAATGGGGGGGAGGGGAGGAAGCGACATCTGACAGTGGGTAGGTGACAGAGCCTCAAAGGTATCTCAGCGCTGATCGACAGCAGCGTGCAGACAACCCAGTGGTGCAGCTTTGTTCTGAACCGTTTGGACTTGGTAGCATATTACACTCACTTAGCACAGGTGAATGACAAGGTGAGGGGCGGGGCAGGGAGAATCAGTCCCGTGTATCTATTGCAGAAGCTGCATTTCTGCACTGCCTCCGGGAGGAGCCTGCACTGTCCCAGTGCTGCTGGAGGAAGCAACAAAAGCTCTTGTTAGGGTTAGTGCAAAAAAACAGAACAAAGGGTGTGTCTACACTGCAGTTCGACACCCGCGGCTGGCCTGTGCCGGCTGACTGGGGCTTGCTGGGCTGTTTAATCGCAGTGTGAACCTTCGGGCTCTGGTTGCAGCCCAGGCTCTAGGACCCTGGGAAGGTCTCATTCAGTCCTCAGCCTGTCTCCTACAGTGCTGAAGTGAGGAGAGAGGAGTGTCTGTAGGGGAGTCTTTTGGACCAGATGTTTAAAGGCAGAGCGCAGCAAAAGCCAACCACACTTTTGGCAAGCTGTGAAAGGCGCCAAGCCTGCAGCCGCTACGCTGAATGGTCTGGCCTGTGTTTATGGGTACCATGATGAAGCCTTTCCCCTTCACTTCCGCCTCCCAGAGCAGCAGCTTTGACACTCCTGATGTGTTGTCAGAGGCCCTGCTCAGCTGATTGCTTATAATGTCTGAGATGATGGAAACATGGATGCAACAGCTGAGAGGATGGGCTGGAGACGCTTGTCATAACTTTATCTGTGGGAAGCAAGCTCTTGTCGGCTGGGTGATGGACGACCGAATGCCGGGGCTGAATGCACGTCCCAGATCGGCTTCGTTCGCTTGCTGAGCTACTTTGCAGGTGAAAAATGAGTTTCTGGGAAGATCCATGTGGTGGAGGGAGGAGATTCCAGGGGAGTAGTGCGAGTCGCCAGCACCTTTCGGTGTTTCCTTGGTAGCTGAGGGATGTTCTAAGGTAAATAAGTGACATTCGGTGGCGGACTAGGTGGAACAGCCATTGCATGTTGGGGCTCCTCTCACCCCCACAAGGCTCACTGTCCCACGAAGGCTGCAATCTTTGGGTGCAGTCCCAGCCCCACTGAAGTCATGGCAAAACTCCCATTGCCTTCCAGAGGGGCCACCATGTCACTCCTCGAGTCTTCATCTCTGCAGACCTGCCTGTAAACTTGCACAAGGAAAGCAAGTGAGGGGTGGCTCAGCCTAGTCCCCAGCTGGCAGGGCGTGTGTCTGCTTTGCAAAATGTCTGGCACCATTTGACACTGTTCCTGCTCTCTGGCCAGAGAAGAGCCAGCGCTGGACCGGCAGGCAGGTCCCTTCCACAGCTGAGCAGCTCTGAGCTTGCCATGCGCCTGCTCCCAGCCTCTGTCTGGTCTATGCTGCTGCTGTAACAGCAGTGCTGTTTAGTCCCTCACCTCCAAGAGAACTAATCCTAGTTCCTTTCATTCCTTCCCCATGGGAGACCTGGTGCCTGAATGGCAGGAGCCGTTTTTCATCCCTCTGGCTCTGGTTCTGGCCTGTTTGTGTGCCCGTGACTCTGCTGTTTAGCTGCTGGTGACAAATCAAGGCCCTTATCCTGCAAGCTGCTCTGCATGGACATGGAGTTCTGCCTGCCGGGAGCCACTTGCAGGATCAGGGCCTAAGTCACCGGGGTTGGTGCCAGGGTGGGAGGTGTATGAATGCTGAGTCCCTGGAGAGACTTGGCATTTCCCTTTGTCTGGGGAAGCAGCTTCTCTCTGCAAGCAAACCGCACACACATCCCCCACTGAGAGACACTAGGCTATGCAGAGAGCTCCTGACTCGCTGCGTTTTCAGGGGTAGACAGCAGAGGCCCTGCTCCCCCAAGCCTTTAGTTGAATTGTACTTGGCATTTCTACCGCGCCTTTCAGCTGAGGATTTCAAAGTGCTTCCATACAGGTGGGTACATAGCATTATCTCCATGCCCAAGGCCACACAGCAAACCAGTGAGAGGTAGGAACAGAACCCAGGTCTCCTGGCTCCCAGTCCTCTGGTCTAACTACTAGACACCCTGCCTTTCTTCTGGCAGCTGACCTACTTGTTACAGAAGTGGGGCCAATATAATTTCTGGAGTAACCCCATTGTCTTTAGGGGATTTGTACCAAGGATGGATTGATCCATGGTTGTGCTCCTTTGGAAGCTCTCAGTCATGAGCCTGTGAATCAACACTCCTTCCCTTGAGCATGAAAAATGCTTCTACTTCTCAGTGCATTTGGCCGCCCCCTTCTGGTATCCAGACCAGGCTCCAGTTCTGAACCCAGGACCAAGGGCACATTGCTTTCCTCCAGCCCTACATTCCCCTGGCATTTCTTTTTCCTCGGTTTTGTTTCTGTATTTGTTTTTAATTTGATATTTTGTCCCCATGCTCCAGCTCCCTTTATTGGATAAAAATACTGCATTATTGAATCCTGCCTTGCGGCAGCTTGGACAGAATTCAGTTTTGCAGACAGCAATAAGGTTGTTTTGGAGCCTTATGAGGCCAGGCGGCGTGTGAGATGGGAACATGTCCAAGAGAGGCTCTAGTAGCTGACGACAGTTGCTTCACTGACACTTGCATTGTCCTTTGCTTGTTTCACCCTCTGCCTTTCCATTCTTCCCAGCACACTTCAGAGACCTTAGTATTAGGGAACCAATGGCAAGGAAGCCCCCTGGTTATTTTGAAAAGCTGATGGGAGAGAAGCAGAATCTCTCGGAGACAGAGGGTCTACAAAGAGGTGGGGTTTAGGCCCCCAAAAAAGCCTGGGTCCTAATCCAGTCTCTGAGACTAACTCCTGCTGTGGCCTCCCTTTTCTTCCTCTGTAACATCAGAATGATGCTACTTGCTCACCTTTCTCTCAGTGGTTTCTGCCAGGATGAAATAGTTAGTGTCTGGACAGTACTTGGGAGCTGGCAAGCGCTGTCTAAATGCAAACTATTAGCAGAGCTGCCATTTGCAGTTTATGAATTAGTAACAACCTCTCTCTGCCTCACTTTCCCCACCTGCAAGATGGGCATAGGAAGCCTCTGAGTGTGCAAAGGTTTACCCATGTGCTGGGCTTCACACACTTCCCTTTAATGTCCAAGTGTGTAAGTCTCTGCAGGAGATGGGTCAACACTTACCTCCCAGCCCCTCTGTCAGGTAATCTCGGTGTGTAAACCCCTGTGAGCTCTTTGGGTGAACTACATGCCCAAAGTATTATTACGCAGTGAAAGGAAAAACATCATTTTAGGCAGATAATATCATTCAACAGGAACAAAAGCAACAAAAGGGGAGACGAGGGAAGTCAGAGCAACAAAACATAATGTCACTTTGAATACAAAAGTGAATGTTATCTGAGGTTCCTACGTATGCCAGGTTTATGCTCCTGTCTGTACACCGAGGGTTGGCTCTTACCTCTTTATGTACTTTATTTATTCTGCAACTCCGTATGTCTTATTTGTTAGCATCACTTGTCAAGCTTTCCAATAACTGTATCATGCTCACAAGTATATGTCAATACTCCTAGAATGACTGTGTTTTGCCTTCACAGCTGGAGAATTATCTGAATACCCAATAAAAGAAAGGCAGAGGATCCAATAATTATCCTTTACTTGTCTCTTCTTTAGAGTGCAGATTTGTTGAGTTAATTTTGTCGTGACTGCTGTCTCCTAGACTTTATTGAAACAACAGGGATGCTAGGGGCTTCTTTCTTGGAAAATGTTATATATATTTTTAATTTCATGACTGTCCTTAGAGTAGACACCTGCTGAGATAACTGCAATAGCTGCTATTGTTATGCTACAAGGATTTTTACCTCAAAGCTGATTTTTAAAGAACAGCTAAAATAGATTTGATAAGATTTTGGACAGTTTGGCTCTCTGTTTTCATCATTCCTTTTTTTAAAAGTCAACAAATGCTGCTAGTCATTGCTTCATATTCAGCTGAAAAGCAAAACTGACTGTCTGTCATGTCCTCGGTAACCAGTGGGATTTGATACATCTCCTCCATGCAGATGTTGATCTGTTTTCTGCACTAGGATGGTAGCTCTGCTGCAGACTTGCTGGGTACCCTCAGGCAAGTCTGTGAAGGCCTGATTGCCGCCAGAGCTACTTCTCCACAGTCCTTTTTGAATTCAGGAGGGGTGGGGGATGCGCAGCACTTCTGACAATCAGGGGTGCCAGATTCACAAAAGGATTTAGATGCCTAAATCCAACATTGGACACCACTGATACTCACAAAACCACCGCTTGGCTGCCACCCAACTCCACTGCTGAGCCCTTGCAAAGTCACCTAAGTCCTGAGGTCACTGAGATGCTCAGCACCCTAGCTCAGGCCTAAACCCTGGCCGGATTCTCACGCTGGGCATTCCTCCCCCTATCTTGTCTGATCTGATAGCGTTGCTCAGAGTACGCCTAACCTGTGCAAAAGGCAGCTGGGGGTAAGCCAGTTGGGACATTCTCTTGGGAGGAGGGAGTTCAATTCCTGCTCTAAGGGAGGCAGGCTGAGGAATCAAACCTGGTTCTTCCCCATCCCAGGGAGTGTCCTGACCACCAGCCTACTGGCAAGGCTGGTGTAGGCCTTACGCAATCTGTCCTGCTGAAGTGTTGGATAAATAGCTAAATAGTCATTGGAGCTGGGACTCGAGCCCGAGTCTCCCCTGTGAATACCCAGATCACTGAGCGATAGAGCGTCCATCTCTCACCCCACCCCTTTCTCTCTCAATGAATGTTTAATTCTTTACACAAAATGGACCAGATTCAACAGGCAATCTTGTGGGAGACCCAATGGCCTGGTGGTCAGGGCACTCCCCTGGGCTGTAAGGGTGTGTCTACACTGGATTAAAAACCTGTGGCTGGCCCATGCCTGCTGACTAAGGTTAAGGGGCTGTTTGATGTAGTGTACATGTGCAGGCTTGTGTTCAAGCTGGGGCTCTAGCCAGGCTGCTGCGAGATGGGAGGGCCCCAGCGCTCAGGCTGGAGCCCAGGCCAGAAGGTCTACACCACAGTTAAACAGCCCCTTAGCCTGAGCCCTGGGAATGCGAGTCAGCTGGCATGGGCCATCCAGGGGGGTCTAATTGCAGCGAAAACATACCGTAAGAGACCCGAGTTCAAATCTCCACCAAGTCAGGCAGAACAGGTGTCCCAGATTCCTTGGAGAGTTCCCTGACCAGTGGCTATTGGCTCCCTGCCCAGGAATGGGCTGACTCCAGGAAAGGGTTTGTGGCTGGGAACATGGGCCCTAGGCCTGGCGCTTGGCCCTGCATTTCACCCCGGTGGCTTTGGCAGCTCCCCATTCAGCTTGCTGGTTTCCATGAATCCGTTTCTTAGGTGTCCACCTCTTCCCCCGCCTAGCAGGAGGAGCCTGGGTGCCTACCTCAGGGCTGTGAGTGCTGCCGGGCGCCTGGCAGCGAGCCGCTGCAGCACCGAAATCCCTGTGAGAATCTAGTCCCAGGCCCCCGCCCTGGCTCTGCCCCCTCTGTCTAACAGGGAGCCGCGCCGCCTGTGCTCGGGCAATCGGGGACCAGGCGGAAGCTGAGTCAGAAATGGCTCAGGGGCCAGGCCCCATTAATTATTAGCACACGTTGTGGGGAGGGGTGCAAAGAGCTAGCTCATGGGTGCCCCTGACAGTGCAGCCCCCAGCAGGGCAAAGCAGGACACTGCTAACACTGCCCTGCCCTGCCCAGCACGGCCCCGCCCCAGTGCCCAGCCTGCCCAGCACAGCCCCACCTGCCCCCTCCGCCCAGCACGGCCCCGCCCCAGTGCCCCGCCTGCCCAGTACGGCCCCACCTGCCCCCTCCGCCCAGCACGGCCCTGCCCCAGTGCCCAGCCTGCCCAGCACAGCCCCACCTGCCCCCTCCGCCCAGCACGGCCCCACCTGCCCCCTTCTGCCCAGCACGGCCCCGCCCCAGTGCCCAGCCTGCCCAGCACGGCCCCACCTGCCCCCTCCGCCCAGCACGGCCCCACCTGCCCCCTCCGCCCAGCACGGCCCCACCTGCCCCCTTCTGCCCAGCACGGCCCCGCCCCAGTGCCCAGCCTGCCCAGCACAGCCCCACCTGCCCCCTCCGCCCAGCACGGCCCCACCTGCCCCCTTCTGCCCAGCACGGCCCCGCCCCAGTGCCCAGCCTGCCCAGCACGGCCCCACCTGCCCCCTCCGCCCAGCACGGCCCCACCTGCCCCCTCCGCCCAGCACGGCCCCGCCCCAGTGCCCCGCCTGCCCCCTCCGCCCAGCACGGCCCCACCTGCCCCCTCTGCCCAGCACGGCCCCGCCCCAGTGCCCCACCTAGCCCCGCCCCCTCTGCCCAGCACGGCCACGCCCCTCAGAACGGCCCCCTCTGCCCAGCACGGCCCCACCTGCCCCCTCCGCCCAGCATGGCCCCGCCCCAGTGCCCCGCCCCCGTGCCCCACCTGCCCCCTCCGCCCAGCATGGCCCCGCCCCATTGCCCCACCTGCCCCAGCCCCGCCCCCTCTGCCCAGCACGGCCACGCCCCTCAGCTCCGCCCCCTCTGCCCAGCACGGCCCCACCCGCCTCCTCCGCCCAGCATGGCCCCGCCCCAGTGCCCCACCTGCCCCAGCCCCGCCCCCTCTGCCCAGCACGGCCACGCCCCTCAGCTCCGCCCCCTCTGCCCAGCACGGCCACGCCCCTCCGCCACACTTGCCCAGCATGGCCACGCCCCTCGACCGCGCGCCGATCCCGCCCCCCCACGCGCCTCCGAGCGTCCGGAAGTATTGCGTTTGAGGGCACGTGACTCGCGCTCCACTGGGATTCACAGCAGTGTGGCGCCCCCCCTTCCGTCGCGCTTTGCGGCAGCGCAGGAGCCGCTTTTTTTTTAGCCGCGCTTTACGGCAGTGTGTTGTCCATCCCTCGGGTTTTGCGACAGTTGGAGGGTGCCGCTGCGCGGGGGTCATGGACGTGGGTGAGCTGCTCAGCTACCAGGTGAGGAGCGGCCGGGGGCGGGGCCGGGGCCGGCTCCTTCCCCCTCCTGGGGGGCCCAACGCCTGGCCCTGCCCCCCCAGTGCCGGAGCCAGTGCGGGGGGCGGGGTGTGTGATCCCCGCGTGCGGGGGGAGGGGCTCCGCCTGCAGCCTGCTCGGGGCGGGGGCCGGGGCCTGGGCCTGGCAGGGCCCGTGCTGGGGGACCGGGGGGGGGGGTGAAAGTGGGACTGCTCCAGCAGCTGGAGAACGCGAGTCCCCCCCCCAGGCCCTGGTTCTCCCCTTGTGCCAGGGGGTCGCGGGGGCCGGGGGCGCCAGCAGGAGACTCCCGTGCAGTGACAGACACCGGCTCGGAGTTAGCCGGGCGCGTCGTGGTGCCAGCACGTGGCCCGCGGCCTCGCCAAGCGTGAGACCCGCCGGCCTACAGGAGTGGGCACCGCTCACGGCTGTGTAACTGCAGTGGGCTTGGGGCCACCCCGGCGGGCACCGGCTCAACAGGCCGGCTACCGCGTGCCTGCGACTTTGGCCGAACGCTGGCCTAATGAAGAGCTGTCAAGTGCCACTGTTGGAAATGAACGGAGGGGTTTGGTAATGAAGGTTTATCATAGAACGTTCGAGGGTGACGTGTGCTTTTGGTTTGTTCCCCAAGCAAAATTATCTTTGTTTTCAGCAGAAAGCAATGTAAAAATCTTTGCCGCCAATTTCTCTTAAATTGTGTCTTCAATTGGAGGGCCAATAGTCAGTCCTTAAGAGACATTCCCATTGGTGGTGGCAAACTAGTGACGTTCTTGGATCCACAAACTGACCTTCCCCCCCCATATATAGAGTTTGTAGTGTCTTGGGATGAAAGGAGACCATGGGACCTATGGAGATCTTTCCACCTGCCTGTCATTGTCATATGTCCTGCATGCCTTTCTATTACTGTCTAATGTTTATTTGTGTGTCCCCATAGGGCAGTGTCTGTCTGTGCCTTTGGGCGGTTTCACACATTAACTGACTGTTAGGTCACTTTAGGCAGAAAACTTACAAGATCAATGTCAATGTCTTCATACTTTTTTGAAATTGTTTTTAATCACAATCTATCTAAATTTTTTTTTCTATAGTGTTTCTCCTCAAATATTGTAGCAGGAAAGTGAAACTGACAAGTCTATTTTTGTTATTCCAGCTGAATGAAATGTAAAAAGTAAATGTCAACATTAATGGTGAAAAGAACGTTAGATTTCTAAAATGATGTGGTGCAGTTTGTGACACAGGAGATACTTGTTTTTTAAAAGACTTAATCTGATAATTCTCCTGACTATTCTTAGTAATAAAATTTCCCTCATTAGGGGGGAGGGATAGCTTAGTGGTTTGAGCCTTGGCCTACTAAACCCAGGATTGTGAGTTCAATCCTTGAGGGGGCCACTTAGGGATCTGGGGCAAAATCAGTACTTGGTCCTGCTAGGGAAGGCAGGGGGCGGGACTCAAGGTCCCTTCCAGTTCTAGGAGATAGGATATCTCCATTAATTAATTAATTTAACCTTGGCATCAGGTATTTTCTTATGTATAGTTTGTGACCTTTTGGTTCTTAGTCTACTATATTATCCTCTTGAATAGTGTTTATCTACCTTCTCATAGCTCTCAACTTTAGAAGTGGATGTGTGGAGGTGTCTAATCTCTCTTCCAACAAATATGAATACAATTTCCTAATATTGTGTCTGTTGTCCCTGGCATCCCATGCTGCTTTCTTGTGGGTGTCTTCTAATTCCTGAAATATGGTGCCTCAAGCTTTACTCAGTAGGTTGGGTGACCACTGCAACACATTGGTACTCTGTTCACATCTCCAATTGTTCTTGCTTTCTTAACTGTTGAAAATGTGGCTTTAAGTTATTGTCCACAGTTGTCCTAAATCCTTTTCCTGAATAGAGCCTATGCTCATTTCACAGCCGTCTTCATTACTGTCAGCCATTATGTTGCACAAGTCACTTTTGAGTGTATTTTATCCGGATCCTTTTAAATCCAGTTTCCCTCCTCTTGAGTAGTGTGTATTATTTCATGAAGTTTGTTCTCTTGTTGGCCTACAACCATGATAGCCTTATCAGAGACTGTTTGAACTTTTTCTAGTCAGATGTAGCAAACCACTTATTTCCCCTGACCGCAGTGAGCCTGGAATACTGTCCTGTGGGCAACTGAATGAGACCTTGTATGGTGATTTATAACGTTGGGATCCCTCTTATGCTACTAAGGACTTGGAGATTCATTCTTGAGCAAACTAGTTCTTTGCCTTATAGTTCAGTACAGTATGAAACCAAAAGACACTTTAATGTAATGGCCAGCATATATGTAAGTATAAAACTCCAATTTAAAAGATGTTCAGGTAGATTATTTCTGCAGTCCTTAGAACTGTCTGGAAGTGGGATTTGTTATAACCTTGGGATATCTCCCTCTAGGGGAGAGAGCACTTGTGAATATGCTCTGTTTACTTGCCTGTGACACAGGCAGCCCATTAGTTAGGAGAAAGAACAAGAGTACTTGTGGCACCTTAGAGACTAACAAATGTATTTGAGCATAAGCTTTTGTGGGCTAAAACCCACTTCATCGGATGCATAGAATGGAACACATAGAAGATATTTATACATACAGAGAACATGAAAAGGTGGGAGTAGCCATGCCAACTGTAAGAGGCCAATCAATTGAGATGAGCTATCATCAGCCAGAGAGAGAAAAAACCTTTGAAGTGATAATCGAGATGACCCATAGAAGGTGTGAGGATATTTTAACATGGGGAAATAGATTCAATTAGATTATCACTTCAAAGGTTTTTTTCTCTCTCTGGCTGATGATAGCTCGTCTCAATTGATTGGCCTCTTACCGTTGGCATGGCTACTCCCACCTTTTCATGTTCTCTGTATGTATAAGTATCTTCTTTCTGTGTGTTCCATTCTGTGCATCCGATGAAGTGGGTTCTAGCCCACGAAAACTTATGCTCAAATACATTTGTTAGTCTCTAAGGTGCCACAAGTACTCCTGTTCTTTTTGCGGATACAGACTAACACGGCTGCTACTCTGAAACCTGCCATTAGTTAGGGTGTGTTTAAATTTCTGAAGTACCATTACTTTGAGGTGGAGAGGAAAAACTTCCATTGACTTTAGGTAGTTTCTGTGTTTTCTTTTCCACATGAGTGAGTTATTCTGGAAGGATGTGGAAGGGATCCTGCCTGTGCTAATTCCTCCTCTGTGCCTTCAGCTCACTGGCATCCAAACTGCAAAGTGCTGCTTACCTTCTCGCATAGTCAACAAAATGCGACCTTGTCCTATGACAGCTCCATGGGGGTCCGGTTTCTTCAGATCAAGTTCAGCACATCTTTTCTTTCTAAAACTCTTTGTGGACTTGCTCTTCTTGTGTCTCCGATCTTCCCCTTCCTATCCATCCAGCCATCTGTCTGCTGACTGTCAGTACTAATCTTGCTGCTGTTGATATGAGATCCTTTCCCTCTATTGCTCTTGTATCTCTCCATTTTACCAACTTTCCATCCAATTTCCAATCCCAAGTGAAAACATTCATTTTTCACTGGTTTCTACTTTCTCATTTTTCTCAGGCTCTGTTATTTATTTCTAAGTATTTTGTGGCACAATTTGTTTGTATGTAAGATGTTATAAAATACAAAGTTGCATTGTATTTCATTCAGTTCGCTTGTTTCAGCAGCTCTTCTGGAAAGGACGATTTATTCCTCACGTTTTTCTTGTTTCAAAATGAAAGATAAGTCCCTGTTTGATTCTATTCCACTCTGATAGGGAGGGCTTGCTCACATCTACTTGAAATATTTGATATCATCTCTGATTTCTCTAAACCTTTTGAATTCCTATTTCCCAGGGAAATGATCTTTCTACTACAGGGCTATGGATAATTTTTGAAGGATTGTTGGGAGGCAGAAAATGAAGAAATCCTCTCTTCCTCTCAGTTCTCATGGGTTTGGCTGCTGGTCTTGCCAGCAACCTATTCTCTACTTGTGGATACTTTTTAAAAAAATGAAAAATTATTATATCCTGCAGCTTCCAGTCAAACCTGGGTTGGGGGTTAAGGGAGGGATGCTTCCATTATTGGACTGGTAGCCGAAACATAGAATTCTTTGAGGGGGTCAACAAGCATGTGGACAAGAGGGATCCAGTGGATATCTTGTATTTAGATTTTCAGAAAGTCTTTGACAAGGTCCCTCACCAAAGGCTCTTAAGCAAAGTAAGCTGCCATGGGGATAAGAGGGAAGGTCCTCTCATGGATCAGCAACTGGTTAAAAGATAGGAAACAAAGGGTAGGAATAAATGGTCAGCTCTCAGAATGGAGAGAGGTAAATAGTGGTGTACTGGGCCCAGTCCTATTCAACAGATTCATAAATGATCTGGAAAAAGGGTAAACAGTGAGGTGGCAAAATTTGCAGATGATACAAAACTACTCAAGATAGTTAAGTTCCAGGCAGACTGCGAAGAGCTACAAAAGGATCTCTCAAAACTGGGTGACTGGGCAACAAAATGGCAGATGAAATTAGTGTTGATAAATGCAAAGTAATGCACATTGGAAAACATAATTCCAACTATATGTATAAAACGATGGGGTCTAAATTAGCTGACACCACTCAAGAAAGAGATCTTGGAGTCATTGTGGATAGTTCTCTGTAAACATCCACTCAATGTACTGCGGCAGTCAAAAAAGTGAACAGAATGTTGGGAATCATTAAGAAAGGGATGGACAATAAGACAGACAATAACATATTGCCTCTATATAAATCCATGGTACAACCACATCTTGAATACTGCGTGCAGTTGTGGTCTCAAAAGAGATATATTGGACTTGGAAAAGATTCAGAAAAGGGCAACAAAAATGATTAGGGGTATGGAACGGCTGCCATATGGGGAGAGATTAATAAGACTGGGACTTTTCAGCTTGGAAAAGAGACGACTAAGGGGGGATATGATAGAGGTCTATAAAATCATGATTGATGTGGAGAAAGCAAATAAGGAAGTGTTATTTACTCTTTCTCATATCACAAGAACTAGGGGTCACCAAATGAAATTAATAGGCAGCAGGTTTAAAAGGAAAAAAAAGGAAGTATTTTTTTTTTCACATAACGCTCAGTCAACCTGTGGAACTTCTTGCCAGAGGATGTTGTGAAGGCCAAGACTATAACAGAGTTCAAAAAAGAACTAGAAAAAATCATGGAGGACAGGTCCATCAATGGCTGTTAGCCAGGATGGACAGGGATGGTGTCCCTAGCCTCTGTTTGCCAGAAGCTGGGAATGGGCGACAAGAAATGTATCACTTGATTCCCTGTTCTGTTCCTTCCCTCTGGGGCACCTGGCATTGGCCACTGTTGGAAGACATGATGCTGGGCTAGATGGGCCTTTGGTCTCACCCGGTATGGCCATTCTTAAGTTTTTAGTAGGATAAACCATCTTGATCATGTTGGATAATCCCTGCTCCAGAGGTGCCTCCTAGCACATGATTATTGAGGGTATCTGCACTTTTTCTCTACCAGACAAAAAGCCACATAATTAAAATCCTGTTCTATTGTGGCCTTTCTGCAAAGTCCCTTGGTCTTCTCTGCTTTCCCCATCACAAACCTTAATTGCTTTCCTTATATTGTTTCAGATTTCTCCTCTCTGAACAGTTAATGTGTCCCTACTTAATCAAGAAGCTGTGCTCCCTCAGTGCCAAATTTGGCATGGAAGATTTCAGACACTATGCCTCCAATTCTGCACCAAGTGCTGGTCAAAATGGAAAAAGGAATTTCTTGCAGCAGAGAATACAATTAAACTGACTCCAGCACCTGGCTGTTTATACAGAGCTCAGGAATCCATGAACTTTATGTGCTTTTGCAAAACAGTTGCAGATGGTCTAAACCGATGATTAAATATTGCTTCTGTTTTGCCCAGAAATGCTGTGCCCATACCCTCTGTGTCTGGTTTCCAATTACAGTGGTAATTAAGGGGGCAGAGCCAACTCCAGTTATTTCCAGACATCTCTTTCAGTTGTCTCTAGAGGGGAGAAGGGGAGATGTCTTTAATCCTGCTCAGATGCGGATTTCACTGCTGTATGTAGAAATTACAAACTGCATTGGTTTTAGATAGACGGCATTTGTGAAATTAAAGGAAGTAGTGAAAGTAGGAATCAATGTAAAGCTTGGCTGCAGTGGCTGGGGTTATGTTCTTAAACTATAGCTCTTGTGAAATTTGCTAAGCTTGGCTCACAGTGGGATCTGTCTCAATTTGTGCAGGTGCATGATGGTGTACAGATAACTTACCATACATTTGCTGGGTAATGAATGCAGGTGAAACTGAAGACAATTAGTGCAGCTTGAGAAGCAGTGGACTTGGTGAATATTTACAACCTTATTAACCCAGTGCATCTCCTGCAACTGATAAGCTGTTCCCAGTAACTTCAACTCTGGTCATTCTCTCTGCTTAAAGTAGTAGTCCATCGCCAGGGCCGGCACCAGCCCAGCAAGCAGGTGCTTGGGGCAGCCAAGGGGAAGGGGCGGCACATCGGGCTCTTCAGTGGCAATTCGGCGGCAGGTCCCTTGGTCCCTCTCGGAGGGAAGGACCTGCCGCCGAAGAAGAAAGCGGCGGTGGAGCTGCCGCCGATCACAATCGTGGCTTTTTTTTCTTTTTTTCCGCCACTTGGGGCGGCAAAAACCCTGGAGCCGGCCCTGTCCATAGCACCAGCCATCGTATGCTGTTTGGAATGGTTGCAAGGTTCATCATTGCCCAGTTCATCAGAAATGAATGCCCTGAAGCTAAGATAATGAACTTGAAACATGACCCTGAACTCTGCCTTTCCATGTGCAGTCTCCCTCCCCTCCTGTAGACTGGAAAGCTTGTAAAAGGCCCGGGAGAAACAAACCAGAGCAAAATAATACAAAACTGAAATAAGTATCACTTGCTTGCCTATGTGAAGTGAGTTACTGGTTCTCATATGCATGTCTAACGATTGTATCTCTGTCTCACAAAAACCACTGTAACAGGCTTCCATTTTGCAGTCTCAAGGTATAGCTATACCGCAGTTAAAAATCCATGCGTGGCCCATGCAAGCTAAATCAGGCTCAGGCTAAGGGGCTGTTTAATTGTGGTGTAGACATGTGGGCTAGGGCTGCAGCCCAATCTCTGGGACCTTCCCACCTTGTAGGGTCCCAGAGCCTGGGCTCCAGTCTGAGCCCAAATGTCTACACCGCAATTAAATATCCCCTTAGCCTGAGTCAGCTGGCATTGGCCAGCCATGGGTGTCTAATTGCAATAGACCTACCCTCAGAAGAGAGGCCAAGGATTGAACAGACCACTGGCTTCTGGTCTTACGCTGAATTACCCAACTTTTGATTAGAGAGTCAGCAGGAGTTTCAGAATAGCATATTTGAATTTAGTTATTTTGGGACACAGTTCAGATCTCATATTGCGAGAGGTGATTCTTTGGGAACTTTCAGGTTGCTCGGCTGAGCACAAAGAGGGGTGTTCTCCTTTAAGTCTTTGATACCATGCAAGATGGAAAAGTATTGGTAATTGTGCAGCTGACTATGTGGATGGGTCTTAGCAATGCTAGAAGTTCCTTTAAATCTATTCTTGCCAGTGCATGTTCTGCCACTGTCTGTGCATATGTGCCTTGGTTATTAACTTGATCTTGATGGTAGAGATGGGTTTCTTACGGCAAGGCTGTGGTGTCTGTTAAAGGCTAGCCTTCTAGTTTTGGCAGCTGTTTGTGGTATAGTCTTTCAGTAACTGGCATATCTTCATTCATCTCTGAATCACTCCCTAGCATGAAACAAAGGCAGACAACTGCAGGACTTATCGGATGTGGTATGATCAATTTTTATCCCCTTTCCATGCAAATATTTACCAGGGGTCATCACCTTAATTTTTTTCCTGCTCTTACTGGCCAGTGTCAATCCGCGGGGGACGGGGGGGAAATCTTCAGATTTTTATGACTTCACAACTTTTTCCTTTTTGTGCCCCTTAAGCAGTAGCAAGCTGCCTTTTATGACTTTTGCACCCAGTGCAGGAAAGGGGAGAGGAAAGGAGTTAAAGGAGAATTAAGATTTAAACTGCATCCATGTGGCTGAAGTGCACAGGTTCCCTTCCCTATGTATTTGCTGGCTTCCGTGACTTGCAGCTCTGGGGACGTATTTGTGAATTTTTCTTATACTTGGTTGTTTAGTTGTTTTTTTTTAAATATTTAGATTTCACATTACCTAAAATTGCTCATCTCTTTTGAGCTGTGGCAATGAGAAGTGAGATTGAGAGTGGCTGGTTTAACACAGGTGTTACAAACAGGATTAAGAAGTTCTTGGAAAAAGATGGCTGGAGTTTTGGGACTCGTTTTCAGAAGTCATTCTAAATTGACAACTAATGGATAGTTTTTCTTGATGGCTCTTTCGAGCTGGTTGCAAGTGGCTGAGTTTTGCTCACAAAGGGAGCTCTATCCCTGAAGAAGATTCCTTTCAGATGTCTTTAATAAATGATTTCTGAGCTCCATAGTAACAAAGTTACTGTACCTCTGCATCATCTCTGTATTATTAAAATAAGTAAGTTAGCCAGGTTTCTTTAAATCTTCCTGATTCGTTGAGGAAGCAGTCAGGGCTCAAAATGTGTTCCCAGATTTCTGTGGGATACACTATTTTGTTAGTGATGGATAATTCCCTGCTCCAGGGGAAGGTAAGGCAGGTGCCCCTAGTATGATTATTCATTGATTTAGGGCACATCTTTTTTGATAGAATCATAGAATATCAGGGTTGGAAGGGACCTCAGGAGGTCATCTAGTCCAGCCCCCTCCTCAAAGCAGGACTAATCCCCAGGCAGATTTTTGCCCCTGATCCCTCAGTGGCCCCCTCAAGGGATTGAGCTCACAACCCTGGGTTTAGCAGGCCAATGCTCAAACCACTGAGCTTCACCACCTCAACCCATAGGCAGAGCTCTTTCTCTTTTGATACTGGATCCAAGGACAGACCTTGAGTTAGGACTTGCCAACACATGAGGGTTAATCCAGAAAGAGATGGGATGTACATTTAAAGCAGATTAACTATTCCTGACTAACTCCATGGGTAGATGCGCTTATTCCAGAATAAGCGCATCAGGGGGTAGCCGTGTTAGTCTGGATCTGTAAAAAGCAACAGAGTGTCCTGTGGCACCTTTAAGACTAACAGATGTATAGGAGCATAAGCTTTTGTGGGTGACGAAGTGGGTATTCACCTACAAAAGCTTATGCTCCAATATGTCTCTTAGTCTTAAAGGTGCCACAGGGGACTCTGTTGCTTTTTACAGAATAAGAGTGTCAATACACAAGGTTAATCAGGAACAGCTGTTGTGGAATAACTCCTCATGTAGGCAAGCCCTTAAATCCACATGTGAGAACAAAAAATTCCCCTTCCAGGATGCGTTATCTTAAAACTTTACATTTGGTCATTTTTAAGTTTCTACTAGTGTAGCAAATTACACCTAAAATAACTATAACTGAAAGAGAGTAGAGAGAAAGTCTTTGTTTTTCCCATCAGTTTACTTACTTTTTGCATTTGACAGCATTTTGTGAATATAAATTTCACCCTTCTACCCAGTAGAGTCAGATGATTCTTCCTGAAGAAGAAAAATGTATTTACAAAATCTGATTTTAAATTTTAAATACAGAAATCTGTTTTTTTAATCTAAAAATCATACATTTGTATCTATCTAGTTATCTGTAAGTGTAAAGTACAATTTAATTGTATGCAGTGGTGTTGTAGCCTTGTCAGTCCCAGGATATTAGAGAGGCCAGGTGGGTGAGGTAATGTCTTTTATTGGACCAACTTCTGTTGGTGGGAGAGACAAACTTTCAAGCTTATACAGAGCTCTTCTTCAGGTCTGGGAAATGCCCTCAGCGTGCCCCTTGAAATACGTCTTATACTAAACAGTCTGTTCCGCCTTGTATTTAACTGTGACTCTCGGAGTACGTGTCCCAGACCTGAAGAAGAGCTCTGCGTAAGCTCAAAAGCCTGTCTTTCTCACCCACAGAAGTTGGTCCAATTAAAGAAATTACCTCACCTACCTTGTCAACTTAATTTTAGATTGTTAGCTCTCTGGGGCAGGAAATGTCATTTACTGCATGTTTGTACAGTGCCTGGCGCAACAGGGTTTTCACTTGATTGAAGCCCCAAGGCACTACAGCAATATAAATAGTAAATCATTTCCATATTGTTGCATACTTAAGTTCTCCTGTAGTTCCCTGTGTTAGAAGGTGTTTCTTGAGTAGTTGACATCACAGGGTAGAACTATGAAAATGAGCACAGCTGGAACTGGGCATATGGAAATGTTGTAGGCTCTTTAAAACATACGTTATTTACAGGCTTGCTGGCACCCCCAAGACTCACTGTCCTGTGTTGTATAAGACTGGTGTGAAGTGTTCTGCTGCCTCGCACACAATCTGCCGTAAGCATTTAAAAATGTTTTTAAAAAGCCACATAATTTTGAGAGAAACTTTTAAGATGATGTTGAGTGTGTGCTATGGGGGCAGAGTTAAGGTTGTTTGGGTACCTTAACTCTCTCTATACTTTTAAATGAACAGAAATCCAGACATGTTATCTTAACCTTGAATTTATTTGGTTATTCATTATGCTTGTTTGATAAGTGCAATGTTCTTGTAAGGTTTTCTTTCCTTTATTTTGTTATGATTCTTTAAACCTTAACTCCTGCTTAACAAACTTTGTTAGAGAATTCAATTACATTCTGTTGCAAATGTGTTGGTGGCATTAATAATTACACTCCAGGCATTTTCATAATTTATCATAATAACTCTGTTACTGCATATTAGAGAACACCCCCCTCCTCCCAAAAAAAGATAGTATAATTGAGGTTGAAACAGCTTGTAAATGCTGATGATCTAGATTGCATGCTCAGAGGAACTGGAGTTGGTTTCATGGTGCAGTTTTAATTTAGAATTCGTTCTGGTGATGTAGCCTCTTACTATGGTACATTAGTTTGCATCTGACAACCCATTTGCCCTTCATTACAGCTACGGTCTCATTGCTTTTTAATTTAAAAAATAAGAAGGAGAGAGAAATAAGAACCTGGAGTCTAGGTTGGAAAGTGTCTGGATACACAGGGAACATCCAAGGAAAATGTGGATTTTTCTTTAACTCTTTATTGGCTTTTGTAGCACTAATTCAGTTCTGTGTTTCCAGTGGAAATCATTTTAGAGAAATGTTTGGGATGACTTGAGCCGTTTCTCCTGATAGTTTTTGGGTTTGAACTGTGGGTGGCAGCAGGCTGGAAACAGTAGAACATCCTTGTCTCTGGAAATCGCTGTTTGTGGAACAGGAGCATGGCCTGCCTTTCAGGGCAGCAGGGAAGGCATATGTGTTTACCAATACTTTTTCCTGAGAGGGTGTTAGCTGGAAGAACATTTTTATTTTTGTTTTAGACAAAAGTGTTGCTAATTGGTAGGGGAGAGTTTAAATTACTGGCTGCTGCAAACAATACATCGTTTCAAAGTTGACCTGTGGGGTGTTCTACGTTGTTAATGTGCCCAGAAGGCATGTAAGGAGCACACGTTTTAGAAATAAATAGCATTTTTCAGTCCAAAGGATCCTAAAGTGTTTTACAGTGTATACATGCGTTACTGCACTAGGCGCTGAAATACTGCCATTTCTGCAATGGACCTCAGCAGGTGCTTAAGAGTGTGCAGTAGAACTGCACAAGACAGATGCTACTAGCTTGGGATAAGAAGCGAAGAAGCATACTTTATCCAGTTGAAACAGGAGGGAAAATGTAGGCAGACAGAATAGAGGTTAACCAAGTTTGAATGAATCTGGCAAGAGACCAGGGCTTAGGATTCATATTCTTACCAGAAATGCCAAGCCATTTCTCATGATTATATGCGCACAGGACCTTAATTGTAAGTCTCCTCCTAAAGATGGCATCTTCAACAGCACAGTGCCCCTAACTATGCTGCTTTTATGTCCATTAAAAAACTATGTTGCGCCTGCTGTTCCATTTGCACTTTGCATATGGTCACAACTTCCAGTCTTATTTGCATAATGTGGACAGCCAAGTTTTCAGTTACCTGTCTTTGATTTAATTAAAAAAAGTAGTAGTGAGGGAAACTAAATATTGGAGCAGCTTATCGGAGAGGTGGTGGACTCACCATTGCTTGGAGTCTTTGGGGTGAAATTAGTTACCTTTTAGAAAGGTATGTTTTAATCCAGCTCCTGGGAGAAATTCTGTGGCCTGTGTGCGTGTGTGGGCTTGATGGTCATGGAGGTCCTTTCTGGCCTTGGATCCTACGAAGTCCCCTGTTTATCCCTGTCCTTCAGGGCCTTGGGGAGAACAGGATTGCATGCATTGTCCCTTAATGTGCTCCTAACATTTTCAGCTCTACGTTAGGACAGTGACTATACTCAAATCTCATGCTTCATTTCATCCCACTCAACTGCAGGGATCAGGAAGGATCCTCTCACCTATTCCCTCCCCAGATGCACAGTTGGCCAGATGCATTCTGGGGTTTTGTCTTCCTCTGAGGCATCAAAGATTAGCCACAGTTGGAGATGGGAAACTGGATGGGGTGGCCTCTTTCTTTGATACCAGGCTGGTGTGACTTCTGTATATGTTCAGAGTCAAACTGGTTGCCAGATTTGGGATGAGGAACATCCCCCTCCCTTCCAACTAAATCACATTGGCTGGGATGTTGGTTTGTTTTAGGGGTTTTTTTTGCCTTCATCTGCAGCAGTGAGTGTGGTTTGCCTGCTAGGATCCTGTGGGTATCTCAGCTAAACAATTCCCTGTCATTGGGCCTTGGCCATTGGTGGCACCTTGGACTCTCGTGTTCTCTGCCAGTGGACACAATAGTTTAGTCTCCTGTGGACTGAAATGCTTAGGCTAACTGAAGTCATGGGTGTCTGGGTGAAATGGAACAGCCTGTGATATATATACAAGAGATCAGACTAGATGATGTGATGGTCCCTTAAACTCTACGGAATCTCTAAAAATAAATGAAATGCTCTTTGGATTTTGCACTGAGACAGTGTCGTAGCTGGTCTGCAGCAGTATACGCATTTTAATCAAAATCACAGCAGGTCTTGCCTTATGAGCCTGAAAGAATTAGTGCCTCCTGGGGGCTACGGTTCCCAACGTGCTGCGGAGCTGCAAATTCCCACTTGGAAGCCTGTGCTCTTATGGGACCTGGCAAGAGAGGGACACTTCCACTTTTTCTTCTCCAAAGCTTTTTTTTTCTTTCTTTTTAATTTATTTACAATTCTCCATCCTCAAAGTCAGAAAGAGTCCTGATTGCATTGAAACAGTAGCTGCTACCTTTGTGGAAGTAAGCTGTGATTTTGAGATTGTAGATAAAGGAACAGCAAAGGAAAGAGTTGTGTTTTTGATGTTTTAAGAAGGCCAAAGAGGATTTTTCAGAAAAAAGATTTGCTTTGTACAATAGAAAGTTAGGTGGAAAACTGTGGGAGAAAGATAGACTAGTAGGGTTATCGTATCACAAATATCAAGGAACCAAAACCTGAGCAGCTGGCAAAGGAGAGGAATTTTTAGTTATTTTCCTTTAAATTAATACCTAGTTTACATAGACACCTGTTAAACAGTTGGCAGAAAAGATTTTTGTGAAAGGATCAGCTGCTGCCTTTCAATATAGGGCTGAGAGCTCTCATTCCATCTCCCTTTCCCTCCAGCAAAAGGCAGAGGAGACAGGACTTAACCTTCCCATCTCTTAAGGGGGGGGAAGTAGATTTTTTTTTCTCTCCTTAAAATCCCAACCCAAGAACTTTCAGGCTTTTTCTGTCCACCCTAAAGAAGAAAAAGCACTATGCCCTTTTTTTCCCTCTGTGGGTCCCCTTTAATTTTGCCTAGTGAATGAGAACGGTGGGTGAAAATAACAGGCAGTTGCAATCAAACATACTATGCGCATGTAGTTCCCATGTCCTGCCTCTGCTGAACTGCAGTATACAGGCCTAATACTGCCCTGAGTGTGCAAATGATGAGCCTGATTGGGCATCCAACCCAAGTGGATTTTGAAAATAATTCAGAATTGGGTCTTCACCGAGGTGAGTCAGAAGACGTGGTTGCAGTATTGGAAATTCAGTGAATTCACCTCTAGACCCTGGGGTCATCTGAGAG
Organism: Mauremys mutica; assembly: GCF_020497125.1. Taxonomy (NCBI): domain Eukaryota; kingdom Metazoa; phylum Chordata; order Testudines; family Geoemydidae; genus Mauremys; species Mauremys mutica. The sequence goes on from NC_059084.1 coordinate 1,376,406, forward strand.
TTGGCTCACAAGTGATACAAGTTCTTGGTTCCCAAGTGAAAATGTATCCATTTCACAGAACCATTCCCTAGTCAGCTTGGTCACTAAATCCTGCTTGGATTTGAAGTTCCAGGGGTTTTGCATGATAAGGATGTGATGCCCTGATTGATGTTCATGAGCCAACGTAGGGAAGAAGCTTGACACAGCTCTTGCTGGTACTAGTCATCTATTTATATGATATTAAACATCACTAAAGTAAACTCTATTTCAATTTTCAAAGTTGGTAAAAGTATTGTAAGCAAATCTAACTAGCTGTGCTCAAAATAAATAACCTTTGTCTCTGGGGCTCTGAGATAAAGGGAGGCAAAAGTTCTTGGCTCACTCACTTCATTTCCTCTTCTTTCTCTTACCTCAGCCCAACAGAGGGACAAAAAGGCCCCGTGATGATGAAGATGAGGATATCAAAGCACGGCGGAAACAAGCCAGTGCACGGGAGCGCAGTCGCCACCGGGAAGAGGAAGCTGCTGCACTGGAAGAAACTGATGATGAGAAAAAAAAACTTCTTCAGATGGTTGACAAAGAGGGAGAAGAGGAAGAAGAGGAGGTAAATCTCCAGTGTTCTGTGGGGATGAGCTGCCTGAGATGTAGTCGCCTCTATTCAAAACAGAGCCTTTTCCACCACATAAGTCTAATGAGAAAAATATGGGTGCTTTAAGGTTGTCTGGGCCCAGAACTGTCCCCCCTTTCAGGAAGACACTTTCAATACCATAAATCCTATTGATAGTCCTAATTGTACCTACCTATCAGCCTACTCTGCAGTACAAATATTTGGAGGAAAAAAGGAGACTGTTTGTTAACCACTTTAACAATGGAAAATATGAAAATGAATGACACAATCATTTACCTAAGATTTATATTTCACTCTGCTTGGATGATGAAACTAACTGGTCATTTTTAATTCCTGGGGCTCAGAACATCACAAGGCAATTGTTTCCATTTCTAACCCTTCCGGGAATACACTCATTTTAAAAAGGGGCTTCTGAAATAATGAACAAAAGATCCTAAGAAGGCTTGGAAAAAACTTTCAAAATATAAAATCTCTGTTTTAGGTGTAAACTACTTGAGTCTACTTCTAAAATTTGTGACCGGAAATAGCTTCTGGGTTCTTATTAATTTTCTAAATCCATTAGTTTCATAGGTACTCTCAGCCTCATAGCTTCACCCACCCTCCCTCTCTTGGTAGCTCTGCAGCAGCAGCAGCAAAGAAGCAAACCACCTTCTGTAGGGGGAAGGACTTGGGTCACAGGATTAGGGTAGCAGCTTGGCACAGTTTCAGGGCAACTGCACCTGCTTTCAACAAGGGCACTCACTTAAAGGCTTCTGGCTCCTAGCTGTCACCTCACCTGGGCCTCATTCCCTTTTGATCTGAAATTTTAATGCTGCACAGTTCCCAGTATTGCACTGTGATATCCTTGGCAACCGACTCCTGCACTGTGCTTTCTCTCTGAAGGCAATGACCGGTGCATTGCTCACAAGTATAAGTTGTCACACTGCATGTTTAATCTTAAGGTAAAAACATTACTGAGAAACAGGTAAAAACCAATACAAGTTCTTACAGACATGCTAAAAATCTTACCAGAGATTACACCAACTCCATCCTAGGGCTTCTGTAGGTTTTAGTCCTTCCAAACCCACAGCTGGGTTTTCCCCATGGCTACAAGTTCACCTGCCTTAGAACCAGAACAAAGGCTGAGCAGTTCAGTCCTTTCTTTATACAGCTTGGGCTTTTGATCTTGGACTTTTGTAATAGATACTCGGTAGCTTCAAAAGGCGTAACCGAAGTTGGGGAATTTGCATTAACTAGGTATTCCCCTGGAAATCCACTTAACCCTTATTGTCCCAAAAGTCCATACTCCCGGTTCTTATGTCTCCCCGCTAGAGAGGTTACATACAATCCCAGCCCGCAGTAATACATAAACTTAATGAAGGTCTTTCAAGGATATTGCAGGATATTGCCGTCTCTGTCACACAGCTATCAAGGGTAAATGATTTCAAGTCTTGGAGACAGAGACCCAGTGTGGGACTGGCCCTTCTGTTACGGGGCAGGGAGAAGATCATTGTATAAATCTAACAAACGGGTTGCTATAAATCCAGGAGATAGACAGCAGGAAGTAACTGTGTCATGTTTGATGAAAAACAAGTGACATTTGCCACAGTGGAATCACGTGGGTTTGTAAAATATCATTGTCCTTTGTGTGCAGCATTTCTAATGTTCATCTCTGAAATTTCACTCTACTTTCTGATGTTGAGCTATTGCTACTGCTGCTGTGGTTGATGGTGAGACAGATAATGCGGGATTTCCTTAGTGTTTGAGTTGGAGGATGAATGGATCCAGCAGAAGCCCTGTTGATTGGCTAGAATCTTGGGAATCATGTAGTGTGCAAGTTCTCGGTCTCTAGCAACAAGAATATCATCCAAGCGTTTTGTTTTTCCCATAGCCCAAGGTGCTAGAATTTAAAAATCCCTTTAGAATCTAAGTCCCCTGATTGGTAGCTTAGTTCACGTCAGTGCCATTAAATAGCTTTTTTATTTACTGAGTAGATGCACTTGTTTATGCAGACAGTCTCTGTGGGTCTCATGGAAACATTTTGCTAACTGGACTTGCTTAATCTGAAAATGTGGCTCACGCTAGGGCTATGTCAGCCTTCTGCAGTGAGACTTTTGGTGAGCTTCCTTCTCTGATTGCCATTTGCTCCTGGTTATTGTTATATCACAGGTGTATCCAGGACTCGCTCAGTTTGTTGGTTACTCTTACTTATTGGCAGGCTGATGTTGCGTCCATCCCTGAAATCTAAGCAATATTTGTTTTGTTTGGCTAGGATGAGCCTCTGGATGAAAGTTCGGTGAAGAAGATGATTCTCACTTTTGAGAAGAGGTCTTACAAAAACCAAGAGCTGCGGATCAAGTTCCCAGATAATCCAGAAAAGTAAGGTCATGTGCAGTCCCTCTGCCTCACCCACTGTGAGCCTTCCCTCCTTGCTTGAGCCCAAAGTTAATCTCTTCATCAGAGATGCAGGTTCAGTTGTGTGAAAGATCATGTGATTAAAGACAGTTATTGCCAGGTATGACCTGTAAATTGTATTTGAAATTGTGAAATCCCCTTGGGAGCTGCCAACTGATGTACCAAGAACACTTCTGCCCCTGCTTTCCTGCCCTGGCAGCTTGGGGCTTCAGTGCCCTGCCTGGTTTGAGCCAGACTCGCTAGCCTGCTGCAGCCCAGACCCAGGTCTGAACCACGTCCCCTAACAGCTGTGGGCTTAACTGAAACCAGCTCACAGAAGTGTTCCTGTCTTTAACACTCAGATGCCCAACTCCCAACGGGATCCAAACCCCAAAGAAATCCGTTTTACCCTGTATAAAGCTTATACAGGGTAAACTCATAAATTGTTTGCCCTCTATAACACTGATAGAGGGTTATGCACAGCTGTTTGCCCCCCTCTCAACCCCCCAGGTATTAATACATAGTCTGGGTTAATAAGTAAAAAGTGATATTATTAAATACAGAAAGTAGGATTTAAGTAGCTCCAAGTAATAGCAGACAGAACAACGTGAATTACCAAGCAAAATAAAATAGAACATGCAAGTCTATGCCTAATACAGTAAGAAAACAATTGTCCTGGTTAATGGGAGCTATCAAGATTCCAAACCGCCATTAATGGCCCACCCTTTGCATAATTACGATAGGCCCTCAGAGTTATATTTCATATTTCTAGTTTCAGATACAAGAGTGGTACATTTATACAAATAGGATGATCACACTCAGTAGATTATAAGCTTTGTAATGATACCTTACAAGAGACCTTTTTCATGAAGCATATTCCAGTTACATTATATTTACACTCATTAGCATATTTTCATAAAATTATAGAGTGCAGCATCACAGAAATCAACATTTTTAATTTAAAAATTGGAATTGCTGAGACTCGTGCTGGTAGTGGCTATGCTGTGAAAAAGAGGACAGGTTGAATTTTATTTAAAAATATATTAAATTCCTTGCTGTGTTACTAATAAGACCTTAGATTATTTAAAATCTGCAGTTTTAAAATTCTAGTTTGTATTCTATTTTGGGGCAAAGATTTAAAAAAATGGGGCTTAAAGTAAGATTTGCAAGGTCTTTTTTAGGCACCCCAATAAAGACCTAGTTTTCAAAAGTGCCGAGTGCCCAGCTGGTCCTCTAGGAGCAGACGGTCTTGTTGTCTGTTGCCTGGAAAGTCAGATGGACTTGGGCTAGAATGTCCAGACCGCCATTACCAGAGTTTTACAGAATGCTCTCAGGCAGACTTTTCGTAACACGTACTGTTTCGTTTGTTGCTCCCTCCCACTTCTTCACTTTCCTGTCTATACTGATGTCTTGTGCCTCTCAGTATTTTCAGCCTCCCATCCTATAATTCTTCACCCATTTCTACTGTCCCTCTAAAACTTTCTCTTCAAAGCACTTTTTTTCTTTTTGAATTTGGCCTTTCCTTGTTGTCCCCTCTTTTTTCACCGATCTCTCCTCATTGTTAGTACTTTCCCCTCAGTTTCTCCACACTTTCATTTCCTTTCCATGATTTCTAACCTTGCCAGCCCCAAAGTCTAAAGAGGGCTCTGTTTACCTAATAAATGTAGGTGCTGGGCATTTCAGAAGGTGAAGAGATGACCATGAATTTAAGGTTGTATCCTAAATGGATCCATTTTTCTTCATAATTTTTGATACGCTCAGCACAGCCAAATCATGTAACTGTACTACCAAGTGTGTATGTGAAGGGAATCCTGCTTCACAACATGGGAACTTTCAAAAGACTCTACACTGAGCAAAATGAGTGGTTCAAATCTGTTGATAATCTGACTCTTCCTATGAAGTATTTGTTCTCAGAATTGCAGTTGTTTGAACACAGGGAGCTCCCTCCCACAGTTAGTCCAAGGCTCTTGGATTGAAATCTTCGTGTGTCTGTGGCTGCAGTCACTACTCATTAGTTTTTGCTGCTTTTCTCGCAGTCCTGAACTTTGCAGGCCCTGCTGATATGTGCTCTGCCACATTAAGCGGGGAGAGAGTTCTGATAGTGTGAAGCAAAAGAAATATTCTGTGACATGTCAGGCTGAATCCATGTCCCTTTTGCAAGTCTGAGTTCTAGTTTTAACAGGCAGTGTTGGTACTTGGTACTATGTTGTTGCCCTCTAGCTTGACCCTTTCTCCTGACTGGTGAGTCACACGTCTGGGAGTCTAATACCCCAAGACAATCCCTTCTGAAGGTCAGAGCTTGCTTAAAGTGAGAAGAAAAGCCTCGGCTCAGCAAGGCCAGTTTACAAAACCCTTATTCTGAATCTGAAGCAAGAGGCGTGAAGTTCAGTGTAAGCAAGTGACATCCCCATCCTGTTGCCGGCACAGAGGGCCGAGGACTGCAACAGTGGGGGTTCGTTGCCCGGTGTGCGCCGCACTAATTAACACACCAGGGTGGAGAAGCAAACCAGGTTTATTTGAGCCCAAAAAGGTGCCAGGGAGAAAAAGCATTCTCAAATCCTGCACACAGATACAAGCGGTTTTTCTCTCTTTATACATAACTTCAGCTAAACATTCCCATCACCCCCACACTCCTCCTCTCACCCCACGTTTCATTCCCATGCAGCAAATACACTTTGCAATAGCAATTACATTAAGCAGTTAAGTCATACTTGGCAAAAACCACTTTAGCTCGTTAGTAACTCTTCTGTGAACAGTTATCTTGTTTTATTTCTTTGATCTGTTATTCTGCCCCCCCCCCCTGCAGCCAGGTGTAAGCAGGCCTCATCATTATCTCCTGGCAGTACCACGGTTGAGCTAGCTGTTGTACATTCCATTCTCGGTTACTGGCCTGCTAGGTTGATTAAAGTTCAAACATAAACATGGAAGCGCTTTGGTCAGACATGGAGTGACTTTAGTTCATTCAGGCCTACTACAGAAGGCTTTATTGACACTTATGGCTTTCCACCCTCCTGAGTTACCTCGGGTTATGCCTAGTGACACCAACAACCCCTTTCCTCACACCAGTTCAGGGATGCTGGGTCTGATTCAAACGTACCCCTTTTCTGGGGATTGCCTTTATTTAACTTAAATTAAAGTAAACTTTCTGCCTGTTTTCTCCTAAGCTGGCTGGAGCTAGGTCTCTGCCCCTGCCCCTATTCTCCCTGTCTCAGACAGACACCCAAGTCCTCTTGTACCCTTACTGGAGCTAATATAACCCACACACGTTAACATTAAGATGAGTCAGCAGAAGAATTCTCTATGCAGGAACTAGCCTGCACACTCAGGGCTTGGCTACACTTGCAGGTGTGCAGCGCTGGGAGTTACAGCTGTCTTCGTACAGCTATGTAGGGAAAGCGCTGCAGTGTGGCCACATTTGCAGCATTTGCAGCGCTGTTGGGAGTGGTGCACTATGGGCAGCCATCCCAGCGTTCAAGTGGCTGCAATGTGCTTTTCAAAAGGGTGGGGTGGGGTGGAGTGTGACAGGGAGCATGGGGGAGACAGAGAGAGTGGATTTTTGGAGCTGACACTGTGTGAGCTCCCTGCCTTGCAAGTTCTAAGGACTGGAAGATACACAGCACCAACCTTCAATCATTTTAAAAGTTTGGACCCCTTCCCCCCACCCCTCTCTTATTCACTAAATGCAAATAGCCTTCAGACCAGATAAGCAGCTGCTCCAAAACGGACCCCCCCCCCGCCGTGTTGCTTCTCTCCTCATGCAAACACTAGCTGTGAACATTCCAAAAGAATCCCCCTGCTGCCTCTGCTGGAGCAAACAGGAGCTGTGTTTGTTTTTTAGATAAGCAGCTCCGGGAGCCCGGAGTTCACAACAAAACAGCAGAGTGGCTGAACAGGCATTCTGGGGTAACTCCCAATACCTCGGAGGCCAATTACAGCGCTTTTGGTGGCCACACTTGCGGAGCAGCGCTGCATCACCAGTGCTGCAATCCTTATACCCCAGGCAGAGCAGGAGTACAGCCAGCGCTGCAGCCAGGGAGATGCAGCGCTGTATGTGCCTTGCAAGTGTGGACGGTGACTAAATTGCAGCGCTGTAAACCCACCACCAGCGCTGCGACTCTCCAATGTAGCCAAGCCCTTACTCTTTTAAACTGATATAAATTAAAGAGGGCAGGAATGCCACATCATAAAATGCTTTCGGGGCCCATGTGCAGTGATATGACAAAATGAGGGACAAACTCTTTGCAGTGAGTTCAGAATCCAGTGACTTACTTGGTGATGATGTGAGCAGAATAGCAGGGGCGCTATTTCAGATTTTGGTGGCCAGGGGGCAACTTTAACTGTGATTCCAAGGGCTACTTAGGCACCTGAAAACTCTAGGTTTTTTTGTTTGTTTGTTTGGGATTTTTTGCAGATAATAACTTAGAAATTAGCTGATAGGAGCACTGTATCTAATTCCTATGTAAAAAAAAAAAAGGATTTAATAAATATTAGACCCCCTTTTCTGAATGTAACCTTGGCTCAGTGCTTTGCTCTATTCTATTGCTGAGAATAGCCCACTTCCACTTTAATTGAATTGTCTCGTTAGCACTGACCCCCTACTTGGTAAGGCAACTCCCATCTTTTCATGTATACCTGCCTACTGTATGTTCCACTCCAGGCATCTGATGAAGTGGGTTTTAGCCCACGAAACCTTATGCCCAAATAAATGTCTTAGTCTCTAAGGTGCCACAAGGACTCCTCGTTGTTTTTGCTGATACAGAATAACACAGCTACCCCTCTGAAACCTGTATTTTTTCTGAATCCCCTGTTCTCTCTAAAACAACCCCTCCTCCTTCTCCCCCCTCCACTGAGGGATTCCTCTTTTACAAGCTAAACTTCCATACCCTTCATTTAATCACCAGCCCTTTCTTATCTTAATCACCTTGCCTCTGTTTGTAAACAAAATGCTAACTCCCTGCCCCAGGGGCACATCTCCTCTGCATAACTTAGGCCTTGGCTACACTTGCAAATTTGCAGCGCTGCAGCAGGGTGTGAAAACACACCCTCTCCAGCGCTGCAAATTGCGGCGCTGCAAAGCGCCAGTGTGGTCAAAGCCCCAGCGCTGGGAGCGCGGCTCCCAGCGCTGTACGTTATTCCCCACAGGGAGGTGGAGTACGGACAGCGCTGGGAGAGCTCTCTCCCAGCGCTGGCGCTTTGACTACACTTAGCGCTTCAAAGCGCTGCCGCGGCAGCGCTTTGAAGTGCAAGTGTAGCCAAAGCCTAAGATTTCACAGGAATGCTGTGCTGTAGTTAAGAGCTCCACCTGGGAGCTCCCCAGAGGTGAAAGTAAGCTGGTATGGTCTGGTACGGTGTACCGGCAAGAGCTGGTACGCCGTGCTGGACTGGACCGGCTTCCCCGGCGGTGATTTAAAGGGCCTGGGGCTCCCCACAGCGGCCGGAGCCTCTGGCCCCTTAAATCCCCACCGGAGCCCAGCAGCCGGGCTCGGGCTGGGATTTAAAAGGCCCGGTGCTCCTGCCGCTGCGGGGAGCCCCGGGCCCTTTATTTTGCCCCACAGCCCTGGGGCTCCCAGCCGCCTCTGCAATCTTTAAAGACCCCGCCTCTTCTGGTTGAGGTCATGCCCCCACTCAGGAGTCCGGCGTACCGGTAAGTCCTTTCAGTTACTTTCACCCCTGGAGCTCCCACACCTCCTGTAGGAAACTCCGGGGGCGAGGAATTGGAAGTACTGTGGCACTGTGATGCCTGGATGAATGAGCCTTGGTTGGTGGGTTGTGTGGCTGCCTTGTTCTCAGTGTTGGGAAGGCCTGTGTTCTACTGTGAGAATAGCTGATGCACTTGTATTCCCACTGACCAATTTTGCCCTGCCTCTGTCCACAGGTTCATGGAGTCTGAGCTGGATTTAAATGACATCATTCAGGAAATGCATGTGGTTGCGACCATGCCTGATCTTTACCACCTGCTGGTGGAGCTGAACGCTGTGCAGTCTCTCCTAGGGCTGCTTGGACACGATAATACAGATATCCTTTCAGTGTTAGAACGCTTCTCCCAGGGGTAAGGCTTTCTGCCGGCACCTCCGCAATCTCTTGTGCTCCATTTTCTCACAGACTGCTAGATATTTTTTCTCTTCCCTCCCACCGCTTTAAATCTCCATCGTCTTTTGTTCACCTGAAACCCTTCTTTACTCAGCTACTCTCTCTCCTGAACATTTCAGTGTCCTTATTTTCGCCTGCCGAGCTGTTAATGGACATGTCATCTCATTTGAGGAATTAGCCTTAATTTCATTTTTAAAGATTTTGTTTGGGCACTCATGTAAAGTGGAGGGCTAACCACAGACAAGCATGCAGTGCACTTTCCTTTACAAATGCTGCTGAGGATATGGCACCTGAATGCTAGCATGCATCCATTCCTGCTATTTATTCCAGTCTTTGTTCCCCAAAGGTTCTACCAGGGAACCTCAGTTTTGACCTATGTCTGCTGTGTACCAGTGGTTTGTCTGTCCTGAACAGAAGCACCATAACTGCACTAATCCCTTTTGTTGCCAGGACATCTGACCTTCAGTTTAGGAGCAGACTGACACAAGGTACTTGGCTTACCAGTGATGTGCACGAGAGGCAAAGACTTCCAAAGTGGCTGTAAAATTCTATTCCCTCTTTAAAAGGGCTAGTTTAACCTAACTTAAAATCATGTAATGGCTTCCCCCTCTTCCATTCCGGAGGGAGGCTGCATGTACTGTGTTTGAACCAGCATTAGTGAACTAATGAGACGGCCCGGTCCAAGGATAGGGCACCGGATTGGGAGATGAGACTAGGGGTTTCTTCCAGTGGCTCGCTGTGTGACTTTGGGCAAGTCACTTGCAATCTCTCCGCCTCTTTTTTTCCATTTGTGAAAAATCAGATGATAATGCCTGACACTTTTCTTAGGCCCTTTGAGATTTCCAGGTTAAAAGTGCTGTAAAAATGCTAAATATTTATTATTGTTTGATTTAAGGATGTCATTTTTTCTCTTTTAGCAATTTTTTTCTTGCATTTAAGGCACTATATATTTTTTAAAAGTGATACAGTCTTTGCAAATAGATATAGTGATGATATTATAAAAACATATTTTTAAAATCTCATTACATTGCAGTTTTCATCAGAGAGCGCTATTTACAGGGTTGACTATTTTAACTTGCATCTAACATAACCTTGGTCTGCTAGAATGCTGATCTCTGCAAAACAGCCAACACCGCTGCTGTCTTATCTGTGATCTGTAATAGAAATTATTCTCAAGTATAAGGTTGTTAACAATTTACTGTTGTACAGCTGGAAATGCCTACCATGCATAACCAGTTTCATGGACATCATGGTTTAATATTTTATACTTTCACCAGAGACCTCAGGCTTTTTGTGTACAATGTGCACAGCACCGAAAGGTTATCTTGAATTTGTCATTCTCAGGGAAAACATAAACTATGGGGATTTTGACTGGGATCAGAGGGCTGGTTCATGGTGACCTTAAGAGCTGGAGCGTATGGGAACACAGCTTGTTTTGTCCTTTCAGCCATAAAAAGATGTGTCTTGGGATCACTTTTGTTAAGGGCTTGTCAGTATTTGCACTGCTAGCTCCCCACCCCCCTTTTTTTTTAAAGGAGTCAAAACTTGTTTGTCAATTAGTTTGGGGGCAGAAATTTGGCCTGCGAGCTGTAAACCTGGGAGAAAACGTATTTCTTGTTACAGGCTTGTAGAAATCTTTTCAGATGTGTTGGAAGCAGACTGTAGGCTGCAGTAGCACCTCTCTGTATGCTAGGTTATTGCTCAAGCCAAAAATGCAAAAACTATTGAAATAAAGCTCCAAGACATACAGGAAATAGGGCTCTTCATTCAGGTCTCCTGGTGGCTTTACTAAAACTAAACAGGATAAGGTTTTAAAATAGTTTCCCCAAAGGGAACACCAAAGGACAGGTTCTTCACATTTCATTTAGATTAGTGCCTTGGAGGGGCTAATGCAGGGAGGGGATGGAGAGGTGAGGGGATGAATCCCAGGTGATCTGTTTAGGCAGCTGTTCAACTGAGTTTTAGTGCAAAAGATGTGAGTAAAAGATGATGACTAGGCTGTGACTTAAATTAGCAAAAGTCAGGAGAGCCAGCGAAGCCTTTTCCTTTGTCCTGAACTCACCTGCACAACTGGCATCCTTGTTGGCAGGCTCAGTAGAGATTCCATGGATGGAAGTGCCATAGAAGCTCCACTATCCTGACCACTAGCGAGACTGCAGCACAATCACAGGTAGCCTGGGGGAAAACATCCTGCACGTGCCATGGTGCATTTCTTACGTGGCTAGAGGATTTCAGTTTCTTTAGCACTAGCAATTTGGTGTTGTCTTTAGTGGTAAATGTATAGGTGACCGTTTCAAAAGTGACCTAGGAACCTGTCACCGGCTTTTAATGGGTCTTGGGCTCCTAAGTCACTTAAACACTTCAAAACTTTACTTATATGTTTAGGTGAGCAAAGGCCTGACTTTGATGTTTTGTGAGCGTAACCTGTGTTTTTGTATCAGCAAAACTAGTCTCGCCTCACTAAGGATAGGTCTACTCTACAAGTGAAGGTGCGATTGTAGCACAGGTAGGTGATACCTGTGCTAGCCTCAGTCTCGCTAGCATGGGTAACAGTAGCTGTGTAGACGTGGCAGGATGAGCTTCAGCAAGGTCCATCCCACCCCATCTGCAGTACTATTGCTGCCCGTGCTAGCTAGATTAAAGCTGGTGCAGGTATATCTCCTCATGCCAAACTCACCCCTTGACATGAATGCTGCTGCATGTGAAGTAGGTACTATCACTTACTGACCTGAGCATTCTGCAGTGCCTGGATGTAGCAGTTTGACGTGGGAATGAAATAGCAGTCATATTACAGAATTTCCTGGGTCTGGTTAAGTCAGGACTGTAACCTTATTAAATAACAAAGTATATAAAAATACATTTCCATTCTTACATAAATGGATGCCTAGTTTATTAGCCTCTGGATTTTAAAGAGATCCTTCAGAATCTTGTTATGTAGGACATCTTGACAACTGGATTTCTTGTTCTGTCCCAGTGGGAATTGGGCAGGATTGATCAGTGTGTCTGAGAGAATAGGAAAGTGGGTCTAATGAGAGGGAATACGTCTGGCTGTACTAAGAGCTGTGTAGCTGTCCAAAGAACCATGTGTTATACAGCCCAGTGTTAATGAATTAAAATTGGCTGGCAGGATTTTTGCAGTTTTCCTGTGCGGTGCATGGTTATAGAAGCATGCTGTCCTAATTGGGCCAGGCAGAAGAGGGTTATCACTCCACCGTCATATTACGGCCTTGTTCGTGGGGTGCATGCTATGCCAAGTTAGCGATGATATCATTGGGAGGATAATGCACACAAATCAAATTGCTACATTTTTCTGTGCTCCTAACTAGAGTTTTAACAATTGCTACAATGTAAAATGGCTGGTAACCAGTTGAACCAGCTCTAGAGTATTTAATTGGTTTAAAAATGACAAAAAGCAAATGGCACTGGGGAACAGTGAAATTGCCAAATACAACAAATAGATGATCATGTTGCAGGATTACTCCCAATTACTAAAATCAGTTAGTTTTAGTGCTTATGAAAACAAGGGCTGCTAAAGCAGTGCCTGCACTTATGCTTGGTCTTCCTCTGTCGCTCTGCTCTGCTCGGCACACGCTCCTTGCTATTCCAGTCTCGGCAGTCGGTGAGCAATCACACTCACGTTGGGCCAAGTATGAAGATAAATGAGGTCTTGATTATGACTTTGGTTATCCTTAACATCTCCCACATGTGTCCATAGCCGTGGTGGATCTGCTTCAAGAACTGACGGACATAGACACGCTCCATGAGAGTGAAGATGGAGCTGAAGTCCTCATTGATGCTCTAGTAAGTAGCAATTTCAGTAGCTCCAGATTAGGCTGATCAGTGGAAGGATGAGATTTTAGATCTTTTTATAAAAGGATTTTTTATACCTGTGGCGTCAATGTTCCCTCTAATATTTTACGTGCATGTGCAGAATGAATTTTGTTATGTGCACCAATATGGAGGTGATGTGTGGTGGGGGTGGGGCTGAGGGGTTCGGATTGTGGGAGGAAGCTCAGGGCTGGGAAGAGGGTTGGTCTGCGGGGTGGGTGACGGCTCTGGCTGGGTGCTTGGGCTCTAGGGTGGGGCTGGGGATGTGGGGTTTGGGGTGCAGGCTTCCCTGGGGCTGCGGCGGGGAGAGAGGACTCCCCTCAGCCCTTTCTGGCTGCGGTAGCTCCAGGCCCGGGGGACAGGTGCCTTTCCCTGGCCGAGGCAGCTCTGGGGCTGGGGCCAGGGGAAGCAGCCTCTCCCCACCTGCACGGCCCTTGATAGCCTGCTATGTAGCCGTGCAGCTTAGAGGGAACTTAGCCTGTGGTTCTCAGTGCGAGGCAGAACAGTGTTGCTCCTAGTCTGTTTGAATAATCCATTTTCTTTTGAATGGCTTGAGATACTGTGAATACAGCCATGATGGGTTTCTTTTCTGGTATGAGTGAATTCTTGGGGCAAGTTCCTCCTCTGCATCACCAGACCACCTGCTTTTTTGGAAGGAAGGAAGAGCTTGTTTTTAATTTGCTTTGTGTGGAGACGGCATTTTTCTCTGTGTCGTATCTTACTGTGCTTCCTGTATTGGTATAGCAGGAGAATGAGGGCAGTTCTGTGACAGCAGCACAGTGTCATATTGAGTTAAATAGGAACTTGATACCTGCTCTTGTGCTTCCTTTGCAAAGCAAGGCAGTTCTCTGATCTGCTCATACTGGGAAAATTGAAATCCGTCATAGTTGGTTCAGAGATCTTTATTACTTTTTTTTTAAAGCGCAGAAGGGCCATTTTGATCATCTAGTCTGACCTCCTGCATAATGCAGCCCAGAGATGTTCACCCAATATTGCCTGCCTCAAGCCAACGAACAATGGCATGATCCTATCAAGGAAAATGCTCAGAATTCTTCATGTATAATCCAACAAACTCATCCTGCCACATACTTATGCTAAGGGTGGAAGAGAGTTTAATTATCCCTTATTCCACAGAGCGTAAACAACTGCATGTCGTGGTCCTGTACCAGTTGAAAGGGCACTACTACTGATGTCTTACTTTCCCTCATGAAGGAACTCTCTGTTTAGTTAACAGTATCGAGTGCCTCTCATCTGCTATGTTGGTGGGATACCCTCTTTTGCTGGTGTTTGGGCAGGATATCCTTTTTTACTGCATTGTAGTAGAAGGTGAAAGCTCTCAGTGTGAGCAGGAGTACATTGCAGGGAAGGGATGCCATTAGAACTATTTGTAACGGTATGCAAGAGATGGAGTCCATTCTCCTTTCAGGCAGTTTCTCCAAGTGAATTGCTGTGTTTGTGAAACACCTGCACTCTGGCTTGGTCTCTAACTATTATGTTGAGATTAAGGGGCTAGGGGATTATGGTTTCTTAGAGGAGCAGGGTGAGAAGACAGCTGTATTCTTTCTTCTACAATCCCTCTTGCCTAGTCGCTGTAATGTTGCCTTCCAAAGGTTAATTACAGTGGCCCTGAGTTGAGTTCCTCTGGCTGGCCTCTGGGCTGTTTTTAATTACTGTCCCTTCATAGAAGGGTTGCTGGATGAATGAAATGGAAGAGGGGAGCTGATAGGGAGGGTCCTTTCTATACAACGCACTGAAAGCAGTACATTGAACAAAAGCTCTTTTTGTGTATTTCTTGTCACCAGCCCACAATAGCCAGGTTTGATTGTTCACTTGAAAGAAACAGGTCAGCCATGTCATGAGAAAACCCGAGCTATCTGCTTCTAGAATCTAGATGGCTCCTTTATTTTAAGGATGTGGGCATCACCCTGGGAGGCCTGTTTAGAGATTGTTGCATTACCTACTACAGCACGCTAAACCCTGCTGTTACTGCACTCGCTGAGCTTATAGAAAACCTCAGTTAGCAAATGGGATTCGTGATTGGGGAGACACCGTGCTTGCATTTCCCACTCTCCTGTTTAAAACTGAGGATTGTCACATTAGACTTCAGCTAGTAGCAGGACTAAAGTAATGCTGGGATCCACAAACTTCAGAATCTGGATTCCCGTTTCTGCTATTGACTTGCTCTGTGGCCTGGAACATGTCATTTCATCTCCATGTATGGGGAGTGGAGATCTTAACATGGGTGTTGCATGCCAAAATGTACCGATGTGTTGAGGTATGTAAGCTCTCTGGGGCAGGGAGTGTCTTCCTTTATGTTGCACAGAGCCTGGACTTTTATTCAGCCAGCTCAGCCCGTGCGTAAGTACAACTCACCTTGTTGTGACAGAGCATTAGCAGGCGTTAGAATGAGCTAGCTAGCGTGAGCTTACATCACACCTTTCAATCCTAGGCAAAGCAGTGCCCAAGTGAATGCCGTCCAAGGCTTCCCCCAAACTGCCATAAAAGTCAAATTCAGTTTTAATCATTTACAGTTGGCTCTGGCCAGGGTGGCTACGTGATGTCACACATAATGGAAGCCAAACCCATCCTTTTTTAAACCTTTCTGCACCTAGAACTAAGACTTCCCTCTGTGTGACTGCTGACTCCTTACGTTGTGATGCTGCCTTCACAGGCATTGTTTCAGCTGCTTTCTGACAGCAAGGAAAAAATGCAGATAAACCATCAACAAGCAGTTGAAACTAGGGGAGCTGCTTTTATAGCTGGCAGGCAACTGATCCCCAGTTGGTTTTTAGTGTCTAGCACTTTGAAATTCAGGGAGATTATAAGTCAATCAGGGTGATTTAGGGAATAACAGACTGTGAAAAGGTTCATATTTTTCCTCCAGATGTTTGTTTTATCTGACACAAAAATTGTCTAATTAAGAAAAACGAAGTGGTGAATTTACTTTGTGAATCCTTTGCTAGCTCTGAGATTTCAGAGCACGATTGTTCATGTCTCCTGATCAGAGGCATGCTTTCTGGAGTGTTTCTGTTGTGCTTATTGATTTCTCCCTCCCACCCTCCTTCTCTCCCATCTCCACCCCAATCCTCTTTTCTCCATGTGGCCGCAATGCCTTAGGTTGATGGCCAGGTTGTGGCCTTGCTGGTCCAGAATTTAGAGCGCCTAGATGAAGGTGTAAAAGAGGAGGCTGACGGAGTCCATAACACGCTTGGTAAGGGGATATTACAGTACAGTATCTCTTTCTGACACAGTCAACAGAGGGGCGGGTGTATGTAGTCTGTCCCTGTTGTGAACTACCACAGGGGGCAGAAAAAGCCTTGCGTGACTTTCGTGTAATACTGATTTCATTTAGCTCGCTAGTAACAAAGCATAAATCTGTTCAATAGATAACTTCATTACAGGAAGCTGTATTATTTTAAGAGGCTTCCTCCTCTTCATGTATTAAAGTATTAAATGTATTTTTCTGTGGTCTGCCAAAAGAGTAGCTTCATTTATCACAGCTGTGTTTCTTAGGAATAAATGTGCCATTAATTTGTTACCATCTAGAGCAGTGTTTTTCAAATGCAGATTTTTCTGCAGCCCAACAGCCTCCTGGGTGGAGATGGGGGAAGGGGGGGCAAAGCAGTGGCCCCTCCCTGCAGCACCCAGCTGTTCCTCCTGGCTGCTTTGGTGTTTGCTGGCACCGCCAGCAGGGGATCAGCAGCCTGCACCACGCAGCCTCCTGGGGGCTCCGGGAAGCACCTCAAGAAACACATGGGGCCAGTGTGTGTGCTCAGCAGACTTTGGGTTACAGGCCCTTAGGCCACCAAAAAAATTGTTCTGAGAACCCCTGATCTAGAGCCCAGGAAATATATCCTATAACACAGCAGCTCTCAGCCCTTCCAGACAACTGTACCCCTTTCAGGAGGCTGATTTGTCTTACGTACCCCCAAGCTTCACCTCAATTAAAACCTACTTGCTTACAAAATCAGACATAAAAATACAGAAGTGTCACAGCCACTATTACTGAAAAATGACTTTCTCATTTTTACCATATCATTCTAAAATAAATCACTTGGCATATAAATATTGTACTTACATTTCAGTGTATAGTATGTAGCAGTGGTTTTCAAACTTTTTTTCTGGTGACCCAGTTGAAGAAAATTGATGCCTGTGACCCAGCGGAACTGAGGATGAGGAGTTTGGGGTGTGGGAGGGGCTCAGGGCTGGAGCAGAGGGTTGGGCTGTGGGAAGGGGTCAGGACTCTGGGCTGTGGGAGGGGCGCAGGCTCTGGGGTGGGGCTGGGGATGAGGGGTTCAGGGTATAGGAGGGGGATCTGGGCTGGAGCAGAGGGTTGGGCTGGGGACGCAGGCTCTGGGGTGGGGCTGGGGATGAGGGATTTGGGGTGCAGGAAGGTGCTGTGGGTTTGGGGGGGGCTCAGGGCTGGGGCAGGGTATTGGGGTGCAGCTCCCGGTCAGCGGCACAGCAGGGATGCTAAGGCAGGCTTCCTGCCTGTCCTCAGACCATGCTGTGCCACGGAAGTGGCCAGCATAGATTCAGCTCCTAGGCAGAGGCACACAAGTGGCTCCGCGCGGCTCTTACCTGTGGGGACTACCCCGCAGCTCCATAGCTGGTGCTCAGGGCGAGGGCAGCACACATTGCCCCACGGTCCCCCTGCCTAGGAGCCAGACCTGCTGCTGGCCGCTTCCAGGGCGCAGCGCGGCGTCAGCCTGCCTTAGATGGGCAGCACCGCGGACGGGACTTTTAATGGCCTGGTCGGTGATGCTGATCAGCGCCGTCATGACCCAGTGCCTTCCATTCTGCGACCCAGTACTGCGTTGCGACCTGCAGTTTGAAAACCACTAATATAGAGAGCAGTATAAACAAGTCGTCATCTGTCTGAAATTTTAGTTTGTACTTACTTGGCTAGTGCTTTCTATGTCTACAGCTCTGCATATCTGCGGATATCTGCTGACCAGATTTGCGTTTCGCGGATCGGCTGCGGATCCGTGCACATCTCTATTTCTGTAGCCTGTTGCAAAACTAGACAAATAGGTAGATGAGTTGATGTACCCATGGAAGACCTCTGAGTACCTGCAGGGTCCACATCCCCTGGCTGAGAACTACTGCTGTAACAACATTTACTTTTGCGCAATGTGGTGACTGTTTTGCAGAATGCTTCCATTCTGTTATCACCTTCCCCTCTGAGAGTCGCGTAGTATCCTTTTGGCAACCACAGCAATGGCTTCATAACAAATCATATTAGGAAAATAAATAGATATTTTGGTTTGTCTCTTCATGCAAATGAAAACGGAGTGTTCGTACCTTGTGACCATCCACATGTGTCTCTGGGGGCCACAATTTGTTAACAACTGAGGTACAATGTTTGCTTATTTTAAATGTTCATTATTGTTTTCTGTAAGCACAGTGCTTAAAGCGAATGAGAGGCTGTTCTCTGAAAAATTCTTTTTCTTCAGAGTAATCCATTAGGTGGGCTCTATTTCATTTTTTTTTACACACACACTTCTGTGGCCAGTTCAAATTTGACCTGCAGAACATTCAAAGCTGTGCTGTCGGGGACTTTTGGTACTCATTTAAAGATGTCATTTCTCTGGCTCTGTATCCTTCCTGAGAGGCTGGAAGTAGGAATCTTTGTTTTGTTCACATCACTCTCTGGGAACTAATGTTTGTAATTCAGCCTTTCCCAGTGGGAGTTGCTGCATGGGATGGTGCAGGAACTCTGGCTAGGGATGAGGGAAAGGTAGTTCAGAGCTTCTTCAGACTCCCCCTGCAGGAGCTGGTAACACACGGTCTGGAGATGGATCACCGTGGAAATGAGGAAATTGAGACAGTGCCCTGTACCTAGTGTAGCTTAAATAAGACCTCTAACTTTGAAACAAGAACTGCAGCCCTTGGAAGGACATTAAAACTGACTGAGCAGTGTGGAGCTGGGAGAGGTGCCTCTGTTTGGGAGGGGACTGGAGCACAAATGGAAACAAAATGGGCTCAGGCTATGATCTGTATCTTTCTTGTCAGCGATTGTTGAGAACATGGCAGAGTTCCGGCCAGAGATGTGTACGGAAGCTGCGCAGCAGGGCCTCATGCAATGGTTGCTCAAGAGACTGAAGGTGAGTTTATTCCCCTTTCATCCTTCAATAATAAGCAACAAGCCAGTGACCTGGAAACTGCTGCACTTGAGGTGATGTCCGGCATAAATACCAAAGGCCCAGGGCTAGTATTGACTCTTCCATTTAATGCAGATTTCACAGTCCCTTCAATTTCTCCTGCACTTCCACTCTCAACACCTGTGAGTGCAATAGATTAAAAGCCTTCCCTCTTCCAGCCTGGAAAATGTGCCTCTTGAATTTTTTTGTGGAGCACCAAAAATCGGAAGAACATGCTTTTGTATGCTAGCACCTGTGCATGGGGCTTAGGGAGTCTGTGGGGAAGTGTTCCAATTTGAGTCTCAGGCTGGTAGAGTGTCTGTAATAATTTGTGTTTTCTGAGACTTTGCTTTTCTATTTGTTTCTCGTGTGTTCTGTTTGGTAAATATGGCCCTGATCCTGCAATGAGAACCCATGTAGATCAACCCTTCTGCCTGCAAGAAACCCCATTGATACCAACAGGGCTCTACATGGGTGGTGTAGTCCACCCTTGTGTCTGCAGTTGCAGGATCGGGGCCTATGTTAGTAATTTTCACTTGTTAAGGCTCCACACTCCCTTGTGTGCAACTATTAGGATGTGGTGGGGAATGTTCTCTGAATCAGAAGGATCTGTGTTTTGTTTTGATTACACTGTTGCCAATAAATAAGTCCAGACCATTGGTACCGCATGTTAATGTTCTGCACTGTCGTTATGCACTAGCAAGCACTTGTCTTCTGAGTCACACAGTGTTCCTCCTGGTAATGCTGGTGGACAAGTAAAGAAAAGGCAGCCTGGTTGGCTGCTTCTGCAAAAAAAACCAACCAGTAGGGGGTAGGAAGGGGAAATAATTACGTCAAAAGAGGAGCCAAGTACTTAATCCTTTGCATGCCAAGAAGTGTTTGGCCAAGACCCACCTTGGGCTGGGGTAAGTTTAAGAAGGGTTCAGTGCTTGGATGCCCACAAGGAAAATGCTGAGATGTTGTTAACCTTGAAGAGTCTATTGAAAACAATGGCGAGTGCATGAAAACATCCTGTATGAAATAGCAGGTGAGTCTCCCTTAAAAAGGGGGTTGTGGGGGTGCTGCTGCAGCGAGTAAGTTAACAGCTCTGTTCATATGCTGAGGATGTGCTAGTGGTCAAGTCCTTGCCTTTGTGTTGTTCGAAAATTAGCACCTCTAGCAGTGGAGAACCTCCTCCTCTCTCCCCTCCACCCCAGAACACCTTAGTAGTCAAAAGGCAACTGAACCACAAAATATATTCCACCAATTGTATAAGTCTGCAAATGTTCCTCTGTGTCCCTTACGTAGTTGTTAGCAGAAGTAACCTATAATTTCTGACTGCAGGTGGTAACATAATTATGTTTCTTTTGGCTAAAAACAAACAAAAAAAATGTAAAGCTAATTGTATTCCAGGCAGGTATGTACTAAATGCAGACCTCCTCTCTGCTATGTAATTACTCTGACAGCTGAAAGACTTAGAAACTTAGGAAAGCAAAATAATCACCACTTGGATTCCCCTGGTTAGTGCAGCCAGACGTGACCGCTGACAGGCTGGCGAGCCTGGTGCCGAAGGCAGGCATTGTCTTCATTCTGACATGTTTTAATTTCTGCGGGGCGTAAGTGCAATGTGGTCAGGCAGTGTTTGCTTTTGTTTACAGCTGTCACTGGGGGAAGGTGCACACTAATGAAATTTCATTCAGTGACCTTTGCTTTTGGCAATACTTGGCTGATTTGACCATTTCTGCCCCCGCAGACACACGCCTGCCCCCTCCCATTGCTTCAGTGTTGGATGGGAAATACCTTCCCTGCTTTGTGTGGGCTTTGGTTCCCTTTTTTGTGTCAGTGAGCGAGCCCTCAATCTGTTCAGTTGCATCACAGTCCTCGAGAGCATCCTGCTGATTTATTCCCCGAACGCATTCAGGCTTCTTTTGAGCCAAGTGCGTTATCCCTTTGCATGCAAACAGACGTGCTGGTCCAGGACCACGTCGTGGGCTGGGATAAGCATAGGAAGTCTTCCTCCAGTCAGCACCTGCAAGCAGAATCTTGTTTTTCCCAAGAAGTGGCGTTGGTGAGTTAGTAGATAGTGCCGGTTCCAGGAGAAGAGTGTTAGGCCAGTGCCTCAATATGTGGTAAGGGCTCTGCTGCTGGAGGTCCCATCCTCAGGAGGAGATGTTGGACAAAGGCTCTGGCCAGAGATCTCTAAAGAGACCTGGCTCTTTCACAAGAGTAAAGATATGTGAACTCTGGTTTCTAACTTAGTTACTTGCATTCTGGCCATCAAAACGCCCTCAAGGGGAGAAGTTATATTTACTTCCTCATAAAAATTGTATTGGGTTGCTAGTGTGTAGTGTGTGTATCATCCAGGAGTGTGGGTCAGACACAGCCTGTCTCACCAGGGAGGAGGAATGCCCCGATTTCATTGGTTACTCTTACAGATGGCCCAGAATGGCTGCCATGCCCCATCTCCAGAGCTGGATTGGTATGAAGAGCTGCAGTCTGTAGAGCGCTTTGGGATCTTTCGGGGGGAAAGGCTTAGTGGAACGAGTACATTGGTGCCCCTTGGTGCGTCCTCCTGTTCGTTATTGGCACCAGATATTAGTCTTTTGTTCTCTCTAATGTGGCAACAGACTGAGATGATTGGTGCAGACGACACCTTGCGTGGTGACTGCTCCCTTAGTGACGCTGCAGGTAGCCGTGTGTGGCAGGCAGAGCGTGGCTGGTGACAAACACTGTTTTAAAGCTAACCCTTTTTGTGTTACTATTTTCTCTGTGTTCAAGGGAAGATTAATGGCCAGGCAGTGGAAAGTAAAAGCCCTAAAGGAGGCTGCCTGTTTTGTAAACGCCTTTAGTGAACTGACCCACATTAGTGCTTCTGAACTGTTACTGGCCAGTCTGTAACGTTCCCTCCAATGAAACTGCTTGGTAGGTAACACTGGGGGGTTGAGCACGATTCATGATCCCATCCAAGGGTCTTGCCTTTCTTCCAAGAAAAAAAGTTCCGGGCTGTTCGCTTTCATCGTGTCCAAGTGACTGCAGTGTTCGTGCAAGGTGTGGGATTGGGCCCCAAGCCCCGATACAGTGTGGGCCGGGGCAGTGCCAGAGTCTTGCATGCTGCCCTGCTTGATGCATCTCAGGCCTTTGTCCAGGTGTGTGAGGTCAGTGTTTGCCACTGGGTAGCTTTACTGTGATTCAGTTGACCCCAATTCAGTTCCTGGTGAGGTGGGTATAGGTTGTTCACACTGGGGTGAGGATACGTGCGTACAGACCTGTGTATAATCTCTATTTCTGTAAGTGGGTATGGAAAATCTGTCCTAACACATTTCTCCCTGTATGCGCCCATGTTTGTAGACTTTCCAAGCCCACTGCCAGGCATACTTGCATACACAAGCTTTTGCCTCTGAGGATATCGGCAGGGATCAGAGTTGATTTGATTGCTTTTTTTTTAAATCAGTGAGAAGAATTAATTTTTTTTCTTGGCACTGAATCAGATTATAAGATTATTGCTGTTTGTTTTGTTTTAATCGTTGCTCATGTCTTGCGTGATCTGCTTAGCACGTTCTCTAAATCAAAATAAACACCCAGAGCAGTGCCCCTGAGGGGTTTCTCATCCTTGTTTTCTCCAACAGGCAAAGATGCCTTTTGATGCCAACAAGCTGTACTGCAGTGAGGTGCTGGCCATTCTGCTCCAGAATAATGATGGTGAGATGCAGCCCTGGTATTGATATTCTGTTAGGATAGGATCCAGGCTTGTTTCAGATCATGACAGCAGTCTTCTGCCTCTGGCTTCCCCTTGCTTTCTCTCTCTTTCTCTCTGCAGCTTTTGTACTCTGTCAAGCTGGATTGATTTTGTTTGCTGATGTATCAGTGTTAGACGGCTGTAAAATCTGACAGTTAGCTTCATTTTTTCCTCTCTTTTTTTCCCCTCTAGACAACAGGGAATTGCTTGGGGAGCTGGATGGGATCGATGTGCTGCTTCAGCAGTTATCTGTGAGTAATTCATGTGCTTCTGGTCTGCCATTGAGAGACTCACTGATTGGGGTTGAAAATAGTGATGAGCAAAAATAGTAGCAGGAGTGGAACAGATGCTAGGTATTGTTCTGTCTTGGCAGCTTGTATACATTGTTGCATTATAATGCTCACTCTTCAGCACTTTCATAGTACTTTAGAAACTTCCACCGGGAGCTCACCCTCCAAGACAGGTGGGGGTTGTCCCCATTTTAGAGCTGTTAGTACTGAGGCACGACAGAAGTTAAAGGTTTACCTAAAGCTACATCAAGACTTGAAGGTAAAGTGAGGATTAGAACTCGGGTGCTCCTGGCATCCTCTGCTCAGTGCACTAGACTGCATTGCCTATTTGCCCTTTTAAGGGGGTTTACTCAGCTTTGTATCCTTAACTACTACTTGTTCGCTGAAGTGATGGTGACGTGCGTGGGTAAGGTCTAGGGTCAGGCTTATATTTACTTCACTCAACAACTACTTCTGGTGTTCACTATCAAGGTCTGTTCAGCTGTATCGTAGTCATTGAGGCTTGCATACAGAGAAGGGTTGAGGAAGAAATTAAGCAAAAAAACAGGAGTAAAGGCTAGTGACAACAGGGGAGGCCTTGTCTTTGGGGTGCAGAAGAAAAAAAAAATCAGGAAAAACTAACAATTATGTGGAATTGTTGGGCAGAGGCTGGTTGGGAGGAGGTCAGGAATGGCATAAGTGACTATTGAGGGATGCTAGTGGGGTGGTGGTAGGTTGGCTATTTGAAGTGATCATAGATTTCGTTAGTACACACAAACTAGTACAAAGAAGAGGTCATCTGAGCACACAGTCAGCAGCAGTTGTGCCTCTGGTAATCAGCTGTATCCTCATTGCACTATAGGTCAGGTAACCAACCTGATTCCATTTTTCCAGCACACCCTCCTGTTGTGCTTTCGATCGAATCCCATTTGCTAGCAGCCATTTGGGCCATGGCAATAACAGTCAGTCACACCAAATGGAATGAGAGAGGCGCAGAGATATGGGGGGTAATGCACCGAGAGGGTGGTTGCTACCATCACAGTTGCAGGCTTATGCAAAATTGTAATTTACAAGTTAAACTCTGAAGCTTTGCCCTGCAAAATGTTAATTTGTGTTTGATGTCAGTGTTCATATGCAACCAAGTAAGGGCTTACATTTTTTTGCTCTCTTTGCCATGCAGGTGTTTAAACGACACAATCCAAGCACGGCCGAGGAGCAGGAAATGATGGAGAACCTGTTTGACTCTCTCTGTTCCTGTCTAATGTTGAGCTCCAACCGAGATCGCTTCCTGAAAGGGGAGGGGCTACAGCTGATGAACCTCATGCTCAGGTACATATCTGACTTCTCGATCTCATTCTCATTGTGTCCAGACACCTCCGTCCTCATGCTCTGCCTCTTCGGTCCAGCAGCATCAACAAGTACAACCGCTAGTGAAACAAATTGGGTGGTGTCTCCCTGCCAGCTGGTTGCTAAATGCACCTGTAATCAATCCAGGTACCGTATTTTCCGGCGTATAAGACGACTTTTTATACTAAAAAACAACCCCCAAAAATCGGGAGTCGTCTTATACGCTGGGTATAAACAGCGGGCAGCCCAGAGCCCTCTGATTCCTGGCCGCGGCTGGGATTTAAAAGCCTCTGGGCTCCCCACCGCAGCGGGCAGCCCAGAGCCCTCTGATTCCCGGCCGCGGCTGGGATTTAAAAGGCTCTGGGCTCCCCGCCGCAGCGGGCAGCCCAGAGCCCTCTGACTCCCCGCTGCGGCTGGGATTTAAAGGGCTCTGGCTCCCCGCGGTTTCAGGCAGCCCAGAGCCCTCTGATTCCCGGCCGCGGCTGGGATTTAAAAGCCTCTGGGCTCCCCGCCGCAGCGGGCAGCCCAGAGCCCTCTGATTCCCCGCTGCGGCTGGGATTTAAAGGGCTCTGGCTCCCCGCGGTTTCAGGCAGCCCAGAGCCCTCTGATTCCCGGCCGCGGCT
Source organism: Mauremys mutica (assembly GCF_020497125.1). NCBI lineage: Eukaryota > Metazoa > Chordata > Testudines > Geoemydidae > Mauremys > Mauremys mutica. Next base: position 1,401,401 of record NC_059084.1, read on the forward strand.
GGGATTTAAAAGCCTCTGGGCTCCCCGCCGCAGCGGGCAGCCCAGAGCCCTCTGACTCCCCGCCGCGGCTGGGATTTAAAAGGCTCTGGGCTCCCCCCCTCGGAAGGGGGGGTAGTCTTATACGGCGAGTATAGGCCAAAACCTATGTTTTAACTGTAAAATTAGGGGGTCGTCTTATATGCCCAGTCACCTTATACGCCGGAAAATACGGTACTAGTTTGGCGGACACATTCCTTTTTGGGTGATACCTCTTTGTCCCAACGCAATACTCCCCTTTGATCTAGCCAGAGATTCTTAATGTGCTTGTTTCTCCATCCAGTCCCCTCTCTCACATCTGAATATCTCACTGATATAATGCTCCATCCATCTCACATCCCTGATAGTTCTGTGTAACAATCCCAGTTCTGAATTTTATGCAAAAAATGATTTTTTTTTTAATTTATTTTTTTGGGTGAAACTTCCCCTAGTGAGGCATTACTGAGATAAAGTAGCTGCTGGAAGATGCAAGTATAATTCTGTCCTGGAAAACCAGGTGAAAGAACACTATAGGTCAATCCACTAACCCACTAAGAATTTGGACTCCAACAAAAACAGACTACAGGTTGTGGGGGCCTCTGAACAGAGTGCTTTTCTTTGTATCCAGATGTTATCCTCGCAACATTGATTGACCAGGTTGGTAAGGGTGTTTTTGTGAAAGCTGAGGTGAAACTGCTTTTGGGAAATGAATATAAATGTGCATTTCCTGTCCATGCACGTTTTGTGTCACACCGTAACTCTCCAGTCCTCCTCCTCCCCTCTTTGCTGGTGAAGCGTATCTGCTCTGACTTGACGGGCTCTGCCCAAGCCTCACAATTGCATGTTGAGTAGGCTCTCTGTCCAGTTCTGCCTGGTGCGCTGAGCTGCCTGTGGAGGCTGCTAGCAAATGCCAATGAGAAATGATGTATTCCTGCAGTGTATGGCTGGGTAATGTGCAGCAGTGGGGAGCTGAATAAATATCCAGAAACGTGGATTGTTCAGATAGGAACGCTGTGTTTTCTTAAGGCTAATTAAAAAAAGCTCCAACGCCAAGGACAAGGGGGAAGCCTCCCCCTGCCTGTGGGTTGTTTCTAATGCTAAGTGGCTAAGCTAGTCTTGCGGAACTAAATATCTGGAGTACTTGTGCCACGTGGGTAGGAATTACCATTTGGATTTTTAATGGCTTTTTTCCCTTTTTTGGACTGCGATGTTTACCATCTTCTTCACCAGGATCCTAGCTGGAATGCTGTGACGAGGGGGAAATTTTTCCCTTGACACTTTTCTTTTTTTAGTGGCCATAAAGGAGCAATGAAGGGCAGAGCACAATTAAACCGCCATCAACATCTGTGGTGTTGCTTCAGTCTGTGAAAGGAGTTGCAGTTTTGGAAATATGGCTCCTCACCCGAAGTGGTGAAAGGGGAAAAGTAGGACTTATCAAAGCTTGAGCAGGGCTCTGGATTTGCATGTTAGTCAATGATAAAGGGGACTGGATTGCTTGTGGGGCGGAGCCTTGAACTATTCAAATCCAGTGCAGGTCAGCAGCAGCCAGAAGTCATTGTCGCCTGGCTGTTTTTGACCTGGCAACAGGAGTTGGTGTTCTGCCTGATTCCTTCTAGTAGACAGATGTTCACGTCCCCAAACCACCATCACACGGGGCATTGATTTGTCTCCTTGTTGCACGTTTCAGAGGGAGCAGTGACTAGCTGGGCCTGGAGAGCAAACTACTCACCGCTCGCTAAAAGTGGTTCCTGTAGCTCAAGGTTAAAGGCACCGAGTGGGAGCTTTTATTGCTGTCATCTGTGCTGTCTGTTCTGTTCCACTTTCTATGGGCTCTCACTAACAGTAAAATAATTACTTCTCTCTTAAAGGATATGAAAGAACTTGAACATACTCAGTTCACTCTTTCTGTGCTGCGGACATGTCCTTTGATTCCCATTTCTAATGCATGTTTCTTAACACCTTTTTGGTATGGTTTGGTTTTTTTTTAGGGCTGTCAAGCGATTAAAAAAATTAATCGCGATCAATCATGCAATTAAACAATAATAGAATATCGTTTATTTAAATATTTTACAGTGTACAGTGCTCACTTTATTTTTGATTACAAATATTTGCACTGTAAAAAACCAAAGAAAAATTTTTCAGTTCACCTAACACAAGTACTGTAGTGCAATCTCTTTATCATGAAAGTTGAACTTACAAACATAGAATTATGTAAAGAAAAAAATTGCATTAAAAAACAAATCAATGTAAAACTTTAGAGTCTACAAGTCCACTCAGTCCTGCTTCTTGTTTAGGCAATCACTCAGACAAACAAGTTTGTTTACATTTGCAGGAGATAATGCTGCCCTCTTCTTGTTTACAATGTCACCTGAAAGTGAGAACAGGCATTTGCATGGCACTTTTGTAGCTGGCGTTGCAAGGTATTTATGTGCCAGATGCGCTAAAGATTCATATGGTCTCTTCATGTTTCAACCACCATTCTGGAGGACAAGTGTCCATGCTGATGACACACGGGGGGGGGCGGGGCGGGACACACGACAGGGCTCAGGACGGAGGGAGCTTGCTGTTAGCAGCTGCTGTCTCAACTTGCTGATCTACTTAAAAAGGCAGTGTACTTAAAGTGGGGTCAGCGTACTTAAAGGGGCAATGCACATCTCTCACACACAAGGTGTGTGTCTGTTTCTCTCTGCCATGCTGTCTCCCCTCCCTCCATTCATGCTGCCTTGTAGAGTGTGAGGCTACATTAACAATGTGTTAACCCTTGAGGGCTCAGCCAAGTGCTAGTTCATCATTTAGCAGTAAGGCATTCCCTGGGAAATATTCCCACTCCCCCCCCCCCTCCACCCTCTGATTCCACCACCTCAACCAAGCTTCACAATCATCATTGCTGTGTACAGTATTAAATTGTTTAAAACTTATACTGTGCATGTGTGTGTGTAATAGTCTTTTGTCTGGAGAAAAAAATTTCCCTGGAACCTAACCCCCCCCATTTACAAAAATTCTTATGGGGAAATTGGATTCGCTTAACATTGTTTCGCTTAAAGTAGCATTTTTCAGGAACATAACTACAACGTTAAGCGATGAGTTACTGTACACTATATCTACTGGATCCCCATAGTCCACATACTTGTTGACCCCCTCAGAGAATTCTAGTAGATTGGTGAGGCATGATTTCCCTTTATAAAAACCATGTTGACTCTTCCCCAACAAATTATGTTCATCTATATGCCTGACAATTTTGTTCTTTACTATAGTTTCATACAGTTTGCCTGGTACTGAAGTTAGGTTTAGTGGCCTGTAATTGCTGGGGTCACCTCTGGAGCCCTTTTTAAAAATTGGTGTCACATTAGCTATCCTCCAGTCATTTGGTACAGAAGCTGATTTAAATGATAGGTTACAGACTACAGTTAGTAGTCCTGCAATTTCACATTTGAATTCCTTCAGAACTCTTGGGTGAAAACCACTTGGTCCTGGTGACTTATTACTGTTTAGTTTATCAATTTGTTCCAAAACCTCCTCTAATGATACCTCAATCTGAGACAGTTCCTCAGATTTGTCACCAAAAAGAATGGGTCAGGTTTGGGAATCTCCCTAACATCCTCAAGCGTGAAGACCGAATTCAAAGAGCAAAGAATTCATTTAGTTTTTCCATAATGGCCTTATCGTCCGAGAGATCCACAACCTTCGCACCAGGCAGGCAAGTCACCATACGGTTCTCCTGGGGAGGGATAGCTCGGTGGTTTGAGCATTGGCCTGCTAAACCCAGGGTTGTGAGTCCAATCGTTGAGGGGGCTATTTAGGGATCTGGGGCAAAATCAGTACTTGGTCCTGCTAGTGAAGGCAGGGGGCTGGACTCGATGACCGTTAGGGGTCCATTCCAGTTCTATGAGATAGGTCTAGCTCTATATATTTATGGTAGCATTCTCTGAAATGCTCCTCCAGTTCAGCCACCCTGGTCTCCAAAGCCCGTACACGGTCTCTGAGGGCCAGGAGCGCCTTGCACCGAACGCACACGTACGCCATCTGCCCATAGGACAGGTAATCATACATGCTGCATTGGGTGCAATTAACTGGCTTGTCCCCACTCTGTTGCTGGACTTCTGACTGCATGCTCTTTATATTCCTGCAGCTGGTTCCTTTGTTGTTGTTTTGTTTTTTTCAGGGGGTGTTTTTTAGCTTAAGTTTGAAGAAGTTTAAGAAATGTTAAGTGTATGTAGTCCCCCCCCCTTACACCCGCCCAAGGTCTAACAAGTCCCAAGTTGTTCTAACGTTTTTCGTTCACCTGGTGTGGGAGAGAGGAGAGCTAGGTAGGAATGTTCTGTGGCTTGACTCCTGGCTATTTCCTAGGCACATGTTACATTCTTTGTCTAGTGCTTCCAAGCACGTTAGCAGGTCTGTATCACTGGTGTAACTGCTCCATTAGTGAGATATCTATCCAGAGCTGCCAGACAGTGTGGTGTCCTTCAGCTGAATGGTTAGCTTAGCAGATAAAGTGACCCAAGAGATTCCCATGGATGACAAAGGAATGAAAACAGGTCTGGGTTACTTATGCTGAGATTTAAGACTATATATCCACCAGCAAAGGAAACTTGCACCTTGTGTGAACTTGTTTTCTTACTTCCCTTGGGGACTATGCACAGCCTTCATCTACTCTCCCATTAAATAGCAAACCATAGTCAGTGCTGAGTGTCTTCAGTTAATGTATTTTTAAGTGACACATTCAACAAAAACTGGGCAAATGTTCTTATTAAAGCAGAGCTGAAATTGATTTTCAGACTTTATATACTGGGCCTCTGTATGATGCATCTTTATTCTGCTTAACTAAATGGATGCTGAAATGTTCCACGGGGTTAATATAGTTAAAGTTACAAATAAAAGGCGTGGCGAATCAAAGCAGAGTGACACAGGAAGGCTATTCCATATGGCAGAAACTGCAGAGAAAGTTCTTGTGCTGACAATGGCAAGAGTAGCTGATGAGAGGAGGGAGCAAACAAGAAATAGTCAATGCACATGAGGCAACTGTTTCAGTAATGATGGCAGTTTTGAACTGAGCCCTGAATTAATAGGGAGCCGACAGTGGTATTCAAAGACACGCCTGCGGTGGGCATCGCCCTTTGTATGTCTGGGAAGATGGGTGGCAGTATTCTGCTCTTGAAGTCTGTGATCTGTGTCTGGGGCGTGGGGGGTCATTGAGATGGGAGTTGCACCAGTCAGATCAGGAGGAGATAGAGGCCTGGATGAGCACTTCAGCAGAGGGGCAGATGGCTGATATTGCAGAGGTGGGGATAAACAGATTTGCAAAAGGCAGTTATGGACGAAGCAGGAGAATAGAGGATTGAGAGTGACTGAACTGTGGGCAGTGGAGACAGAAGAGAGGTCTGAGACAAGGTGAGACCTAGAGGAGATAGAATTGCTTGAGGATGCACCTTGTGCCCAGGCATGGAGCCTTGATTATGCTCTGGGCTGCCTCTCACGAACGAGATAATTTATCAGCAAGATGGTGGCCACCACAGAAGGTTTAGAAATGTCACATTCAGTTAGTCTTTCTTCCAGCACAGTTCAGGTTTCTGCAGGCCAGGAAGCACTTTATGCCGCGTGGCATCTCAGGCGCTGCCTTGAGCCAAAAAAGGTTCAGTTCTCTTAAAAAGGCAACAAAGGGAGAAAACCAGAATTGTGTTGTCAGCTTCCTTGAAAACATTGACACGAGGCTTATTACTTTTGCTGTAAAACCCTGTTAGGGCTTGGAAGAGAAGCGACCACCGTGTTCTCAAGGGACATATTGAGAGGGATCTCTGTTGTGTAGCAAGAATAAAGTGAATCTATCTTGGTTATTAACTGAAGGTGCAGGCATGCACACACAGACAAATGCAGCAGGTGCACAGAGATTTCCATTGCTTGAACGACAGACATTTCTATTCTGAAGAAATTCACTGTGGCTTTGCTTAACCTGTGCAAAAGCCTCTTTGACTGTGCAGCACAAACAAGGGTACGTGAGCAGTACAAGGCACAAAATCTGACAAATGCGTCTGCATGTGCACAGCTCCACAGAGCTTGTCTATAGTCCTTTCAAGGTGCATCTTTCATGGCTCTTAACATTCTCATCTGTTTACTAGTCCTGGTGTTCCCAACGATCCCTTCAAAGCTTAGAATTAGTCTCCTTGCTGAATCTTTTTTCATTAAGCATAGACATTTTACCCAGTGTTTGCCTCGCAGGCTTTGTCCATCAAGCATGCTGTACTGTTTCTTAACCGCTGAGGATAGGACAAGAAGCAATGGGCTTAAATTGCAGCAAGGGAGGTTTAGGTTGGACATTAGGAAAAACTTACTAACTTATTAACAGGGTGGTTAAGCACTGGAATAAATTGCCTCGGGAGGTTGTGGAGTCTCCATCATTGGAGATTTTTAAGAGCAAGTTGGACAAACACCTGTCAGGAATGGTCTAGATAATACTTAGTCCTGCCTTGAGTAGCAGGGGACTGGACTAGATGACCTCTCGGTCCCTTCCAGTTCTATGATTCTCAAAGTGACTGTATACAACATACTCACTGGATCCCCCTTGTCCACATGCTGCTTGACCCCCCCTCCCCAAAGAATTCTAGTAGATTGGTGATACATGATTTCCCTTTACAAAAACCATGATTATTTATTTCTCTTGATGTATACGGGGAAAATACAAATTTGAAGCATGAAAACCTTTTAGAAAGGAGAAATGTAAAGCACATGCAGTGGCCCTGGTAGATGCATACAGTGCCTTTGTCCGTAAGCGGTGTGCACAGGAGGTTGATTGTTACTCTGACAGTAAGTGCTGCCATTAAAAATAACACTACAGCTCGGGGGGGGCTGCTTTGCACAATGTGTACTCTGACCTCTGTGTAATGTAATGGGAGAGATGCATGTCTGGGATGCGATGGATTGGGATGAACTGAATGACACTAGGAAACCCTGCTTATAAGAGACAGGATGATGTATAGAGACAGGGTTTATAATAATTGGCTTTACATTTATGCTAATGTGGGGTCTGGAAAACCTTGGCAACAATCCTTTTAAAGAAATAGACTTTACAAAGGATACTTCTCTTATGTTGAACAGCAGCAAAGGAATAAACCACAGGGTGCTATGTGCAATGGGGAGACTCTGCATTGTAGTGCGTTAGTCCTTCTTTTAAACTGAGCTCACTCTCTATTTGGTGGGCTGCACGTCTGCTTGTGTTTGAATTAGTGCTCAGCTAAAAGATACTTCAATAAACCCAGATGAGACTAAGATAAACTACTTGCCCTCCAGTAGAATAAATATTTCAAATAAAATCAACCCTAGACAGTCCAGTCAAACAGCTATTGATCTCTAAAAGCCTGAACTTAAATCCAATGAATATTCCAGAGATAGCTCTGTGCAACCTGCCTAAATGCTGATCAATAGGCAATTACTTCCCTCTGAAAATGTTTCTTAGGCTATTCAGCCAAAAAAAGGACTTTATTTTTTAGCTTTTTGTTACTTTGACCCAGAGTGCAAGGGAGAGTTTGAAGTGGGAAGGGTGTGCAGGTAACAGATAGGGCAGGGAAAAGGTTGAACCCCCATATCTCAATTTATATATTTTTAATTTAATGCATAACTAGCATGAGTAAGGCCCAGGTCTTAGCAGAATATATAAGAACATTTAATGGATATTGAAAACATCCACAGTTACACTAGGCAGGGTAACTTTTTTTAGATGGGCTATATACTTTCATGCTTCAGGCATAAGATAACCACTAATTCACAGAGGTTAGGAAGAAGCGTCCACTGTAGAAATACTATTCTGTATCCGCTATGGGGTTTCTTGCACCTTTCTCTGAAGCATCTGATCCTGGCTGCTGTCAGAGAGAGGATAATATACTAGATCAGTGGTCCCCAACCTTTTTTGTCTGGCAGGCGCCGGACAACGAGCCAGCGAGGACCATGGCTGGTGGACAAGCATCCACCAAAATGCCGTCGAGAAGCGGCAACGTCAAGAGGCGTCTGCGCCGAAGTGCTGCTGATTTTCGGCGGCATTTCGGCGGCGACACCTCTTGATGACGGGCACCACGTTGGGGGCCGCTGTACTAGATGGACTAGTGGTCTGCTCTGTTTGTATGTGCCTGTTAAGAGCAGTGAAAATTTTTACCAATTAAGGGCTTGTCAGGTTTCATTGTGGTTTGGGGTATGATGGGGATGCAGACTTGGACCCTGAGTATGCATTCTTGCCAGCCCCTCAGTGTTCTGCAGCATGGGCTGGAAGGGGCTGCATGGATTCTTTTGTCTTCCGGTTGTGTTGTCCCTGCGTGTGTTCATCTGATCCACTTGGTCTGCTAGCTAAACGTTTCCGTGGCGCCTTTCGCAGTTCATGTTTCACAGATTTTGTTAAATGTCTCAAATCTATTGTGGTCAATTATGTTGCTGATGTGAGATGCATAGAATTTAAAATACTACTTCTGAGGTACCTGCCTACGATGTGAATTGCAAATATTAAAATTATAAATTCCTGTTAAGGCCAAATAGCTGAAAATCCCTCTGCTTCCCTCCAAGACATGATTTCAGGTGACTGAGTTTTCTCTGCTACATTTGACTTCACCCTAACAGGAAAAGCTGTAGTGTGTTCATTGCTATTGATGTTGTTAACTGTGGTCATAGAAAGGCCAAACTGGGAACTTGGCATATGTGGTAAAGACTCTTGATTCCGCTTTAGCCCAAAAAGTTGCTTTATGGAATGGTAACGATTATTGATTCCACTATCTCTTGTGGGGGAAACGTCAAGTTTATTCTTTAATTATTTAAATGCTGACTTAGTCTGTGTGTGGTACCCCAAGAAACAGAAGTTTCTCCCAAGTTATGGTTCCTGCTCTGAACTGTTTCCATGGTGATTAGCATGAACAGAACATACTAGATGCAGGCACCGAAACATGTCTTTAGTAATCTTGTACCTTATTCCCTAATAACCAGAAACTTCTTTGCTTAAACTCTGTACCGTTCACTTTTTTTAAAACATCATCTTAATAAAATTTTTACATCTCATCATAGCGAGAGCCAGATTCCCAGCTCAGGTGAGTGCAGCACGTGTTAAGAGTTTTCAAGCCTCCTTCATTGCTAAGAGAGAGGTCGGTTTATAACCTTGTGGGGACATTCTAAGGTGCCTAGCGTAACACTTTGAGGACTGGACTCTTATTAAATATTACTCTGCGTAGAAAATATATTTAACAGTTCTGTTATTTTTTGGGGTCAATTTGTGCCAGGCAGTTTATTTTTCGATACCCTATAAGTGCAGTTGTGGTACATCTGTCTCTCCCGGTATTCCTATGGTCCTCATCTCTAGCATATCTGAGAGCCTCCCTATAGTTAATCAGTTTTTCTCTCTCTCTTCCCTGCCACCAAGAAGCAGGTCGATGGTCTTTTCAGATGAACGGGCAGGCCCGCTGACAGCAGTTCTGGGCCCCAGGGCAGAACAGTCAGTGGGTCCCCACGCACGCACAAGCTGTGTCCACGCTCCGCCTGACATTTGGGCAGTGCTGCACCTGTGCGGGCTGGTGTCAAGCGAGCTGCAGGCTGCACTGCTGGGCACGCTGTTCTGGCACAGCCAGGGCTTCCCCATGCCCGCCCGGTAGGGTTGCCAACTGTCTAATCATGCAAACCCAAAGACACTTGCCCTGCCCCCGGCACTGAGCCCCCACCCCTTCTCCGAGGCCCCGCCTCTGCTCACTCCATCCCCCCTCCCTCCGTCGCTCGCTCTTCCCCACCCTCACTCACTTTCACCAGGCCGGGGCAGGGTTTTGGGGTGCAGGCTCCAGGAAGGAGTTTGGGTGTGTGGGGTGGGCTCTGGGAGGGAGTTTGGGTGTGGGTTCTGGGATGGGGCAGGGGGTGTTGGGGTGCAGGAGGGAGTCCGGGGGTCAGCGCTTACCTCGGGTGGCTCCCGAAAGAGACCGGCACATCCCTCTGGCAGCAGATCCTAGGTGGGGACCCCAGGAGGTCTCCACGTGCCCCTGCAGCTCCCATTGACTGAAGTTCCTGGCCAATGGGAGCTGCGGAGTCAGTGCTCGGGGTGGGGGCAGTGCATGAAAACACCAGGGCCGCAGGGCTTTCCCGCTGGTTCTGGGAGCGGCGCGGAGCGAGGGCGGGCAGGAAACCTGCCTTAGTGCTGCTGTGCTGCCGGCAGCAGCCGGGGGCCCCTGGGTCCTTTTAAATCGCCAGGGCCCCTGGGCAATTGCCCCCTTTGCCCCCTCCATCGGCCAGCCTGTGCATGGGGCTGTGAAAACAAGCATACTGCTGTGGGAAAGCCTGCACAAAGAGGTGCCTTCTCCATTTGCCTCTGAATGTGGCAGGTTTAGTGGTGGTTTTGTGACCGTCACCAGGAACCCTTCCTTGCTTTCATGATATGGACTCTTGTCCAGCAGGAACCCAACGGAGGTTACTCTACTCATGTCCTCTCAGCTGACCTCACACTAAATTTGAATCCTGGTCCTTACGGTGTAACAGTACCTGGTTCCATGTGCTGCACACCATGCTCTTCGGGTGGCCTCTTGTAAGACAATCTGGAGGTAGACCGCTTTTGTTGTAGCAGAAGAGCATGAAGGCTATTTTGCCCTCATTGTTGATTTGAAAGGGAGAGATCCAGGGAGCTAACACTTCTGCTTATCGCAAAACAAGACACTTAGAGGAATTTGTGTATAGACTCTTCTCACTTGGTTTTGCCATGTTAATTTTGCCTTTTCACACAGTCTCTTCAGACTTCTATAAATGAAGCTTTACTCCATAGCTCTGTGCATCACTCCGATTCTGAACACGGGTATTTTCTTTTCACAGAGAAAAAAAGATCTCTCGCAGCAGTGCTCTGAAGGTACTGGACCATGCCATGATTGGACCCGAGGGCACAGACAACTGTCACAAGTTTGTTGACATCCTGGGTCTGAGAACTATCTTCCCACTCTTCATGAAGTCTCCAAAGAAGATAAAAAAAATCGGAACAACTGAAAAGGAACACGAAGGTAGGACTCAGCCAGATCTGTCCTGTTACAGTGCAAGGTGGAAGGGGAAAGTAAATTTCTGAAAAGCCCACTCGGGTTTATGAATAGAACACCAGCCCTTTCATTACTCCCCAGCAGCATAAAATGCACGACAGCCTGTGCAGTCACCTTGGTGCAGTGTTTGCTGTTCACACAGCTGCTTTGCTTATTTCAGTACCAGCAGCTCATAGTGGTTCCATTTCCTGTGTGGCTGTTAATAAGTTATTGTATATGTGTACATGTGTCTGCTGTTTGAAGATCTGTCTCTTTGATGCAAAACTCTTTTGAAAAGAGTAATGAGGCAACTACAAATGTCACCTCAAAAGCAGTGTTTTCAGGGCTCTGAGCATTGAAGTGTGACTCAATGAACATCAGGCATTGCAGAAATAAACTAGTAGCAGCTAAAGTTGCTCTCTTTGTTTCCTTTTTCCTCTGGGAGACTCTGCTTTACAGAATGCTTCACTGGAGTACGCCGGGACCCTGCAACCTGAGCTGGGTCTGGCCCAATCTCCTCCTGCTGCTGGGGGAGAACTGTAAATACTGACAATGATACTTGGGCTTTGTACCAGAGATTTCCTAGCTGAACTTTCCGGGGGGGGGAGCAATTCAAATGGTTGGCAAAAACAGTGAGGAGGATGAGTGGATCTTAAATAGGTAACTCTTATTTTGAGTGATCCATCCCATTGTCCAGTCCCAGCTTCTGGCAGTTGGAGATTTAGGCACCTTGGCTAACAGTCATTGATGGACCTGTCCTCCATGAACTTATCTAATTCTTTTTTGAACCTGGTTATAATTCGGCCTTCACAACATCCTTTGCCAATGAGTTCCACAGGTTGACTGTGCATTATATGAAGAAGTAGTTGCTTTTGCTTGTTTTAAACCTGCTGCTGATTAATTTAGTTGTGTGACCCCTAGTTCTTGTGCTACACAAAGGGGTAAATAAGCCTTCCCTATTTCTTTCTCCATATCATTTATGATTTTATAGGCCTCTAGCATATCTCCCCTTAGTCGTCTCCTTTTAATCTCTCCTCATACGCAAGCTGTTCCATACCCCTAATCATTTTTGTTGCACTTCTCTGTACTTGTTCCATTTCTAACATACCTTTTTTGAGATGGAGCAACTAAAACTGCATGCCGTATTCAAGGTGTGGGCGTGCCATGGATTTATCTAGTGGCATTATGATATTTTCTGCATTATTATCTATCCTTTTCCTAATGCTTCCTAACATTGTTGGCTTTTTTGTCTGCTGATGCAAATTGAGCGGATGTTTTCAGAGAGCTATCTGTGCTGACTCCAAGAACTGTTCCTTGAGTAGTAACAGTTAATTTAGACCCCATTATTTTGTATGTGTAGTTGAGATTGTTTTACAATGTGCATTACTTTGCATTTATCAATATTGAATTTCATCTGCCATTTCGTTGCTCAGTCACCCAGTTTAGTGAGATCCCTTTGTAGCTCTTTGCAATCTGCTGTGGGCTTAACTATTTTGAGTCATTTTGTGTCATCTGCAAATGTTGTTACCTCACAGTTTACCCCTTTTCCAGATCACTTATGAATATGTTGAACAGTACTGATCCCAATACAGATCTTTGGAAGACCCTGCTCTTTTCCTCTCTCCACATGAACACTGACCATTTATTCCTACCATTTGTTCCTGTTTCTAACCAGTTGCTGATCCAGGAGAGGACTTTCCCTCTTATCCCATGATAGCTTACTTTGCTTATGAGCCTTTGGTGAAGGACCTTGTCAAAGGCTTTCTAAGGCTTTGGCTACACTTACACTTCAAAGCGCTGCCGCGGCAGCGCTTTGAAGCGCTAAGTGTAGTCAAAGCGCCAGCGCTGGGAGAAAGCTCTCCCAGCGCTGTCCGTACTCCACCTCCCTGTGGGGAATAACGGGCAGTGCTGGGAGCCGCGCTCCCAGCGCTGGGGCTTTGACTACACTGGCGCTTTGCAGCGCCGCAATTTGCAGCGCTGGAGAGGGTGTGTTTTCACACCCTGCTGCAGCGCTGCAAATTTGTAAGTGTAGCCAAGCCCTGAATGTCCAGGTGCACTATATCCACTGGGTCACCCTTGTCCATGTGTTTGTTGACACCCTCAAATAATTTTAATAGATTGGTGAGGCATGATTTTCCCCTTACGGAAGCCATGTTGACTCTTCCCTAACAGATCGTGTTTAATGATGTGTCTGTTCTTTACTGTAGTTTCAATCAATTTGCCTGGTACTGAAGTTAGGCTTACTGGCCTGTAATTGCTTCTGGAGACTTTTTTTTTTTTTAAATCGGTGTTACATTAACTACCCTCCAATCATCTGGTACAGAGGCTTGCTAAAGTGATAGGTTACATACCATAGTTAATAGTTTTGCAATTTCATATTTGATTTCCTTCAGAACTCTTGAGTGAATACCCTCTGGTCCTGTGGTTTATTACTGTTGAATGTGTCAATTTGTTCCAAAACCACCTCTACTGACACTTCAGTTTTGGACAGTTCCTCAGATTTGTCGCCTAAAAAGAATCACTCGGGTCGCGGGGGGGGGTCTCCCCCACAACCTCTGCAGTGAAGACCAGTGCAAAGAATTCATTTAGCATCTCCACAATGGGCTTGTCTTCCTTGAGTGCTCCTTCAGCCCTTCGATTAGCCAGTGGCCCCACTGGTTGGTTGGCAGGTTTCCTATTTCTGATGTATTTACACATTTTTTGCTGTTAGTTTTTGTGTCTTTATCTAATTGCGCTTCACATTCTTTCAATTTGATTTGGAGAATACCATGACCCCTCCAAGACTGTGTTACATTACCTCCTACTGGCTCAGACCCCGTACTGAACTAACATCAGCCATCTGTAGTCAGGGTAGAGTATTTACCATGGTCAGAATAGCAATGCTGAAAAGCAGCCGGGTAGGGGGGAGTCGGCACTTGTTTGTGTTTGAGAGGGAGTCTGGATGGCAGGGAAGAAAAGCGACAGATTCAACGAGCAGCTGTTTTCCTCCTGAAAAATGTGCCAGTAGTGAGCTGGTAACAGTACATTTGCTTTAGAGCACCAGCATTAGAAATTTGATAACATTATATTAATGAAGGCAATGGCTTGGCAAGACAGCTCCTGGAAGGCATGTTTGGGCTGTAATAGCTGTTGAGATGAGCTCTGCATCTTGAATACAACAGGACTGGGAGAGGGAGACGCTAAAACAAAACAAGAAATGCAGGCCTGGTGTGGCTGCTGCTTTCCTAGCTGTTTCTCTGATGTGGGGAGGATGCTTACTTGCCCGCCAACACATCAATGCCAGGGCTAGTTATGATTTATACGAAGGCTGGCTAATTCAGGTTCCATTAGCTATTTATATACATGTTCCTTGTTTTCATAGATGATGGTGAGGAAGAGATGCTCTTTTACATTGTTCCTTGGATTTGCATAATAAAACTGGAGAGAGGGATCTGGTGAGACACTCTGATGATAGATTTGAGGCTGTTTGGGAATCTTATTCCCAGGAGGAAATAACGATTGCCTCATTCCCTTTATCCAGGAACCTTAATCACTATGCCAAGCTGTGCGATTTGGAGTAGGGAGACCTGGGTCTGCTGGCTGTACCACTGATTTGATTTGTGCGTTTGGGAAAGTCACTTAACCTTTGTCTCAGTTTCTTCCTCTTCAGTCTGTGGACAATTCCTGGCTACCTACCTCATGGGTGTACTGTGAGGATTAGCCAGTGTGTTGCAAACCCTACAAAAGGGCTAGGTTATTAATTATTATTTATATTGTAAAGTGAAGCAGAGTTCTGTCTTCTGGGGGAAGGGGAGTGGCAGTTACTGGGCTCCTTGTTCACATAATTCTAGATCATTATTGGTCAGCGGAAATGAGGGACAGAGAGAGATGAGAGTCCAGAGATGATTTTTATAGAGCTTTTTTTAAAAAAATCCTATTTCCATAAGTCCAATTTTCTATGTTTTGCATCATTGGGCAGGTGAGTTATTGGATTTATAGCCATTTAAGTTAATTGGGATGTTTAACGGGGTTCCCCTGGAGTCTGTCAGGGCCATTGTCCTGATGTGTACGTGTGCCTGTGCTTTGCCAAATGTTTCGCCAGCAGTGATACAACCCAATAGCAGTTGTGTGCTTTGGGGAAATACAGCTTGAGGATAGCCACTGCGAGCACTGATAGAACGGGAATACTGAAATCTCTTCTTGGTGTCCATACTGGGACGGCATCCCCGGGGTGCAGCCTGGGACTGGGGGACCACTGTGCCCCCTGAACCATCTCCAGCCTGGGCTGTCCCTCACAATGCCTTGCTAGTGACCAGCAGCAAACCCCTCCAGGGGCTGTGATCACTCAGCACAACAGCCTGTGGAGCCTCACACCCAGCTCTATTGCATGAATGCTCCCAGAGCCACTCATGGATCACACAGAGAAAGGTACCAGAGCCAAATCCCCCCAGCACTGTACCTCAGGAATATACCATCTTGCACTGCTCAAGCTGGGCAGTGCAAATTTATTAGCTGGAGAGTGGACATACACCAGCCTTTGCAAACCTGAGCAGATTTGCCCCACACCTCATACAAATTCACTGGTAAATATAAACAATTAAACAAATTTATTGACTATAAAAGGTAGATTTTAAGTTAGTTAGTTCAATCAGGGAGGATGAGGCCCTGTTTTAGCAGTTGAGGGGTGAAAACCAAGGGAGGAGAAACTGGTTCTGTAGTTGGCAAGCCATTCACAGTCTTTGTTTAATCCTGAGCTGATGGTGTCAAATTTGCAGATGAACTGAAGCTCAGCAGTTTCTCTTTGAAGTCTGGTCCTGAAGTTTTTTTGCTGCAGGATGGCCACCTTAAGATCTGCTATTGTGTGGCCAGGGAGGTTGAAGTGTTCATCTACAGGTTTTTGTATATTGCCATTCCTAATATCTGATTTGTGTCCATTTATCCTTTTCCTTAGAGACTGTCCAGTTTGGCCGATGTACATAGCAGAGGGGCATTGCTGGCATATGATGGCATATATTACATTGGTGAACGTGCTGGTGAATGAACCGGTGATGGTGTGGCTGATCTGGTTAGGTCCTGTGATGGTGTCGCTGGTGTAGACATGTGGGCAGAGTTGGCATCGAGATTTGTTGCATGGATTGGTTCCTGAGTTAGAGTTACTATGGTGCGGTGTGCAGTTACTGGTGAGAATATGCTTCAGGTTGTCTGTGGACGGGGACTGGCCTGCCACCCAAGGCAAAGTGGGGGATCATTGTCCAGGATGGGTTGTAGATCCCTGATGATGCGTTGGAGGGGTTTTAGCTGGGGACTGTATGTGATGGCCAGTAGAGTCCTGTTGGTTTCTTTCTTGGGTTTGTCTTGCAGTAGGAGGCTTCTGGGTACACGTCTGGCTCTGTTGATCTGTTTCCTTATTTCCTCATGCGGGTACTGTAGTTTTGAGAATGCTTGGTGGAGATGTTGTACAACCGCATCTGCTCTAACCCCTCAGACAGAGACCAACACCTACAAAATCTCCACCAAGCATTTAGATCTGAGGGTCTAAAATAAACCTCCTGGTGAAACATGTTACACAGAGAATGTGTTTGCTCTCCATTTTGTTTTTCCTGAGCTTGGAAATGGTAAAGGGGATTTTTCTGCCTTGCTGTGTAAGCTTATCCAATGAGCAGTGGGAGGAGTAAACAGTGTTTAATTTAAAGAATGGCGTTAAGCCGTTTGTTAACAGGCACTTTGTTAAACGAGGATTAAAATGTATGTTTGATGCTTTTCTTGCTGTTTGGAAACCTTGTTACTAAGTGGTTTCTGAATCCACTTCTTTTCTCAGACCCATCTATCATCTGTCCTTCTCCATCCCCTCAGCTTTCTCTCGCTCTCTCTCTGTCTGCCGGGAACAGTAGAAACCCCAGATGCAGGGTTCTCCTTGATGATTCTCGGCTCTGTGGCATGAGACGAGTGGGATTCCCCAAGTGCTGAAGGTCCGAAAAGACAGTGGTAGTGAGTAAGAGCCCAAGCCATCTCCCCTCCCATTGCCACATGCCACTATGGACCTTAACTTTCTCGCCACTGGACCCTTTCAGTCCTTGACTGATATCAGCACCTGTGTAGGTGTTTGTCACCTTCCCTCTCGGCACATCTTCCTGGGGTCTTTTCTGCTCCCTCCCTTCCAGTTAGACCTGGGTTTTCTTTTGCTTTGTTTTTATTTTGGTGACCACTTGCTCTGGCAGCGCCACCAATGCCCCAGGCTCCCGCCTCCCAGGGACTCTGGGGGAACTTTAGTTCTGTGGTTCCTTAAAACTCTCCTTTTCTGCGGTGCCTACAGTGGCTAGGCCTCTAGTTTGCCCATCATACTGATCAGTATCGTCTCATTGTTCCCTTGTGCTCCCCATCTGACTGTATCAACCTGTCATCTCTTGTCTCGTGCTAAGATTGTCGGCTCTCTGGGGCAGGGACTGTCTTGGTTTTGTGCTTGTACAGCGCCTAGCGCAATGGGGTCCTGGTCCATGACTAGCACTCCTCAGTGCTATGGTAACACAAATAATAATCGTGGCGCTGGCATCTCAATGTCCTTGTCCTGATGCTTTGACACCCTGGCACGTTGCCTCAAGGCTTGGCCTCATGGTGCTTCAGAGTTCTCTGTTGTAGGCTTTGGAGTACAGAGTTAATGAACTCGGCAAGCTTTGCCTATGATGTGTGAAAGAGACACAGTCTATGGGCTCCTCATGAATTGTGTCTATGGCTATTTTGCAATGTTCATTGAAGGGTCACATTATGTAGTAAATAATTCTAAGATTATCTCCCAAACACATTTTTCCTTTTTTCAGTAACTGCTGGTCCAAAATTTGAGAACAAATAGACTAATCATTAAATGTTCCATTAAAATTACCCAGTTTCTTTCAATAGTAAACACAGTAGAAGCAAGATTGTCTTGGCTCAATGAGGGGGAAAAAAGAATCCCTCTACTGTTTCAGCATGGTATGCTAGAGTCTGGGATATCCTTGCCATGGAGAAAGCTCACGCATCAGATTAGTGTAAAACAAGCATGATATGATGCACTTTTAGACATGTGGATGCCTTTTGTATGTCCAAAAAAGGAAAATTCAGTAGTAGCAAAATACAAAGCTTTGCGGTGTTCCCTTTGAATACTGAGGGCAAGCTCTGAGGTTGTAAAGGGTAAACTAGAGGATGTATGGAAACAGCTTTTTAATTAAAAAAAAAAAAGAGAGAGAGAGAGAGAAAGATGTGTCCAAAAAACCTGACCAAGCTCTCATTTTTTAAATACGTAGATATTAGATACTTCCTCTGTAGCCTCCAAGAATGTTTTAATAGGAGTGTCCAGTAGCTGTATGTAGCTACAGATTTATCAGCATTTCCATTAGAAACCCTATTATTCCAGGAGGGATTCAGGATATAGCCCCATGAAAGCCTGTGAAATGTGCTTTGGTCCTACCCAGTCACATTCATGTCTGTATCAGCACGCCTATGTATTGTCGTTTTCTGTTACAGTGGTGCACATGATGGGGGTGGGGGGTGTCTGTTAAAATAACACGAAAGTAAACAGCTTAAAGAAAACAATCTTATGCACTAGTTCTTGGGTGGACTGGTGAATGCAACACAACTGGAGTTCTTCAGTTTCTGAGAGATGATGGCTTGTCTACACATAGAGTTGTTCCTGATATTAACTCCATGTGTGGACTCTCTTATTCCAGAATAAGAGTGCCTTGTTCCTGTTTAGCTTAACCGCATTTGAAAATGGGTTAAGATAAACAGGAACAAAGCGCTCTGGAAGAGTGTCCACACCTGGAATTAATCAGGAACAATTAATTGTCTACACATGGAGTTGTTCCAAGCCCTGATTCTTCAAAAAAGCATTAGAAAGTGATTCCAACAGACAGGTACTAGTAGTCACTTTTCATGTTGTTGTTCATAAACAGTTCATCCCACCTGCCTGACACCTTGCCGCAAAAAGAGAGAGATTCTTTTCCAGCAGGCGATTGCACATGCAAACTTTCAGGTGGAAAGGACCTTTTGACTTTGCCTGGAAACTAGAAAAGAGGTCAGAATTAAACATCATAATAATTCCTTAGCATTAACTACTGTAGTTTCATAATCAAAATCTGTATTTTCATTAAAAATGAAGTTTGATGGCCTTCATGCGATAAACAAACCCACTAGAGAGCAATTGAGACTGCAGCTAGACAGTTCACACCTTGCAGTGCAGTTGTTCACATCTTTCTTCAAACATCTGAATGTTAAAACCTAATTATCATTTAAATAATTCCCCTGTTAAAATGGTTTACCACTGGACAATGTACAAAACACATTCAGCAGTAGCACTTGTCCATTGAGCTCAAACCTACCTGGCATTATGTTCCATTTGTCTGTAGATAGGTGCTGCCATTGCACATGCACCTTTGAGAGCGAGAGGATCCTGCTTCTCCACTTTCTTGACTTTGATGGGTACACTAGGAATGTGCTTTTCAGATAGGAGTTCATGTGTGAAATAGCGTTGATCCTCATAGCTAAAAAAATCTTTTTTTGGCTATGGAATTTTTACTAGAGTATTTATTATTTTGTCAATGCAACTTGGCCAGTTTTCATTCATTACAGAAAATTTTATAGTCCAAATTAAATTTTATAGGAACAATTTCATATAATGTATTTATCGCTTTAAAAACTAGCATGAAGATGCCAACTCTGGTGATTGGGATAACTACATTTTTGTCTCTAATTTTCTATAGTATTGATACCAATAAAAATGACATGGTGCCTAATGGGTGATTTGTGTTGTAAGGTGTCTCGTTCATAGTTTGGGTTAGGTGTGGTTTTTATACATTATGTAGCAAGGGATAAAAGTAAAATAGGTCCTACTAATGAGAGACTCCTTGTACTTCGGTCCTGTTGGATCACTTAAACTTCGAAGATTGACCCACATTGTGTAATTGACCATACTGGACTTACTCCTGTTCTAATCTCCAGTTTTCGGCCAGAGTGAAGTCTGTTATGGGATATGCTTTCCTGAGTTATACGCTGGATCTTAAAACTTGGGTTTCTGGGACATAATCATGTGTAACTTCGACTGTAACACACCAACAATGTAATCCAACTGATCTCTGGGAGCTATTGCCTCATCCAACGGTCTTGCCATTAATGTTGTGTTTTGGCGAAGGCCTGTGATTGCTTTAAAACTTACTCCTATGAACTCTATTACATGTGTGTGTCTTGGTACCAGAATAGTGTTGAGTTTAGACTTTTCTGAGGCAAAACTGTTAGTCTTCATGCAATGAATTTTTAAGTATTTTGTTATCTTTTTGATTATTTTGTTACATTTTATTATTATTTTGATATTTTGTTAATACTTTAAGTCTGGTGATGTTACATTATCAAGAGTCTTGCTGTTTGCATTATCTTTGATACTTTTGCATACAAACAAAACTGCCTTTGATGAAGAGAAATTTCTTCTGTCTTGCTAAAACTGGAGACAATAGTATATGTAGTCATCTTCAGGCTGTGAAGGAGAGACGCTGAGTATATTTGATCATAGTGAGCACTTTGAATTTTATTATTGCAAGAAAGCCACTGCAATCCTGTCTACTTCTGTACTCATGTGCTCTGATTTTTGTATCCAGATGAGTATTTGAGGTATGACAGGAGATGGAACACATCTGCCTACTCCCAAAGAAGTGGAGAATTTTTTATTTGAGACGCCCTCTCTACTTGCTATATATAAAAATATATTAGTTTGGTGCTTGTCTGCTTCTTTAACACACTACTTGTTATCTAAAACGGAATGTTTTTGAGAGTTTGCCCTGTAGCAGATACGGTCTTGATATTCTTGGACCTAGTTAACCAAGCCCTTCCAGATATTGTCTGAGATTACTGAGGACACAAGGAAGGGAAAGGGAGGAGAAATGGGCTCTACAGAAAAAAGTTTAATTCCACTAGACACTTTGTATTTGTTTTTTAGGATTAGCTACTTGCCATAATCCTCTTGATTAAGGATTACGATTCCTGTAGAAGTGTAATCCAGACAAGCCTCCCAGTAGATGACTGAATACCATGCATGATTTACAATAAAATGTGGGTTGGTAATGGCCTTTCACAGGCTGTTAATCTATACAGCTAAATGCAAGTAATATGTGTAAGTATGGCATTCCCTACAGCTAGCATCTGTAGACAGGGTTGTGAGGAACTGATGGATCAGAAGCAAACTGAATTTGAGATTTGGGTTTGACTGTTTTGTTATAAAGATGGTTATGAATCATAAACCAAGGAGAGGAAGATGCTAAAGTGAGTCTTAAATTGTGAAGGAGGGTCAGGAATTCTGTTCCAGATAGTGGGTCATCGCAGGAGGACTGACTGCCCCACCACTGTGGACAGACCGGGAGGAAGATGCAATGATGTCTGGTACCTGAAGAGTATAAGGGAGCTGAGGAATAAAATGGAATGTGGCAGAGTTCGGTAATTCTATGAAGAAGGTTGACAGGCATCTGGATTTTTAAATGCGAGGTAGATGGGATAAAATGTTCTTTTCCTGGGTACGTGAGCGCAGAACATTAACATTTTTAAAAAGCAGCACTCCTAAATTTCAGAAAGCTGAATAAAATAGTTAGCGTATTCATCTGGCAAAAAAGTCAAGAGTCTGATGGGGCACCTTAGCATCCCATAGGGGTGAGAGGCCTGTCTGCTGATCTTCAAACTGTGCTATTAGGCTGTTGCTCTTGGAGCAATCTACTGGTTTAAAATTCCTGAACACACTCAGTAGGTTAAAATGGAGGAAACACAAATTCAGGTATGAGAGGCAAGGGCCTCCTCTCTGTGGATCATCAGGTAGCCTGTAGGGAAGCAAATCTTTAGACCCACATGTTGGCTAGTGTGCCCAGCCTGAGGGAAAACAATCTTTCCCTTGCTCACCAAGAGATTGTAATGAACTGGGAGGATGTTCATACCAAGTCATCCAAATTTAACTGCCTTCACTTTCCCCAAATGTCAGTTTTATTTAAGAATAATTTATTTTCTAACCTTGGAAGAAGTTCACCTGCTTTCCTATTTACCAAGTATCTGCAGTTTGTGTATTTTGCCAGTCTGCCCCATAATAAAAAGAAGCGAATTAGAGTGACACAGCTTTTTAGTTTTCCTTTAGAGGAATAGCTCTGTTACTAAAAATGCTCTCTTGATCCATGGTAACATGCACTGAAATGTAGCAACATCCTTTAAAATGAGTATCTGCTATGTGACTACATTCCCAGGGCATGAAACGGGTAAAATATAATAGAAAACTGACAAGATAGAGATTAGTTCTTCTAACTGAACATCATCTGTGAGCCAGCAGAAAATATTTTTCACACAATGGTCTGCCAAAACGAATGCCCACTAAAGAAATCAATCTGTTTAAACAAATTTATTGCACCAATTTATTATTTTACCACCAACTTTTCAGAATACAACAGGATCCTCTTATGTGAATGAGTCTTAGTTTTAATGTTTTAAATTAGCGTTTTAAAATAGGGCTTAATTAGTTTTAAAGATTAAACTTTGTTTAATGTTCTTGTAATAAAAAGATTGTTCTGGAAAATAACATTGCTAAGGGTGTGAAGGGAACTTTGCCTAGTGTGGTGCTCTAATCCTGTCTTGCTACAGGCTTTCATGTGCCCTGGACAGCTGGCTCTGGCCTCACTTTACCCATCAGTAAAATCGGAGTGATGCCCTCCTCTATCCTGGGGTTCCGAGGGGTAATTCATCTTTGTACCATTTTCAGAATCATGGCTGGAGGGCTCTGTAGAAGTGCAAAGTATTGACATAAATGAATAAATGTTAAGACTAGAAGGGACCATTATTGTCATGTAGTCTTACTCCTTGTGACTGCATAACATATGCCCTAGAATTCCACACAGTAATTCTTGCGCTGAGTCCAAGAACTGGTGGCTGAACTAGGGCGTATCCTGTAGATCTTTCTAATTTTGATTTTAAATGATTTAAAACTCTTAAAATTATTCCACTGGTGGTTCAGAATTCGTGCTAGGTGGGCTCTTGCCCCTTCCTTTCTTCTCCCCTTTCCACCAAGTGTGTGCTGTCACTGCTTAGATACCCCCAAACTGTACAGCTCTCTGTCTTTGGTATGAGGCTGGTTTAATCTGCATCAGTATTCCACTGTGCATGGCTCTGTCTGCCAGCGCCCTGCCCTGCCAGCCAGATGTCCGTTAGAATTAAATTTAAAAAGGGGAGGAAATAATAATAAAGGCAGAGAGTGTAATGTTATGGCTTGGTTTGACAGGACCTCCTGCTGCTGCAGCTGCCAGTGCCAGCCGTGGACTAGATTCATCTGTATTCCAACACACCACTACTGAAGTCAGGATCAATCTAATTAGGTATTTTAAGAACTGCTTGCATCCTAAATCTTCCATGGCCATCTTCTCTAGGGAGGAGTAGGGAGGTCTGTGAGGTTCTAAAGTGATATTGGACTGAGAAGAATCTCTGGTGCAGTAGGAGACCATGTGCCGTAGAACAAAGGCAGACCTAAGGGTCTTGTGCGTTCCTCAGAAACAAAGGCGAGTCATAGCATTGGTTAGGAGTTTAACAGTTTAATCACATCTGGCCCATTCCACTGGAGAAGACAATGTTATCTCCTAGGATAGAGTATGGCTAAGAGTCCAAAGCAGAAGCTTTTGGTCACCAGCTCTGCTTTGCACTCATGCATGTCTTTGCAGACTCTTGGGAATTGGTTGCATCCACACTAGGAAAAAAGGTGGCTAGTTTTGATGTGTTAGCAAGTCAAAGGAAACAGTAGAAGTGAGCCTACTATTTATCTCAGCCTACTAACAGGCCTTGTCTTCATTCCGATTTTACCTCCTGTTTATCGTAGGTTGGCTAATAATGGTAAGAACACACCTTTTTTCCCTGGTGCAGACCAGGCTTTTGTGGGTCTGGGTCTGACACTTTTTCAAAAGAGAAGCATCTAGGCCTGTCTTGCAAGGTGATTGTTCTGGGTGGGGCATCAGGGTAGGTAGCACCTTTGGCCTCTAACCTTGTTTCCCTCCCCCAGACCAACATTTTCCATTCAGATTTTACAAAGCTTCCACATAACAGGGCCAGTATTTATGGAGTTGATTGAGCTGCCTTAGGTGTAGTCTGAGGGCCATATGTGACCAAGGGAATGATGAAATATGGCCTGTAGATGTAGGATGAGGACAAAGCTGATCAGCTGCAGGTTCCTCTATTGATGGACTCAAAGCAGCAGCAGTTTCTAGTCAAGTGTGAGAAAATGCACCCATTTACATGTGTCTGTGTGTGTGATGTTTAGTGCTGCAGGTTCCTGGAAAGCTGTGAATGTGCCCTGTGGTGCCCAGAAATGCAGATCTATTTGGGCTAGTACTTCTCATTGTTCCTGCAGGTATCTTGATTTAATTAAACAGTGGATTCAGCCAAGCTTCATGTCAACTTCAGTTTAAATAAGCCAAGAATTGTCCATGTCAGTTCAATTAGCTGTGTTCCTGTGCTGCCCATAGGTACTGGTATTAATTGGGCGGTAGGGCGCATTAGAGCATGTTCATCGGAAATAGGCCAAGCAAGTGGAGACTCCTCCTTTTGGCTCAGAAATATTTTAGACTTGGAGAATAATTATACCATCATTTGGGAAGAGAGATTAAATAGAGAAGGCCAGATCCTGCCAGTGCTACCCGGCATAGTGCTCACTATTAAAAATGGGCCCATTAATATCAATGAGACTGTTCCCAGTAGTAAGCACTACACCCACTAGTAAGTGTTTGTATGGTTGGGCTCATAGTTTTTGTTCATGCATTGTATCACTTCACATCCATGTATCTGTGGAGGAAGCTATAGAAAGTGGACAGGATAGGTGCTGTAGCCAAAGAATAAACACTGAAGCATTCTTATGATTCAGTGTCCTTGTGGTTCTCCATAAATTCAGTGACTGAAAAGGTCTGAGGGGTCCTCATACATAACCACCTGATTGTGAGCTTGTGGGGAGGTGCTGTGGCTAATATGTAGATGTTTAAGTGGAGGAATATTGAGGAGGAGAAGTGGGGTGACATTCAGTTGCATCTGACATTGGTTATTCTACTACTGGAATCCGGTGTCCATACGTTAAAAAAAGGAAAGCCCAGAGAAGAGCTGCAAGAATTGGCAGGAAGTCTGGAAAACCTGTCTTATGACTTGAAGAGATCATCTTATTTAGGTTATCAGTGAGAAGGGTAACAGGTGACCTGGTCCTTATGTGTAAATACCTTACACAAGAGAGGGCTGATAAGAGGGCTCTTAAATCTAGCAGACAAAAGCAACAAGATCCAGAGACTGGAAATTGAAAGTAGAAAAATTCAAACTGGAAATCACATTTTTAACAATGAAGGGAACTAACCATTGACCAGCTATGAAGGGATGTGGTGGAGTCTGTCATTTACAGTCTTTAAATCCAGACTGGATTTGTCTCTAAAAGATGTGCTCTAGCTCATCCTGAAATAATGAGCCTGATGCAGAAATCACTGGGTGAAGTCCTATGGCCTGTGCTGTGGAGGAGGTTGGACAAAGAATCATACTAGTCCCTTCTGGCCTATACATCAGTGAAGCTAGGTAGACAGACCCTAGGGTGTATCCGTGACAAATCCACCTCGTCTTGAAGGAACTGGCTCGGTGTTCAGTTACTGACTACAAATCCTAAAGAGGGAGGTGATGCACAGGAGAGAGTGAGACTGGTACATGGGAGCAGGATTGGGGGACAAGGGGTCCTCATATTAGAAAAGATCAGGCCACCCCAGTACAACAGGAAGTGAAGCAACTTCTTACTCCACTGGCAGCCCCCTCATAGCCTCCTCTCTCAGACGCAGAGCAGGTGAACTCTGGCACGTTGGAAACACTAGCTTTCTTCCAAGCCAGCAGAACAAGCTGCTAGGATATTTACAACTTTTTTTGAATGTTATCCTCCTCATTTTAAGGACAAATGGGCTCAATAGCATTTGGGGTTTTTTGTCATCCCTTTTTTACATGGACAACTCATTTGATATAGTGTGTGTGGTGTAGTTGCCTCTTGCTATCCTGAAGGCCCCTCTGCAGTGAGCCTGCATTCACACAGGCTGCACTGATGTATCCATGGCCATCTTTCACCTCCATTTTATCCTGTCGAAATGACAGAGCAGCTGAACGGTGCCGGCCACCAGATAAACCTGTTATCTCCTCTGCTCTTCCTGCCAGCAGCTCTCCCCATCTCCTTGGTGCATGAAAAACTGACACCACCTCCAGCAGAAATCTGTTCCTGAGAAAGCTACATTTATTAATAGCAAATAAAACTGTGTGTTTCTATTTTTTGTGGTTGTTTTGCTGCCTTTATGTGGCACGCAGATAACCTGTGGTGCAAAGGGGCAGACCCCAAATTGGGGCATGGCACACTGATTACTTAGGTGACTGCAGCCTTTTAATGAAAAGATGAGCTGTCAGTTTATTTGAAAGTGCCATGCAAACAGATAAATGTCGTTTGTTCTTTGTACACCAGCGCAATTGAGCGAGGCTTCTCTTGGCTGCAGGCTAGGCAGAATTGTGGAAATGCATGTTAATCTGGTTTGATGGCAATGAGAAGATGATCCCTCCTCTCTGTATATTGCATTTTCTTCTGTGAAAATAACAGACCTTGACACCCCTTTCCCCCCTCTTGTCAGTGAGGCAGTGGAGGAGATTTTTACGGCCACTATTTCTCATCAATCTTAATCAGCAGGATTAAAGCAAAGACATCATTGAGAAGTTCTAGTTCAGAATACATTGAAATGTATGAAACCTGAGGTCTGTGCTTAATGCATACGGGAAGGCAGGAAGCGATAACAAATGATTCAGTGAGGGAGAGAAGGTGAAGGCTGTCATTTGCTCTGTGGCTTTGTGCTCGCTTCTGTCTGCCCTTATTTAAATGTTGCCCTTTGGTGCACTGCCCCATATCTGACATTGGCACAAACTCTGCAAATGATTTGCACCCCCTGCAGTGACCATGCCTGTAGTGGGGTGATGCAGGGCATGTAAGTCACTGCTATTGTTTTCACAGCCTCCCATTAATCTCTCTCTCCTCTTCCACCCACCTTTGTGCCCCAAAAGAAATGTGAATCCAGGCTCTGTCAGCACAGCAGTCTGCCATTGTCAGTGTCTGAAGGATGGGCAAGATAGAGGAGCCGAGGAAAGCGTTACAATTGGAGAACCTGGCTAGAAAGGAATGGAGATGTTTAATTCACTTTTTATTTGGAATACATTGAAAAACCTATCACAGAATTGTAGGACAGGAAGGGACCTCTAGAGGTCGTCTAGTCCAGCCCCCAGAACATGTTCAAGCACAACCTGTCTTTCAGGCAGGTACATACCGAGTAGACACACACTCACATGAAGTAAACTATCAGAGGGGTGGCCGTGTTAGTCTGGTTCTGTAGAAGCAGCAAAGAATCCTGTGGCACCTTATAGACTAACAGACGTTTTGCAGCATGAGCTTTCGTGGGTGAATACCCACTTGCATCACCCACGAAAGCTCATGCTGCAAAATGTCTGTTAGTCTATAAGGTGCCACAGGATTCTTTGCTGCTTCATGAAGTAAACTGTGGGCACAAAGAGGGAAGCCCAGTTAAGATCAGGTTAAAAACCAGGCCCTGTGTGAGACCAGATTCTGCCTCGAGCGAGGTTGGGGCTGCGTATCATAGAATATCAGGGTTGGAAGGGACCTCAGGAGGTCATCTAGTCCCACCCCCTGCTCAAAGCAGGACCAATCCTCAAACAGATTTTTTACCTCAGTTCCCTAAATGGCCCCCTCAAGGATTGAACTCACAACCCTGGGTTTAGCAGGCCAGTGCTCAAACCACTGAGCTATCCCTCCCCTCCATGGGTGTTCCTTCTAAGGGAACAGGGGCCAGCAGGGAATCTTCCTTTTCTACGTAATGTAGCTCCTGGGAAGCCTTGAAAACCAGCATTAGAGAGCCACATCACACCCTACAAGCAAAGAGGCCTAGAACAGAGCTTTCGCTTCCCATGAGATGCTGAGTGACCTGAACTCCCATGGTAGGTGCCCAGTGCTGTGCAGAATCAGACCCTGGGAGTGAGACTGTTGCCTTCTCTTGTTAGCAAGGCTCTGGAGAGGAGATTCTGCTGTAAAGTTTGACAGGGAAGAGCTTCTGAAGGAAATTTGTAAAGAATGAAAGAAATTATGTGATGCTTGCCATGCTCTCTCCCCTCACTGAAAACCCTGTTCTTCCTGTGGCTTTGGAGAACAGCATCTTGTGGGACATCGGCATAGCTATTCATAAAGAGAACACCTTGAAGCTGTGACCTGCCACACACAAGAAAAGAATCAGGACAAATTTGAGGCACTTAGTTCAGTTGCCCTTCAGACTCTGAAATTTAGTGGGGTTGAACATGAACTTGGGTTGCCTCTTGTGTTTTTGCACAGTTAATATTTTATTCTGTTCCAGGGTTGGGCTGTGAAAATTTTGACCCCTAAGTAGAATCTAGAAGGCTGTAGAGCAGATTTATTTGTTCATTATTTCCTTGTGTGTTGTGCTGAATTTGTATTCTGAACACAGGATTTTCTGTAAATAAGAGGTTTGTTTGAAGGTTTTGCTCTAGCTAATGCCAATTAAATCTCTGCAGGAGCTGTATTCTGGCGTGCTTCTACCTTCCTTGAGCTATGCTGTTCTAACAACTGCTCCCTGCTTGGTAATGTAAGGGTGGCTCAGCTGACAGTGCCAGCTTCTGAATGGAGCCTGGTTTGGGTCCAGTATGGCTGTTAGCTGTGAAAGAAGCAGCAGCGCCATCCCATTAGCTAGGAAAGGAAGTGCCAGAAGGAGAGTGAAAGCCACTGAGAGAGACCTCAGCCAGGGGAGTTAAATGGAACCAAGTTTGGGCTGTATTTTAGAACGTCCTTTTTTTTTCAGGGCTGTAATTAACAGAAAGAAGATTCCAAAACAGGTTCAAAGTAACACACAAATTTGATAAAAGCCTAGAGGTTTTTCCAGCTTTCAGCTAGCTGGGAGAAGAGACGAGGCACCTAGGGACCCATTCTTGCAACAGCTTCCCCATTCTTTTATAACCACACCCCAGATCATGGGCAGGAAACCCCTGCAGCTGGAACCAAACGTGTGCCTCTCTTGCACCTTGTCCCAGCGAGGAAATGATCCGGTTTTCCTGACCTGTGTGCAACTCTCTCTTCACCACCAGAGCACGTCTGTTCCATCCTGGCCTCCCTGCTGCGGAATCTGAGAGGGCAGCAGAGAACGCGGCTGCTGAATAAATTCACGGAGAACGACAGCGAGAAGGTTAGTGTGCTGGAGGCCCAACTCTGCTCCCACTGCTGGAGTACAGGGCAGGGGAAGGTGGTTAGAACTGGCATGGTGCCAGCGTTTCAGTGGCCGTGGAAAAATGAAAAATGGGTCTAATTGCTGTATCTCCAGGGGTGGAAAAAAGCCAAACCCTACCAGTAGCAGTGAGACTTAGGAATATGCTAGTTACTTGTGCTAGCTGCTGGCCAGTACATGGGCTAGTGCTCTTACGTTCCACACGTGTATCCCTCGCCCCTAATCCATGGAGTGCTTCATTCTTAGCAGGAGTGGCATTTGGGCATGGAATTGACCCTGAAGTACCACCAGCTGATGGATAGCCAGGGTAGCCATCTGCAAAGAAGCAGCTTTTGCAAACCAGTTCTTCTAATGGGAATTGTAAATTCAGTCAGAATTTAAGGCCAGAAGGGACCATCAGGTCATCTGGTCTGACTTCCTGCATTCCACAGCCACTAAAACCCACCCAGCTCCCCCTGTATTGGTCCCAGTAACCTGGATTAGACTAAAGCATGCCAGGTCTCGGGAGACTAAACTGTTGTGTGCCTCGGAGGACAAGGTGCACGAATGTCCAAGGCCCAGCAAGATATACCCAGCTGATCCCAGCAAGTGACCACGCCCAACACAACCAAGGTCTTTGTCAGTCTAATCTGGGGAAGGATTCCTTCTGACTCTGAAAATGGTGATCGGTGTGAGCCTGAGCATGTGAGCAAGAGCCACCCACCAAGCATCTGAGAATTCCCAGTACTGCCTCGGTGCACAGTCCACCCTGCCCTTAAGGATTATCTTGGTCCCTCTGTGCAGAACACAGCCATAAACCCTCAACATGCTGTTCACGGGCTGTCCCCATAACTGAAAGTCTCTCATATTGAAAGGCCTTGTTTAATTGCTTAATCCAGTGCAACAGAGAGGGCAGCCTTAGCCCGTAATGTGTAACACTGGTCTGAGTGGTCACAGCCTGGCTGGACAGACAGCCACAAATGGGTGGGGAGTGGACCCCCCCCCTTTGGGGAGGCTAGCCCCCAGCCCCACCCCTTCTGCATTGAGACCCTATGTGCCCCCTCCCCCCGCCATGGCTGTGGCCCTGAGCCCTCCACCCCAACCCTTCCGCAGCCAGAGAAGCCCCGGGCCGGCCAGAACCCCACCCCTCCAATGCCGGAGGAGCCCTGGGCCAGCCCCAGCTGCACTGGCCCAAACAGTCCCAGCCAGGCCAACCAGCCCACCTGAGCCCCAGGCTGGCCCGAGCCGCCCCAGCTGCGCTGGCCGGAGAATGGGAAAGGCGGTGTTCCTCCCTTCCCGAGACCTCCCAGCCACCCAGCGGGAGAACGCCGAGCTTTTTATATGTGCTATGCAGGTTCCAGGGTGGCTGAGCAGCTGGTATCTGCTACCCAGCTTCCCAGGGTTCATCAGTCATCTCTCTCGAGTCCAGGGAGATGACTGATGAACTCGGGAAGCTGAATAGCAGATCCCACCTCCTCAGCTGCCCTGGAACCTGCATAGCGCATAATAATAAGTAAAACCCCACAACCTGGCATCCCATGGCTGTGCCTTCCCTGGCCTATTATATCTGCCATCTATGCAGCTGCATTTAGGGAGCTGGGGAAAGTGGAGGAGCACAGATCGGAGGAGTGGGCTGAGCTCATGGCCTGGTTGCCCACCTTCTAGTGGGAGCTGATTGGATCACATTGTGATAAGGTGTAGAGATCACTGGCATTTCAATCCAAAGCACTCACCTGTCCGGCATTCACTCGTTCCCGTGTCTCTCCTGGGAGTGGCAGAGCTGCAAGCTGCTGTGTGAGATTGCTGGGAGGACGAACAGTGGAGTAGGAAGGGCTGAATGCTGAGTGGAGTGGGCCTTTCTCTTGCTTAGGTCTGTGTCTCTCCTGCCCTCACAGGTTGATAGGCTGATGGAACTGCATTTTAAATACTTGGATGCAATGCAGGTGGCTGACAAGAAGATAGAAGGAGAAAAGCATGTATGTATTGCTTCCTTGTGTTGCCAGCCCGTGTCTCTAACGCCTCTTCTTCCTCCCACTCTGAGCCCTCAGCCAGGGAGGTGGTGGTTTAATGTCCTGCACCTGGCACGTTTTTGAGTTGGCTGCCTTCTACCCACTCTCTTGCAAAGAGCTGAATGCCTGCTTGCCTGCAGAGGAGTTTCTTCTGGCAGGGGTGGGTATCCTTTGGGACAAGGTTGTACACAGGGGTTGACTGGCACGCTGCTGTTGGGCAAGGAAGATGTGAATCTCTGTGTAAGAAGCAGATGTTCCTGTCTATAGATGCTCAGCAGCCAAATTGGTGAATTCTAGCCAGACCACAGTGGATCCCCGAGCTCTGGGAACACAATTCACCACTCAAAGGACAGGCACCTTTGTGTCACTCACACAGACTCTAGCTCTTGTACTGTGCAGGTAATAAGAGAGAGCTCAGTGCATTCTGCCTGCTGGGAGGGGGCATGTTGTTTCTGGGCTGAACACAGCAACGAATTCCTGGCTAGCCAAGCCAGTGCTGTGCACTGAGCCTTCGTTTCTGTGCTGAGAGTCACGCTTTGAGACCTCTCTCGCCATGGTTTCCTCTGGGTGGGGGGGGGGAGGGGGGCTTTTGGTCTTCATTTACCAAAAGCTCTGTCCCTGGACTCACTTTCTTTGATTTCTACCGTATTTTTAAAAGTTCCCTATGTGCTTTAGATTAACCCTGTCTCTAAAACGTGCCCAGCCTTCCCTGCCTTCCTGTTACCCTCTAACTTCTAACTGTCTGCCTGTCACCACACTGTTCAAATGGCAGCCACCTTTTCCTGCTCAGCTACAGCTCCATTGGTGTTTTTTATTCGCTTTCAGCTCTGTAACGCAGCACTTCTCTGTCCTGCCTCATTAGCCTTCTCCAGATAGGCATCCTCACAGTGCTCACACAGCTACTGCTAGCAAGGCCCCAGCATGACTACTTTGAGCATGGGGGGCTGGTATTTTTGTCTGAGAAACAAGGTTAGAACCATATTGTAAAATCATGCTACAGCCTACTGGGTTGGGTCGCTCACTCTGCAGCACAGTTGTCTAGCCAAGTTCTCTGGTGAAAATCCTTGTCGTCGCTGGCTAGGGAAGCTGATAGCAGGACCTGGTAGCAACAGCCGCATTTCAGCACAAGTGTAACTAGCTTGGCTGTGCAAAAAGAACAGGAGTACTTGTGGCACCTTAAAGACTAACAAATTTATTTTAGCATGAGCTTTCGTGAGCTGCTTCCACCATGCACAGGGGCTAGGTGTAAAGTGTTTTGGATTAACATATTTGGGTTTGTTTATTTGTGTATATGCGTATATATATGTACACACACACACTGTACAGTGATTCCTGAGTCTAGGATTGCAGTAGCTGTGATTCTCTTTGCAGTCACTTTTACTAGACTGAAACATTACTGGGGCTGGCAGATGGGGGGGAGTAAGTGACATGCAGTGTGACAATTACATGGTAATATTCAAGGCCTCCTTCCTGCCTCTTTAGAGTCCTGATCAGCTGTGAGGGAGCTTCTTCCAGATTAGATGGGGCTGTAGCCAAAGACTGGTGGTTGCTCCAGATACCTACAGTGGATCGTTCTGAATGACATGAGCTTTGGTACCAGGTTGTATTTTCTTGGAACTGAAGCCGACACAGACTTCCCTGAACGAGAGGACGAGCTGTTGGAGTCAGGAGGCAGCTTGCGGAGCTGTTAGTGAGTTTGGCCCGCTTCCCACAAGATTATGGGTATCAGCACTGAAGAGAGTGTGAAATTGATTAGCACTGAGGGAGAGTAATCACGGCTGTGGCTCTCCCTAGCACATGAGCTGACTCTGCATGACACAAGCTGCAAACCCCCCACCAGTCTCTGACAAACATCTGTCTCCTCAGTGCCAAGGCCAGTTCACTGGGCACGGGCAAACATTCTGAGGGCATTCGAGCTCAGCAGCTTCCTGGCTGCTCAGAAAGGCAGAGGGGTGAGTGATGAATTGAGTCACATCCGCTGCCAGCGTTCAGGCTCCATATGGACAGCTACAGCTTCACAAATGAACAGTGGCCTGCAGCAAAACAGCGTTTTCCCTTCCTTCCCCGCCCTCTCCATTGCTCCTGTTCAAATGCAGCAAGAAATGATTGATTCTGTGCATTTCAGTGTTGGTGGGTGGGGTTCAGAGCTCGAAGATCCGGACTAAGGGCACTGTCTGGTGCCTAGCAGAGTACGGGCAGCTGCTGCTTCGAGCCCTCTCCCTCCTCCCTCCCCTCACTAGCTCTGTTTGCTCTTTATAGAGCATCTTTCATCCAAAAGGGTCTCAAAGCATTCCATGAATATTACACCTGCAGAATCCCTTTAGCCCTCGGGCAGCCGCCAGCCAGGATGCTGGGGTGGGGACCTTTCCCTTACAGACTGTGCCAGAGTTCCTCAGCGTCCATGGAGAGCAGACAGCACCTGTAGTTAAACTGCGCAGGACTCGCTTCATTTACATGGTAACGATGAGGGGCTGAATTGACCCTGCCAAAGATATCAATATTTCACCTTTGAGGTTTGCCCCACTCCCTGCTGTTCCAGGTCTGGGCCTCTCCTACTCAGAGATGAGTGGCATTAGGAAGCCCTGTGCATTCACCAAGCTCAGCACATTTGTGACAGATCTGTTCCGCTTGTGCTGTGCCCAGCTGGCTTTGCTGCCTGACTTACCTATTTTAGGGGCTTGGGAAAAGGGGACTCTCTTACAGCTCAGATCCTCTGTTAGCGAAGTGCAGCTAGAAAGGCTGCACCCTCCCTGCAGTGTTCTCGCCACTCCCCGGTGCCAGCTCCCCGTAGTTTGGAATGGCCAGAATAAATGGTTCCCTCTTACCCTGCCTCCGCTAGCTCTAGGGATGTTTGGGAGAGAGCAGAAATGTCCCCCATGTCCTTCGACCATCTGCAGCACCTTCCATCTGAGCATCGCAAAGGCCTTTACATGTATTAAGTGACGCTGCAGATCGTCCATGTGCAGTAGGTCTGTGTTCTGCATCCAGGGGTGCCAGTTTGCACCTCTTCAAGGCTGGCAGGCAGCAGCAGAGCCAGTAGGTGACCAAATGAGGGATGGTCCAGTGGTTAGTGCGCTAGTCTGGCCTGTGGGATACCAGGGTCCAAATTTTGCTCTGTCACACACATCGTGTGTGTCACCGGGCAAGTTCGATCTCTCTGGGCTTCTGTTCTCCTCTGTGTAATGGGGAGATAGCTCTGTCCTGCCTCCCAGGGGTGCTGTGAAGTTAAATCCATTAAAGATTGTGACTTGCTCAGATTCTCTGGTGATGGGGGCCATAGAAGGGGTATGGATCACTTGGTGATTCCCTTTTCTGTTCATTCCCTGTGGGGCACCTGGCATTGGCCACTGTCGGCAGACAGGATACTGGGCTAGGTGGACCTTTGGTCTGACCCAGTCTGGCCGTTCTGATGTTCTAAGTACCTAACAGATTTTTAGCACCCTCTGCATGCTCTCAGCAGCTCCAATTTCCTCTGTCTCATCGAGGCAGGTCCCACTGGAAGCAATGTCCTTTTTGGCTCCACCATGGTGGGCACCAGGGAAGAGGCTCAGGAGGTGTCCTAACTGCAGCACTCACATTAATGCTAAAATAATTGGTCTGAAAGCTGTATTATAAGCTCCTCTGGGCAGCGCCAGGTCCCCAAGATGAAAGATCTTTCCAACATTTTATACTGTAAGCTTCTAGGAAAAGTTTTATGGCGTATGTGTGCAGAGGGTCAGGCTGGATGGTCATGGTGGCCCCTTCGCCTGGGATTTTGTGACTCTGTGAATCCTCCTGTTTATCCCTGTGCTTCTTGGGCCACGGGGAGAACAGGATTGCCTGCATTGTCCTGAACATGCTCATGAGCCTTGCAGCTCTGCGTCAAGACCATGACTATAACCAGATCTCATACTGGGGCTCAGGACAGAATCCACCCCATATGCACGATTGCCTTGATGCAATCTGGGTTTTTTTCACTTTCTTCAGAAGCATCAAAGATTGGCCAAAGTTGGAGATGGGGCTTAGGACAGCATGGACCAGTTCTCTGAGGTATACAGAGAATCCTTTGATGCCTGGCTTGTGTGTCTTGCTCATCAGATTTGAGGTGGGAAAGGAATCTTCTCCCCTCCTGCCCTGGTCACACTGGCTGGGACTCTGGGTTCCTTTGCAGCGGTGAGTGTGGTTCGCCTGTTAGGTTCCTGTGGGCATCTCACCGAAACAATTCCCTGCCAGTGTAGGGACTTCAGGCCCTGGTGGCACCTTAGTCCCTCCTGTTCTCTGCCTGTGGACACAAGTTTAGTCTTTTGAGGACTGCAATGCATTAGTCTTAACTGAAGTCACTGGGCTCAGAGTAGGGGGTCTGGGTGAAACTGACTGGCCTGTATTACACAGATCAGACTAAATGATCTAATGGTCCCTTCTGGCCTTACGCTGTATGGAATCTATTACATTAATAAGTTGATCCTACAGGTCCTAGCACAGTGGGTCCCAATCCTGGCTGGGATCTGTAGATGGTACTGTAATATTAAATCTCTCTGCATTCTCTGTGCTGCCAAGGCCATAACTGAGTAACAGAAGCCTGGAAGCCCCTCCCAGAAAGTCCTGTCCAGCCATTTTCCTTCACAAGACCACTCAAGGTGGCTGCGGATTTGGCAGAAAGTATGGCATGCCGTGCAGTAACCCAAGAAGGGCACTGGGATTCCACCCCTCTATCGGAAACTTCCAGTTATGTGTAAAGTTGGTTCCCCTTCAGGAGCAGGTGCTGAGGGACAGTAGCTAGAGGTTAGAGATGCATCTTCCTTCAGTTGGTCATTTCAAGATGGTTCTGCCAGCAAATGCCCCCATCAGAGTGGAGTAGAGACAGTTTGAGTTCATGGCCCTGTTGTGTCCCTCTCACTTTCCAGGGAGGCAGGGGAGTCAGTCACCACAGGCACAGTGCGCATTAGTGGTTATTCACAGGAGTTATGGAATAAGTTTCTGCTGCTCTCCTGGTTCCCAGAAATAAATTGTCTCCCCTCTGGATGCCTAGAAAAAAACAAGAGCATTGGACCCTAAAAACTGCAGAAGTGGGAACTGGGAAAGGCTTGGAGGTGTCTGCTTGCTTTGTTTTGAAGGCCCCATTCGGCTCTGAAGTGGCTCAGGGAGTTTACTCTTGTAGAAGTAGGCAAAGAGAGCAGAGACTCCCCTAACGCTGATACCCACAGGACACCTACCTGCACATACCTACTGTACACCAATCATCAAACCATCTAACATTGGTGCTTGGGCCTTCAGGACTGCGCTCTGCCACTCAGGATCAACATAGTGCCCGAGGCCTTCACCGAGGTGATGGGCGTGAAGGGAGCTGCCCTCAGGTTTTGCTAGGATTCCATGCTTAGAGAGGCTTAGCCCTCTTGGCCTTCGCCTTCTAGGTAACTTCCTAGGCAGAGCTTCACTCATGCTCCTGATTGATCTCCTGCAATGAAGGGCCCTGTTCCCAGAGAATCTGGATCTACAGGTCCATGTCCCCCAACAGGTTCATTACTGCCTGGGCTGGGACGAGTGAGACTTCGATCTACTCCTTCCGTAGATGGATGAAAGCCACATTATGCAGGGCGCTTGAGAGGCTGACTTAGTGGAGCAGAATTTGGCCCAGTATGAGAGTTGGCTTCATATCAGTATGGTGGAGCTATGCACTTTCTGCAGGGTTGGAAGTGATCAGGCGATGAGTTAGCAGCATTCATCCCAACAGCCATGTGAAGCAGGGGACTTCCTTTTCCAACACCAGTACGTCTTAGTGCTTTTCGGCTGAGTCTCTAGCAAATAAAGCCTAGAAAATATCGAATCCTTGGCTTGTGAGGGAAGTGTCTTGTTCTCTCTCGAGCTTTTTAATCCCTGCTGTAGGAAAAGGTGCAGAACCCCCTGGGCTCTTAGCTCTGTCTAGAAGGAGATATAATTATAGGCAGCAGTAACCGCGGCGAGCTCTAAAAAGGGAAGAAAAAGGCAAGAGACGGTTTAATATTTTTTTTAGTTCCACAGAAAATTATGCTCAGCAGGTTTATTCAATAAAATGTTCTCACCAGATACTTTGCACTATAATGACTTACAAATTACATGCTAATTGTGCTACAGTTAAGTCATTCCACCCTTGAAAGGACAAGATGGACTGAACTAGAACTGAAGCAGTGTCCACAGATTTTGATAGCTTAAATGGGGATTTGTATTAGTCTGGCATTTGAGTTCAGTTTGAATTGCATGGAATTGAATTGAGGGCCAGAGATAATGAGGGGGGTTAATGTACAGTATAAGCAGTGTAACTATGTTCCCTGGAGGGCATGCAGATTGCAGAATCTGGCTACAGTTAT
This sequence comes from Mauremys mutica, assembly GCF_020497125.1. NCBI lineage: Eukaryota > Metazoa > Chordata > Testudines > Geoemydidae > Mauremys > Mauremys mutica. The sequence continues at coordinate 1,439,026 of NC_059084.1, forward strand.
GCAGTTGTTTGGTCGTCTTGCTGTCTGTATTGTGAGCTTCTTCAGGAACAAGCCAAGAGGCTAAAGTGAGCTTTATAAGCTCCACTGCTGGGATTGCTGGGTCATCTAGACAAGTCATGTTGAATGCCCTGTCACACTTCCCATTTCTAGCCCCCAAAGTTTACCGTAGCTGCAGCCTTATGTTTACTGATTCCCTGGAGATGCTAGGCATTGTAGCAACCAGTGAGCTTTTCAGCTATTGCGAATTGGCCGCTCGGTTTACAGATGCACAAGCACATCTTCGGCATGTAGGCAGAAATGAAGAAAACTTCACAAGACAGTGCAGTTGCTTTCTGTATGCAGGTTTGAGCACTCAGCTGTCACTTTGACATGACCTAGATGTAGACCTGCCCTTTTGCCTGCAGTAGGAGCTGTGACCCCATCCAGGAGTCAGTCCCAAGCCTGCGTTTCAAGGAACATGATGGCAAATCAGTGTGAGAGAAGCTGGGAGATCAGAGTGTCTGTTTTCACTGAGATGGCAGGATGCATAAAACCAGCTCAGTGCATCTTTAGCATATTGTTCAAGAACACAGGCTGCATGGAACAAGTCACTCTCCTTTGGTAACACTGTGTGGGGCCTCCAGTGCCTTTTGGACTCTGGTAAATTCACTCAGGGCCCTTAACGCTGTTTCTTTACAATCTTTTGAAACCACTTCATTCTGTGAAGTGTCCAAACCAAGATAAAAGATGTGGTGTTCGCTAACACACTCTCAAACTCTAGTGGGGACCATAGGGGAAGTCTAGGCTTTCACTTGGCCACCTTAGTATGTGTTAAAGAACATTAGCTTATGCATTAGCTTAACGTTTCACCTTTAAATCTCAGTTTAGACGGCTTATAGGACTCCCCTAGTGCATGTGGGTCACAGCAGCAAAGCTAGGTCCTGCTGGGATGTAGGGATGGAATGCCAGGTCTTTGGTGTTTTGTAGTATTATCTGTCTTCCCCTCTCTCCTTTTGCTTTGGACATTGTTCCAGTTCACTGTGCAATTGGGGTGCTGTGATTTGAGAGGAAATTGCAAATCTTTACACTTGGTCCTGGTCATTCCTGATCCTCCTGGTGACTGATTTACACCCCAGTTCTCTGTTGGCTCCTCCTGCCAATCCTACAGGCACGTACTCTGCTCTCCGTCCCACAGACTTTTCTTTTTGTGCTGGGCTGGATCAGGCATTTAATGGTGAGTGAGTTGCAGGTGGATACCTAACTCACGGGATGTACTGAGTGCCTCAGTCATGAAATCACCTCAGGAATGTGGCAGACATCCTCCTTCCTTGCCTTTCCTCTCTCCCCATGTGAATCTGCCCAACACGGCAGGGTGAAGGGAACGAGGGGATGAGCTGCCTACATTAGTGCAGGATCCAAGGCCTGACAGCAGTTTTCATGTCCATGCCTGAAGTGATGTAGAATGTTCTGGCTTTTAGCTCTACGCTTTCCTTAGGCTGGTCAGGGCTGGTTTACACTGGGAACTTACCTCACATTGTTACATCTCTCAGGGAGGTAAAAAATCAACACCCCTGAAAGACGTAACTGTACTGAGCCTGACCTACCGCACCCCCTGGTGTAAGACAGTGCGAGGCCCGTGGAAGAATTCTTCCATAGTTACCGCCTCTCGGGGAGGTGAATTAGCCGTGCTGACGGGAGAACCCCTCCTCTTCTTGTGGTTAGTGTCTACACTGAGGCGCCGCAGCAGTTTAAGAGTAGATAGACCTTCAGAATGGTGCAGTGGCATTCGTGACAGTCTGAACTGGTTCTCTCCCACACTGCTCTGCACTGTCAGACCTAGCTCTCCTCGGATGAGAGAGATGAACTGCCATATATGTGAGGAGAAGGGTGTGGAGCATCACTTAAGCCCACTTTGCCATGTTGTGCAGAGAAATGTTATCTCTCTACATGGTAGTGGCAGATCCATCGTCATCTGTAGATTTTGAGTCTTCACGTGACACTCTAGGCCTGTCAGTCCTCCCTCATTAGTGTGAGAGGAGCTCATTTTAGTTTCACAGAAGCCCATCTTCTTGCTGTCTTCTCCCATCAGCAAGGGACATCTCAGTGAATATTGGTGGCAGATTAGAAATGGCACCTGAGTCTCATTTGGAGGGTAGCAATTTGACGGCTCAGAGAGACACAAAGTGGAAAGGTGGCTATTTGGTGTTGTGCTGCTAGACAGATTAACATTTAAAGGGGGCTGTGGTTAAAAAAGACACACAAAAAAAGGCACCTTAGTACTGTACGTATCTCCCTGCGATGTGTCTCATGAGTTGTATCTGCTTAATTTACTGGTACACAGCAATTTTGCCTCACTGTCAGTGCGGCAGAGCCTGTTATATCTATGGAAGGTATGAGCATCTTCTTTGCTGCTGCCTGCATAGTCAAGCAAATAGCTGAATGCTGCTCCCCAGATCACTTCTTCTTGGTAGCGACGTACGTAAGAGAAATAATGAGGTTGCCTTCATGTGGAGAATATGGGAATTTTTGCAATACCTTCATGAACAATGTGTGCCTCAGTTTGCGCACCCACTTTGTATCCCTACCCACTGAGTGCTAAGGGGTTAATTTCTCTCCGGGATGGGGAAGTTAAACAGTGAATATAATGTACGCCTGCCTAGGTTGGAGCCAGTTACGTTATCAAGAACTAACTGGAATCAGCACAGGTGAATGATGTGTCCTGAAGCGACAACAGACGTTCCAATGACTGAACAGTAGCTTTCAGCGACTGGGAGCCAAGGAAGCTGACCGTGTGACCAGAGTGTGGCTCCAACCGGAGACAAAGGGTCCAGGAGTGACCAGACAATCTGTGGCTGCTGCACATTGAGGGTCAGAGAGTGACTGATGAAACCCAGGAGGCTCAGTAAGAGTCGGGGAGATTACTCTGTTATGGTGCACTCTGACGTACACTTGGCTTTGCCATTCTAATCTGGACCCTCCTATGCTGTAGTCCAGCTGGCTAATAATCGCTGCCTTGTTTTGTAAAGCCTGTTCTGCCTCCTTGCAGACACTGGCTGCATTGCTCCCTAAAAGGCCCAGATCTCTGTCAGGAATCTGGACTCTGTGCAGAGTCATGCGACTGTAGTGGGAACGCCCACATTGTGTTGCCAGGTGGCTTACCCCTGTAAAAAGCTGCGCTGAGGCCTAGTGATTAATGGGTGTTCCCAAAGAGACTCTGTAAAGGCTGGGGTGTCGAACCCCTGTAGATCCACAACTGGCTGCAGCCCTGGCAGTCTGCAGATCGTACCTGTTACTGTGTGCTCAGTGTCAGAATTAAGTGCCCTCGAGGGCGATAGGCCATGGGGGGCTTGTGGGGTGATGGAGGAGCTGCTGAGAATGGAACTTTGAGAGCATTTAAAGGGCCAGCACATCCCTAGCAGACTCTGTAGGTGTCAGGTAGGCAGTTGGTGTACTGGGAAGTTAATTGGAGCTGTGGGCGGGCTGTCAGGAGCCGTCGTCCCCCCGTCCGTCCCCCCCCCCGAGCATCCCAGGCATTTGACTGGCAACTGTTGTTCTCCAGCCCCATGGGGTGGAATAAACCTGGAGCTGCAGCATCCCTTGCCATAGGGGGGGAAATGTCTGGGCAAGCTGCACGGTGGTGTAGCCACAAGCTCCTCCCACTACATCCTGGGGCACAGGGAGCTCCTGAAGAGCTGCACGTCGGGGTGTCCAGGCCCCCAGCACGGTCTGTAACCCCCTATCACTGCCACGCCCCCCTCCCCCCACCTCAAACAGGAGAGCCCGTTTTGGGTCTGCTCTTGGAACCCTTTGTGCCTGTGGCATGGTGGGCAAGTGTGGAGGGGAAACAGGACAGTTGGGGCATTCTCCCCTGAACTCAGGACTGAAGGCTGCCCTCAGAGCAGAGCTTTACAAAGGGAAAGTTCTCCGTCCCTGCTGGGGCTGCCGCAGAGCTCCTCGTACGGCATGGGCTTCTCACTGCACGAGTCGGTCTTCCTGCCCGTCTCCCGATCAGGCTTGTTTTAGTTGGGCTCAAGGATCGTTGTTTTTCCTTTGTGAGTGACGACTCACATGCAGCAGATAGAGCTGTAACATCCCACTCCGCAGTGCTGCCGTCCATCACGAGCGCTCTCGGCCTGTGAGGCCTGGTGGCATCCGGTGAGCTCTCCAGAAGGTGTTTGCAAGATGCCAGGAAGCCTGTCCTAGTGCCAACCTCCTGAACTCGAGTGGGAGGGAACTCAGTGCTTGCATAAGATTCAGAAGCCTTTCCACAGGCAGCAACATCTTTCTCTTGAACTCTGCACAGCCATGTCTGTGTCCATTCTTCAGAGAGCTGGAGTGTGTTAAAGTTACCTGGGACTGTGAGAGTCCAGGGTTTTCTGCCACCTGGGCATCCCTGTGTTGTCGATAACCCAGTTGCCTTTAAAGCCTTTTCTGAGTCTCGCACACTGAGTCCTTCGGAGAGGACTGACTTATTTCATCCCACACATGGCTTGTCAGGAGATTTGTCTTCCTTCCCCGTTTCGGAGGCATCAGTTGAGTTGTCCTAGTTCTGTGTCTCAGGCATGTCGAGCAGTCACTGAGAAGAGCCCTTGACTATCTGAAGAGGAAGACTAATGGTAGCAGACGGTAGGACCCTGCAGAGGAGAGCATGGCGGGGGTTTCCAGTCACACTAGATTAAGATGCTGAAACCCTGTGTTAAGATGCAGTGTCAATATTAAGCTCTTGTCTGTGCTAGCAGGAGTTTGCCAGTAGGGCTCTGATGGCAAACCTGCCTGTGCAGAGCCAGCTTATACTGGCAAGAGCTCTGCTGCTGGTGTAGCTTATACCTGTTCCCTGAACAAAGTAAGCGCTTACTGCCATTATAGTCGTGTCTAGCAAAGATCTCTGCCGAGAGTGTGGTACTTTTTAAACCACACTTCTAACTGACAGATGTCGGCAGTATCTGTAAGTGTACATCAGGCCTCTGCCAGTCTGACAGGTGGGCAAAGTTAGCTCTAGCCAGGAACTGAAGGGGGAGGGAGTCTCTCTCGGGGCCCCGAGACGACAAAGGAGCTAGGGCAGAGGAGGTCCCGGAGGATGACTCTTAAGTGCAGGGCAGGGACTCAGCCTGTGGACAGACCCCTTAGGATCGTTAGTATTTTGGGCAGTGGGGAGGAGTGAGATGGATGGCTTAGTGCCCCTCCCCCCCTTACGGGGTTCTATAGGGCCCTGGTAGCTTGAGTCACTGATGCTGGCCTGGTGTTAAATCTCTCACCAGGACACACACTCTGCTTCCCAATAAATGTGTTAGAGGGGCTGTGCATGAGGCGGGACACCTCCTGAGCACTGTCTGTGTCCTCTCCAGCAGACGCTGGGCTCAGGAGTTTGTAATGTGAGAGTCTGTTGCAGAGGAGGGAAGGGTTAATTCTCCTCCTGGTGACTAAGGGACTCTGCCTGTAATTGCACTGCAGAGGTAGGCTCAGAAAGCCAGAAAAAGTTGGTAGCCGAAATCAGCTTGTGGCACTTGTGACCTTGTGTGCATCTTTGTCTGTGGCTCCCTCCCTCCCCCCTCCACACACACGATTCTCCTTGCTGAGCATTGCAGGTAGAGTGTACTCGCTGGCGATGGCTCTAATGAGGAAATATTGCTCTGCTGGTTTGTGCCCACCTGCCAGACCACTGCATAATAAATCAAACGAGCTGCAGAGAGCTAGCAGGGCCTGACAGGCTGCTTCCTTTATTTTCTAAAAAAAACAAAAAAACCTCCACTGTGAAGATTTGTGAAAGGTCACACGTGACAGGAGTTACAGCTGGTCTCTCTGAAAATGGATGGCACATACCTATGTGGGTGGGTTTGGTGGGCCTTTCCCAGACAGGGACTGTCTGAGTTTATTGCTGGGTTATCCTTGGAGAAAATGTTCTAAGCAGTGTGATGACTTTCCACGGAGATGGGCTAGATGCTGGCAGCTGCTTCCTTTAACCTCCGTACCCTGTGTGTAGGAAAAGTGAGAACTTCTTCCCCTACATATTGCTGTTGCCTGGGCCTGACAATCTATTGTCTGCTCAGCACACAAGCGCTGGGCCTGCCGAGGTCTGCTCACAACTCCAGATGCTTAGCCTTGGGGAAGAGCGGAAGAAGTAGTGCCCACGTTGCTCTCTGTAACCCCTATTGACTGAAGGGGGCACTGACTGGCTTTGAAAGGAAGCTCTATCTGGCCCTCCCTATAGGACAGGAAATCACCATGCTGTAGAACCTTTCAGAGTGGGAGGAGTAAAAGGGGATGAGAGAGGTTCCCAAAGGATCCTCCTCCTCCGGCCCCTTCAAAAAAACCAAACGAACCAACCCCACACTCCTCTTATGCCAGACACCCTTTCTGTCCTGAATGGGAACTGATCATGCTGAAATGAGTGCTTTGGATAGCATTCCTTAACGTGCTGTTCTGCATCGACCCCTTGTAGATCATCGTACCTACAGTGCCCCAAGACTGTCTGGCAGAACTTCAGCTGGTGCAACTGTCACGAAAGCCAGTGGAGCTATGATTGTTTATACCAGCTGAGGATCTGCTGCATGAATGTTCCCAGTAAATGAAGCTGGAATAGCCAGTAGTTTAGTGGTGGTGCATCTGCATACTGTGTAGGACCTCTAGGCTTGGTTCTGTCTTGTTCACATGGCCATAAGAAGCGTGGAGCTCCAATAGACAGGTCTTCGAGTCTGTTGAGGATTGGTAGCAGCCCTTCACTAAAAAGGGACCTTGAGGAGAGAACTATGCACATTTTTCACATCAAAACTGGAAACAGTTGAAATTTATTTTGTCACATTTTGTCATGGAATCAGAAATCAGCCTGACTTTGAAATACTTATAAACTTGTTACTGAAAAACAAAAACGTGATCCTTTGCAGGTGAGCACATTTTAGAGACAAAGGGTGAAAGTTTGCTCAGAAGTGAATGGAATTGAGTGAAATTAAATCCATTTTCAAGAGAACTATAATTTTGTAAGTGAAGTAAATGAGAACTTACAGTTTTTGATGCATAAAGTATATCCAATGAAAGAGTATTGGCAAATTTTGCAAGTGCGAAAATCCTATGAAATGGAATTGGGATAATTTTTGTTTAAAGAACCCACCTCCCCGTTTTTTCTAGTTTTGCACAGCCTATTTTATGGGGAAATGTCAGAGATTCTTGGCCTGGAGGAGGATGGTGGGCACAATGGCTGAGTTGAGAGTTTGGGGTGTGGGAAAGCAGAGGGATCAGATCCTAGGAGCTCGGTCAGAGACTCCATTTCTAGTGGGGGAAAGCTGGGAATATACGGCAAAGCAGATAAACCCTCTATAGTGAGATTACAAAAATGCCAGATACTTTGAGTTTTTTGTTACATGTACCACAGCAGTATGGGGGTAGGGCGCTCTCTTGATCCACCTGATAACACCTCCTTGTGCCATCCTTCAGGATATGGTGCGCCGGGGGGAGATAATAGATGATGACATGGAGGATGAATTCTACCTCCGTCGCCTAGATGCTGGTCTCTTCATTCTGCAGCTCATCTGTTACATCATGGCAGAGATCTGCAATGCCAACGTCCCCCAGGTAAAGACACCACCTGCTTCAGCCATGGGCTTCCAGCCATGACACGCAGCGCTCCGAATCCCCTCCACTGCGCCTCATCCCTACAGGAACTTCTCTGCACTAGACTTTTTTTTTTTTTTAAGAAATCTGCTCCAATCACAGTTGCACCAGTGGTAGCAACTGTGGATGCACTAATGGGCCAAGAACACCAGCATTGTTACCACCACATCAGCTAGAGCAGCTGAGTAGGGCCAGCAGTCCCAAAGGTAGAAATGTTGGTACCCTGTCTTACCATTGGATGTAGTGCCATTTCCCAGAAGTCTCATGTAGGCACCACCTAGGTCTCCTGTGAATTCCCACGGCAGCTCATTCTGGCTAGGGGTCTCTCAAACCATGTGATGTGCCATGGTCCTTTGTGCACACGAATATGGAGCTTTGTGGGCTGGGGGTGGGCACACCTTTTGCAAACCCATTGGGTGAGCCTTTCAAAACTTGCCTGGCTGTGCACTCAGAGGAGTGGGCTTCTGAAGGTAGATGGGAGTTTAGAACGCTCAGGATTTCCGCACTCCTGCCAAGAAAATAAGACATGCATGGTCTCTCTGCAGCTGTGCTGGGAATGATGTCTGTTTGTCCTCTCTTCTCTCCCTACCAGATTCGTCAGAGAGTCCATCAGATTCTGAACATGAGAGGCAGCTCCATCAAAATTGTTCGGCACATCATAAAGGGTGAGTTTCTCTTGCTCACCGGTTTGTAGTACCCCAGTCGTGTGCCTTTCCCCAGGGCCATTCTCCCTGAGATGAAGGGAATAGACAGAGCTTGTTCAGACTAAGCAAAGTTCTAGCTGAGTCTCATCTTTCGTTCCCATGGCCCCGCCCCGCCCCATCTGTGGCATATCTGTGTCCATGGCGTGTTAGTCTTGTTCTTAGCAGCAGATGAATATGGATGAAGGCGTTAAAGTATCGCTCTCCAGTTTTGAGATGTAGCTGTTGTGATTTGCAGGCCTAGCTTTAATGTAGTGTTTGCAAAAAAGCAGTGCTTATTTGGGCTCTACCCTCCCAGCTCCAGGCCATCCCGTCTCTTCTCCAACATAAATAGTCATCTGGATGGAGGAGCAGGAGGGCAGAGACACGTGGCAGGCTGCAGTCAAGTTCCCCCTCTGACTTGCCACTCCAGGTGGCTGGTCAGCAGAGTTGGCTAAAACATCTGTAAATTCCCTGACAGCCCAGGCTGCAATTCTTATTGTACAGTGTGGCCATGGCTGGCTGATCCTGAGGAGCTGGGTTGGAATCTGAAGGTGCTGGGGGATGAGTCTCTTCCCTCTGAGGGAGGGAGGAATGTCTCGAATGTGGTGTGGGGCTGAGAGTTGTGCCACTGTCAGTGCAGTGATCAGGGCTCTCCTGGCTCTGAGTCCAGAACAAAGAACGGCGGTTGGCCTGTCCCTTCCGTGCGGACAGGAAGAGAGAGAGCAGCTGTTTCTTCTCTCTCACCCCTCCCCACCCGTTCAGAGGGGAGGGTGAGGAGTGAGCAGTGCACTGGGGCCATGGGGAAAAGATTGAGGTGATTAGGGACTCCAGGGTCCTCAGGAGTATTCTTCCTGGGGGCACTGGGCAGCTGCTGCGGTGCTGGCAGCCGTGGTGCAGAAGCCGCCCATGTAGGAATAGCAGGGGCTAACCTGCGCTCCAGGCTGGTGTTTAGATGTCAGGGGTCGTGCACTTTGGGCCAAATTCATCCTTGGTGTCACTCCACTGACTTAACAGGAGTTACCCCAGGAATGAACTTGGGGAAGCTGCCTGCCAGTTGGAGGACCGGGTTTAGTCTGGGGGAGGAGTCTGCGTGTCCCCCTTGAGAGGCTAGTGACAAGGAGGAGGAGGATTTCCAGCCCTTGGCACAGCGGGAGCAGGAATCCCGCACTGCAAAGTGGCGTAACTCCAGCACCAGCCTTGTGGCTAGAGCCGTTGCTGAAGCCTCCCCCCCGCCAGTGTCTGGCTCGCTCTCGGGTTGGGCGTAGTCTGGGATCACCCCTTCACGCATAGTCTTGCTTTCCACTCCGTGGGCTTCTCGCTTGCTCCATTTTTATTTTCTGGTTTTGCATACTAATTAGGTGCCTGCTTTTTAGTTTGGTTTTATGGCCTACTTATTCTCCATGTTTCTCTGGCAGCTGATGGGTCCCTGGAGAGTGCTGCAAATTGCTTATCATGCAAGGGAAGCGGTAGCCTCTGTTCCTCCGGTGGCTTTTCAGTGGGGGAGGAGTGAATCTCTGCAGATTGACCAGGCAGCCCCCGGCCTGTTCTCCTGAAGATCCAGCCGCACTTACAGCTGGAGCGTTAGTACGCTCTTCAGGGGTACTTGGACTGGGAGGGAGCGGATTTTGGAATGGAAGTTCGGCCTAGTAGATAAAGCACTGGACTTGGACACAGGGGACCTGGGTTGTGTTTATGCCTCGGCCACTGGCCTGCTGGGTGACCTTGCTGAGTCACTGCCCTGCCCATGCCTCAGTTTCCCCATCTGTAAAATGGAATTAATGACTCTTTGTAAAGCACTTTGAGACATACTGATGAAAAGTGCTGTATTAAATCGTAGTGGTGATGGTGGTATTATTTAAGCTGATCTCTGCTCAAGGAACAATTGTATAAACGGGAACACTTGCCCTTACAGGGAGGAACATGGACTGGTGATTGCTGATCCATAGAGGGGCCATTCTGTCCTGCCTCTGCCCCCTTGTCATGCCATTGCCCCAGCCCCGACATGGGCCCTTGTGTGGTTTCTGAATGATATCCTGATTGGTGAATGAGGCATCAGAAGCACCTAGATGCTACAGTGATGGGCCCACTAGTAAGATAGCTGGGAGGGAGGAATGTGTGTTAAAAGTTAAACCAAAGCCCGTTCTGTGCTTAACCAAAGAGAAAAGGCAAATGCTTTATAACTGCGCAAAATTTGGCCCATGTTCCCTCAGTGTATGTTCTCTGCTGTTTCCAATATCCTCTTAGAAACCTGGAAATATTTCCCTATTGATTTTGACTGTTCTGTAACCATTGTATTTTCTTTTGTCTAATGAAGCAGAAGCCAATCTTAGGCACTTTCTGTTTGCGCAGCAGCAGCAGTGCATGCAGCTCTGAGTAAGCGCGGGTGAGGCGGGTGCGCGCCTGCCCACAGGCACACACACCACACCGTTTAAATAAATACATTAAACCCCACTCTCATTGGGTTTTTATCTCCCTTTTTTTCACTTCATGTCATCAGCTGTTAGTGACCTAATAAACAGTTTCCCAGCAAGTCGTTGTGAGGCTTAGTCTTACAAAGCTAAATGCTTAGGAGGGGAAAAGTGCTGCGCTTTGGGCAAAAACCAGAAAATCTGTGACTTGTTCTCACATGGGAGATTTCACTGGCTCAGGAGGGGGGATGGCTGTCAGTGACCCCTGTGGCAATTACATCACTTGAGGCAAGTGCTGCAGGTGCTTTTTCCTTGAACAAATCCTTAATATCTAACTGAGCTATGATCCGGCTCAGCTAGTGCTTCCTGCTCTGCAGAAAATGGCCACAGGTTCCTGCTTGAAGTGAGAGGATCTGAGTAGCCTGGTGTTATCCCACTGCTCCACCACCGGGCAGTACACTTGGGGACGGAGTCCCTCCCGGCACTCAGATGGGGTGCAGAGTTCCCCTTCGGCTGCTCGTGAACAAAGGCCAGGCCACTTGCTGCATCTCTCAGGCACTCAGAGTCACAAGGGCCAGTGAAATGGTCTGCTCGGGGCAGAACCTGCACCCCCTCTTATTTCCCTGTGGGGATGGTGCCGGTATGTGGAACGCACTCAGGAATACTGAGCTACACGCTGCCATCCGTCGGTACTTTTCCCTGGAGAAGGCAACCCCCCCATCCCCCTAGCTCAGCGCCTGGCATTGGTCTCTTCCAGGAGAGGAGTGTTAAGAGTGGGCTGGGCCGTCACTGGGCTCAAGATGCACCCCCAGGCCAGGGTGATTGAGAGCCTGGCAGCAGAGAGAGGGCATAGCCCTAAGCCTCACTGTGTGCAAGCTCCGGGCAGCTGGAACAGGATCTGAGCTGTTAACCATGGGGGGGCGTTATCTGCTTTGTGCAGGAGAGCCCTCTAGCCTCAGGTGCTCCCCCCACCTCCTTGTCTCCAGGATGCCAGTCAGACAGACCCACTAGCAGCAAACCGTGGTGGCACCGGGCATCTCTTGTTGCAGAGACTATAGCAGTTTATAAATATTAAACGGATTTATCCCAGAGGCCTTGGCAAAGAGCTCTCTGCTTTGTTTGTGGAGACAGTGAGTGTGCATGAGAGAAGGCTCCCACACCAACTAGCTTCTCCCTGTCCCCAGCCTTTTCAGTGCTCTTATAATGAGGGCTTTGATGGAGCTCAGAAATGTGTAGCAATGCTGAACACATAAATATTAAAGCAAACTTTCTTCTGCAGCTTTGCCATTCAGACACTGAATACAAGCTGTTCTGTTTGGTTGGGAAGAAGGGGATGCATGAGAGGAGCCAGAGGCTGGAAAACATCTTCCTAGGCAGACAGCATCGATTCACCGAGATGCTCGTGTCTTCAGCCCCAAATCTGCCTTTTGTTTTGTAATAATTTGTAAAGGTGCAGGGTGAACTGCCTCTGGCTCTGACCCAGATCTCATGGGAGGGCTTTGAATGCGGCTTGGGGACAGTTCCTAAACTGTCTCCTCTCCAGATGGAGGCTGGGGGTGTAATCTGAACTAGAGTTCTGGTCTCCCTGCAGATGTCCCTCGTGCTAAGGAATGAGGGAGAAGAGCACCTATTCTAGTGCCCCATCCTTTCAAAAAAAAAAATCTTTGAATGAGGAGTCAGTAGATGTTTAACATGCAAAGTTTTAATCACCAGGAAAAGGAGTCCATCACTGTCCCTTGGCTAACTCTCCATCAGGTATTGAAGTGAGTTGTTCACAGGCCAGGACACAAGTTTAGGTTCTGCGGTGGTGTCGCTGCAATAGGGGAGGTTTATCTGCCATCGCATCTTGCTCAGGGCTTGTTTGTGTTTTTCTGCAGAGTACGCAGAGAACATCGGGGATGGGAAGAACCAGGAATTCCGGGAGAGCGAGCAGAAGCGGATTCTGGAGCTGTTGGAGAATTTCTGAGACCCCTGGGTTTGAAATCTGTGTGTCTCATAACGAGGACACAGCCAGCACATTGAGTCTTTCCACCGCCGGCTGCCCAGCAGAAAGGACTTCTCGGTTAAACCAGTTCTAATAGGGATTTCTGAGACATTAAAGTTAATTTTTTTATTTCTTGTTTGATGTTTTCTGCCAAGAGACCTCGGAGCATTGCAGACACTAGTGCAGCTTCATCCCATGGTCTCTCTCCTGCATACTGTTGAGAAGCAATCCCATGCGCACAGCCTGAGGGGGTTGACAGCAGAGTAGAGGGGGGGCCTGGTAGGGAGACGCTCACCTCCAGGGAGCAGAGTCAAATCCAGCCCAGGGGAACACTGGTCAGGAATGTTACCACATTTCAGCTGCTTGGGGGATGGTCTCAGACAATTTCCACAGGACACAAGCTTCCATAAGTGGCCCAGATTGGGCACTCTTGTTGCCGGACTTCCTGGGCCATGGAGACAGAATTCCTCTCCTAGGGAGGCTTAGAGAGCCCTGCCTGGCTGTAGCGGGGGTTAAACCAAGAGGAACGGAGGAGAGTGCACTTGCTCTGAGTTGGGTAAACGGTGCCCCTCCACATCTCTCCCTCCTGTTTCGACCTACTGTCCCCCCTGTTCTGTGGCTAAACAGAACTCTGGCCCCTGAGCTATCGATCTGGGATTTCACATCCGTGAATGCAGTGCTGGTGGGAAGGAGAACCCCAGATGCAAACTGTCCCAGCTGCACTGTGCAGGTCTCTGTTCCTTTCCAGGGCATCATGGCAAGTGGGTTGTAAAGAAGCTGACTAAAGCCCTTTTCTCGCTCGCCCTCCTTCACTAGCAGTGTGATTCCAGATGTCAGCCAGCCAAACCCAAGTGTTTCTCTGAGCAGTGGCACCCAACTGGGACAGCAGCCTGCTGAGAGCATCCTTGCTTCCTTTTCTGCGCTGCTAGAGTTAATGATGGTCATCACCAAACAGCGGAGCTCCAGTAAGCTGGGCTGTGCCTAATTGAGAGAGATTTGCATGCTGGCAGCATTCGTTTTTTATCTCAGAAAAATGTCTTGTCAGGGAAGCTTAAAGGGTTCCTTCAATCATGACTTCAGGAGGCACCGCTGGCCTGGGTGTATTGAATGCCATTACTTAGGGATCAGCATGGGAGTCGTGGTGGCAGCAGCTGCACAAAGCTGCAAAAACGTATTTGTGGTGCAGAAATGATCTGTTCTGCCTTTTTTCCTCCCTTCTCCTTGACCCCGGTAGAAAAGAGGATCTTTAACCTTATCCTTTCAGAGATGGCTTCAGTTCTTGACAGTGCTGTACCCTGGAATTCTTCCCTTTCCATGGTGAATTCCTGCTTGCGTCTGGCCTTTGGACGTTCATACTGGAAGATGACCTGCTGGAAACCATGTTGGTCCTTCATGAAGCTGCATTTTGCACCAGAGAAACAAGGGGGTGGGGATGGGAAAAGAGGAGCTGGGTGGAGTAGCGGGGGACATGATAGTAGTGATGAAAGGAGTCTTAAAAGCTAGGAGCTATGTGGTGTTGTTTTTTTAAAGGAGAGCGAGAGACATGGTTTTGAATATGCTGAGTAGAAAAGAGTAATGTGAAGCATTGACTACAGGCCAGGTTGTTAGTTTAGATATACAATTGTGCACATAATTTGCACTCAGTTACTGCAGCTTCATTCACACAAAAGGGAGCTGTGTGCACAAATTACCAGAATTGGCTGTTTCTGTGCACAGTGACCCAAGTTGTGTCTTTAATCACAGTAATTGTGGGTGCAAGCTAGGGACGCATTCTGTGCACAGTCGCACCTCAACTCTGCTTCCTACCAGAGGGGCAAGATTCGTCTACCATGTCTGTGGCAGGAATGAGAGCAGCTTTCCAATCTCGCTGCTGTGGAGTGGCCTTAGTTTACAGCTATCTAATATTTGTTTTCCGTTAACTCTGTGCAGACCCATGGCCTTGGCTGGGCCATCAAGTGCAGAGACCCAGGGCTGGGAGATACCAAAGGGCTCTCTGCTCTGCTCTGCTCTGCTCTGCAGTGTTTGCAGAAGTGCTGCTGTTAGTGGAGCTTAGAGAACACTGGCAGTGACCATTTTATTAAACAGCCTTTCTCTTTGTGAAACGTTCTCTTGACCTGATTAGCTATTTGCCAGCTACATTTCAGTCTGCAGATAGCTCAGTATCAAATTCTTGCAGCCAGTTATGTTTGCTGTAGCTTGGCCACGTGATATGGTTTCTGTTCCCTGACTAGATTAAAGTCGCTTGTAGAACAGGTGTCTGGTGCAAGTACTTGTGTTTGCGGTTTCACAGCCCCTGTCGGTGCGCGTTCTCCATTTGCTCCCAGGGCTGTCTCCACAGTCAGTCGTGCCCGCGAATTCCTTCCGCGAATGTTTATGAAAGGGGGGGGATGGGCAAAGGGAATTATTTTTTTGGAGTGAATGTTGGTGGGGAAAAGCTGTGAGGTGCGGAGGACCTGAATCCGCAGGTCGGTGTTCAGGCTTTGCCTTGTGTGCCTCCTAGTGGCTGTCTGAGGTACAGAAGCTGCTCTCAGCTTTAGGGTCAGGGACAGATGCGCACCTGGCCCTTGGAAGGGAGGACAGCTAGAGATTAAGGCGAGTGTGAGGGGGAGAGGGGTCCCCCTCTTGGTGGTGCAGAGGCAGCAAAATGGCCTACAGTCTGCCCCCCACTCTCCCTCCCATGCAGCCTTGAGTGCAGGGTTGTGGCTTAGGAAGTGAGGACCTGGGGCTGGAGCACATGGTGCTCTGCCTATTCCAAGCTGCTGCAACAGCCTCTAGACAACTATTGCAGCAGAGGGTAAATTAGACCAGCCTTGAGGCTGCTCTGACTTGCATCAGAGCCAAACCAGCTCCAGAACTGGGGAAGTGTAATGCCACCTTCCTCCTCCTCCACACCCCCTCCCCTAGTTCTTGCACTAGCTTGGCTGGAATAGTGAATCGAGGCCCAGACCAAGGGGTAGGTTGGAGCCTTATCACACCATTTATACCAGCCTAAATCCTCCGGAGCTGTAATACCCTCTTTCTGCATTGTCTGCTGATCCGTTAGCCTGTCACTGAGCACCCTTATCTGACCCGTAAAACCATCACAGGGACTTGTGCTTAGAGGGCGATTCAGAAGCAGCCTGATTGAGAAGTCAATTGAAGCACAAACAGGCCAATCTGGGCTTCAAGAAAGGAGTAAATTCACTCTTTTTCCCAGTGAAAGAAATGTCTGAGGGGATTATAAAAAGTTAAAATGCCAGTGCTTATCTGCACACAAAGCAATCGGAGTGTCTCTTCCTTGTGATAGATGAGAAGAGTGGGCCAGATGTCACTGAGGTATTAGCACAGAGCTTGTTATCTTGGTACAGGCTTTCTTAAAACAGTGGAGTGATTCTAGTGCAACAAGATGCTCCTTCTCTGCTAGCGAGAGCAGCAACATTGCTCTATTGCCTCAGCGAAGCCCACGTAAACCCTGGGAAGGTGGAAACCAGAGTGAAAGCATCTTGCACAAATGTCTCTGGGTGTCTGAGGTGTTGGGGACTCCAGTGAGGCCATCAGAGGTTCCTAAAAGTGGAACAACCAGGCACCATTCCCCTTGAAGATAAAGTCACAGGATCCTTGCTCCTTTTTCAAGATATGCCAAAGAACAGTGTGTACCCGCTGGTTAATTCCTGGGTTCTCTTCAGCTAGCTGGCATTTGTGCCTGAAGAACCACCCAGCACATCTATATCTTCAGTGAATAAATAGAGTCTTGTGGGGCTGGGAAGTCATCTTCCCACCTGCACTAAATTTTCATTAGGCGAGGGAGCTGCAGTGGGAGAGAAACAGCTGCAATAAATTGTGGTCTGAGTTTGGGACCTGCTGCAAGCTGAGCTTTTCCACCTGCAAAATTTGCCCCTGCAGCACCTGGGCACTTGCTTCTTTCAACTTCTAGTGGCCATGATAGACTAGCCAAGAGAATTCCCTCTGGCAACATGCCAGAGCCCGCTCTAAGCTGCTGTGCATGGGGTGGGGAGGGCGACTCAGCCTCTTATCACAGGGCAAAGTGTGAGATGCCGTCTCCTCTGCCCTGGGTTTTTAATTAAGATAATTCTGTAGCTTAAAGTGCTCCTGCTGCACGCCAGGTCACTTTTGCACTAATGTTCAGTGGCACGGGAAAGCCTTGAAGATGCAAGCCAGGCACGAAGAGTCTGTGCAGCTGTGGATAAATAGCGTTGTTATAATTGGGAAGGATTAAAGGGTTGAGCTAATAGTAAACTTCTTTAATGAAAAAACTGTGGGTTGTAGACGGGGATTTGTCTCCGTGAACTTGTCTGCTGACCCTGGGTTAAAGTTCAGAGGGCAATGCAACAGTAGCTGTGCGAAAAATAAACAGCGAGCAGGGCTGTGTATGTTAAATGCGTGATGTTAATAGTGACGAGTGAATAGGGAGTTAAATTTAAGTCCCAAGCAGGGGAAGAGCAACTGCCCCACAGCGTGAGCTGCCACAGGAGACGACGAAGAACCTATTCTCACAGAGGAAATAAGAGCCTCGTTCATTTATGGGGCTTTGGCCGACATTTCAAGACCACCCTGCTGGAGGTGGCCGCACCTCAGCAGCGTGTATGGAAGTCCCAAACACAAGGAGGAAGGAGCGTGAGAGCGACGTCTCGGACTGTCCGGAGTCAGCAGACATCTCGGCCAAAAGCCATGAGAGAAACAGCACCTGCCCCTGGGAGAAGGGGGACAGCAGAGACAACTGCCTGTGATCAAGAGTGCGAGCTGCGTTGGGATCAGAACTGTCGCCCTGCACAAGTGGCTCTCACCTGCCTGTGACAGACACCTGAAGGGCCTGTCTCTTTATTGAGCATTTGGGCAACTCTTGTCTCCGGTGTGCCGTGCCAGTGAAGTCCAGTGGAATGGGAACGCCGTCTGCTGTGTTACCTGGCTGCAGATGGACTTTTCTCTCTTCCTAGCAGAAGGCTCTGCACCCGCTTGTTGTGTAAGTAGGGCCTTGTGCTGGTGTCTGGGCCTAGGCGTCCCGTCCCAGGCTCCGTGCTGGGTGGAAGCTGCATTGCCCAGGGCAGTTTGTGAAATGCGTTGGGATTCCGGAGGTAAACGGCGCTTTAGAATCGCAAGATTAGCGCTGTCCCTAGTGCAGCGCTGTGGCTGGTGCGGGTACCCGGGGCCGGGCGTAGGACTGAGCCACGACATCGCCTGCCCACATACAGCACCAAATAGAGCTCTGGCTGTGACACGGGGGTCGCGTGGAGCACCGGTAAAACAGCTCTCCTGGCTCTTAGCGAGGAGTGGCGTTCTGATGCCATGTTAAGGATAATCCCCTTTGGACTGCTACAGACTAGGGACCGAATGGCTGGGCAGCAGTTCTGCAGAAAAGGACCTAGGGGTTACGGTGGACGAAAAGCTGAATATGAGTCAGCAGTGTGCCCTTGTTGCCAAGAAGGCTAATGGCATTTTGGGCTGTATAAGTAGGGGCATTGCCAGCAGATCGAGGGATGTGATCATTCCCCTCTACTCAGCACTGGTGAGGCCTCATTTGGAGTACTGTGTCCAGTTTTGGGCCCCACACTACAAGAAGGATGTGGATAAATTGGAGAGAGTCCAGTGGAGGGCAACAAAAATGATTAGGGGGCTGGAGCACATGACTTATGAGGAGAGGCTGAGGGAACTGGGATTGTTTAGCCTGCAGAAGAGAAGAATGAGGGGGGATTTGATAGCTGCTTTCAACTACCTGAAAGGGGCTTCCAAAGAGGATGGATCTAGACTGTTCTCAGTGGTAGAAGATGACAGAACAAGGAGTAATGGTCTCAAGTTGCAGAGGGGGAGGTTTAGGTTGGATATTAGGAAAAACTTTTTCACTAGTAGGATGGTGAAGCACTGGAATGGGTTACCTAGGGAGGTGGTGGAATCTCCTTCCTTAGAGGTTTTTAAGGTCAGGCTTGACAAAGCCCTGGCTGGGATGATTTAGTTGGGTTTGGTCCTGCTTTGAGCAGGGGGTTGGACTAGATACCTCCTGAGGTCCCTTCCAACCCTGAGATTCTATGGTTCTATGACTCCAGTCTGGTCTCTTGGGGTTTGACCAACACATGCTGCACAATCACTACCCAGCATTGCCGGAGACTGCTAATTGAGCATCAAAATAAAGGGAGCTGAGCCAATCTCTGCTCTTCCCACTGGTGCAAACGTGCTGGGTTTTGGTTGCCTAGTTCCACACTGAGTTTATAATCCAAGGCCCTCGAAGCAGGAAGCTCTGGGGCTCTTGGTCACAAGTTGCTGGGGGTGGAGGACTGCAGGAGAGGGGTGGGGTGGGGGTTTCCACCTGTAGTGTGCTCGGCTGGTCCTTGTGCTTCCCCTCTTCACCTGCACTGGGGAATTCCCCACCCCCAGGGTGGCTACAGATACTGGGATCAGCGCAGCCCCCTCCCTTCTCTTGGCCCCGGCAGCCAGAACCCTTTCCTCAGATTCTCCGCCCAGGCGGTGGGGGCAGGGTCCATTTCTTTCCGGGGTTAGAAATCAGTGGGAAGCTGTGCAGCTCTTAGCCACCTTGCTGTGCAGAGCAGCTAAGCCTGAGCCCGCTCTGGAGCGGAGGCGAGACTCGGGGAGGTGTCTGGGCTGAAGCCAGCCTGGACAGAGGCGGGTTCTGGGAGGGGTGTGCGAGGGGAAGTCCCTTGCGTGCAGGACAGAGGAGCAGCACCGCTATCGAAGGAGCGACCTCTCGCCACGTTCCCGCCCTGCAGGGAGGAATAACCCCCATTGGCACACGAGGAAGCTGAGGCACGGAGAGGTTGGGACTTGGCCATGGTCCCAGCAGAGCTGGGAACAGACCCCGGAGTCTCCTGATGGCCATTGCTCTGCCTGGACCCGAGCGGGCTGCGTAGCCCTGTGCTGTGCGCCCGGCCAGGCCAGGCTGGCAGTGCTGGCTCCAGGGAATGAAACGACTCTGATAGCTTTGTGCACTCAGTGCTGGGCGCCCAGGGCCCCGGCTAGAAGCACCTGTTGACGGGCTCATCCTGGCACAGACGGGTTCAGCATCATTGGCACTGGTCTCTTTTGTCGCGCTCCCCTTCCTTCACATCACACTCCTGTGGACAGCGTAACGTAAATCCACTGGGCTCCCGTCTGAAGCAGCTGGGCCTCTGCTAGCCCGTGGCACGTGGAGTCATCTGCTCCGGAATCCAGGGCCTCTGTTTGCTGCCGCGTGCTCGGCGTTCAGAATGCAGCACTCGCTGTGGTGCTGCTGCTGCTCCGTGTCCTGCTCTCTGGCTGCTGCCAGGGGATTAGAAAATCCCTTTCCATGTTCCTTTCGAGTGTGCAGGAGGTGGGAGAATTGACAAGAGGGCCGAGGAGAGCGGAGCTCTGGTAAGACAGGAGGGCTGGGCATCCCCCCCCCCCCTCGCTCCCCACGAGAGTAGCTCAGCACACAGCTGGGAGCTGATTTATAAGATAGAGGCGGAGAAGCGTGCAGGGAGAGAGACCGATTTATTGCACCTCGCTCTGGGTCGTGTTTTCTTGTCTCTGATTGTAAACAGACTTGACTAAAGAGGTAAATTGGAAGTTAATTAGAGGGAACATGATTGATGAGACACTTTGTGGTGATTTGGGAGGTGAGGGA
This sequence comes from Mauremys mutica, assembly GCF_020497125.1. Taxonomy (NCBI): domain Eukaryota; kingdom Metazoa; phylum Chordata; order Testudines; family Geoemydidae; genus Mauremys; species Mauremys mutica. The sequence goes on from NC_059084.1 coordinate 1,459,276, forward strand.
ACTTCTTACACTCAGAGCAGAAGGGGGGCAGGGGGCCTCTGCGGCTGGTGCGATGACTCCCCCCGCTCCCTCCCAGCACTGTAGCCCTTGTTCTTCTGAATCTCTTCCCGGACGAGAGGTTGGCAGTGTCACACACAGCAGGGCCCACCCAGCAGCAGCTGCCACGCAGACTGCTCTGGCCATGGAGTTGGGTGGCTGGGTTGGGATCTGTAGCCCTGGAGCTGGTGAAATTGCACTTGAGGCAGGGGAATAGTCTGCCCTCCTTGTCCCACCAGCTGGGGCCTGCTTGGGAAGAGCCCTTTGGGCCCCTGCATGCCCGTGCGAAAGGAAGGCTGGAGTTATCCCAGCCTGGCTTCCAGCCGCCTCCTGCTCCGGGGAGAAGGAATCTGCATTTGCAGAGCAGGGAGCTCAAAGCCCTTTACCAGCAATGAGGCCCTCACTAGACAGATAAGGTGTTGTCAGTAGCTGCTGGTGTGGTGCTCTGCTCTTGATCGATGATGAGAACAGTCGGCTGCGTGCGTGTTCCCTCTGTGCGCTGCCCCTGCTCTGCACAGGTAGCTGACACAGCAAACCCCGAGAGACCCCAAAGACCAGAGACTCTAGTAAGGTACAAAGGCACCTGGCCAGGTTTATTGTCAAACGAAGCACAGTAATAGTTTCCCATAGACTCTACAGGACATACTACGAATATGTGCCCCCGGCAATGGACCGGCTCAGTCAGTGGCGGGACTCTCCACTGCCCCTAGGCCTGACAAAGACGTGCACTTTGGGACCTACTTTTATACCGTTACAGGACAGATCACTCATCCCTCCTGATGTATTGAGGTACAGCCCCTTGGCCCATTGGGGGCCGTCTCCTCCTTTGATCATGTTGTTTCAAACAGAGCTATCCATCATACTGTCCTTTTGACTCTGTCTTTAAGATGCACCTGCCTGTTCCTCGTTATATCTGTGGAGTGTTCTGATGTCATCTTGGCACAAGTTCCTCTTATTGGCACTTACGTGTGGATGCACCTGCTTCTAGCAACCCTCTTCTCGCCAACTTCTGTGAGTGGGGCCTGCCTCTGGCTCACAGCCCAGCTCTTGCTTAGCAATGCCTGGAAGTACTTTGGTTCAGGCTTCAGACCTCAGACTGGGCCTCTGACATAAGAATTTGTTTCAGGGCCTCATCTTACTACAAGAGGGCTTAACTGCCCATGTCAGAGCACTGCCCAAAGGCCCCCGTGCCAGGGGCAGGTATGTATCCCATCTCACAGCACAGAGAGCTATGGGGATTTCGTCCTTTCCTTAGTCACCCACAGGCCCAAGCGGTGTGACCCAGACATGGGGTGGCCTGGTCAGTCTAGGCTAACGGGGCAGAGTCTGTCCTGCTGCAAGCAGTCTTCATGGTGCTTTGTGCATCATGTCACTCAGCTCCAAGCTGCACTGCCTGCCTCTTGGGGAGTCGGGGGGGCTCTGAACCAAATCCACCTCTTTTCTGGCTGCTGACGGCTTGAGGGGAAACAAGGGCTCTGCTGGCACAGATTGTCCCTGCCTCTTTCCACGGGGGTGGAGCACCCGCCATGCCAGCTGTCCCCAAGGAACCTATCGTAAGGGCTGGCTCTAGGGCCCGTTTCTTGATACGCTTCCCACTTCGACTCGAGTCTCATCTCACTCCGTTGGCGACAAGTCTTGGACTGGGCTGGAGTCCCCAGGCTTCCCATCCCTCGGCGATCTGGTTTCAGACCTGGCACCCAACTGAACTGGCTGCTGGTGCTGGCTGATCTCCTGCTGATGAAGATCAGATCCCCTGAGATCTGTCGGCATCAATACTGCTGACCTGCGAGGGCCTGTTGGTTCTGCTGAAGTCCCCAGCTAGGGGCTCTGCTTCTTCCTGTGTGAAGCCCAACTCGTGGCCGTGGGTGGGTGATCGTCTGCAGGCGGGACTCCTCTTGCCGTCGCCCCATTCAGGGTCGCTGGGAGGACTAGCCCAGAGGTCGGGGACGCAGTGCTGTCCCGGCCCCAGCTCCTGGCTCCCCCATGGCAGTGGCGTGACCTGCTCGCAGGGTGAATGAGGGGGAGATTCAGATGAGGGTTCGCTGGCAGCACATGCGAGACGGGGGGTGATCTTGGCCCCAGAGTCCAGCTCCGCGTGGCTGCCTGTAGAGCCCTGCCTGCCTGCTGACATCAACCGCCCTTCCGGGGCGTGCGACCTCCCTGGACACTTCTGTTCAATTCCGAATGTGCCGCGTCACACGAGATCGGTGTTCCCGGCGTGGCGCCCCCGCCTGCAGAGGGCATTACACTGGGGGCAGGGGAGAGTAGCTGCTTCCCCTGCCCTGCCCCAGCCCCATCGTGGCGGCTGTGGGGAGCCTGCTGTTGATTTTTTCTTTCTGCCTCATCTGCACTCAGGGCTTCAGACCCATCCTTAGCCAGACTCGGCTGCCACAGGAGCCGATGCAGGGCCTGAGTGTAGGCAACTGAAGCCATAAGGCCCTGCGTGCAAACGCTGCCGGGGCTGGGTGCAGCCCCTATGTGACAGCAACCCAGAAAGCAAGCGGCCGACGTTGGAACCCCCTGGGTCTCCCGCCAACCTTGGCGTCTGATAAGTGCTGGGTTAGAGCATCTCTCACAGAGCAACAGGACCAGATAATGGCGCCTGGAAAGACTTCAAATTGAAGCAACATAACCTCTCTGATTTCCTTGCAGGAGGGATCCCAGCAGAAGCTATGCGGGGGTCCCTGGTGTGCACAGAACAGGAATAGCCGTGTTCACTGGGTGCCCGGATGCATCTCCGGCTTGGCTCCCCCGAACAGCTTGTTAGCATCTCTAAATGGGGCGAGGTGAGTGCAAATCATGACTGAGGAATGTTTTCTGGCATCCTTGTACAGGGACCAAGGCAACACTAAATACAAAGAGACACTGTCAGAATTGAGAACCAAACCGTCTGACGTGCAAATACAGTCACTTACACCAGGGATTTTTCTAAGAGATCTTGGTTGCAGGAAACCTTATCATGAGCAGCAGTAAATAAACCAGAAAAGGCACTGGGGGGAGGGAGGAAGAGTCTTTTTGTGTTTGATTTTTGGCCATTAAAATCATGATCTGGAACATGAAACAGTCCTAGAAATGACACTGATACCCCATGACAGCCCTTTGTCTGCTGGGAAATTGACGGTGGGTTTTGGAGAAGAGGAAGAAGTTAAATGACAGAAAATGAACTTGAATCATTCCTAAAGAAATGCTGGTTCTTTTACCAAGGCCTCTTTGTCCGGAGGGTTCTAGGGTTTGGATAATCTTGCGCAGCAGGTGGGCTGCTCCAGTCAGATCTGTGAGACTTAGAGAAGCCCGTATGCCCAGAGTGGAGTGTGCTCCACCAGTGGTAAGACACTGTGTGATCCTCCCTTTACCTCAGTCTCTGTCAAGCTACCCGGGAACTTTCAGTTGGTTGGTCAGGGGCAGCTGTGAAAACTTTAATTTGGCTGCCTCTTTTCCTGGTGAATGTTCACGTAGCAAAGACATAATCTTTAAGGATCTGCTGGCTCTGGCCTTGAACCTGAAACTGTATCTCCACCACCTCAGGATGTGAGCACTTTGCAGAGTTCATGATTCTCTCTCGCCTCAGCCCTCTGAGGTAGAGAAGTATTAACAACATGCTGCAGATGGGAAATGAAGCTCCGAGAAAGTGACTTGTCCAAGGTCACACAAGGACACTAATAGAGCAGAGAATTTAACCCTGGTAGCCCGAGTCCCAGAGCAGGGCCTTAGTTATCAGCCCATCCTTCCTCTCGGTGCAGAAATACTGCAGGATTTATGGATTTCTTTTCGTTCAGGTCTCTATCAAGCACCTACTAGTGGTGAGGGCTCAGGACAATGCTCTTGGGTCCTTTCAAAGCTCAGAGTGACTCTAGAGAGCAGCCCTCCCCCTCCCCCTCTCCCGAGGAATAATGGGCACTTCTTGCATAAGCCAGCAACACGGGACTTTTCACTCCCTAGAACTCAAAAAGCTTGGTCCAGTTCTTTACACAGAGACCAACAGCCTCCTTCGGCACTGCACGTTTTCATGCATGGCAGATGACAGAACAAGGAGCAATGGTCTCACGTTGCAGTGAGGGAGGTTTAGGTTGGATATTAGGAAACACTGTTTCACTAGGAGGGTGGTGAAGCACTGGAATGGGTTCCCTAGGGAGGTGGTGGAATCTCCTTCCTTAGAGGTTTTTAAGGCCCGGCTTGACAAAGCCCTGGCTGGGATGATTTAGTTGGGGTTGGTCCTGCTTTGAGCAGGGGGTTGGACTAGATACCTCCTGAGGTCTCTTCCAACCCTGATATTCTATGATTCCCTACTCTTAACACTAGACCGTCATCCCCTGCTGAGGCAGTGCCCGCCCCCGACTGACACTGGAATCTGTGTTCTCCCAGACCCAGGTCCTACTCGCCTGTACTTTTCACGGAGTGCTTTGGACTGTGCTCTCTTGTCTGGCAGTACCCAGACGTGTTGACACAACCCTCCTTTGATTTTCTGATATCGCTTAAATCAGCCCTAAGCCGTCTCCATGGTGCTGTTATCATTGTCATAACCTGTTTGTGTAATAAAATATCTTATTTATAGATAGTGGTAATGTGCCTTCCTGCGATGCGCACAGGCCTTGGCAAATAATCGAATAGCACACGACAGTCACACTTCAGCTGTGAAAGGAACCTTTCCAACAGAGATTGTTGAGATTCAAAACAAGGACCAGGAACGGGTCCAGTATCAGTCCGAATGGTATTTATTCTGCCCAGGAAAAAAATGAACAAACCAATCCACCGTTCTAGGCATGGAGTGGAGAGGCAGAAGCTAACCTGAGCCCATGCTAACAGGGCCTGGGTCCACTTTAGTAGCTGGACTCTAAATGAGAGCCCTCTTCATGCCGTTAGAAGCTTTGTCTTCGGGGGCTTGAGGCCACTGGTAGGGAACGAGCATCTCGCTGGGCTGAGTTCTCAAGGCAATAGGCAGCATTTGACACCTGTTATTCCCGGCATCGAAGACCCAGCCGTGAGCAGTAGCTGCTGGGGGGTGAAAGGTTTGGGCCTCAGCCTGCTCTTTCCATTGCCACTGCGGACGGGTGAGCGGCGTGGGGAGGACGGCTGGGCAGGGAGTAACGGCTGCGGGAGGGGCCTGTATTGGGGACATACAGTGCGAACAAGGCGTTCAGTGAGGACTCGGTCAGGGTAATGCTCTCGCGGGAGCGGGGGAGGGGGCTGTTTTCACGTCGTTAGCTGGCGGCTGAGGATTGCTGAGAGCCCCTGAGCGGCCTGGCTGCATGGAAGTCACTACCCCTCCCGAGCCCTAGTTACTCGCATGCAAATGGAGCTGCGCCGGTCAACTCACGCTGAGGTTGTGGCCCCGCATGTGGACGGCATCGGGAAGGTGCTCCGTGTTTTTATTTATTGTCAAGCCCAGCGCATGGCATCGAATTCTCCTTCGGTTTTTTCTCCATTAACTTATAAATTATTTTGAAATCTGAATTTAAGAGTCAAAATTGTTGTCAGCACTTAGAGGCATAACAAATAAATCAGCTACTCGGTAAAGATGCGATTCCAGTTTTCCTCCTGCAATGAAATTTTGAGCAACACTGACAATGTGACGAAGTGGGGGATTGTCTTGGTTTCCAGTGGGTTGCACGCAGACGGGGTGGGACTCAGTGTCCCCGGGTGTTACGGGTTTAACGAGGGGAGGGGAGAGGGAGTTTGTGGTTACACAGGACCAGAGAGGGAACTTGGGACCCCGGCCAATGGCCTGGAGGATGGAGACCCCAGCGACTGGTGACCCAGAGACCCAGCTCAGTTGTCGCAGCCGGTTCTGACCAGTGGGAGGACAATGGGCTGCGGGGAGAGGACCCCGGTGACCTGACCAGCTGGTTCCAGCCAGAGGACAGAAGAGGGGAGGCCCAGGCATGGGATTTACAACCTTGTTTCCCTGGAGAGAAGACAATGGACAGAGGCAGGGCTTGGGGCCGGGGATATGGGAGGCCCAGCTGGGAAGCAGGGGGGCTCTGGGCTGGAGAGGGGGAGCAGGCAGAGCCCCCCTGGCTGCAGGGGAGACTGGGATGTGCTGGGCTGAGGGAGGCCAGGCCTGAGAGTTTCCTGTGCTGGGTTCAGTGCTCAAAAAACCCTCCTGTTTTACGCTGGCTGAGAGTCACTCTGGTCTAGAGAACACGGTTGCATCGTCCCCTTCGGAGGGTGGAGGCCCCGGGGGTCCAGAACGAGGGGACTCCCTGAGGGGGCCCACGGCAGAGACAGACGTGCTGAGGCTCAGAAAGGTGCGGCTCCAGGAGGTGGAGGGGCCTGACCCCGAGAGAGAGAGTGGACCCCCGAGAAGGGCTGTCGCACTGAAAGGGGCACCCCCCACGGACCGCACGGAACCAAGAGTGGGCACGATCTGTGAGTCCATGACAGACTGCAATAGGGGGAAAGACGCTGGAAGGATGAGCACAGCTTTGTCCGGTGTAAAAGGATGCTGTTGTGTGTTGCACCAAACAGAATTTCTGTTTCTTGTCCAGTTATAGTTGAGTTCAGTTGCAGGTAAAATGATTCCAAATATAAAAGTTTTCTATTTTATGTCCAAATATTTAGACTGTTTCAAATTCAGCTTCCAATTTTGCATGCTCACTTTTGCAAGCACAACTAAATGCAGATGCACACCAGTTCTACACATGCAAAGCTTTCAACTTCATATGAAAATTGTGCAGCTGGGAGCTTGGTTGTCTAATTTGCATATGTAAATGATTATTGATATTCATCCATTTTGCAGATGAGCACTTTGCAAGCAGAATCCATTGCACATGCAAAATTGGAAAGAGGGTGGGAAATCTGTCACTGAATGAAATAAGAAATGCTTCAGCCTTGAGAGTAGGCTGCAGCGGGTGTTCCATTATCACTAAGACCAGCCCTGAAAGAGTGCCCACGGGTTTGAAAAACAAAATACAGAATGTGCAAATAAAGGGCCCCTATTTGCACTGTGAATGCCAGTCCCCTGTGTCTGGCTGAGACAGGCATGGGGTTAAAGGAGAAAATCCTGCTCTCATTCATAGCTGGGTGACCTCATTGGCTTCAGCAGGGCTGTACCGGTGCAACAGGGGGCAGGGCCTGGTGCCATTCACCGGTGAGTTACGATCAGGGTGGAAAGGGAAATTTTGGACATGTGCACATGGTGCAAGGATGTCTGGCATCTTGCTGCAGGGCTGGTCACCCTGCTGCACGGAAGACTTATTGTCCGTTAATCATCATGCTGTGAAAATAGAAAATCATCTGGAAATGGAACTTAATTCAGGCTCTACATCTGGAGATGTTCCGAGCTTTAAGAGGAAATTCATGCTCTCATTGCTTCTTCATGGCATCATTTAAATATATTTGATTATGCAATAAAAGATCTTCGCAGATTCCAGCCATTTAACTGTGATTATACGACGTCAGTATCCAGATTCCTAAGAGAGACCATCAATACGTATGCTCCCTGCATGTCACTCAGCAGGTACGACCAGCCAGGTAAGAGAGAACACCTGGCCGGGCTGGGCTTTCAGTACCTCAGGACAAGGATTCCTACTGGTATTCAAGAGGAGAATGTTCACTTCCTGGGAGGCTTTAGCCATTACTGCAATTATAATCACAATATCTAGCTCATGTAAAGCGTGTCTCATCCTTTGATCTCAAAGTACTTTACAAAAGAGGTAAACATAATTATCCAGATTTTACAGATGGGGAAACGGAGGCACCGAGCGATGAAGTGGCTTTTCCAAGGGCACCCAGTAGGCCAGCAGGAGAGCTAGGACCAGAACCAGGTCTCCTGAGCCCCAGCCCATCGCTTTAGGCTATGCTGCCATGATTTAGTTAACTGCCGTATGCTTGTTACACACTGCTGGTTTCTTCTTCCAGTTGTACTTGGCTAAAGGCAACCAGTTCTCATGTCTCTGACTGTAAAGTGAGTTTTGCCAGGATTGGGGAGAACTTTTCCTCCATGTGCTACATTGCCCAGCTAGTTACTTGATTGTGGAGTATTCTCGCTGTCTTCTGGATCTCTGCCCACGTGGGGCAGGCTTCTGCTTTCGCTACACCCTGCCCTCCACCGCCGTATTCGGTGATCTGGTCAAGTGCAGCAAATGCTCCACTGACGTGGGATTCTATTGAAATGATTTAAAATTAGTGAGATTCCTGCGCAAGGAGACTGATGCAGCGGAGATGCCCTCACTTTTCTACAGTCAAGGCCTCCCTTGAAGTTAGGAGACAAGTGACTCTCCCAAGGTTTTGCCATAATCTGCTTAAAACTTTAAATCTCCCTAAACTTGCTCAGGCTGCTGCGCGGTTCCAAGAACCTATCCACCGGGAACTCCTTAAGCTTCGCCTTTGATGCTGCTGCACTTTTGATGTTACAAAGCAAGAACCTTCTGAACTGCAACCAGCTGTCTGAGCATCATAAGATACAAAACTACAACCTGGCCAGGATGATCAATTATTGCTCTTTATTCCTGCCCCCACTCTCCAAATCCTAGAGGGAGTAATGAACCTGAGTAGAGATCAATGCTATCTGCTCTGTCCTTATGGGAGATTTATTCTGACATGTGGAAAACATTGCAGAATGCAGAATTTTTTTAAACCTATTGATTTGTAATGTTGGTATTACACTGTCAGTAGTTACACGGTCTATAGTCTAGCACTTTTTTCAGCTGGACCTCCAGGGACCCTGCCTTCCAGGGTGGTAATATGAAAAATACTCTTGCCACTTCTGTGGGAGAAATCCCGCTGAGCGAAGGGTGAAGAAATACTGTTGTATTTTCAAGTCCAATTTAAAGAATCTCTTTGAAGAGTGGGGGGAGGTGTCTGTCATCTCTCAGCAATATCTGACATAATCTGATTCTGACTGTTTATCTAGAGAGGAAATGTCATTTGGATTCCTGTGCAGTGCACAGATACCATCAGAGGAGTGAAGACAGTAGCTGTGACTTAGAGAAGAAGCTTGGTATTTAGACGGGTGATATGTTGCCTGCGGGCTCCTATTTGTGTTTCTGTTACCTTTTTAGAGCAGGTCGACAGAAGTTATAGGTCGTGCCCTCTGAGTGGGCCTGATTCTGATCTGTTACACTGGTGGAATCTGGGAAAACTCCATTGATGTCAGTGGAATTATTCCTAGATTTACATGGGTGAAAATGAGATCAGAATCAGGCCTATTGTGTTAAATCATTTCCTGAACATCTTTTATAGCAAGAAAGTGCCACGGTGCAAAGTGTCTCTTCTCACTCACACAGGCCTTAGATTGTATCTGAGCCGTCTCGCGGCCATTATTCAGACAGCACCCCCACTGCTATTGATGGGAGCCTCGCCTGAGTGAGGATTTCAGGATCGTGCCCTTGCTGTCCCAGGCAGCACGATTACAATGCATTGCGCTAATCATTACAATAATCGTTATAAAACAGCAGTGCCAGAGCCATTGGCTCGTGCTCAGCCCCGGTGCTGGCTGGGATCACGCAGCATCCCCGTGGCTAAAGCAAACAGGGGTGTGTGAGCTATTGCCTAGTCTTTGTAAGAGTCTAATGCTGCCGGCTTCTTTTATTTCACTATAAATAATACATTTTCCATTGTGGGGGAGGGAAAATACATTCAAGGGGCCTGTCTTCCTATAAAATACCATAATGAAATCATCAAAATAGGATTTACTTAGATTATTGCTGCTAGGTAATATACAGTAGATCAAGAATACTTCCAGCCTTGTATTAGAGCCTATTAAGCTTTTTGTTATGAAGAGGAACTTGCTGGAGTTGAGATTTGTGACACACTTTCAAATTTCCATGAGAAATCCTTTCGTACAAAAAGCTGTGGGTGCTACCTGCAAACAGCCGCCAGTAATGCAGTGTTTAAAATCTCTCTTTGAGGGTATCGGCTTCCATGTGTTACTGTATTAACTGTAATAGATTGAGCCATGTCACTTAACCAGAAAATCAGGGAGATAAAAGAAGGTAGTCTAATTGGAAGTGTGTTCTCTCCCTCCCCTGCCACTGGAAAACAGAGGACGGGATTTATCTCAAATTTCCCAGAACGATTTCTCCTTCAGGCACAGCCCCACCATGGAAAACGTTACACCCAGCGGAGTAAGGAGGTTAGTAGCGTGTGCACATGCGCTTTTGATGGAACCTTTGGTAACCTTAGCTCTGGTGGGTGTGGCTGAGGACCCGGAAAGGACGTGGTCCTGGCCCGTGCTTCACTGTTGAGCAGGCTGGCGGGGAGTGGGGACTTAAGGAGCCTTTTCCCCAGCAGAGTCAGATCTTGCTACAATGCATTAGAAAGTGGAACGCGGTAGCAGGGCCCAGGTCCCCCTGTTTGGGGCTCGAGACAGGAGCTCTTGTTCTCCTCGTGCAGTAGTGGCGTGGTTCTCAACCTGTGCACTGCCAGGGGGCCGCAGACTACGTCTAAGGGCTCCACGCCAGACTGAGTCTGCAAACTGACTGAACAGACTTCAGCTATAGCTACAGACGATAGATTTCCAAAGGGGGCCGCACCTCCATGTGACATTTCCAGAGGGGTTTGCAGATGGAATGAAAGGTTGAGAACCAGTGCACTAGTGCCTGTTACCAGCAGCAGCAATGCTGAGTTTGCAGGCAGTGGCAGGGCCAGCAGAAGGCTCCCTAACCATGGGGGGGGGGGCACTGGTGCCTGAACATGCCCCCCAAGGCCCTGCCCCTGCAGCACCCCTTCTCCCCAAGGCCCTGCCCTTGGACCGCCCCTTCCCCGAAGCTCTGCTCCTCCCCAAGACCTCCCCCCATCCGCTCGCTCACCCGTATGGATGGTAAAAAGTGGGAGGGCAAGTGCCCCCGGCCCTCCTGTTCCGGCACCGCCGGATAGTGGTGCACACGCAGCAACGTGCTCCCTGAATCCACGGTGTCCTGGCAGCAGGATCTTGGGGAGAGTGACCGGAGCTGCTTCTCCTTGCTGCAGCAGCCAGGGCAGGATTTGGCTGTTAACAGGACAAGGGAGACAGTGGAGATGGGGTGAGTGCAGGCCCCTACCGAGAGAGGGAACTAAAACCTCTGGCCAAGCTTCTCACCCCATAGCACCTACAATTAGGCTCCTAAATCCATAGGGAGGCAACTTAAGGGCTTGACTAAACATTTGAAAGTGCTGAGAATCGAGCGGTTCCCACGGACTCCATGAAGCAGGATGCTAATTTAGGAGTCTAAATAAGGACTTGAGGCTAACCTGAGACCCGCAGGTTTGGGACTCCGGGGCTTCTGGGTGGAATGGCTTCCTGAGGCCTATAATGCTGAGAGGGCCTTGGGTAGTGTGATGTGAAGCAGTGCACAGAACTAGGCAGGTCTGATGCTCTTCTTGGGATAGTCCAGTGTTCTCATTAGGACTGTCTGTATATTATACTGGGCAAAGACAAATCTAACCTGGGCACGCAGGGAACTTCCCCTCCCAAGGAGGTTTGTGAGACTCAAATTGATTCATAGGAGAGCAGCACAAACCCCATTGCTTGGAACATGAAAATACATTAAAATATTCTAAACCCTTGAGTGCAAGTTAACCAGCCCTGCTGATTTTAAAATGTAGTTACCGAGAGACGCACCCCACCCATGTACTTATTCACTACACCACTATTGACGTGGACTCTTCATACATTCCAGGAGTGGTGTACCTGAGCCCACTTATCTCCTGATGCTTTAAAAACTCCCACAGCCCAATCTGGGTCTGTGGTGGTGATGTGATATGTATGTACCTCGTGATCCTTGTGTCACGCAGTGTGGGGAAGCCAGGGCCCTGCACCCCTCTTCCTGAGATTCACTGTGACTCTCAGCCAGCCAGTAAAACAGAAGGTTTATTAGATGACAGGAACACAGTCCCAAGCGGAGCGTGTAGGTACAACCAGAACCCCTCAATCAAGTCCTTCTGGGGGGTTCAGGGAGCTTAGACCCCAGCTTGGGGTTCCCTGCGTTGCACCCCCAGCCCCAGACTGAAAACAAAACCTCTTCCAGCAGCTCTCTTCCCCCTCCCCCTGCTCCTCCTTTCCTTTGTTCAGTCTCCTGGGCAGAAGGTGTCACTTTTCCCAACCCCCCTCCTGGCTCAGGTTACAGCTCAGGTAGCCTCCTTCAAGGGAAGTCCCCCATCCCCACTGTAACCCCCCTGCGACATTCCCAGGTCAAATCCGCCCTGCTTCCTGCTGCATCACAGGTTATAAGCGATACCTGTAATCCCTCATAACCCAAGCCTGACCCCAGATGTACAGTACCTTCCCTCTTAACTTGTGTATATTTAATTTTAAACATTAACTTTAATAATTTTTTAATCTGCTGTTTAAGATCATCCTGAGATGCTAGTAGAATGGAAACAGCCTTGTTATACGATTACATCATCTGTTACCTCCACCCCCCAATACTGAACAGAAATATTTATTGAACACATCTACCTTTTCTGCATTATTATTGATAATTCTACCATTTGCATCTTGTAATGCACCAATATAATTGCTAGGATTCTTTTTGTTCCTAAAATACTTTAATAATTCCTTATTTTCCTTAATGCTGCAGGGTGCAGATTTCTCTGTCCCTTTGCTTCCCGTATCAATTTTCTACACTCCCTACCTTCTCATTTATATTCATCTAGGCAAAACAATAACTACAGGCCTCCACTCTCTGCCTTGGTTTCTTCAACACTCTTGAGCGTTCTTTGGGATTTGGTCAGTCTCCTCAGGTTTCTAGCTTCCCCCCTGCGAGACCTTACTCCTCCCGCTCAGGAGGAGCGAATCTCCTCTTTGACCTGTACAGCCAGCCAGCTTCCCCCAGGTTGGACCCATACCACAGTCAAAGGGTTCCCCCTCCCTCAGGACTCCTCTCCATTTCTGTTTTTACAGGCCTGCACTAACACCTCTTTCCATTCGTCCCTCTCCCCTAGGGAAGCTGCGGCAGCCACCCTGTGTGCGGGGAGGCCAGGGCTGGTCTTTACCACCAGGCTGGTTAGACGCAGACCCCCAGGTGCCAGTCCCCGTCCTTGGCGCCGGTGAGGCAGGAGGAACACAGCGACGGCAGGTCAGAGTCCATAACATCACCCCCACTCCAGAGCTACACAGTGGGGTGACCAGATGTCCTGATTTTATAGGGACAGTCCCAACATTTGGGGCTTTTTCTTATAGGGGCTCCTGTTACCCCCCACCCCCTGTCCCGGTTTCTCACACGTGCTGCCAGGTCACCCTAGGACAAAGCCACATTGTCCCAGGCCGGGGTCCTGCCCCGGGCCCTCGAGGGGCAGAGGCTCCGATCTGCCGCCTGGGCTCGGGGGAGTTCAGGGCCAGGGCCCGGGGGGGGGCAGGGTTAGCCCCAGGCTGTCACGCGTGGCCGGGGCGCCCCCCGGTGTGTGTCCCTGGGCTGGGGCCGCGCTGCTGCACCGCCGGTTCGCTCCCCGCAGTCCCGGCCCGGGGAGGCTCCCGGGCGGGCGCTGAGGTCGGGTCCCGAGAGGTTCCCAGGACCCCCGCGGCGCCCCCGGCCCTTCCCGCGCGGCGCGGCGCCCGGGGCAGGGAGGGGGCGGGCGGGGGGGCGCTGTCCGCGGTGCTGCTCCGCGGGGGCGGAGTGGGGGCTGGAGACGCGCAAGGGGCCCCTGGCCCGGCCGGTGCACGGCGCAGCGCGGGGGCTCCGCACCCCGAGCCCCCCCGGGCAGGCAGCGCGGGGGGGTAAATCCGGACCCCCCCCCGGGCAGGCAGCGCCCCCCGCCCCCTCCCCGGTGCCTCGGAGCCCCCGGCCCGGCCCGGCCAATGAGACCCTGGGAAAAACTTTGATGCTAAATCAAGCGCTCGGATCCCTCCGCCGGCGGGGGGAGGCTCTGGGTGAGCCGCGGCGCCGCCACCGAGCGCGGAGCCTTCCGCGGCAGGGAAGAGTCCCGCAGTCTCCGGCAGCAGCGCGGGAGCAGCGCGGCACCGCGCCCCGGCGGCTCTGCGGAGGGGCCCGAGCCCATGTGAGCCGGGCAGGCGGACGGAGCCCGAGCACCATGGGGGCCCTGGGCCTGACCCTGGGGATCCTCCACTACCTGGGGCTCTACCTCCAGCTGGGCGCCCCGGCGCGGGCCCCCGCGGCCAACGGTGAGCCGGGGCCGGGCAGAGACCGGGCAGGGACCGGGGCCGGGCTGGGACCGGGCAGGGACCGGGACCGGGACCGGGCAGGGGCTGGGGCAGGGCTGGGACCGGACAGGGGCAGAGACCGGGCAGGGGCTGGGGCAGGGGCTGGGACCGGACAGGACAGGGGTGGGGACCGGGCAGGGACCGGGCAGGGGCTGGGGCCGGGCTGGGACCGGGCAGGGACCGGGCAGGGATGGGGACCGGGCAGGGGTTGGGGCAGGGACCGGGCAGGGGCTGGGACCGGGCTGGGACCGGGCAGGGGTGGGGACCGGGCAGGGCGGAGGCCAGGCGGGGGCAGCCTCCGGGGGCAGCGCGGGGCTTTGGAAACTTCTCCCCCCGGGGCGGGGGCGCTGAGTCCGGCCGGTTGGGCGAGCCGGGGCTCGCGGGGCTGCGAAGCGAGCTCGGGGCGCAGCCAGCCGGGCAGGGGGCTGCTGCGGAGCCGTGTGCGGGGCGCGGCCGGAGGTCCCGCTCCTCCCCTGCGTGCTGCGCCCCCGGCCCCGGCCGCCCGGCCCGGCCCGGCCCGGGCCCCCCCCCGGCGCCGTTCCGTGGCGCGGGGCAGCAGCGAGCGGAGCGGGTCCGCCTGTCCCGGGCTGGGCAGGGGCCGGGCGGAGCCCCGCCGGAGGCAGGCGGAGCTCCCGGGGAGCCCCGCTGTGGGTCAGGAGCAGCCGAGCGAGCCCGGAGAGACCCGGGTCCGGGACCGCCGGCGCGGGAGCTCGCGGGAGCCCCTGATCTGCCAGGAGTTTAGCGAGGAAAAGTTCGTGACCGGTCTCCGGGGCTCAGCTGCTGCCGCTTTGCAGCGCCCCCGGGGGGTCCGATGATCAGTGTCGCCTTGGCCACCTGGCCCCGTGTGTTCACACAGCCACGAGCCACGGCGAGCGCCCTCCCCGCTCCCCTGCCTGCCCTCGCTCCAGCTTCATCCGGATTCCCAAGCAGAGCAACCCCTGGCCTGGTTCCAGGAGCCGGAGCTGGAGCCTGGGGGAGCCCTTCTCGTGCACGGCTCCACCGTTAGGGTCTGGCTCCCATGAGAACTTCCCTCACCGGAGGAGGCGGGAAGGAGACACTCGCCTCTGGGTTCTCCTCCCTGTTGGAGCCAGGGCGCTGGATGTGTGTTACATCCCTCGCCCTTCTCTGGGGAAGACCAGGAGCTCACGGATCCGGCCACGGCAGGTGATGGTAGCCTGGTCTGTTAGCCTGGGTTAGTTATGGGAACCTCCATCAGAACCGGGAGCCCCCAGAGCGAAAGCCGGTCCCTGCGCTGAGGCGCTTCCAGTCTATGTAAGAGCCAGGTTCCATGCCTGCCTGGCGCTCAGGACCGGCTTGCTGCGCGGTGTATTGTTGCCGTGCCCTGCAGTCTAACAGGGATGAACAGCAATGGGTTGTCATGCGTCAGGACTAACCTGTCATTTGTGCTAGTGCCTGGGAAACCAGGTGCATTTCCTGGGGTTCTGACCTTCCCTGGCTGCTGTGGGAAGGGGGTGCTAGAGACAGAGATCTGCCTCCATTAGCTCCCACAGAAATTCAGCAATAGACAACTAAGCACTGAAATGGTTGCTGTAAAGAAAAAAGATCTGAGTGGGTGAGTGCATTTAGGAGCCTCGTTACAGGGCTTTGTACCATGGGCAGTTCCGCAGCAACTCACTTAATCACAATAGAAACCTTTATTAAGGATCCTGAAATGCAGTGAATAAGTGGGTCATGTATAATAAGCCATTTGTGTTCAGCAGGTGAATACCAATTTGATAAAAGCTGTGTGTGCTGCAAGCCTGGATAAATTGCTGTTTAGCAGATTGGAGATTGATCATTTCATTAGTCACTGGTACCACTTTCGCCAAGCAGCGGGAGAGGAGGGGAGAACAGAGCCCTGGAAGCCTCCCTGGAGTGAACAAGTGATCGGCAGGGCAGGGCAGGGCAGGGCTGGAACCGGGCATCAAGCAATTCAGGGGGCACGTCAGACTGGTTACTCCAGAAAACAACACCCTGGTGTGCTTTGTCCTAATTCCGGGCCTGATCCTCCACATGCCTGTTGACTTTGGCGGGTGCAAGCCGGGGCCATGTAGCCTCTTGGATTGAGAGGAATGGCTTCTGAGAAGTGCATCCGCCTCTGACCTAAGTGGAAGCACAAGAGGCTTTTGGAGGAGGGACCAGCAGCCTGAGTGCCCCTGTCTGCAGCTGAGAGTTTGCACCAGAACATGTGCTCTAGGGGATGCAATATTTTAATCCTGTCCCCAAAGGCATCAGCTGGGCGTTGGAATGAAAATGCACCATGCGCTCAGCAGGCTTCCGAGAGGTTTGTTATGAATGGTCTGTGACTGCAGCTCCTAGGTGTTACAGTAATACACACAATATGTCTTCCTTTACGGGGGTATGTGGGTACCTTAGTCCCCCCATCCTCCTCTGCATTGCAAGCCTGAGCAATGTGATCCCAGCCCACCTGGCTGAAAGAGGCTGTTCGGACCAAATCTCTTTCAAACTCCCTCTCCGTGCCCTCACCACAAAGGGTTTGCTTTGAGCTAGTTGTGCTCTGCCCCCCGAGCAGGGAGCCGCTACTGCATTGTACGTCCCTGTCACTCCTCCACAACCAGCACTGCCTCGCTCTTCCTCGGGCTACTTCCTTCAATTATTCATGCCCCCCGTTGCAGACAGTGTGCGCACGCTGGGCTGGTGCCATTGGTTTTCAAACGTGGGTTAGTCCCAGTCTGTCTGTGTGCACGGAGCCGAGAAGGAAAAGAGCCAGCTGGTAAACAGTGTGCGTTCCAGAGCAGGAGAATCCAGCCTTCTTCTTTGCATCAGCTGCAAATGTGAGTGTCTTACATCAATGAGCCAGTTAGTTTAATGGCTGAAGGATTAAGGGAGCTGTGCCCTGATTCCCCACGGTGCTGCCCTTCTCCTTTGTCGCACACACCAATGATTATTCTAGCAATTACTTTCAGAAACACTCTGCATTCTTCGGGATTTTTTTCAAGCTTCCTGGAGGGAATTCTCCATCCGATGTGTTTTTCCTGCTGCTTCTCATGCAGTCGTTCAAGACAATTACTTCTGACATCCCTTCCCCATCAAATGTCGGTGCTTATCTTTCCCTGGAAGAAGGCTGACATATGATGGGCAAGACAGTGGGAATTATCACATTAGGACAATGACAGCTAATTGTCATTTAAAAATTCTCCACGAACCAGGCAGCAAATCACCTAGAGCAATGGGTGCCGTTCCCAAGAATCTGGGAATCATGAGGCAGAAAGGGCTGGGACCTTGATTTAACCAGGAGCTTGAAACTCCCTGCTTCCTTCTGCATTGTCTCGGTAGTGCTCCTCTTTCAGGTTGGTGTGGTTTGGGTGGTGACTGGGGCAGGCGGCTCTCTCACTCTGGCCTAGTCCAGGTTCTCTCCGGTCACATCCCTGGGGGTGGAAGAACCTTTGCTGCTGCTGTTTGGTGCAGCCTCTCCCTGAGCCTGGATAATGTGCCCCTTTCCAAACCCAGACCACAGCCACCTCCTCTGGCTTGAATTTGGCCTTCACCGAAGTTCTAGTTTTTATCTTCCTCTCCCGTTCCCAGCAGCCCTTGGGTAATGCTCTGTGCTGTGCAGCACGCGGAGGCGAAGGTTGTGATAATGGTCCTTGGTCACTGGACTCACTAGGGCAGAATAGACTAGGCCAGTGGTTTCTGGTCCTTCCTTTCATGCTGACTTAGTTCTGGTCCTTCCTGGACAGGCACGTGCCCCCTCAGCCAGCTGCACGGACTGACATAGGATGGCACGTGTTGTTTCCTTTCCCATCACCAGGCTTCTTGGAGCGCCTAGTGACACTGAATGTGGCCAGGTCCTGGGGACAGGACGCAGCAGGAACTGGCAGAACCAGAGGAGCCACGAGCAGCGCTCTCTCAAGTGGCTGTTGATGCCTTGTTTATTTTGGGTGCCCAGCTTGAGATGACGTGGCCCTGGCTTTCTTCCCCCACCACTCCGCTGGGAATAATGTGGAGCTGCAGGTGCTCAACCTCCATGAAAACCAGGCCATGGTGTCTCCAGCTGAGCTTCCAAATCTGAGGCAGCTTCTGGCGCTTTGGCTGGAGGAGTCTTGCCAGGAGCCCCTCAAGAGTCACTGGTAGAGTTTTCAGAACAGCCCCAGGAGTCCTGGTGCCCCGTTTTCTGCTCTAACTGCTTCTCCTCTGTTCTTTCTGGAAGCAAACGGTGGGAGAGACGGGAGTGTGACCCCAAACTAATTCACAGTCAGGCTGCTGGGTGTCTCTTTCCTTGAAGTGTCACCTCTTGGGAGTGGCCTGAAACGGGGGACAGGGACGATTTCTGCCATGCATTCCTTCCCTTGCAATGGTGAAGCCTCCCATGGGGACAAGAGGCCTTTTCCTCTGTGTGGGAACAGTGAACTGTTAGAAATACACACCAGTTCGGGGTAATTCCAGCTCCCTGGCAAGGTAAGCTCTGGCCCTGGTCAAAATCCCCACGTTAGTTGCATTTTTTTGGTTTTGTGTAACATATCACAAGATCCTCCCCTTGCTGTATCAGTGGGAGTTTTGCCATTGACTGTGATGGGAGCAGGATTCGGCCCTATGTTAGTAAGGCATTTGGGGAGCTTTCTGGGTGTAAGGTGTGCTCCACAGCTGAGATTCTGTGGTTTTCTCTGGGGGCTTAGTGCTGATTTCAAGATTTGCTCTGTGTGTGTGTGTGTGTGTGTGTGTGTGTAGCCTTACACATCATGCTATTAATGAAGCGAGTGACTTACAGATCACTGAGCAAGGACTTCTGCACAGGGACAAAGGAGAAAGATACCTTCTGTTTAAGCATCTGTATCTGGTCGCTTTCGGAGCTGAATCGCCTTTGCCACTCTCACAGCTGTTGGTGCCCCGTCAGCTCACGCCTGTGACATAGGAAGTCATGGTGCTATGTTTGAGCATCAGGCTTTGGTGCTGTGATGCATTCTTGATGACCTAGCATCAGCGTTCCCCGGAAGCAGGCTCATTAAAAACAGATTCATTCCGAGATTCTCAGGGCAGACAGCACCATTGTGATAATCTAGTGTGCCCTGCACAATGCTGGCCAGAGAACCTCGCCCAGCCGTTTAGGAGAGAGCACGGGCACAACATGCTGAGTGTATGTGGAGAAACGGCCCTAGTTCAGATACCCTGGGTGCATTCTGGCATCAGAACTGCACTCAGCCCTGACCCCACTTCCATCCCTTGGTCCGTGGAGAGAGGCATGAAGCAGGAGCGAGCAGCGTCTGCGCAGGCTAGAGGGTTAATTGAAATTCACAGCAGAAATGGGGATGCATTGCTTTAAATGTGCGGTACCCCCCTCTGCACACACACACACACACCTGCCTGAGCGCCCTGGCTCGTCCTTTTGCTCGTTACTGCCCTGTGGTTTATGCTAGCGATGGCCTGGCACCCAGCCCGCGAGGTGTCTGCCCCCAGGAAGCGGAGGCCATCTCTAGCCAGAGAGAAGGGAGTCCAAGGCCTGGTTCCCATGGCAGAGCCGTAGGAGGCATGTGGCTCACTGTGTGCTGTATCTACTCCTTTTGCAGCCCCCCGGGGTTCACAGACACAGCGCTGGGAGCGTTGGCTGTGGAATCAGTCCTGCTCCTCAGGACGTCAAGGCAGTTTTGCCATCGGCATTAATGGGAGTCGGAGCAGGGGCTCTGAGACCAGCTCCTGGGAGTGATGAGTGGTCGCCTCTGCCCCGGCCACACTGGGGCTGCAGGTGAACACAGCTCGTCAGGATCAGGCTCGCTGTGCACAGACGGGAGCAGGGGAGTGGCAGCGACAAACTCATGGGATTCCCACTGTCAGAGTTTGGTATGTGCCCGGTAGCTTCAGGGGTACTTTGAAGAATATCGAGGGGGGGGGGAGAAAAGGGGGCTGGGCGCAGAACCTGAGCCATGTAATAATGAATTTATCATGCGCCTTTGAGCACCTGGCCTCTGCTTGCTGATGCTCCCCCGAGCTGCCAGCTAATGGCTCCAGCCCAGGAGAAGCTGCAAATCACCAGTTTTAAAAAAAAATAAATCCGGCTGCCAGACAGATGTTTCCTCCGCCCTCCAAACATGGCAATTCTCCCCCAGTGTTACCCAGGTTATGGGGCAAGATACAGGCCTGGGCCACTGGGCATGAGATTGTCCCAGCTTTAGATTGATAAGATGGGTGCTTGGGGGGATAGGGGTTGCTTGAGGGGGATTCGGGGTGGGTTAATTTAAAATACAAGTGCTACAATTTGAGGCATGTTGAGAGCTGGTGCGTGACTGTACATCACCGTCTATGTAACATCCCATCAGGCTGTCAGGAGGTGATGGGAGAAGAAAGCTCCACTGGGTCTGCAGAACTAGCTGTTTGCTTGTGGTGGTTTAAACCCCAGCTCCCCCTACGATGGCACACAACTCACAAGCCCGGTGGGTGCCAGGCGTTGGCTTCCAGGTCTCTGGTGAGAAGCGTGGCACGTCATGACACAGCTGTGCGGTCCATGCTGCAGTACAGCTGCTGTGATGTAGGGTTGTCTCGCGCGCTAGGGAGTGTGCGGTGAATCAGGATTGGCTCAGGTGTCTCCAGCGCAGCAGCAGCTGATTGGGCCTGGCAGAGCTGACGGCCGAGGGGAAGAGCAATGAGGTTTGTACGCTGGGTAAGGGCTTGTCTACGGACTGAGAAGTGTGGGGAGAAATCCCCCATCGGGAGTTTGGGGATGGCCCTGGAGGGAGCTCCAGGCTCCTTACCAGCTCCTGCCTTGACTCCAGCACTCCTGCGCCATGCCAGGGAGAGCAGACCCAAGGAGCCGGTTCTCCAATGAAACACCCAGGACTCTCCATGGCGCAGTCCGGTCCCAGCCTCTCTCCCCCACTCGCGTTCTGTCTCCTTCCAGCACTCCGGGCTGGGAGCGGCAGAGGCTCCTCTCGCGGGCCTGGCGAGCTCAGTGGCGCAGGCTGGAAGTGATCTGCACCGGGGTGGGGGAGAGGAGAAATTTGACCAGCCAGGACTTGGAACAGATGGGTGAAGTCAGAGGGGCTAGCGACTGTGGTTAGTTTTAACTAGACGGGCCCTGGCAATTCCTGCAGGCTGCTCACGTGATGGTACTGGGTGTGTGTGCGAGTAACGTGTAAACACGCACACACACGTGCGTGCACACACTGCTGTGGAAGCCAGAGCCCCTGACCCCTCTCTGCAGAGAAGCTCTGGCGCTCCTCCTGCATGTGAGGGACGCGAGCTTCTCCCCAGCCCTGGGCATGGGCCAGAGGGGCGAAGGGGCTGAACTGCGAGGTGATGGCATCAGGCCTTGGCTGGCCATGAGGCAGGGCTGGGGAGGTGTCCCAGGACTACTGGGAAGTTGTAAATTAAAGCAGGCGCCTTCCAGGGGTAGATCCCAGGTAGACATTTTCCAAAGGGCTGAAGTGGTGAAGTAGCCTAAACCCCACTGATTTCTGGGAGACCCAGGCCTCCGAGTGCCCCAGTCACTTTCCCAACCGGGACGTAGGCTCCCAACTCTCTAGGCAGGGTGGGCGATTTTACCCTAGGTGCTTGCTCAGCCCTCAGCCGCGTGAGCTGCCTCCCGACCACGTCCGGCTGCGTGCGCTGGCTCACACATAGCATTGCCGGGAAACTTGGTCCTAAACACCTGGCCCTAACTCTGCCCTCGTTTGGCCCCTGCCACCCCAGCAGCAGGCAGAACACGGCCGCTCTGGGACGCAGGCCCGGGGGAAGGTGGGGCCGGCCGGGAGCAGTGCTCATTGAGCTATTGATGGGCCAGCACCTGGTCAATGGTACCGCCCAGCCACAGCAGGCTTCCCAGGGTGCATTCGCATGGCCCTTGGTGGTGCTGGCTGGCTGGGAGGTATAATTAAATTGCAGAATCCCAGCTTTGCTTCCTAACCCCAGCTGGGAGGAGGCTCAGCCATTGTGGGACTGAGCCGTTTGCTCCTGGCTGGTGTGACGTGGCTGCGGAGCCCGGGACGGGGAATAGCTTCGTGTACAAGTGAGGCTGAGCTGGCAATTAGTTCTATGAGCACCTTGACTCACTGAACCATAATAAACTGTGAATTATGACAAGGAGTTCTGTGAAAGGAAAGAATAAGCCACCTTCAATCACAGCCCAGCACATAATGACAGAGATCAGCGGTACAGAATGGACGGAGAAATTAGAGAACTACTGATACAAAGTCCCGCTCCACCTTTCTTTGTGTCTCCCCGCTCTTCCTCTCCCTTCCTGGGAGCAGCCTGCCTGCCTCCCTGGCTCCCTCCCCTTCCTTTCCAGATACCTTTCCTGCCTCTGCGTCTCCAGCTCTGTCTACACGTGATTCCTTCGTGGGTCCTGCTAATGACACGCTCAAGGATGTCAGCCTTGAACCTTCTCTCTGAGTGGCCAGGCACCTGCCTTGTGCTTTTCCCTGCAAACCCGTCAGTGGCGCTGCCTGTGCTGCGGGAGTCAAAGGCCCGTTCGTTTCATTCAAGCCCCCTGTTGTTAGGGCGGGTGGCAGGTGCTCTGTGCCGCATGTTGCCATCAGCCGCCTGAGCCAGGGAGCAGCTTTTATCATCCCAACGTGGACAAATACAATTCCCCAGCTCCAGGGCTGGTTGTAAGTTCTCACTGCAAGTGCAAGCGACCAGAGCTCAGAGGCCTTAGTGTCAGGCTCAGCTTTGTTGTTATTTAGCCTGCAAAGAGCCTGTCTCGTGATCCTTTTTCTTCTCCAAATTCCCACTGACTCCTGTAGGGCCAGGATTTCACCCCTGATATTCACAAGTGCTGAGCACCTGCAGCTCCATGTCCATCTGTACGACTTGCAGGGACTCAGCACCGCTGGAGAGCTGACCCCGAGCCTACGTAGTGGGCACTGGCGGCTTTGGGCATTTCAGAAAACAGCCACACGGATCTGTGTAAAACACCCAGTTCCCTGTACAACCATCACACTTCCTCAGGGGTGGAGCCAAGTCACCATGCTACTGGTCCGCTCAGGAGGAGGTTTCCATTGCAAACTGGATACAGCTCCAGAGGAGAAGCTTTTGGCTCATGTACATGTAGCAAGATGCCTATGATTGACTAGAGTTAATAATGGTTCATTGGGGTAAATAATTCACAGGCAAGCTAAAGCTCTAACGAAGTAATTAATATGCCTTTTGCAAATGTCCAATACAGAAGCGCTGAGCCACCAGCAGGATGGGCACAGGCACAGGCTAAGCGATGGGCACACACTGGAATCCCCAGTTCATGGTGCGCAGGCCAGCACGCTGCTGTCCGATGTCACAGACCCGGCCTGGGTTGAAGCCGAGCACTGAGAATTGAAAGATCTCCAGCGGGAGGCCCCTGCTCTCCCATTGCAGGGTATGAGTAGCTCAGGCTAATGTGGAGGGGATTCCAGGGAAGGGCACAGATGGGGCAGGGCCCTGGTTCTGTCTTCAGAAGCCACCCACTCCCCACAAAGCTTGTTCTCAGTAATACAGACAAAGCCATTTGATTGCTCCGTGCACTAGCGAGCCTCTGTGCATCTCTGAGCATTGGCTCCTCTGCTCTCCCCCATTAGAAACAAACAGATTGCGCCTGCCGTGTGCTTCTCTGTCCGAGCCGGACTGGCCACCGGCTGCCTGGGGAGCCGTGTTGATCTCGGCAACAAGGCTAGCTGCTCCCACCCCAGGCTCCGGAGAGGGAAGAGGCAGAGGAGACAGTGAACTGGATTTGTTTCCAGCTCAGCACGTTGAATCTCTGCCCCCAGTTGATCTGTTGCAAATGCCAAGTGGGCAGGAATCAGAGCCGGTTCCAGCCAGGCCGGGACGCCTTGATCGGGAGAGTTTTTCTGTAGACCTGGGCCTGGCTGCGGGGTTTATTGTTAGGGTGAAAAGAGGCTGTGTCTGCACAGTGGTGAGTTTGGTGATTTCAGGCAAGGCCCTGGCATTGCAGGGGCTCACCTGTCTCTTGGATCATCCCCTCTCTGCAGATGCTGGTGGACTCCAGTTATCGCTGATTAAACCCACCTGTGTTGGCTGAAATCAGCCGCCCGGCTGCGCAGCAGCTCTGCCCGTCTGCTGCTGAAGTCCTGCACGCGCTGCTCCCTCCGCCCTGCTGCTGCGCTTGGCTTTTGTTCGGCACCATCCTCCCCAGCCTCTTGCTCCTGGGATTTCCAGTATCCCTCACGCCCTGGCGTCCCCGCTCCCTTGGCTTGGATCGTGGCAGACTGTGCCCCTGGATGGGTTAGTATTAGGGCCGTGTCGATAGTTTTCTCCCTCCCTGGGCCTGCTTGCAGGACCCCTGTGAGTAGGAGGCCCCCCAGTAAGAATCTCCTCCCCATCCCCCGGAGCCTGTCCAGCTGTATGGTATGAAATCCCACTGGGGAAGCTGCTCAACGAGCACAATCCTGCAAGTGCCAGAGTGGTTTTTCCCCCTTAAGTCTCCCTAGGTTTGTAATTCGCCTGCTGTCCCCGTCGATGTCCCTGCAGCAGCTGAGAATGCTCCTTCCTCTGCTGCGGCATCCCAGCCACTGCCTTCCGCTCCGTGCACGAGGAAGGGGTGGGGGGCTGGGAGTCCCTGTCTCTCACCCACTCGCCCCCCGGGGACTGAAGCCCCCAGGCAGGGGGGGTTGTATCTTTCTGCTTGGGTCCATTAGCGATAAACCTGCCTAGTGGACCTGAGTCCATCTGTTTACAAGTCTATGGAACAAACCCCCCACCTTGAGCTCTCCAAGTATCGCCCCGTCCCTCTTTTGTCTCTGAGCTCATTGACCCTGCTGTTCACTGGCACTGTCTGGGGTTCCTCTCCGGCCTGGTTTCCGCCGCTCGCACTCCACTGGGGCCGCTCTCCCCAGAGTCCTTTTCCTAGCCAAATCGCAGAGCCAGTGCTGGACCCACATACCCGCCTGTCAGCTGCCTTCAATGCCATTGGCCAGGCGCTTCTTGCAATCTGGTGCTCTTCTGGCTTCCCTGGCTCTGTCCTCTCTCTAATCGCTCCTTCAGCAGATCCTCCTCTTCCCCCTCCAGCTGTCAGAGGGGCTCCACAGGGCTCGGTCTTCGGTCCTCTCCTCGTCTCCCATTTGCACCTTCTCTCTGGGTGATCTCATCCACAAACACAACTTCAGCGACCATCTCTCCACTGATGCTCCATAGACCTACCTCTGTACTCCAGACCTGTCACCTTCTGTCCCTCTAAACCAGAGCTCCCAATCTTCCGCCGCAAAGCCCTGCCTGCTGCCTCTTTTCTCCACTGTCCTGCCTGTCACTCAGACTTCTCGCTAGGGCGGCAGGCTGTGTCTAAGCCTTGCTGGCTCTTCCTGCATACTGGCTCTCAGGAACGCCCCTCCCCATCCCTCCACACAGTTACATGCTCTCCTCGTCTTGTGTCACAATCACTGGGCATGTTTCTCTCTGGCCTTGGCACATGCAGTCTTGCCCTGCTCGTCTCCTTTCAGATTGCTGCTGCAACGATCATGTTCCTCACCCGTCACCCCTCTCTCTGCATCCCTCCACTGCTCCCCTTCTCTGCTGTACTGAACATAAGCTGCCCCCGCCCCCCTCGCTGGTCACAGTGTGAGAAGGCAGCTGGCTGAGAACGCCTGCCATCATAGACCTCACCCAGCATGGGCCCTAGGAGTCTTCTGGAGCTGGAACTGTATCTTCTGAGGTGCCACCGCTGCAAAATGGTATCCAGAGAAGGAGGCTACACCTTGCTGCATTTTCTCAAGTATCTAGGGAGTCCAGGCACCAGATGGGAGGTTAATTTGTGAAATGTGATGCTTCCAGAAGGGTTGTTAATGATGAGAAGGAATGTTATTTAATGCATGAAAAACTTCTAGGCCCAAATTGTTAGAAAAGGACACATGTGGCTGTGGCAAATGCAGGCGCTGTGAGCGGCTGGGTGTTCATCTGCACAAGCATTTACTGCAGTTGCGACTAGAGCCATACAACTTTTGTTCTGTGAATAGTAAATTCACTGAAAAATACGCTTTCCGGGCACTGAAACTTGGTGCATTCAGGCAGAATTGGGTGAATAGTTTTGGCTGAAAAAACCTGACCACCAGAGGTTTGGAACTGTGGCTTTGATTTGCTGTTCCAGGCATTTTATTCCCCTGAACATTTTTTTTTTTCATTTCATGGTGGGGAAAAAAAAATTCAGCGTTGGTTTGAACCGAACGGACTGTCTTTGGATTTGTCAGTTTGTCACCCAGCTGAAACAACCGGGCTCAGCAATAATTGTACCAACTGCATCCACCCTGCCAGGGCCACTTGGCTGTTGGGGGAGGGGTTCCCGCTGGCCTCCTGTGGCTGATAATGGCCACTTGGAAAAGTCCTTTGCCTTCTAGGAAGCTCCAGTAGAAGCCTGGCCTCTGTTCGTTCCTCTGACGCACGCCCAGGAGCAGCTTGCGTTCTGTTTCAGTTTCGCCTGCTTGTCGCTTTGCTCCGGAGTGCAGGGGATTGACCTGACTTTGAGCGTAGGGTGCACGCGACTTACAGGTTTGAACGTGTAAATTAGGGCCTCACACTTGGTGGCGAGATCGTCCCTCCCCCAGCTGGGAGGCTGAATGTGAGCGCTGGTTCGGTCTGTGTGTGTAGGGCTGTCAGTGGCCAGCGGGCCGATGTCACATGCGTATTGCCTCCTGCAATGACCGAGAGGCTCCTTTGTAGAGCTCAGCATTGTCTTTACCTCCTGGACTAAACACTGAGACAGCGCCTGGAACAGCCATTGGGTGTCGGTACTTTCAGGAGGATTTCGCTCTGCCTTCTCTCCAGGGTATCCCACCGGTGGGAGGGACAATAGGTGACATGCAGGCACAGCACTTCAGGAAGCTGCAAACCCACCCTGCCCTCTCCCCTGGCTGCACTTATGCTGTGAGCTGAAAACCTGACCGGGAAAGCAGTGCTGAGAGAGAATGTGCCGGAGAGCGGCCCCTGGCACTGCCGGCTTAACGAGCTCTGCTAATGAGCCTCGAGATATTTGAGCCTCTTGGCGCTATTAGAGCCCTTGGAGTTTGTGTATTGGCACATAGCGAGGAGCCTCTGCCACGGGCCGGGCTGCCAGGCCAGGAGAGGCCCTGTTTGTTTCCTGCAGGAGAGACAATTACCGGGCACCAGCACAAGTTCGTTATTCACTTTCCGTCCGCTCCTCACCTGGTAGAGCAGCTAGGTGACGATGGCAAAGTCCTTTAGTTATGAGACTGTCCTGCCCTGGGCTGCTTCAGCCTGTGCTTTGTCAGCTTGGCAAAGGCAGGGCGCAAACGTCGCCCGAGCCATTGCGACAAGCCGAGGAGCCCGCGGCTGGTGCCCCAGCTGGTCCAGCGGGGATCTCGTTATCTCCAAAGGATGCTCTGTTATGCAGCCTGCCGCGGCTGTCACAGAGGAGCTGGCGTAGGGACTGGAAGCCGTCTCTGCTCTGGTAACCCCGTAATCACAATATTGGGTCCCCAGGCCTGCACACGTCTGGCAGCCCCAGGGGGCTGCTCCTGCTGATTGTTTAGGAGAAGAGCTCTGCCCACTCCCACACAGGGCGGCCGTGTGCCCAGCGCGTCGCAGAGCACAGGGCAGGCTCTGAGCTGTCGCCCGCCTGCGTCCTGGGAGCAGCTCCACGTTTACTCCTGTGCCGCTGAGAGCAGAACGGGGCCCACTGCTGCTGTGAGCTGGGTCCCCGGCCCAGTTCTGGCCGAGAGCCTGGCCTGGTCTCTGTGTCCCTCCTGCTCCCCCTTGAGCCCTCAGCAAGGGAGAGCTGGTGTCAGGTCCTTGTGCTCACCTGGAGTCCGGTCTAGCGGAGAGGCAAACCTGGCCTGGATTGCAGATCGCCCCAGGAACAGCCTGGGGGGCAGCCCCTGCAGGGAGAAGTGTGGCTAAGCACCTCCCAGCAAAGTGCGGGGCGGTTGGGCACGCCCTCCCTTTCTCCCCGGGGGGTCTCCTTCTGAGCGCCCGGCTGCGCTGAGCGACCCCGGTGGGTTGGTCTGTGCTGCCCTCCCCTGCCGGGACTCGGGCTGCGCGGCGGTGGGGAGATAGCGAGGCGACCAGTATATCTCAGGGTTATGACAGCCCCAGGCTGTCCCAGCAGGCGTTTTCAATTCCGTTTATCTGTGTTTCCCCATTGAGTTCATTTTATTTCCCCTGATTTTTGTTTCCTGGGAGATTTATCGATCCTGGTTTCCTCGGTTTATGACAGGCAGAGGCTATAAACCATCGGAGCACCGAGCCCGTTAAAGTCACTCTCTCCTTTGCCTGCTGGCTAAGAGAAGGCAGCACCAATGTCGGGCGGGAGAGCAAGGCGCAAAGGGACCAGGGCTCCAGAGCCAGCAGGCTGGGGCAGCTGCAGCGTGCTGGGCACTTCCAGATGTTGTCAGGGAAGGGCGTACGGCTCAGCATTTCTGGAGCACTTTGCAATGTCCGTGCACCATCCTCACCCGACGGGCCCGCCGAGCTCCTCAGGGAGAGCAGCCTTCCCCTCTCTGCCCCGTGGAGAGCAGGGGTAAGGGACCTGCTCCTGCCTGTGACCCTCCTTGTGAATGGGGCTACTCACAAGAGGAGGAGTGTAGCCCAAGGCTGCAGTGCGAGCTGGGGTTAGAGCACTGAGGTTCTGGCTCCCGCCACAAGCCAAGCCTGTGGATGCACAACCCCACGAGTCGAACATAGAAACCTTGGCCAGTAACTCCATCGGCTGTAAGGAACGGCACAAGTGTGGCCAGAGAGGGTCAGACCAAGGGTCCATCTAGCCCAGTATCCTCTGTTCCGACAGTGGCCAGTGCCAGGTGCCCCAGAGGGAATGAACAGACCAGGGAATCATCAAGTGATCCATCCCCTGTCGCCCATTCCCAGCTTCTGGCAGTCAGGGCAGCTGGAGCGTAACAGCCGGTTCTGCTTGTTGGTGACTGGCCCCTAGAGGGAGACAGTCGCACAGGCAAAGCCTCTACAGACTCATGCGGGACGGGAGCATTGGCCTGCATGGGTATCCCACTGAAAGTTTCCTTTTCTGCTCTGCCCTGGGCACAGGAGTCGGAGTCTGAGAAGGCAGGACCCTGCCATGTCTGTCCTCGGAAAACCTGCTCAGGCTGGAGTGAGCGCTCTGAGCAGCTACGGAGAATATGTGGGAGGAAACCAGGGAACTGTCGGTCTCAAACTATCAGTAGTTTTTAGGCCGGGGTGTCCAGCCCTTGTCTCCGCCTCTGGCCTGCCACTAGTGGCAGCACCGTTTGGAGAGTACATCGGCACCTGCCGTTTGTTACACTGCAGATGTTGTAGCTCCACTCTCTTAATAAATTTGCTTTCTCCATCTCTCTGTGAACACTTGTGCGATCAGTTTTCACCAGGCCAAATAGTCCTGGAAAATGAATTTTGTGCACAGACTTTTGTGGAAACTGAATTTTAGATTCACATGCACAAGTACTTGCACCTGGTCCTTGTGTAGGAGTGGCACAGGTTGGTCCCTGCTGAGCAGCACTGGAGTGAGCTGTTGATCCCAGGGGCAGGAAGCAAAGGCTTCGGGGGCTTTCCTATGAAGTGCTCCTGCTTTTCTCTCTCCTGCACCTTGCACTGTGTTTTTGGAGTGCTGGTCGGCACAGCAGGTTCAGTGCAGCCTGGAAGGGCTGTTGGAGAAAGAGTCCGCGCTGAATTGCTACAAAAGGCCCTCGCAGTCGTCCTGATCGTCTCCTCCGAAGGCTGCGCCACTATCAATCTTTCCTAGGATTTCCCTCCAGGGGGACCCCAAACTGTTTATCACTTTCCTGGGCCTTTCTCCAGCTCTTTGCCAGGTGCCAACTTCGCTGAAACCGACACCAATCAGAGGCAGTAACATCATAACCCTCATTAAATCAATTCTTTATTTTACCTCTGATAGCAGCTGCGTGATGTGATGTTCCTGCCCTTTGCTTCCTCGTCTACCACTTTGTGTAACTGGAACACTCCATGCGGTTCTTTTAGTTTACGTGTGTGTGTGTGTGTGTGTGTGTGTAGAATGCTGCAATCCATATTCACAAATGTTTGACTTTAAGGAGTTTGAGCTTGTGCCCTGTTCTGTTTCATGTTCCATGAACGTTGGAGCTTTTCATCTGAGGACCAGCTGTGCCATTCAGTGCAGACCCCTCTGCTCCCGTGTGAACGAGGGCCTTTGCACATGAATACAGGAAGTCACGAGCCACCCTTTGGGTTGGAAGTACTTGCACAATCAGTAGCAACCCCGTGTAATTTAACTGACCAGTCACACTGCAGATATCAGTCAGTTTATGACAGTCTGCAGGCAGAAATACATCTGAAGCTGGAATCGAACCGGCCAGGAGACGCATGCTCCCTAACAGGAGAGAGGGCCGAGTTTGTGAAATTGGTCAGTTGCTTCCTGGGAATAGTCAATCCTAATCCAGTGTCCTTGTGGTGTTCTGTATTTCCCATTGCGTTTCCGAGACACCCGTCCCTTCCAGTACCTACGTGGTCCATCTCCAGACCTGGGCCTGTGGGTGAAGCTCGTGCACACTCTGAATTAGAAGAGCAGAATCCTTCCTTGTCTGCGTCGGCTCATATATCTGTGGGCAGCTCGTCCACTGCTGGCAGGGTGGGACGGAGCCCTTGCCAGGCGTAGGGTTTGCAAGGGCACCTCTGCAGCCCGAGAGGCCGTGGCTTCTGTTATAGGAAGATCTATTTAGCGTCTTCCAATATTGCCGAAAGGTTAAATAGCAACTAATAGTTAAAAAGGCTCCAGTGAAATGTTCCTCTGAAAGGCAGGGATTGCAACCTCTGTGACTGATCCCGACCCCAAGCCCCCCTAGATTTTTTGGGGGGCAGCATGGGACTCTTGAATAGATGGATCCTTTGGACACAGCCTATTTTTATTTATTTTGTTCACCCCAAGAACTGCCCCCCAACTACCCCGCTAACCAAGGGGGACTTTAACCTACTGAGAACCATCTCCATTTTATACCACCGTCAGCAGAAGCCCTTATAGAACATGGCATCTGAATCCCAACTGCTTGCATTTGGTCTTGCAACACCACTGCAGTTTTTGAAGTGCTACTCTCTGCTGGTTGTACCTCCTGGGGATTGCAGTTCCACACTCTCTGCCCGCACCGGTTCCCAGTGAGGGTGGCTAGATAAAATATCACCTCTGTCACTGAGCCTTCGTCCCAAATTCCTCTCTCTGTCCATCACCTTATCACTCCTCTAACATCCGTGCTATTGCGCAGCCTTTCTTTCACTCACAGTGTCTCACTGTCCATCTATCAGCCAGACTAGCGCGCTCCGTCAGTCTCAAACGGAAAAGTCTTGATGTGCTGGGAGTTGGGTGGAGCGTCACTCCCCAGTGTTCTGCAAAGGGTAGAGCAGAGAAGCCCTGGGAGGGAAGACTGCATCCAGCCCACGCCTTTGGTGCCAGTTTCTTTGCAGTGGATTTTGTGTCATTGGGATGGGATACACAGGGGTGCTCTGGATGGGTCTGCGTGAAAGATGATTATCTCTAGCTGTTAGTAGAGTTTAGACTCAGACTTTGCTTTTAAATGTAATTTGACAAATGGCCTTTTTCAAATGGAAAGTATTAAAAATGTGAATTTCTCATTTCTGGAGTCCCCTTTGTGCCGGGCCTGGGCTCCTGCTCTTCTGAAATAGCGCCAGTTCTAGCAAAAAGCAATTCCAGAAAGAAGGCAACATGATTTCCAACCCGGCTGGTCTCTTGTGGAGTCTGTAATGAAATGTGAGAATTAGTGCAGTTAGTCAAGGCTTATGAGCAGTTTGGATTCCTCTGGCTATTTAGCTGTTAGCCATTTCCCTGAGCCGTCTGAGCAATAACACTGAATTTAAAGGGACCTACAGTTACTCTTGCTTTGCTTCCTTTGTTTATGCACCAGTGACATTTGTGATGCCAGCAGAGTTCTGAGGCGGGTGTTTGGTGAATTACTTGCTGTTGCAATGCCGATGCGGGGAGGGCACCAGGAAATATGGCAGCTCTTTGAGATTTTTCTAAAAGGACGGCTAGTGAGTTAGGTCCATGCTTTGCGAGCACTGCACGTGCAAACAACGCAGGCACAGCTTTGCACACACCGGGACTGCAGCTGAACACGTACACTTGATAGTTGTGTGAGCAAATGGCTCAGTGCCGTTGTTGGTGTGTTTACTGTACTTACCACGTTAGCTGTCTGTGGAAAGGAGCTGGCAGTGGGAGATGCGCATTTGCATGCACGCAAATCAGAGTGTAACATCAGTAACCGCACGGGGGTTTGGGTGTGAACAACAGCTGTGAGCTGGCCAGGGGGCCCTATTCTAGGTAGTGAGCCTCTGCCACCCACTGCGGGGACGCTGCCTGCTGTGACGTTCGGCCCCGGGACGCACTGCGCTTTCCCCAGACATTAGGCCACATCCTGCTCGTGTGACAATAGTAATTTTCATGGCAACGAGCTTAGGATCTAATGAGCAGAGACGCCTGCCTGGGTTCCAAGAACGGGGAGTAGGCGGCTATGGAGACGTGCTGGCAGGTAGCTGGTTGCTGGCAGGGGGGTGACTGGCCCCTGCCCGATGCGGCGGGGGGGCTGCATTTAGGAGCTGGGGTGCTCTCAGGTGTATGGCAGAGAAGAGCAGCAGAGGCCCAACTGTCTGACACCCTCCCCCACTCCCCACATATGCATGGAACACCCCATAGCCCCACTCCCTGTTCGCTGCTCTCCCCTCTCTTCCTCCCTTTGTCATTCCTGCGTCTCCTCCCTCCCTCTCACACACACACACACACACACACACTCGCCCACTCTTGTTCTGGGGCCTGGGAACAGCTGCCTCCCCTGCGCTGCTCTCGGGGGCTGTTGGCCGATGGCGCTTTGCAGCCTGGAAGCGTGGGGGGGGTGCCGTGCCCAGGGCCGGATGGTGCCCGTGGAACCAGCTCGACTGGCCCTGCAGCTGAGAGGAGATGGGGGCACGAGACAAACCCCCCAGTGTGTGTGGGGAGGATGGAGGAGATGAGCACAGATGAGAGCCAGACGGGGCAGAAAGGTGGGCGGCTGAGAGAGAGGCAGTGGGGCTGAGACAGGGAGACTGGACTAGCCAGGTGTGGGGGTGGGAGGAAGCCGGGGGCACGGGGGGGGGGGTGGGGAGGAGCAGAGAATGAAGGGCTGGGGCAAGCAGGGCTGCAGTGGCGGAGGGGGAGGAACTCCCCTGTTCTTCCCGTCAGCGATTATTTACTGCCCATTTCACTCTTCGGTGCCTTTTGATGGACGAGCTCTTAGGAGTTTCCAGCTGGCCGGTCACTCCCGTTTAGCCTCCCCTCCCTGGGCCTGTGGCTCAGGGCCCAGCTGCAGCCAGCACTGTGCGGGTGGGGTGGGGGAGATGGTAGCCAGTAGCCGGGATTTTCTCCTGGGGGGAGGTGCCTTCTGCTGCGGGCATCAGGGCCGACCAGCTGGGAAGGTTTTCAAGGAGCCTTCGCAGCTGTTCAGAGCGGCGGTGCTGCGAGCGTGTCCCGGTAGCTGGAGGGACGGTCGGGGAGCTGCTGGGCTGAGCAGAGGGCCTGTCCATACTGGCCGTCGGACTAGCGAGGCTGGAGTGTGGGCAGCAGACGTGCGCGCTCTCGGCTGCAGCCGCATCGGGCGTCGCACGGCATTCAGCAGCCCCGTGAGAACAGCAGGTCTCTGCCTGCGTGTCATAAACGTGTCAGTCTGCTCCGTGCCCCCCAACAAGCAGGGGCCCCAGGCTCTGGCTGTGGGTGGGTGTCACAGGGCTCCCTCGCTGCTGCAGCGCCCCCTCCTGGCTGTGTCTGGGGAACCAGCGCTACTCTGGTCCGGCACCCCCCTTCCATCGTTCGCTTGCCCCAGACCCTCTGTCTGCAGCTCGGGGTCTCTCGCGTGCGGCGTGTCACAGCCCTCCCGCTGCGTCACTGTGGAGTGCCCCGTGCCGGGCTAGCCCAGGGCCTCTGGACCAGCTGTCCGGTTGGCATCTCCCACAATCCTGTGCCACTTCTGAGTGGCTGGCAGGGGAACCCAGCCCAGAGACCCTCAGCAGCAGCCAGGTTCTGTGCAATCTCCACTCTCGCTGCCGTTTCCCTGGGCTGCTTCCTACTCTGCCCCCCACAGGCTTTCTTCTCCCCCTTCTGGGTCAACCCTTGCCCCAGGGCCAGGATGCCAGCACTTCTCTCGCTGCTTTTCCCGCTCTAAACCCAGAGGGTGACTGCCGGCGTCCACACTGCTGCAGCCTTCCTGGCTTTACCCTCCAGCCAGCTGGGCTTTATCAGCCACTAGTCGTTGTCAGTCACGCCAGACGCTCCGCCCGGTCTGGTCAGTTGGCCCTACCTGCACCCCGTGCCCCCGTCAGAGCTGGGTGGGGTGAACACCCATCACAGTAGGGCTCCCTGCTGAGCAGAACGGTCACGGCCTAGTTGCCCAGCTTGGAGGAACCACTGCGGCCTGGGGAGGAAACTGAGCCATGTTGGATTTGGAAGCAGTCGAGGGGCCGGCGTGGCCCAGCCGCACCCTCCCTGCCCTCTGTGCACGGCAAGGCATCCATCGTCGGGGGCTGCGGGGATGGGGGAGGGGTGTCTCCATGGCCCCCTCCACCGGGGTTACGCCGGGTCATTTCACTGGGGGCTTCGCACGGACCCGGAACCAGCGCATCCCTTGGCCGCTGCTGCCCGCTCGGGTGGCGTTGGGCCTGGTCTCACTCCAACCCCCTCTCCCCCCGCCCGGGCCCAGCTGGCTATGTCATTGGTGGGGGAGGGGCTGCATGGCTTTCGGCTGGGAGAACCCACCATAAAGGAGGGGCGGCTCTGCCTCAGTTTCTGCTTCTCTCTGCTCTGGGTCACTTTGGCGGCGGGCGAGTAGTGCAGTGCTTGCTGTCTCCCCAGTCCCTCGAGTCGCCAGGCCGCTCCGGCGGGGGGCGTGAGGGCGCGCGTGTGAGAAACCCTGGCAGTGTAGTGCTGGGT
Organism: Mauremys mutica; assembly: GCF_020497125.1. NCBI lineage: Eukaryota > Metazoa > Chordata > Testudines > Geoemydidae > Mauremys > Mauremys mutica. Next base: position 1,494,201 of record NC_059084.1, read on the forward strand.
CTCAGGCAGCCGCCGCGCTCGTGGCCTTCGCTCGCGGGTAGCACCAAAAGCCGGAGCAGCGACGGGGCCGGGGGGGCTGAGAGTTCCAGTCATCAAAGCAAATCACAGGACAAGCGCAGGGGAGAGGTGGCTGGTCTGGGGAAGCGTCCTATGAAATGTCTCCATCACCCTCACGTGATTCGGGGACGGATTGGTGCCAAATCGCTGGTTTTCCAGGCACCGAACCCAACCCTCCATGCTGCAGCGACCGGTGGTTGTATTGGCCTCCGCTCGCCTGAAAGCCGAGGAGGTCACAACCCTTGTTGAGCCTGGCCCAGGACAGGTTGGTACCAATCCCAGCATCCTGCTGACAGCCTGGGTTGCCTCCTTCTGATGGCAGCCTGCTCGCTGCCGATTGAGAACCAGCTGCTGGACTTGGCAGGACCTCAAGGGGAGCAGAAGGTCAGCTTTGCCGAGGGCTGCTCTCAGCCAGGCGGGGAGCGTGTTGCTGGAGCAGATATAACTGTCGCCTTTCCTTTGCTGGTACGTGTCGAGCGCGCCAGCCGTGCATGCCAGGACTCCGCCAGATGGCGGGGGCCCCTCGCAGCAAGATCCTCTTTGGTGTTTGCTTCCCCAGCCCGCTCTTTGTTGTCACAGAGGGACCCAGGATTAGAAGCAAATACAAATCCAGTCTAAACGCCTGGGCTTCTTGGCAGCAGAGGCCCTGCACATGTTGTAGCCTGGGCAGTCGCTACCTTCTGTGCTTCCAGCGCCTTTCTCGCAGGCTCATGTTAATAAGCTGCTTTACGGTCTTAAGCTTCTGAAACCACCGATTTTGTAACAGACGCAATAATGGGGGTCAGATTATTTCCTCTTCGTCCTTCTCCTCTCACCACTGCAGGCCCCATCAGCTCCCAAAGCCGAGACCAAGTCCTGTCCGCTCCGGGGAATCTCTGTGCTCCATTTTACATGGTGGGGTGGCTGCGGCAGGAAGGGCCTGGCCGGGAATCGGGCTGAAATGGTCCCCACGTCCAGCCCCGTGTGCGTCTCCCCCACTGCCCTTCAGAGCTGTCGTCTGCCCTCAACGGCTAAAGCACCTGGCCTCACCTAGCAGAATCCAGCGGGTCCGCTCCACCTAGAGGAGTCGTTTGCACCTGCTAATCCTGGCACCCCGAGAATGCCTCGCTTGTGCATTGGCTGGGGGTGTGGGGGGAGGGGGTTGGCTGTGATTCAGTTGGGCATCACGGGGTTAACTGCTTCCCACTCCTTGCCCTACCCAGGGATAATGCAGCCTCCTGGGCTTGTTGCCCCACATCCCTCCCCTTTACTGTTACTCAGGCTGCTTAGCAAGAGACTTGCTGCCCCATTGAGCTTGTCTCCCTGTAGCTCTTCACCAGGCCCTGACTTGATGGGGACAGTGATGCTGCAAGGATGAGGGCCACCGGGAGATCTCACAGGGGAGAGATCCCGCTAGAGCACATCCCTGATCTGCGGGACGTGCTGAGGCTGTCGGGGGAGCTGGCAAACGGAGGGTGTCATCCTGCAGGTCAGCACCCCGGCATGTGCTGGTACCCAGAGCCAAGGAAGAGGCTTGATTGCAGAGGCTGCTCCAGTAAGGCTCGGTCAGATCTCCTTAGTGTCTAATGATGGGCAGGGGGAGGCGCCGATGCGGGGGCGGGGGGGAGGCGTTCCCAGCAGTCCACGCCTCTGGAGCCTGCAGCGTGGTCTGGAACAGGCTTTCTCATGAGATCTCTAGTGGAGCCACCAAGCTCAGAGCTGGGTCTGGATCCAAAACTGAATTAACCCCCGTTTTGCAGATGGTTGGTTTCCGGGAGGGAAGATGGCCCAGCGGTTAGGGGACTTGGGAAACCCAGGTTCAATTCTCTGCTCTGTCCAGACTTCCCGGGGGATGTTGGGCCAGTCGCTTAGCCTCCCTGTGACTCGCAGCCCACCTGCACGGAGGGAGAACCGCTGCCCTGCCTCATAACAGCTCAGGCGCCTCTCTGGCCCCAGCTGCAGTATCTAAGGCAGGGAGTCCCATTGCAGAGGTGCTCTGAGCTGTGGTGTCTCGATGCAGCTCTAGAGCCCAGCTACACCTGGATTCACTGGGGATAGTTCAGCCTCAACGTTCCCTCGAGGGGAACTAATTCTGTGTGCACAGGGGAAGTGGGGCTGGGGCGGTGCTCAGACGCCACCTTAGAAAGCAGGGTCCTGGACAGCTGGGGGCAGGGGTGCAGCGTTTAGAACAAATAATGCAGATGCTAAAAACAAGCTGCTCAGCAGTAATAAGAACATACGTGGCATTGAAACCAGGAGTCCCGTAGGATGTGCTCATTAAGGAAAGTGCTTCCCACTCACTTGGTAGGCATTGACTCTTACCTAGCTTTGTTTAGTGTTGGGGGAACTGCACAAACTGCAGCTCCCCCCGGTCACCGCTGGGGCTCAGGGTGTGAGCCGGGGTCCGGCCCTGGGCTTTGTGCACAACAGCAAGGCTGAGGCTGTAGCACAAGCTTGTGCCGTCTGCCCTTGGAGTGGGTGCTCCAGGGCCCTTGCACCCTGGCTGCCACTGCCAGAGCTGGATGTGTGCAGCAGACGGGCAGAGGAAGGCCGAGCCGTGGGACTGCCACACACCAACGCTGTGTTTTCTGAAAGGGGAAACGAGGAACCACCAGTGGCTGCCTTGTTCCTTACCAAGATGCTGCCGTGCTCCTCTGCTGCCATGGAACGATTCTCTCGTGAACTGAAGGAGGCAAATGGAGACACTGGGCTAGGCATAGGAACCTGGGTCTGAACCCCAGCTCTGCTGCGTTCTTGCTGTGTAACCTTGGGCTGCTCACATAACCGCTCTGGGCCTCAGTTTCTACATCTGTGAACTGGGGATAACAATACTTCAGCTTGGGATGGCTCTTTACCTTCCAACAATGAACCAGTCTTCCCTCTGTGCACCGTGCCAGGGCCTAATGTGCGAGCCGCTCACCTTCAGAGACTCCGCCTCCCTCACAACAGAGGAGAACCTTGCTCAAGCCCCTGGTGAATGGTCTCCACCTCACCAAACCAGAGCACGTGAGCCTTTGCTGTAGAGAGAGTGAAGACTGGGATTGCAGGGCTTCTGCTCGCAGGACTGATGTGCAGGGCGACAGAGCTTAGGGGCGGCCCTGCCCGGGCCGTGCAGGTCGGGGGAGAGGAGCATTGGCAAGGCCCTCTGCCGTGGCCAGGAATGCTGGGGTTTGGGGCACTGAGGGCCGTATAGAAGCCCCTGAACTGGCACTCCAGGCGGGGCTGTGGGTGAGAATTAAAGCACAGCGGGAGGCGTCTGCACGGTACCCTGCTGCTGGTGGCCCTTGGACCCCATGAGCAGGAAACTGACACACAAGGCGCAGGCAGAGAAATCCATCGGTTGTACTTTTTGCTGATGGTGGAACTGGAGGGCGAGATCCCGATTAGGCCATAATCCGAGAACATTAGCGTCATTCTTGTGTAATTGTTTCACGGTAATGGCCCCAGCCCTGATGCTACAGGAGCAAGAAGCGCAGCCCTTCGCCGTGTGTCGCGGAGTAGCTGGAACCAGGAGGCAGGGGGCTTTCATCCTTTTTATGTAGCCAGCTTGAACCAAGAGAGCGCTTTTACGCAGGCCTGTAATTCGCACTTATTTCCGGGGCTTGGCTGTTATGGAACCCCGGGGATATCTTCCTGCACTGACTGAAGCCTTTGTAATTCTTGGTGTCTGGGGTCCCTTGGTTGAATGGGTGGCATGGGAGGAGCGCCGCCAGGAATTCAGCAAGGAGACGGGGATGCCTGTTAAGCCCCTTATGCAATGTATTTTCCTGAGCTCCCCTGCTAAAATGGATTAAAGGAAAGCGATAAGTCTGTGGGATTTCCATGTGTCCAGAGGGATGGAGAGATATTAAAGGTATTAACTTTTCTGTCTGGGGTGATAATAATTCAGTTTTCAGCCTGGATCTGAACTCCACAAGAAACCCACGGGGAAGCGGCACATGCAGTTCTGTAGAAATCAGCTCCCGAGCAGAATCACAGCGGCAGGAAAAGCCATTGGGGCGGGAGTTGGAGGAAACCGGGTGGATTTGAGGGGCAGCTCTGGGGATCTTGGTGGCTGGAAAGTCAGCACTGAGCAGGGCGGGATGAACTGGTTCTGATACAATAGCTGCCCGTGTTTCACCCAAACGAAACACTCCTGGGAGGGAAGTTGCCTGTTCAGCCTGGAAGTGTGGGGGCTTCCAAACGCTGCAAGGCTTTGAGTATTCAGGTGCTAAACCCTCAGCCCCATGGAGTCTAACCAAAGAGGGTGGGGACGGGGTGGTCTCTCCTGACAGGGTAGAAGCTGTCGGTGGGATATGTCATTGATTGTGACAATAGCATTTCCGGAATGACCTGCCCGTTGCAAACACTCTTTACAGTGGAACGATACTCTCCAGAGACGGTGAAAAGAATTCTAATTACACCTCTGAACAATATTTGTTTTGAGAGAGAAAAGCAAACCATATGGCATGTGGGAGACTGTTTGGGGCAGCATTAAATGAGGATTTGTTTTTCATTTATACTTCGATTTAGGCAGCGCTGGGATTGTGTTTGGTTTACTGGGCAGAGATCCTGTAACTTGGACATCTTGCGTGTCCTGGAACGGGAGGCGCCCAGGACCAGTCTGGCTTGGGAGAGCAGGATGGACTCACGGTTCCTAAAAGGCCCCTTTGCATGCTGCTGGGTCTTTCTCCGGCCGGATATTGCTTCTTGTAAAAAGCCTGTGGGTCTGGTGCTGCGCTCACGGACACAGGCAGGAGTCTGGGGAAAGCACAGGAGAGCCAGTGAAGGTTTTCAGGTGTAGAACTGACGTATGTGAGAGGAGAGCCAGGCCCAGCAGACATCTTTGACTTGGATGACCCTGTTTGTACAGAAAGGATCGTTCCCAGGATGGCTGCGCTGGGGGCAGGCTCTCCGCAGAGAAGCTGGTCTCTTAGGGTCCTGGGTTAGGGCTGAGCTGCGTAGCCCAAAGTTAAATGAACGTGGGGGCTGCACAGGCGGGTGGCTTAGGGCTGGCTGACGTGTGTCTGCCCTCAGCCCCAGGGGGTGGGATCTTTCCGGTGAAAACCTCCCCTGACCGGCCGGGCGCAGGCTGTGCCGTGGGCAGCAGAGGCAGGCTGCTGTGGGCCGGGGGTCTGAGTGCCCTGCAGTCCCTAACGGGGGGCTGGCTCTCCCTTCTCTCTCCCCTGCAGCCCTGTTCACAGAGACCCCGCATGACATGACGGCCCACGCTGGGGAGGACGTGGAGATGGCCTGCTCCTTCCGAGGCAGCGGCTCCCCCTCCTACTCGCTCGAGATCCAGTGGTGGTACGTTCGCAATCACCGGGACTGGACAGACAAACAGACGTGGGCTTCAAACCAGGTAACGCCCCCCCGCCGGCTTCTCCGCCTCAGAATTACTGCCTGAGATTTGTTGGCATTTCCCTTTGGCAAACCAGACCTGCCCTCCCCCAATGCCAGGGGCTGGTGGGGGGTCCTGCTCACGGACACTCCACTGCCGAGAGGCTGCTGCTCCTGCCACTGCCGCCGGCAGCCTGGCAGTGTGCCCGGTTGGCAGGTATCTCTGGGATGAGCCATTTTAGTATAGTTTGCCCAGGGTGTTTGTGTCTCCAGCGGGCTGAATATGGAGACTTTATCCCAGTGCCCCCCCGCCCCCGTCTCCTTCCTCAGAACCCACGTTTGGCGGTGGAGTCTGTTTCCCCAGCCCTCCCCAGATGGGAGGAAGGATTCTGGCTGCAAGTCCCGCCCCACCATCAGGGATCATACCAGGATGATACAGCAGGGAAGGTTACTTCCCAGGGTCCGCAGGCCACGCTCTGCACCTTGGCTGGGCTGGAGCAGCTGGGGGGGGGGGGTGCGTGGCCTCCCCCTGGTGTGTCTCCTTTCCCCTGTTACCTCTGATGCCAGCTGGCCGATCCTGCTGGGTTTTGATAATATCACAAATGGATTTGTCTTCGTGCTCTGTGTTCTCCCCTTGTGTCACCACTGTCCATCCCTTCATCGCCCGCTCCCCCTTCGCTCCAGATATCAGTCCTGGCAAACAGCTGTCTCTTTATTTCTCTTTCTGTTCACACAGAGATAAGGGCCAAATAATGGAAAGGCAGCTTTAGGTATTTTAATGAGGCTGTATTCTTGTGTCTCTGGCAGTATTACCATAAATTGAGAGACGTGTCAGAGAAATGCTGTAGAACGGGGGTGGGGGGAGAGTGAGGCGGGGCGGGGGAGAATGTGACTCTCAGCATGAGCTGAATGCCATGCTGCAGAGCACGGGCACCTGGGTCCCAGACACTAGGGGAGCAGACGGAGCGGGCTCGCTGCACTTGCACGGCTTAGCAGGCCATTCAGAGGCATTGATTCTCCTCGGGGGAAGTGCTGAGCCGTGAAGCCGCTCAGAGTCCAGAAGGGTGGGGAATGGGGAAGCAAGAGGGTCGTCCCGACACTGAAACCTAATGCAAACCCCAAATCTAAAACCTGATTCCAGGCAGGAGCCTTTACCGATCAGTCCGGGCTTGTCTCTGCGTGGCCCAGCTGTCCGAGACTCTCCCTTCACACCGTCGCCGGTAGCACCCAGGCCTGTCCGTATTGCCCCGCACAGCTGGGCTCTCACGGCCTGCCAGTTACAAGAGCACCCCGCTACAGAAGTTACATGCAAATTGTGGCTGCAATATTTGAACTTAGGAGCAGAAGGTAAAAGCAGAGCCTGTAAGCTGGCACCCCCCACGCCCACCGATGAGGCTCGGCGACCCAGTTCTGTATCTGGACACTCGGAGCAGAGGCTGGGGCTCTACTTAGGTACCCACCTTGGGAAATGGTGCTCAGCACCTGGGACAGCTCCCCCTCGCTGGTGCGGGCTTCGCGGGCTGGGTGGGGTGCGGCTCTCTGCAGCAGGGTGATGCCACCTGGAAGGGGTGAGGAGAGAGAGGGCAGAGAACAAGCAGCTCCGGGAACGGCTGGTTTCTTCCCCTCCTGTTCCTTTCTCCAGTTCCTTTACCCCAGGCCTCTCTGGGCTGCCCGGGCTCAGCAGCAGCCTTGTCCCTACGCAAAGAACGTCTGTTCACTCCTAGATGCTCTGTGTGGCTGGGGCAGGGTCCTGCCTGGTGCATTCTCCAGGGCTCTTCCCAGCCCACCCTTAAATCGCTGGGCCCACTGAGCCCCTTTCCCCTGGGCGGATTATTCCCTGGTCTGAAGTCTGGGTTTCCAGACATCCAGCCTGCATTTTCCTCTGCCCAGACTGGTTCTGTTGCTCCCGGCCATCCACCCCAGTGATCCCTGCATTCCTTAGCCATCATTGAGCCCAGCAGCACGTTGCTAATCTCTCCTCCTAAATCATTCACCCCAGCCCCTTCATTCGGCTTTTGCCTTCCTATTTGTCATCATCTGCCTGGTGTGGAGGGGCCCAGAACTGACTGCAGCATCCTCGGCGCGCTCCGTCTCCCCGTCTCTGGTCTGGTGCCTCTGTGCCTGTTGCAGCCTGGTGTCATCATCTTGCATTGCAAACTCCTTTCTAATCTGCAGTCTGCCAGGTCTCTCTGGCCGGGAGCAGCCTGTGTGAGCAGGCAGGACTGGCGCCTTTTCCAGGCGCAGCATTCAGCGCTGAAAGCTGAAGCAGAATGAATTTTTCCTCTTTTCCTTTCACTGCTGGAACTTTCACTCAGTAGCACACTCGCTTCCCCTCCTCCACACTACCTCCGCCACCTAAACACCAGCTCTCCCCGAGAGCTGCCTTTGAAGCATAAATTAGGGGCTGAGGTGTGAATTAGTCTGATGGGTTTTTCTCCCCTTCCAGCTAAACTAATGGGTTCTCTTCTCTCCTTCTCTCCCCACCCCAATTCCTCCCTCCCCGACAGCTAAAAGCATCTGAGCAGGAAGAAACTGGGAAGGAGGCCACGAAAATAAGCGTGAGTTTGGATACTGACTTCTGGCGAGAGCTTTAATCGAGGGTACAGCTGTAACTTTGGTCCCCGAGACGCTGGCAGCTTGAACAAAAATTGCCCCGTTCTGTTTTTTAAAGACCAAAGATTTTTTTCAACTTGGTTTGAAAAGCTGCCAGTAGGAGAACTGGTGCATGTTGGGATCAGGAGCTGGTGGCCACTCCGCAGTGAAGGCTTGCAACCCACGGCGCATGAGTGCCGGGTGGCACTGTGCAGAGTGATTCCCTGCCGGGGGGTTTGCTTTGGAATCTAAGCCTGAATTCTGGAGAGCATTTATGTGTGCGCCGAAGTCTCACTGATGTACAGTGCAGTACGTGCTTATGTGCTCTCCTGAATCGGGGCCATACATTAGAACAAAATGACTCATTTAGCCCTTGAAGCAATTATGTTTTCTGCAGTGTTTTAAAATTCTTTGGGGTCTTAAGTGCCTGCTGTCAGTCCCAGTGGAGCGGTGCCCGTTCTCTGCCCAGTGACCACGTGATAAATCACGTCATTGGCCTTTGCCAGGGAAGGGCAGTGAGAGAGAGAAATGGTTTGGGCCAAAGACTCTGGCTTCCCTTCTGCTTCCATTGAGGCTGCTAGAGGGGGCGCTCTCGGGCTGGAGAATCCAGAGGGAGAATCCGACTGAGGGATCCACTGCGCCAGCGCTTCCGAACTGGAGCATGGAACCGCTCAGGCTGCTAGGCACATGCCTGCTGCACATCTTCTGGTGGGTCATCCCAGGGCTCCAGGTAGCCCCACACAGCCAGGTTTGGGGTCCGCCCAGCTTGGGAGCTCAGTCACTGCAGAACTAGCCTATGTGAAGGGTCCGATCCGGAGTGCTGAGTGCCCTCCTTCCCCAGTGGAGTTCGTGGGCGGCAAGGGACTTTGGGTCCTTGCAGGAGCACTCAGCCCTGTGGCTCTGGTGGGGCTCCTTGCATGAGTGCAGGTTGCTGGCATGAGGAGGACTGCAGCCTTAAACCTTGTTTATTAGCATTGCCTGGACGCTCTGGCTGCGAGCGGGGCCCCGGCGTGCAGGGGGTGGCACAGAGAGGTCATCCCTGCCCCCTCGAGCTCGAGGTCTGACCAGGCCAGACGGCCACACGAGAGGTTTCTGGCCCCAGGTTACAGGCGGGGAGCTGAGGCACAAGGACCCGAATTCTCAGTCCCACTAAGGCCCCTGTCTGCTGCCTGCTGGTGTTGAGGAGAATCTGGCCCCAAGAGGGAGCGACTGGCCCTGCGCACACAGGGTGCCTGTGTCCCAGCTGGAAATTGATTGCCCGAGTCCCAGGCTTGGACCTTTGCTGCAGACCCCACCCTTTCCCTCACCTCCCCGGAGCACAGCTGCTTCAATCCCAGCTGGCCTGAGCTCTGGGAAAGCCCCGAAGCTCATCACCAGCCACGTTGTTGAACTCCCTGAACGGAGAGTGCAGACAGCCCAGGATAGATCTTCTTTGAGTTCCTGTAAAAGCAGCAAAGAATCCTGTGGCACCTTATAGACTAACAGACGTATTGGAGCATGAGCTTTCGTGGGTGGATGCATCCGAAGAAGTGGGGATTCACCCACGAAAGCTCATGCTCCAAAACGTCTGTTAGTCTATAAGGTGCCACAGGATTCTTTGCTGCTTTTACAGATCCAGACTAACACGGCTCCCCTCTGACACTTGAGTTCCTGAGGCATCTAAGGAACAAGTTTCCACTAAGAAGAAAATAATCAAATTGATTTAGCGGATTAGAAGGCCGAAGACATTTTGGCTCACATGAACGGAACGAGGAGACACCAATTAGTTAAATAAAATAAATGGTCCTGGCCGCCTGCTGTCACTGGCGTCTTCGCTCCCTCCCTGTCGGTCTGGCTCCCACCTGCGCTCTCTCGCTGCTCTGGCTCTGATAAGGCAGGCGCGTCACAGAGACTTGCTTCTCAATTATCTCGCAGCTCATGGCGGAGACGGGTTTTGCCCAGGCCCGGGATGACAAAAATAGCAAAATATTTTAAAAGTCCTGGTTTTAACTGCCACTGCTCTGACTGCCTGGGATTTTCAGAGCCCTGCGCTGGCCTGAGGAAGGCCGAGCAAGCCCAGCACATCACTCCCATGTTCTGTGCTGAGTTAAAGAGCTGAGCTCACCCCTCCAGCGGTGGCAGTCCCCAACCTCCTGTCTTCTTTGGCGGGAGCTGACGGTGCTCAGTGCCGCACAGGATTGGGGCCTGAAAATACAGATACAGGCAACTGGAAACCCCGGGATGATCCCACTCCAAGTCTCACCACCTACGGGCATCTGCTCTCATTTCAATGTGTGGGGATTAACATGGGTAAATCCTATTGACAATAATGACTCCCCCCATGGAGCCCAGCACGCAGAGCATATCCCCCTGGGCCTAGTCAGCTGGGTCGGCTCCGAAATGTTGAGCCACATTCATCACCCTTCACACGTTGTCCCACCGGGAATTTATTTCAAAGAGCGTGTGATGTGGACGTGTTTCAAACCCTGATCTAGCTGAGATTTCTCTAGTCTAGGGCACCCGTCGTGCTACCGCCTCGGCGCTGTGGCTAGAACAACTCACCCTCATTAGGGTGCTTCTGTTTAGAAAGTTCTCAGGGCCCGATTCAGACCTGGCGTCCAGGGACTCTGCTACTCCAGTGGAGTTGCACAAGTCTGAATGTGGCTCGGGTGTGGATTCTGTGTAACAACCTAGGACCGTGCCCCCTTGGACTGTGGCCTCGTGAACCCTCTGAAGCTAACTAGCTGCGAACGCTGCTCATTGTTAGCCTGGGAGAGCTCCAGTATTACTGGCGCAGACAGGCTGCTTCCCCTGCTGATTCAGTGTCTGTGGGGAATAGGGGGTCACCGTGCCATTGAAGAGCGATTCTACGGAGATCCCAGATACTTGTGGGCATCAGAGCACACAGAACCTTCTCATAAGAATCAGGGACGTTAATCCACGTGCCAGGGCCAGACGCCAGGGAGAGGGGCTCCATGTTCCCCCTAACGCCTTGTGTAATTGTGCCTGGCCTTCACTCCCCCTTGCAGCCCCCCGGGTGCTGTCACAGCTGCTGCATGCCATGCAAACTGGGGCTGTTTCAGCGGCAGCAGGCGCTGTGTAAATGTCAATCACCATCCCTCGAGTCAGAGACGCAGACTTTAAGGCTAGGAGGGGGATCACCAGATCAAGTCTGACCTCCTGTGTAGACAGGCCACCAGCACCCACCCACTAACTCACCAAGGTCTTACAGCCCCCAGGGCCCTAGACTGTTCTGTGCACGGGCGGAGAATAGGCGGGAGTGAGGGGCACCATGTCTGAGGTCCCTGCTGTGGGAAGGAATTCAGTGAGCTAAACCCAGCTAATCCTAGCAAGTGACCACCCCTCCAAGGTCCCTGCCAGTCTGATCTGGGGGGAAATTCCTTCCCCACCCCACATTACGGTGTGCGTAGCAGCACCCCGACTGGCTCCGCTGGAGCAATGCTAGCAGGGTAAAGGCGTTGTATCGATGTGCTGCACAGGCGGGGATGGCTCCAGCTGGCGTGGCTGCGTCAGACTGGGTTGAACACACGCTGGAAGAAGTCCTCGATGGCCCGGAGTGAGTGTACAGGCAAAAATATCCCCATCTCAGCGCCCCGTGCTTTCCCCCCCTGGCACCCCGGCAGCGCTAGCCTGTGTGCGAGGCCTGGGGATGCCAGCTTAGTTGGTTTGGGTCATGTCCCTGCCTGGGCAAGGGCAGCGGGGGGAGAGTTACACAACATGGCACTGGCTCCATCTCCCCGCTCCCCTCCACCTGCGCAGTCCCAGCCTGGCCCGGTAACGCTCGCTGGTGGGACCTTTGGAAACGAGCAGCTCAGGTACAGGGCTCCCGAAACGTGCGCCTGCTCTCGTGCCTTTGGAAATCCAGGCGCGCACGGGTCCTTGCAGCTCTGCCTGTGCCCGTTCAGCGCGATACGCTGTGTCGCTGGAGTGAGCGTCAAAGCAGCAGCATTGCTGGGCGACCAAGCTCTGTGAAACGCCCGGCCCGCTCCTTTTGCGACTTCTCTTTCCTGGGCTGGTTTCGAATGATTCCAGAGCTCTCTGGAAACTGCTAAGGTTTGACCGGTTTCCACCTAAACCCAGCACCAGCTCTGACTTCCTAGCTACTCATCCAAGATGGGCTGGGTGAGCTGGTCCGTTTGGGGGGCATGTTGCCTAGCGTGGGGTTTGCTATGAGCTCAGCTGCAGGGCCCATCAGTCTGGCCCCAGCTGGGAGGTCAGAGACCTGCCTGTCCAACGTGTATGGAACCGGTAAGTGCTCGCCTGGGGCCATGCAGCACATGCCTCTTGGAGGTGCTGAGCACCCTTGCTTCCCTTGGAGGGACCGTGGTGCCTTCACGATTTAGCCCCCTGTTGGGGACCCGTGGGCATTTGGGACAATCCGCTGCCGCTCACTGGCTTCATGCCCAGCCGCCAGGCCCGCAGCCGCTCCGCTCTGCGTGGTGAAGAATGAATGCGTAACGTTAAAATGCAAGAGGCTCACGGGCCGTTCCTCAGCCCCAGCCAGCTGGGACCCCCTGCGGCGCCGCTCCCAGCATGCGAGAGACGTGGGGGGAGCAGATGGGAGGCCACGAGGGCAGAAGCTGCGGAATGATCCTGGGGTGGGGTCTTCTCTTTAACTGCGCAATTGCATTTTCCAGCATAATTAGGCAGTTAATTGCATGCCTGAATGTGATCAGTGCGTTTTCCTGTGTAACTATGATTGATTCCCAGGCAGGCTGGGGGTGACGCTTCCTCCAGCTCAGGCCACGGGGAGAGATTCACTTTTGAAAACATTTATTTATTGATTGTTGTTTTAAATGTCCGTGATTATTAAACGTTTAGAGCCTGGGAAAGAAATGCAGGGAGATGAGCCGTCCCTGCAAGTGACTGTGATAAAATGTGCAGCGTCCGAAGGGGAAGTAAAGCAAACACAACCGGCCCCAGAAGGCAAACCAGGCTCTGCGACCGACGTGCGGAAAACGGCACATTGAGAGCTCCCGTGGCCAGGTGTTACCCGCTCAGACTTCGTCAGATCATAAGTAACGTTGTCGGCCCCAGAGAGTCCGACTGCATTACAGCCCAGGAACCAGGAACCACCTTCGGAACCTGTCTGCATTAACTCCCCTTCACGGCTTTTCAGCCAGAATGAAATTCAGCCCCGCGCAGGGGCCAGCTCCAGACCTGTGTGCCCGGGGGGCTCAGGGGGACTTCAGCCTTGCGCTAGGCTGCTCTCCCCGGGGGAGAATTTCACCCCAGAGGCGGAAGAGAAGGTGCTTTGAGCCGAGAGAGGCACAAAGGAAACTTGTCTCCTTATTGTAAACAAAAGCAGCTTTCAAAGGAGCCTGTATGGAGTATTGGGTGGCATTTCAAGGTGCTTTTCCAGCAGCTTGGGAGGCAACAGCCAGGGCACGTGTCTCTTGAGTTCGTTAGCAAGCTGCTGGCTTGGTGCATTTGGGCTGTCACCGAAGGGCAGTTTTGCCCATACAGCAACTGCATTTCCCTAGGAGGGCAGCGTTGACCATTCCAGGAGAGACTGCTGGGCTACCAAGGCGATCAGTGTCCAGGTGCAGCATGGCCAATATCCAGTGCGTCAGAGAGAGCCTACAAAAGAAACCCTCCAGCATCTAGCCCAGCTTCCAGTGGCTGCACCGAGGGAGAATATTCCTTCCTGACCCCTGTGGCGGTCACTTCACACCCTGAAGCATGACATTTCATTACTTTTATCTCAGCCTGCATCACTGCAGATATTATTAGTGATCATAAAATTATCCAGCCCTTTTATAATCCAGCCACAAGACGGGACTCTAGGACCCACTAGAGCAGCAAATTCCACAGACTGACTGCAAGGTTTGCAAAGGAGGTTTCCTTTTATTAGTGCTAAATTTACCAGCCATTAATTTCTTTAAGTGACTCCTTGTTCTTGTAATACAAAGTTGAAAGGAGGAACTGATTCTTTCCCATGTCACCATCCAGAATCTCCCACCCTTCAGCAAAAGACCGGATAGCTCACCTCCCTTCAAGGCTGCAATACTTGGTGTTGTGCATAAATTCTAGCCATACCTCTAGCCTTCCCCATCTCAGTAAGCAGCTTTACTTGGAGAAATGGCATTGTCCAGTGGAATAGGGCAGCAGACTGGGCCTCATGTCTCATTGCGTGGCCTTGGTCTAGGCACTGGGCCTCAATTTCTCCATCTGTAAAATGGGAATAATGATCTTTTGCTCAACTTTCCAAAGTACTCTGAAATCTGTGGATGAAAAGTGCTATATAAATGCAAACTGCTATTTAAATTCCTTCCTGACCTTGCTGCAATCAGGAGCATGAGATTTGCTGACCCTTTTCCTAGTCTGTGCAGCTACAGCTGTGAGTATTGGTCACAAAATTATCCAGCCCATTCTAAAAATTCATTGACAGTGTTAGACTCCCTGGCAGCTTCCTTCCCAGCTAACTCTCATGTTGTATTTTGAAAATGCGGGAGGAAAAAATCTTAGTGACAGCTTGGCATTGCTGTACGGGCGTTCCTTGCTGCACCACAGGGCCTTCAACCCCAGCAGAGGGCAGGGGGAGATTGATGCCAATTCTCTGCTGCGTTTACAGCTGGAATGACCATTGGCAGCTCTCTGAGGGTTAGTCTACACTTACCTGCCGGGTCGACGCGGTCGACTTCTCGGAGTTCGAACTATCGCGTCTAATCTGGACGCGATAGTTCGAACTCCCCGTGCGCTCCAGTCGACTCCGGAACTCCACCACTGCAAACGGCGGTGGCAGAGTCGACCTTGGAGCCGCGGACTTTGATCCCGCAGCGTCTGGACGGGTAAGTAGTTCGAACTAGGGTACTTCGAGTTCAGCTACGCTATTCACGTAGCTGAACTTGCGTACCCTAGTTCGACCCCCGCCCTTAGTGTAGACCTGCCCTGAGATTCTCATTAGCAGATGCTGCTAAAGGGATGTGGCAGAGCAGCTACACCATGTTGCTACCGTGCAATCTGCAGCTGCCTGCAGGTCTCAGGAGCACCCCATCTGTGGCTGCGTAATGCCAGCACCCCCAGACTGTGCGTACAGCCCGACCGCCTCACTCCCATCTTAAGGCATCAGTTCATTACTCTCTGGCTCCATGGCCTGCAGCTGCAGAGCACATGCAGCCCTATAATGAATCCATTCATTAGGCCGGTGACAGGTCTCTCCCGCTCGCTGAGCCTGTGGCTGGGTTTGGTTCTGCTCTGTTGCTTCTTCAGCCGGGGGGTTCACGACTCCCAGACTGCAGCCTCCAGGCCAGGCACTAAACCCCACAAAATCCTCAGCTCACCAATGCAGTGGTAAGGAGAAAAATGGCCTTTCCCATCCAGTGTGATTAGAGGGAACAGAGCCAGGGGCCTCAGGGCGGGTTATAAATCTGATTTATTGACCTTACCCAACAGCAGCAGCAGCTTGGACTAGTGCGTAAGTCTTAAATTTCATTGGGTGATAAATACTAAGAGCGAATCAATTTGGTAGAAAAGCTAATTAGCCTGCATGGTTCTGCATCGATCTCAAACACAGCTGGGTGGAGAATGCTGGATTTCATCCCCTGGGCCGGAGCAGCTGTGGGCTGAAGGATCCCATCGTGCACAGGGGCTGGGGGTGCGGGGTGTGCATTAGAGGAGATGATGTTATGTCCTGGCCAGTGGCTGAATATTTCTCCTGGGACCGGCCGAATGGCATGTACCCTACCACAACCGTGAGCTGCTTCATCTCCGTGTCTGGAGCCTCTGGCCTGCTCCAGTTAGCCTCACCTCTTGCCCCTTTCGGTGGGGTGGTTGGTCACAGGGTCGCTGATCTCACCAAGGTGTCAGGGCCTGGCGTGAGCCAAGCGCTGGGGGCAGCCGGGCACTGATGGTCACTTGCTCCAGCTGTAGCAGAGACCCAGCTCCCGGGCCCCCATGTTTCTTCTTCTCCCTCTAGCTCTGGTGGCTCTGGAGGGTGCTGCACAGCCAGGGGGGAGATGGAGCTAGCGTGGGCCAGGGGCGCCGGGCCTGGGGAAGGCTTTTCAAGGGCTGCAACTGCTTTCCCCTGCCCAGAGCAAGAGTGGAGCCTGGGAGCAGCTGTGACTCTGAAGCCTAAGGCCCCCCCCACCCCGAGTTGTTGGCGCCTTCCTTGGGGGCAGAGGCAGATTAGGGTTTTGTGGGGCCCTGGGCCAGAGCAAGCGGGGACCCCTCCCCACACTCCTGCCGGGGAAATGGGGTCAGGCTGCGGGGGCTTCTGCCCATCCAGTGCACCCCAGCAGACGGGCTGGGCGGATCAGAGTGGGGCAAGCCCCTGCACCCCGACCCCGCTCCCTGACAGGAGCGCCGGCCAGGCAGAGCAGGTTGGGACGTGGGGGTGCCCATTTTTCCCCGTTGGTCCAGTGGCTAATCCACCGCTGCCTGGGGGCATTGCGTGGAAAGGTGTGATGGAGCGTGGGAGGGCTGGGGACGGGCTGGCGGGGGCTAGGGGAGCTTGTTCCTGGAGCCCTTCTGCTCTCAGCGCTGTGCTCTCTCCCGCTCCCCGCCAGGTGGTGAAGGTGGTCGGCAGTAACATCTCCCACAAGCTGCGGCTCTCCAGGGTGAAGCCCACCGACGAGGGGACGTACGAGTGCCGGGTGATCGACTTCAGCGACAGCAAAGCCCAGCACCACAAGGTCAAGGCCTACCTGCGGGTGGAGCCGGAGGAGAGCTCTGAGGCGTCCCACCATGGCTCCTCCGCCAGGCACATGCAAGACACCCAGCTGCTGGGCGGCCAGCTCTCTGACCACGCCAGACTGAGCGGCACCCCCTCCCACCACCAGCACCACCACCACAAAATGGGCAAAGAGCTGAGGAAGCGGGCGGCAGACACCTCCTGCCTGCTGTAGACTGAGCCGGCGTGGCACGGGCCGGGCTGCTGGATCCCCCCCCCCGCCCCCCGACACACACACGACCCTCCCCACCCCAGACTGGGCAGAGGAGGAGTGCGCGAGGACTGGCGCCGGGTCGATGGAAATCTCATGCTCCGAATCAGAGACTAACGTGTGTGCGCGCACACTGTGACTCTCGCATGTACCCCTCCCCACCCTGCCGTCTAGCTATGGATTTTTAAATTTCTTTAAAAAATACCCTTGAGCTGATGCAGTGCCGTCTCCAGGACTCGAATGCAGAAATGAGGCCTCTCTGTTCCCAAGTAGGGTGTGACCAGAGGTGGGGAACTTCCCCATTGCCATCAGCTTGTAAGGGTGGGGGCTCTCCCTGCTGTCTGTGCCCAGGGGAGGGGCTGGGGCTCGTTTCCATGGAATACGGCCACTAGTCGCACTGGTTCCCCTGGGGGGCCGTGTGCAGACAGGGCTTCCAGCTTTGTGCCAGGTTTAGTGTATGCCAGCTGCTCCCCCCCGTTTCGCATTGCTAGCTTTTTATGACTCCAGTGAACCCATCTGGGTCTCTCTGTATGTGGGAACCGCAGTCACTCCCCTTTGCTTTGCCCCATGAGTCCTGTCCTCCCTCCCTCGAGAGACCCAGTGTAGTTACTCTGGTTGGATCCAGTCGTGTGGATACAGCTTATGTGGCTCATTCCTATAGACTGTAAATAGTCACCTCGTCCTCCTCCAGGCTGCCACAACCCCACCGGCCGAGGAGGCCAGTCTCTGAGGGCCTGGGAGGGAGGGAGGGGCGCTGGTTTTAAGGAGCCATCCCATTGGCTGGCGGGAAGGGGCAGAAAACGCCAACCTGCTTAGATTTCCTTTGGATAGAAGACGGAGCCGGGGTCGGCTGGTTTGTGGCTAAGCTTGGGGAAGCGCAGGGCTCTGCCCTCTGGAGTTACCCAACCCTGGGGCTGAGAGCTGCCCCTCTTCCCTTATTGCATTTCCTGGAGAAGTGGGGAGGGGCTCGGACTGTGGATGGTGCCCAGCCCCCTGTAGGGCTCAGGCTGACCCTCCCCCACTGTCGAACCCGTTCCTCTGTCCAGGGAGGGGGGTGGGTTCAAGCCACAGCCCGGTTCTGAGCATTCCTACCCTTGGTTGTTCAATACGACAGGCCGAGCCCAGCCTGTTCCTGGGGCACGTGTTAGTATTTCTCTGTGCGCCGATCACCTGCGGGGAGGGTGAGCTGCAGCCCGCGAGAGCAGCTCCTGGCGCGGGCGGGAGGCCGTGGGCCCCCTGACCTGCAGTCAGCCAGGAGGGGAAAGGGGATCTCAGCTGCTCTCTTGCTCTAACCTCCCCATGCACCACATGATCCAAGCTGAGACTTGCAGCCCCGCTGAAGCGAATAAAGCTCTTTAAATGAACGCAGCCTCCGCCTCTCTGTTCACAGCAGCCTTTTACAGGGGGCCCTTTAATAAATCCTGGGCAATATAATTGAGCAGGGTACCATGTGAGACAGCATCCCCCCCCCCATGACAGTGCCCCCTGGAGGTGCCCCGCAGCCATGACGCACCCTGACCTGGTGCTGGTCCCAGCTGCAGGCCCTGCCAAGATGCAGAGCAGCACTTTAATCCCAGCTGAGGGTTTAGATTCCCCCCAGCTGGAGGATCAGCTGCAGCTGCCAGTTCTTCGGCTCAGAGCCTCACCAGGAGGCCATGATCCTGCAGCGCACGTGGGGAGACAGGACCTGCCCTCTCGGGGCTGGCTTGGGGCGTTTGGCTGTAAGCTCTGCACAGGGTGAGTCGGGGGTTTGTTCTGACGTCACCAGAGCCCTTGGGGTGGGGGGTGCTCAGCTTGGCCTGCTGGGAAATGTCTCCTGAGCTGTGCAGAGCCTAGCCCTGCGCCTGGACTGCCTGCTGGGGGTGCAATGCGGAGCTCAGACTGAGACAGCAGCGCTGGGAGCTCCCCCATCACCTGCGCATGGTGAAATGGGCCGCTAGCGCCTCGTGCCCGAACTCCTGCCTTGCCCCCATGTCAGGGCTTGGCCCTATTGGTAACAGCAAACTCCTCCAGATCCTGCTCTGCCAAAACACGCTCCTAGCCAGCGCGAACTGCCCCGCCTGCCAGCCTGCCATGGTGGGTAATTACCCACGATCTTTGAGCACCTGAGCCCACCGCGACCCAGCCGTGGAGCTCTGCATTCTCATACCAGGGCTCTGGCCTGCCACCGCCTTCCATGTGCTGGGAGCACTTGCTTTAGAGCAAAGGGAGGGAGGTGAGGCCAGGACACCAGGGTTCTCTCCTGCGCGTCTAGCCGCGCCCCATGGGCTCTTCAGTCCCCAGTGCAGAGAGGCCCTGGCTTTCCGCTAAGGGCATTGCTGTGCCCGTGAACACAGCAGCGGGCAGAATTTGGACCCTTTGTGGGGAGACCCAGCCGCTACCCTGAAAACCTGACCAGTTCCTGGTACCAGCTGGTGTACAGAGCCGTGCAGCTACTTACAGGACGAAGTAAGAGGCTCAGATTAATTCTCTCTGCTTAATTTTCTGCTGCGCCTGGAGAGGTTTCCATTGGGTCCCTTCCTCTCTTCGTGCCCTGCTGATGGGAAGCCTCAGCCTCACCCTGCTGTGTCCTGCAGCCAGACCCGGGGCTTTGGGAGCTTCCTCCATGCACAGTGCAAAGTGGAGCAACTCTTCACGGCCCCGTGGCTGTGGGTGGGGGAGGGTGGGGAGCTCAGATCAGGTGTTGGCCCTGGTCTGTGCCAGGGGGCTACAGAAATCCAGTTGCATGAAACGTAACTGCCTGGAGGGGCCGGCTTTCCCTTTGGCACCACGGCAGGCTCTGTAGATTTCAGGGTGTTCTCCAGACTCAGCTTTTCGTAATGACTAAAGAGAAGCTCTGAGCCCTGCTGGGGCTGAAGCAGCCGCCTGAGAACAAGCCATTGCAGCAGCGGGTGTTGGCGAACTTCAAAGCCTGATGGTGCCCTCACAACAACCTGAAAGGCAAAGTGCAGGGCCCCCGGTTTCCTGATGGCTCTGCTAACAGGGTCACATAACTGCACCTCTCCAGTGCTCTAGGGCCATGGCTTAGCAAAGTATATAATACATTAAAAAATCCCCCAGGGCCAATGCCAGGCAATTAAAACCAGACAGAGAGGCAGAGCACACGGCTCGCAGTCAAGGACAGTAATAAAAGCTACCTCTTCCCTCCCCCTTCCTCTCACCACCTATCAAGTGTGGCATTGTCCACAATAACACAGGAGGAAACTGTACAGAACCCTACAAATACATAGGATACTTTGCCAGGAAAGAAATATTTAGCAGCTCCCGGGACTGGTAGTTTTAGCAGGAAATCCAGCTCTCCCACTGGCAATAAGAATCGCTGAGCAGCCACTGGTGTGTTTGTGTTGCTCTGATACCTCTGGTCAGAGGCAGGCACCTCTCCTGTGAGAGAGAGGGAAAAAGCATCCCTGCCCTCCGCAAAAAAAATAGTGAAACTAATCGACAAAGGCTGGCAAAGAAAGCGAATCAGAGCAGCCTCAAGAGCGACCCAGGGCTGCGAATCCCTGCAGAACAGATGTGAGTAAATAAATGGTGGTGTCTGGAGTAATAGCCTGAGAACCTGGAGGTGAGTTAGTAAAACCAACTGGTTGTGTTAGGAGAGATTCATTTCCCTGGGTTTAACTGAACCTGCAGGAGCAGGAGAGAGTTCCAGCTCCTGGCCCGCTGCCCCCCAGGCCGCTGAAGCAGGAGAGCACGGTACAACCTAGAACACAGGACCAAACTCCTGTTGGGCAGTGGCTGGCCAGCTCTACCACCAACTGGTAACCCTGGCATGCCTGCCACACGCATCGCAGAGGTCCCAGAGCAGAGAGATGCCCCAGCTCCGCAACATATCCGTGGGCATCCACACCCGCCTGTTCGCGGATCCAAATGGTGTATCTGCGCCGGGCTCCACCGACAAAGGCGGCTGGGGCGAGGTGCCCCGGGAGGTGGGCGAGGTCCCTGTCTGCAGCTGGACTTCCAGTGAAATCAGCCCGTCTGGAGCCGGTGCTGCCGCTCAGGGACCAGGGTCAGGTGCTGTTTCCAGACTTAGTCTCCTGGCCGGCCCACGGGCCAGCAAGCTCAGGAGCTGCACAGGACAAAGGGCATGCTCAGGGAAGGGGCTCTAAAGCATGCCCCCTCTGCGCCTCAGGAGCCCAAGCAGATTCGCTTTCTCCCCCCCTCCCCCCCGAGGGCCGGCACTGCTGAGCCCCACCAGCCTGCCCGTACATAGCGCCTGCCCCAGCGGGCCCTGTGCTAAGGTCACAACAGCCCTGGGCGCTAGGAGGCGAT
The DNA here is from genome assembly GCF_020497125.1 of Mauremys mutica. NCBI lineage: Eukaryota > Metazoa > Chordata > Testudines > Geoemydidae > Mauremys > Mauremys mutica. Next base: position 1,515,302 of record NC_059084.1, read on the forward strand.
AAATCCATTTCACAGCAGGGGAGGCTGCAGCAGAGGGGTTAAGTAACTTGCACACTATCAGGAATGAAATCCCAGTCTCCTGAGTCCTCATCCTGTGAGCCAGCCCCACTAGCCTCCCCCCTTCCGTCTGCTCTTTGCTATTCTGCCTTGTGCATTAGCATCAAAGCTACCAGCTGAGGTCTGGCTGCAGAGTTATCATCACTGGCTCTGGGTGTATGCAGCAGAAAGAGCTCATTTCAGGTACTAGAAAAAGGGCTGAGCTTAAGTGCCGGCAGTTAGATAACCTCCCCCCACCTTCGTTTGGTTTGTAAACTGAACAAACTTAATATGCAAGTCACTGGTGGGGAATAAATAGGCACCATGAAAATGTCATTTCTACAGAGTCACTTTTCTGACCATTATAATGCTGCAAACAAAAGCAATTTACTCTGCCTGTAATAAAGCAGGGGTGATAACGAACCTGAGAGGAGCTGCATAGCTTGCTCCTGAGAAAGGCCGGCCTCCCTGCCCCGGCAGCCACTTCAAAAGAAACACAGGATGCTGGGCAGAGACTGCGGCCACTAAGAATTTCCAATAGATCCATAAAGCCCAGAGAAACCCCATTGCGTCACATACACCAACCACCTGGATGGAGAAGCTGTCTATGAAAAATCAGTCCCCTGTCAGGAGACACATCTGCGGAACATAGATCCACAGAGGCATTGGAGAGGATGTGTAAAAACAGCCCTGCTGCCATCAACTAAGGGCGCTGCTCCATTAGTCCAGGCACTCGGCGACTGCAGCCCAAACTGCCTGGAGCCAACCACCAATTCTGCGCATGCAGTGAACCTGGGCGCACAGCACTGGCATCTGTGTGTGACGCTTTGGAAGCACCTAACTGCTTGGGCCTCTATGCAACTGCCTGTTTGCCTGTGGAATCACCTGTGTGTGCAGATGTGTGTATGAATGTGTATATGGGTGATCTAATCAAGGCGGGGTGGACGTTAACAGCCCCGTTCAGGTTTGGCAGTCGCTGTTTGCTGTCGGCTTTATAAAGACCATTTCCCCATTGACTCCAACGCAGTTCCGTGGTGGTCCCGTTTTCTGCCCCCATGGCTCTAGTCATTTTAAACCACAGCAGCTTTTGCAGTCCTGTGGGTGCTCAGGCGCTGGGCTGTCCCCCATCTCTGCAACTAGCTGCGTCTACCCACAGTGGGCGGATATTAGGGATTATTCAAAACCCTTTTTGGTTTCTATTGAAGTGTCAGAGCAGCGTAAGGCCTGTGATCCAGAGAACTCCTCTGAGCCTGACACTGCTCATGCTGCTTCTCCTCCCCCGTGGGAGCCCGAGGAATTATCGTTAACGGCAATATAAAGTTAAACCTTTCGTAAGTGGCCACCTGAGAACCAGCAAGAACCACTTGCCTGGTGAAGCTGGTCTTTAACTAAAGGTCAAAGAAAATTGTACTGGAAGCCTTGGGGAGACCTTAAAGTGGCCAGGTAAGCGCAGGGCCTTGCCTAGCGGAGGTGGGACAGAGCCGGTTCTAATGCCCGGAATTATTTGTAACCTTTTGAAGTTTAACTGCTTGCCACTCCAGGGCTTCAATGCAGTGAAAGGTGCACGGGGCTTTGACAGGGCAATCTGGGGACAGACGGCCTCATGCATCTCCGGATAAGCGGTGTGGCTGGGCGAGGGGCCAGGGAATGACGCTCAGTGGCTCGGTTCCACAGACCGTGAAGGAGACAGCACTTGTATTCTGCTAGCGAGAGGCTGTCAGGGCCCTAGAGCCGGGGGTCCTGCCCGCTGGTATTGGTGCTTACGCTGATATAGCAAGAGTTCGTTACACCCCACCCGCTACTTTACTAATGAGCCTCTGCCCTGGCCCCACCCCGGGGCCTGGGGGTTGCAGCAGCCGCTCCTCTGAGGGGGTTTAGCTGTAGTCAGTATTGCCAGCGTGGGGCAAGAGTCTAATTTGATTGCTGTGGTTGCAGCTGTGTTTAAAGCCTCTTGACTGCTCGTGGCCCCGTGCTGGCTGGGCCATTGCTGCTGGGTGTAGAGGCGAGTGCAGCCCATTTGCTGTCTGCCGAATCCTTCACAAGGCGAGCGGCTGGGGAGCAGTTCAGGGACAGGAGCAGAGCAAAGAGGTGGGTTGATGAGCTGGCAAAACCAAATTCCTGCTCTTCCCCAACCAGGCCAGGCCTGGCCATGAACACCTGTGCCAGCAAAGGGCCTGCTGTGGTGTGTCTCCGTTAGACTGACGTAACAGCTGGGTCTGGCTGCATTCCAGTGTCTGTGGGCTGCTTTGGCCTCCAGCCACTCTGCCCGTGAGCAGCACGTGTGGGACATGGCTCTGACTTTGTGCCACGCATGTTGCTACGTCACTGCTGAGTTTGGTTCCTGGGAGTGATGGCGGGGGATGCAGAGGAAAGGCGCCGCTCCGAACCAGCAGCAGCTTTTCTGTGTCAAAGGCGCGTCACGTGGTCTCTGTGCCTTGGCGGGTTTCCAGTGGTAAATGGTCGGTTCACCTACAACCCAGCAGGCTGTTTCATTAGCTCACCAAACTTACAGCGGGTTTGGGTTTTAGCTGTTCCTCCGCCACCAGCGTTAGCCCCTAGGGAAGGCAGATGGTAATGACGAGAACTCTTCCAGTTCCTTTTGTCTCACGTCAGCCCCAGTGCGACAATGCCGCACCTTCCTCCTTCCCCCAGCCCCGCCTGGTGGTCTGGGGCAGGCTTCCCCTGCAGCAGCCGGGTCTGCCCAGACCACTGACCCTGGTGCCTGGCTCCTGCTGCTTCTGACAGCTAGCGAGTGGCGAAGGCCCACAGGCGCTTTACCTCAGGAGACTCCTTTGCTTGCAGCACCATCTACAGGAGCCCTGGCTAGACTCTGCACTGGCTCTGCCCAGAGCCTGGCGTTTGGCACAGCGCTGGCCAGGGGTACACGTACGGCCAAGGGGCCCCATTCGCACTCACACCAGCAGGGCCGGCCCACACCATTTTGGCACCTGAGGCGGGGAGCTCAAATGATGCCCCCATACCCCCTTGTAGACACAATTTTCTACACTCTGGGTCCCAGTGGCGCCCCCACACAGTCTGGCACCCGAGGTGGCTGCCTCAGTTCGCCTCACGGTGAGGCCAGCCCTGCAGACCAGTGCCTGACTCTCCCCCTGCAAGAGGACACTTGGGCCTGGTGTGTTTAGCACATGCCCTGGCTTTCCAAAGGCTCTGTAGCCAGGCAAAGCACTGCAGTTTCTCCGGGCCAGCCAGTGGCAGTAACCGCTCACCCTCCAGCCAGCTCCCTCGGCCCTTGCCTTTGAGCTGACACGATTTGAGGCACCATCTGCTGCGGCCACAGGGGAGTGGGCACCGCAGTGTGCGTGAGCTTGGCTCCTCTACCCTTCCTGCAAGCTGAAACCCACTCCAATTCCGGCCTCTGGGCCTTGTCCCTTCCTCGGCTCGGGGTGAATTCCACCCCACAGACAGAGCAGAGAGCCAGCTGATCAGGATGGTGCTGCGAGCTCGGCTCTGTAGGCAGAAGATCCCACCTGGTTGTGAGGTTCGTGTTTCTTCTGTGCAAAACCAGCACAGCTGGGTGCGAATGGGGCTCGTGGGCCATTCCACACACACACGCTGCTGGAATGAAGCCCCTAGCAGTGTGCAAGGGAATTATTTGAATTATCACAGCGCCTAGGGGACCATCATGGGCCAGGACCCCACTGTGCTAGGAGCTGTACAAACGCAGAACAAAAAGTCAGGCTGCAGCTGCCCAGCACCCCCGACGCTGTGCCTGGCCAGGCCTCATTCCCTCCTCTCCCAATTGCTGGTTTGTTGTTTCTGGTTTCCAAGTGAGCAGCTTGGGCACTGCGTCCTGGTGAGGGCTGTGTACCCACTCCGTCCACAGGGAGCGCTCAGACACCTCCTCTTCCCACGCTCTGCCCACAACAGCCTGGCATGCGACAGCTGAGTGGCACTGGGAAGGTTCAAAGACATGCTGAGGGTACTTTGTGGCAGGAGATAGGTTGCTAATCAAGAGAACTGGCCACTGGAAAGGGAAATGATCGCTACAAATGCAACGCCCGGCCTTTGTTCTTGTAAAGTCCCCCTGGCAGGACTTGGGAGCCAATGAACGCTCCCCATAGGACCTTTCCTTCCCCATTTGGTGACAGGGTTCTGAAAGAGTGTCATTTATAAAGTAATCAGCCTGCCGCTGGACTCCAACACCTCTCTGCATGATCGCCTGCAATGCAGCCTCTTTTCTGCATTCCTCAGGAATGGCGGTGCTGACACTCTGCTTCCAATCCAATCACATGGCCCAGAGGGCTTTAGAAAGGGACAGAATTGGAAAGCATGCCAGGTATTGTCTGGAGTGCTGACAGGTCTCAGCAGGAGCCATACTAATCATTTGCAGGGCTACATACCTCTCAGGAGGCAGGATCTGACTGCACTTTATCTGTACTGTATGTACAGTCAGTCAGTCAGTTCTGGGCTTAAACTTGTGTTTTCTGTTTTAGATGTGTGCACCAACTCGGTCACGAGACGTGGCGGCGGAAACGATCCTTGCCCCTTGTGGTGCTGTTTACGTAGTGTAGCCACCACCAATGCTGCTGCTACCTCTAGAGTGAGTGAGTGTTGAATTCACGCGTGTTTCCAGCCTCTTTGCCCAGGCGCTAAGTTACTGCACAAGCTGCAAAGCAGTGGAGAGTCAGTCCTCACGGCCCCAGTCTAACACATGCAAAGGGGTAGGGCCAGCAGTGCCCAACACCTCCACATGGGATTTAGAGTACGCTCTGAGATGTCACTACCTGAATGTAACCTACAGCATGGTCAAGTTGCATAGCTTCAGAATGTGACCTATTTAGAACAGAAACAGCTGGTAGGCATTCTAAACAGCTGGATATAAAACAAGGCAGTCGACTCCCCTTGAAACATTGAACAAAACCAAGGGCTGGGACATGGATAAAAAAAGAAAAGAAATAAAAGGCACAAATATTTTATTTCCTAACAAATTAATGGTGCAGAAAAACCAGCTAATGCTGGGTGTAGTTTGGTGTTTGAAGCCAGACCCCAAGCAAGATCAGCAAAAAAATGAGGTTAAAACCTGGCTGCGAGTGATATTCAGCCATATCACTGGGTTAATTGCCACTCACTACTCTAGCTGCCAAATTTAGGTTTAAGAAAAAATAGTGAACAAAACCCAACATGAACCCAAAAGGTCTGGTTCAGTTTTCATTAATGCAATAGGGTCTTTCCTCTGATTTTAACGTCTGCCTGCAATGCTGTGAACCTAAACACTGCACCACTGGGCTAGTGCAGTAGTGTAGGCCCAAGGGGAAACGTAACAAGGCCTTAGCCATGTTTCTTTCCCTGCTTAAACATCATCTGTTTTTGCTTCTCTGAATCTTACTTCTCTCCTCCATCTTCTCCTCTCACGGTAACAGAATGTGGGATGTAGTTCAGTGCTTGCAGGGAAGCCGCGTGCTGTTTCTGAGTGCTCAGTGTCAGCTGTGATGCAGTTTGTATCATCAGTAATGTTCAATTTTTTTCTTTGAAAGGTCTGAGTCTTTCGGAATAAGAATCATTTCTGCAGTCTAGCTGCTGCCTACAGGCAATACCCATGCAAGCAAACAAAACAACACTTGGTGATGCAGTGCAGAAATAGTACAACCCTCGGTGCACAAACAGCACTTCCAGGTGCCATAAAATAGTGAGCACCACTATGCTATACTTGAACTACAAAGAGCCTACCCAGGACCCATAGGCTTAGGGTGCTGAAATATTTAACAGGATGCACAAAAGAATTACAAGAATGATTTGAGGTCTGAAAACAGGCCTTATGGTGAGCGCCTTAAGATGCTCACTTTAGTTTATCCAAGGGAAGGCTAAATAGTGACTTGATCAGTCTACACGTAGCCTACTTGGAGAAGAGACTGCTACTAGGCGATGGCTATTTAGCAAAAAAAGGCCTAACAACATTCAAGGCTGGAAGCTGACGCTAGACAAATTGAGACTAGAAATATCCCGCAGTGTTTTAAAGGGCAGGGTGATTAACCATCAGAACAACTCACCTAGGGCCGTGGGGGATCCTTAAACACTTGCCGTCTTTAAGTCGAGACTGGCTATTTTTCTAACACATCTGCTCTAGCTCAACCACAAGTTATGGGCTTGATGCAGAAATTACTGGGTGATGTTCTCTGGCCTGCGATGCAGGTCAGATTAGATCAGTGGTTTTCAACCTTTTTACATTTGTGGACTCATAAACAATTTTGACTGGAGATGTGGAGCCCTCTGGAAATCTTAGACCTAGTCTGTGGCCCCCAGGGTTCTGCAGCCCACAGGTTGAAAACCACAGGACAACAGGATCAGAATGGTCCCTTCTGCCCTGAAAAATCTAGGAAGAGATCTGGGAAGTAAAACCTGCCAGTCTCATTTTATTGCCCAAAGTGAGTGAACTGCAGAATATGAACTACCCCAATGTTGCTAAATCCCTGCTGGTTTGATCATCTCCGCTCTTATCGGAAGTGCAAGGGAGGGATTTCCTTTGAAACATGATTTTTGTTTACATTGTTTCTTTAATACGAAGCACTGCTAGAGACAGAGTTCTAACCCCGAAGAGAGTTTCTGCCATATTGGAGAAGTTGTGGTCAGCGAGGGGAAGAAATTTCAATTCACGTTTTCAGGCCATCATTTATAATCAGTGAAGAAGGGGATGTGAGTGTACGGTGGGGGGAGGGAAGCAGTTGGAAGCAGGGGGGTGATGCAGCTGCATTCTTGGCCTGGGGCAGCACTGGCAGGGGCGTTCTGCCAGGGACCCCAGGCAGCAGCCCAGCGTTTTGATAATAGGGACGGGAGCGTCTTGACAATCTCCTTTTTTAGCCACAAAAGAGCCTGAGATGCACGTGCCCCTTCAGCCCCACGTGAGCAGGGGAGTGCAGGCCCGGCCATGTGCTACACCTAACTCGCCCTCAAATGCCTTTGTAAACTCTGCCCTCAGGGAGCCAGGTCTCAGTCCAGGAGCAGCTCTCATCTTCCTCCGCCGCGATTCAGTCTGAGGACGTTCCTAGACAGCATTGCATTTACACCAGCCGTTTCTTGCTTCCCGCCGCTGCTAGCCCAGTGCCTCGGTCAGCGAGGGGGGTTGCGGCTCAGGTGCCTCTTGGGGCCCGGCTTGAAACGCTGCTGTCTCCTGTCGCTGCAGCTCACCCAGCAGGCCCAGCACGTTGTCGGTGAATTCGGTCCGTTGCCTCCCCATCCCGCCTAGCTTCACCGGCTGGAGGCTGGGATGGGGGGGCTCATACGGGAGGGGGCAGCAGATCTTGTTCAGAAAGAGCCAGGTGGCGTCAGGGTCCACACACATCAAATGGAGGAAAACGCTTCAGGGGGGATGTGGGAAGAAAGGAAAGCAGCGTCAGAGGAGGGGTCAGCAATAAGCAGGGCCATAAGATGGCTGCTAAGCCCAACAGAAACAGAGTTCAACAGTTTCATGTTTATTGGCAAGTGGTGGGAAACCTAGTCACTATTCTCAGCAAAACAATATTAACGAACAAGCGGTCGGTGATTAATGGGTCTCGGGGCCGGAGAGCTCCCAGCATTACAAGGGGAGGTGCTAACTCGGCTGGCGTGAATTATTGCAGTTCAATTGAAGTCAATGGAGTGATGGCCATTTACACCAGCTGAGCACCTGCCCCCGTGGGAAGGCCAATCCCAGCCCCGGTGTAAGCTGGCACCAGTGGAGGGAGGTTGCTGAACTGATACAAGTAGCACATGGTAACACAGAGGGCACCGTGGATTAAGCCAAACAGCACTTTGAGTTCCCAAGAGGAAATGTGCTAATTTCTTGCTGCTCCTGGAGAGAGACTTTAGAAATAAGCCCACCCAGATGGGGCAGAAACGTGCTGAGTTTAGTTTAGAATCCTGGACATGGCTTATGTGTTTGGTACGTCCCGGACCTGGTCTCTACCAACAAATAAATGTGAGATAAGGTGCAAAGGTATTACCTGGTCCCTGGAGAGCAAGGGGTTAACCCCAGTTCAGCTGCCCCCTCCCCTTGCACAGGTGCTTAGGAGCAAGGTAACAAGATGGCTGCTTGGGAAGGGAGAGCTGCAGAGTCTGCCCTAGAGGCCAGGTCTGACTGCTGGGCTGGGCTCGGTTCTAGGCGCTGAACAGTATTTGCTACAAACATTCTCCCCCAAGGCAGAGACCTTGCTGGCTGCCTCTGAATTTTTCCAGCTACCTCCCACATTTCATGGGGCAGAAAAGGTAACAAACTTCATTTTATAGAAAAGTGGCAATTTTTTGTATGGCTCTTGCTGCTGTGTGCCTGGCTTCCATCTTGATTTTTAATATGAAAGGGGAGGCGGGGGAGTTAAGTTTGGTGTGGGAACCTTGCAGGAGAATTTCTTGTGGGTTCAATGTCAGAGCCTCTGACATGGGAAGGAGATGCTGAGCGTGATCTTGGTGGAGAGCAGGAGCTACTGGGGCATGAAGAGGCTAAGGGTTAATTTGCATGAGTCCTTGTATTTATTTATTTCTTCTGTTAATTCTCCTGCTGTCAAACACCTTGGGTTTGACTTGGTTTGTGTCAGGATTTTGATGCCTGGGAGGCAGAGTGGGTTTAATTGGCACTAATCTCCATACCTGGGCCAAAGGCTAGGCTAAAGGAAACAGGAATTGACATGCCACGTAGGCATCATTGTCCAAGGCCCCCCTCCTGCGAGGGGCTGAGGATGATCTATTCCTAGGAGAGTCCATGGCAGCTGAGGGTGCCCAGCATCTGGCAGGATTAAGGCCAAGGTTTTAGTGCCTAAAGATGCAGAGAGACACCTAATGGGGATTTTCCAAAGTGCCTCTGTGCCCAATTCCCATTGAAACCAAAGGGAGTTAGACACTTCTGAAAATCACACTAGGTGACTACATGCTTCCTTAGGCCCCTCCAATACCTTAAAAATCTGGCCCTCAGCCCTTAGGCTCTGATCCTGTAATGAGAGCTGCAGACATGGCCCCCTCCTCCCGTGAGGATCTGACTGCAGGATCAGGGCCTTTGATCATAAGCTCTTTAGGGACTCTCGTCTTTGCTTTCTGTGAAGCACCCTGTGCACACACTAGATCAGAGGTGGGCAAACTACGGTCCGTGGGCCTGTCCTGCCCAGCCCTTGATCTCCCGACCGGGGAGGCTAGCCCCCGGCCCCTCCCCTGCTGCTCCCCCTCCCTTGCAGCGCTCTGCGTGGCACGGCAGTGTGTCTGGCTCCGGCCAGGGCAGCGCGGCTGCCAGACATGCTGCTCTGAGAGGCATGGTAAGCGGGCTGGAGGATTGGATAAGGGGTGGGGGATCCCAGGGGGCAGAGAGCGGGGGCGTTGGATGGGGTGGAGGTTCTGGAGGGAGGGGTTGGATAAGTGTGGGAGTCCCGTGGGGCCTGTCAGGGGATGGAGGGGTGGAGAGGGGTTAGGGGATAGGAAAAGGGTGGGGGGGTGGATAGACATGAGAATCCCGGGGGACCTTTCAGGGTTGGGGGTGTGGATAGGGGGTCAGGGTACTGGGAGCAGGGAGGCTGGATAGGGGGTGGGGTCCTGGGGGGGCAGTTAAGGGCAGGGGGGGTCCCACAAGGGGGCAGTCAGGGGACAAGGAGCAGGGGGGATTGGATGGGTCAGGGAGTGGCAAGTGGGAGGGGTCGGATAGGGGGGTGGGGGCCAGGCTGTTTGGGGAGGCACAGCCTTCCCTACCCAACCCTCCATACAGTTTTGCAACCCCAATGTGGCCCTTGGGCCAAAGTTTGCCCCTCCCTGCCCTAGATAAATATTAAATAAAAAATAAACACAGCGTAAAACCTTCCTAGCCTGAGCTGGATTTAACATAGCTGTTTTGCGGGGGAGCATCGTGTATTTACGCTATAGCCAAGGAAAAGACTGGCATGCCCAAATTCATCGTTTCCACCTCGCCGTGGGAAGGTGCAGAAAGGAGCTGGGTTGTGTGGGAGGAGAGCAGTATCTGTGATCATTGGAATGGAGAATGAAATTGTGAGAGAGCACAGAGAGAGGTAAGTAGGTTTCGATTTCATTGTGAAGCAGTAGTCACTGTTCCTCTCATCTGAAATGCAAACCAAAGATCCTCTGCTAAGTGATTCACACAAACATGAGCCCCACGTCTATCAGAAAGGTCCCCTGCTTGGGCTTTTATGCCTGAAGTCAGCGCACTTCCTATGCAATTAGACAGAAGTGCTTGGGAAAAGCTCCATTTTCTGACACCTCCTGTGCTCTGAAGGGGTAGGGGTTTCCTGAGTACCTAGAACAAGTGTAGGAATAAGCTGGAGATGCTAGGAAGACTTCAAAGTAATCCTCTTGTTGCTGCATAACCCCCCGTTGCCCTACAAACAGCCAAAGAATCGATCTGCATCACTAACTTATAACCCATCGGGGACTCCAAAAGATATAACATCACTATTACCTACACTGAACACCCAACACCGCTCCCTCACCTCAGCGTGGTACTTCCAGAATGCAACGTGACCTTGACTTCCAAACTGCAGATGGTCTGGGACCAACTGTGTCGGCACCAGTGCATGGTGCTCTGGGAAAACGCATTGGGGACAGCCAGATACTGGCCACCTGGTGCTGATCTCAGTCACCCCAGCTTTAGATTGGTGCAACCCCACTGGCTTAAACTAAATTGCTCCTGCTTTACACTAGGGCAAGGGCAGAATCTGGCCCTAGCCTTCTGGACAAATCACACAGCCAAGAGTTAGATTGTAAGGATGCAGCAGGCTTGCTAGGGCAGACGCTTGAGCAGTCTCCCCTCTCTACGGGCGGCCCTAGCCAGGCCCATCAGTGACTAGAGCCCACCAATCCCTGGGGTGCACTGCCGGGTCCATTGGGCCTTGCCCTTAGCTTACCGATGGGCTGAAGCTGTATCCAAGCAGCCCCGTTACACACGGCCTGTGCTGACAGGACGGAGCAGTAATACAGCGGGTAACAGGGACTAGCACAGAAGCCGCTGTCTGGAATATTACCCAGCCAGTGTCAGCTTTTCCGCCCCCCGCGCACACACGTCTTACCTCTTATGTTCACAACAAAGACGTGCCTCTCACCTCCCCACTTCCCAATCAGCAGCTCCAGAGAGAGCAACTCTCAAGACCGTTATCTGGTTCCCAGAGGACTGGAGGCACTCAGCTCCCTGTGTGCCCATAATGGCCCAAGGCCAGTGATTATCTCCGGATAACCTGGAGTGCTGTGCAGCTTAAATAACAACTTGACTTTTACATTTTAAAATTTACTCTTAGGTTGCTTAGAAACAGCCTCTGTTTCCATGGCAAAGAATCCTGAGGTTAATCCAGGGGGTTGGATTTTTTGTAAACTTAAATGTGATTTTATTGAATTGTGCTTGGCGCAGGTGGCTGTTTTACTGCACTTCAGCCCAGCCTGCGACTGACAGCTGTCAATATGTGTCCAATAAACTACAGCCATCAAACCCAGGCGAGGGAGGGGCTTTACTGCTCAGTAATCAACTTGGGGAGCGAAAAGGACCAAAAATAGCTTCTGCTTGCTCCAGTGGCACTGAACAATGTATCGTGTTGGTGCAGAGCAGAGCTAGGCTATTCTGCTGCTTTGCCTTTCCCCATGTGCTGAGCGTAGCCCTGCCAAGCACCAGGGCCACTGTGATCGAGGCTGGCAAAGCGGAGGACTCCTCTGTGGCTCCTTGCTTGCCTCTGTTGAATGTCCAATTAAAAAGAGCCCCGCCCAGCCGCAAGGGCCCTACCGAAGAAGGAACAGGGAAAGGAGGCCTTCCAGGGCTCTCCTGCCACTTTACCCACAGTGGGAGCAGGCCAAGGTGGATCCAGAGCCATGCAGCTTCCCCCAGCCTTCCCCTCCTCTGTCCCCATGGGTATTACAGGGACAATAACCCCTGCCTGGGCAGTCACCAGCTGACAGCCGCCGTGTCATACTGTTGGCTGGCCCGTATCCCCCCTTCAGCCGTGCTGCGACTCACTTTTTTCCAGATGCTATTTCTGCCTGCTGGGCACTGTGCGAAAACACAGTCACCAAACTCACTTTATCCCACTAGTTCACTACCAGCTCCCACCATAGGATCAAACAGCCTCCCTATGGCAGGGTGATGTTCCTGATGGATAGTCCTGCACTTGCTTTGTGCCGCTGCAGCAGCTTGGCCATGGCTCCACTTAACCCTTCCCTCTCCCACCCCACCGACTCCTGCGCTCTTCTCTTGGGTGGGTGGAAGCACTCCCAGCTGGCATGCAGGACGTCAGCGGCATTGCACCTGATGGCACCAGGACTCCTGCAGTCCCTCGTAACCCTGTGATACTATAAATCTGACCCTTGGTCTTGGCAGGTCATAAATCACAAGTAAGAATCCAGTAACCCAATCAGTAGTTATACTTGGAGCTGTAACGTGCCACTGCCCCAGCTGGTTCTAGTCAGCACGCCAGGGTTACGGCTGCCTGGGCGATCTAGTTATAACCCTGCTTTTCAACGGCACTGTAACATTTTGAATTTTTGATCCAATCAGCTGGTAATTTTCAGACTTGCTCCCTGCCTAAACGTGAAGGGATCTGCTGTGAAAGGCTGAGCTGGACGGCTGCTGGGGCTATTTTCAAGCACTCGGGAATAAAGGACAATACTTTCCTCGTTACTTACAAATATATATCTCTATTTGTAATTTTAAAAGGGCTCTAGTGCTGAAACGTCTGGGGACAGGAAGCTGAAGTCTGGCTGAGCCTTTCTGCCGAGGGAACAGTGCCTCCCGTTGTTCTGGGGGAAACCGGTTTTGAGTTACCCAGGTTATGCCCCTTTGAAAACAGGTTTCTACTGCTAGTGGTGGAGGTAGCTGTGAACGCCGCGTCCCCAAGCAGGGGAGGCAGTGCTACACCCGACTGAACTACATTTCCTTATAAAAAGCCTGCCAAGGTTTGTGCATTGAACGAGACTCATGAAACCTTCAAGGGCTGAGATGTTCACAGATCAAATCTTCACATGCCCGGGCATGACGCTAACCTCCAGCGCTAGGTGTGCGCTCAGGGAGCTGGCCGTCCGCTGCGGGCCTGGCCTTGTCCAATAAAGGTGTACGGACTGATGGAGCCCCTTGGGGGGGGGGGCAGGCCAGGCCGGACAGTGCCGCTCCTGGGTACCTTTATCTTCAGTACGAGGGGAACAAAGGCCAAGTCAGGCACTGCTGGAGTTAAAGGCGAGACGTGCCCTTAATTCCAGCCTCCTCTGTGCAGGCCGTACAGCAGGCTCCAATGACCTGATCTCAGCTTCGGTCCCTAATTCAACATACCCCTGTTTTATTCCACAGTGGAACGATTCAAGGGTTTAAAGCGCCGAACGTGCTGCTCAAACCTGGAGCTAAGCTCTCCGCCCCAGCGCCGCGTACAGAGAGGAAAGCGGCTCCCGCTAGCTCAGGGGATTTGGCCCACAATTGGAGACAGGGACTGGAGCCTGCTGAAAAGGACGACAGCCGCCAAGGTAAAAAATACCCCCCCCCAGCCCCCCAGTACAGATAGAGGGGAAGGCTGCAGTTCCTGTGAGAGCTTAAATCTGCCCAGCTTTCCTCTCTGGCAGAGATGCTGGCCAACTGCACGAAAGCTTTTCACGTTCTGCCTGCTCTCCAGGAGCCCTGTGCTCAGGGGAAAGGTGCCTGCGAGTTTTTTCCCTTTTAGGAATATTCCACCCTACGCTCTCACAATGCCAGCTGCTTTCTGCCTGTTGTGTGAGACCCAGGCTAACCCTGCTGGGGAGAAGCCTCTGGCCCTTTCCTCTGGCAGAAAAATGAACCCCTGTTCTTATTCACCCTGTGTATTCTGTAGCTGGGCAGATCTCATTGACTGAGATCTTTTGTCTGCTCTCCAGGTGGCACAATAGAGCAGCAGTGATTTTTCACTGCAGCAACAAGCTTGTGACTCACCGGAGGGCAGGATCTGGTCTATCCTGAAGTATAACATCTGTGAACATTTTGTAGATGTTGGTATATGTGCATCTGAGCCACTAGACAGCTCACAGGGGCACTGGGGGACAGGAGCCCCCGAAGATGGGGAGGGAGCTTGTGGGGGAATGGACGGATGCAAGGAGCCCCTGGCGTGTGCAATCAGCTTGGCTGACAAAAGCAAGGAAAAGTGCAGCCCTCCAGTAAGAGAAGTCAGGTAAACAAGCAGCAACGCCACAAGCACATTCCAATGTCTAAATCCAGACCCCCAGCGTGCGAACAGCCCTGTGCAGGGCTGGGGTAAAGCAAATGAGGCACATTCTCCTCCCTGCAAGTGGGGGGAAACTTAGAAAAGAAACTCCTCACTGCAGATGGGCTGGCTCTTCAGCTTCCCCCTTTGGGTGGTGACTCGTATTTCACCAGTGGTAGCAGGTACCTCTCATGGACACCCTCCTCTGCAGCCTTCAGTGTGAATACGCTGGGCAGGGGGAGAAGAGAAGGGGACACCTAACTCCCTCCCCTCATTCAGAATACACCCTGTGTGTGTGGAGCGTTACCTCCGGGCGGCCTCTTGCAGTTTCACAGGTTGTTTGGCACTGAGGTAAATCAGACAGGCATCCGCTACTTTATTCAGGTCACTCTCGCCTGCAGAAATGGGACAGAAAGGAATGGCAGGAGATAACTGACACCGGCTAATGGGATTCGGGGCTTCTGCACCTCTCGCAGTCTAAGCCAGAGCTCTTCCTACCCATCCCCTGCTGTATAGCGAGGAGAACATCAAGGGCATCAAGACAGCAAAGGAGCTCTCAGCCCTGCAAACTCGCCTCTCCTCCCCCACAAGGCCAGGGGACGCCCAGTGTACTGCAGCATGCTCCAGAAATCTGCCAGAATAGAAGGGTTCTCCATGCAGTCGTCCCAAAAGGAGACCGGCCCGTTGAGTTTGGGAAGGATGTCTGGATTCCCACTCTTCATTTTGGTTCGTTCAGAGAGCAGCATGGCTGCCAGGGCTCTGGGGTTCTAATCCCCTTGTGACACCTTCTCGCCAGGTCAGAGACAGACAGGCTGGCACGGGGGGGGAGAAGGGCCAGCAGTCAGATCCTGAGCCGGGTCCTAGGAGCCCTCCTCACCCCTTTGTCTCACAGGGAGTCGAGGGCACCAGCCCCTCCATGTTGGGCTCTGATGGGGAGAGGTGAATGCTGAGACACGACTGGAATAGGTGGAGCTGGAGAAGGGGCAGAAAATAAATCCCATGTGACAGGGACAGAGCATAGGCTTTCATAGCTGCTGTGAAGAGTGATGGATGAGGCCTGCTGAGCAGAGGGACAAAGATCAGAGACGAGAGGGCAAGGCTGGGCACAGATCTCAGACAGCCGACCTCGTCCTCCCCTGGTACTCACCCAAGTCCAGCTTTTCACACAGCAAACCCAGCCCCTGCAGCACGGCCAGCTGTAACTTGAAGGCAAGAGTATGGCTGTACACGGGTCCGGCTCTGGCACTGACTGGAGCCTGGGCGACAAGGGAACCGGCCAGCTTGGGCAGGACGTCTTTGGAGAATCGTCGCTTCAGGAAATCGCCACACTTCTCAGCCAGGGTACAGAGCACCTAGCAAAGAAACCCCACTGAGCCCATGGTTACTGGGAGGGGAGCTCAGTGGTGCGCAGGGGTAGAGTGGGAACGCACAACTCAGCAACACCCTCAGCGAGCAGGGGAAAGGGGAGTTCAACCCTGGACCGCGGCCTGTTGTTACAGCAACCTGCTGGCTGTATTCCCAGCGTAGAACCGAGCGAGGAGAAAGGAGGGATTCGTGCTTCAAATGTGGGGCTGGGAGAGCTGGGTCCCACCCCTGGAGTCCCTGATACTTTGGGCAAGTCATGTAACCTTCTCCATCGCTCAGTTTCCTCATCTGCAGCTGGGTGATCACTGCCTTAGCACACAAAGTGGGTTGTGAGGCTTCATTCAAAACTGCAAGGACCTCGGAGATCAGATAAAAGATGCCAAACTGCCATCATCACGAAAACAGCCCGCATTGCCAGCAAGCAAAGGGGAGCTAAGGCAACTGCACACAGGCAGAGAACGGGCTAGTTTGTGGGTTACGAACAGGAAGATGACGTAACTTATGCTAACTCATCCCTAGAAAATGGGGTGGAAAAGTATCCGTGCTGGGGTCCTCGGCCTGGGCTCAGCTTGTAGAACTGGGGTCCTGCATTGGGCATGGTCCAGTTATGCCACACTGCAGCATTTTCTATCTTCTTCTGTAATTTAAACGGACACTTTCAAAGGATTTTTCATTTTTTTTTTTTAAAAGCCCTCCCTGCTGCTTATAATCCTCCCTTGAATATCTGAAAAGGAAATCTGTTCTGTGCGGTGATTGGTCTCTGCCTTTACCCCAGGCACTCTCGGGGAGTTTATCATGGGGCAGCTCTGAAATTCTAGGGTGCTGGCTCTGTTGGTTTTTTGGAGGCATTTTAACATTTGTCACTGCAAACACTTTATACTCCTCCTCAGCCTGGGTGGAAAAGAAAGGTAAGTCAGCGTGGGGAGCTGGTGACCTTGCGGATATCCTCATAAATGGATGTTTTATTGCCTGGCTTCCTGGGAGCAGGGTGCTGCTGGAACATGGCAGAATGCGCTGCAGGACTGATGAGGGTGGGAACAGTTTTTAACGCAAACGCTCAGGTTAATAAAAAGGTTAAGTGCAATTGCAAAACCACCTCCCAAATGCCTCAGCCACAAGGAAACCCCTCCCCTCCAGGAATAGGGCCTGTTGAATTACCCTCTTGTCTCCGGGGGTGATCCCCCAGGGGTGCCAGAACCCACAGCTCACATGAGGGTATACCGTGCCTCTGACAGTCAGCCCCTTAGGCTGTAAAAGGATGGATCTTCCTTTCCATTCCTGCACAGCCAAACACACTGCACCCAATAAATAATCATTAATAAACTCTTCCCCATGGGGAGGGCGTCAGTAGCTCGTTCATGGGCAAAGGGCACTAAAAGAGTGTACCTGCAGATACACTGGGCAGGGAAGCACCTTTGCTCTGCACCGTGTGTTTAAAATTCACTCTGTACAGTGAGCGTTTCTACATCCCCCAAGCCCTGCATGTGGCAGGGCGCCAGCTCTGTGGCTTGCTCTCTGTGCTCCAGCTTGAAGGCCGTTGGCCAGGATTCATCGTCGTACCTTGAAGGCTCTGAGCACCGCCAGCGGGTCGTCGTTAATCAGCCGGGTGACGAGAGCCGGCCAGGCGCGATGAGCCATGGGAAGCAGATGGTTTTCATGAAGATGCAGCACAATCACGCAGAACTCCAGCACGTCCAGGACCTGCACAAGGAGAAGGCACAGCTCTGACCGGCTGCTACAGTCCCCCCTGCCTCTCCGGAGAGCAGAGGATGGAAGTCTAAAGCAATGGGATCCACCTCTGCCTCTCCCTGACCTGGGGAGGAAAGCCACGGGGGCAGGAATGGGTGGGCTCTACCTGTGGCAGGACAAGCTATCAGGTTCTGATGCCTGACACTAAGCTGTTGGCGAGGCTGAATCAGTCTCCTTGGTGCAAGGCAGCTTCCTCTTTCCCTCTCTTTTTATCTAGGCTAAGGCTTGCCAGCACTTGGAGCCTCTGCCCCGGCAGCGGTGAGACGTCCAGGTGGCACTGGCCTCATCCTAGAGGCATGTCTGGCACGTCCTGTGACCCTCCCCGCCCCCCAGCACAAGGTAACAGTCTGAGCCTCTGCAAGGCTGGGCCCTGTGGTGCTCCATCGGTATGGTGTAGTGCATGTGCTCTGCTAACCTTCAGCCGCACCCGCAGACTCTTGTCAGACAGTAAATGGATACATCTCTCCATCACATCCTTTGCTATCTGGGCATGGGCTGGCAATGGAGTCTCTCCCGCCGCACCGCTGTCGTTCATCTCGGGCTCAGGAGGGGGGGCCTGCACCTCTGGAAGACAGGGCACAGTTCACAGCTGTGGGAATGAACTAGGAGCCATAGGCACGTGCCTCACCCCCACTGCAAGGCTCTTATCCAGCGTCCCAAAGGAGACCTGGGGCATTTGTGATGGCAAAGTCTGTGCTCTCTGGGGCTAAATGCCTGTTTGTGAAATCCAGCAGCAGGAGCAGTGTGTTTGTTATAGGAGAAAGGAAGATTTAGTTTCCTTTATCGGACTGACATTTGCAGTCTGTCCTTCCCCACAGACCCCTTTATTTCCAATTGGTTTTGATTAAAAATGAAGGACCTGGGTATTTAAAGGTCAGAATTCCAGCATGGTAGAGTAATGAGGAGGCAAACGTTCCCTCCTGGAAAGTTTCTAAAGGGCCTTGGCTGGAGTCAGTGCTTAAAGAAGTGCTGGAGTCCTGAGCCAGGGAAGAGACAGCACAGAATTCCAGTAAGGGTGGGAGGAAAAAGCAGCAATTTTCCAGGATTTTGCTATTTTGGATGCTGAATACCATGTGCCATGTGTCCTGCTACCAAAGCACTTGCTCCAGTTAGGATTAGCTGGGGCCAGACTTGCCGACTATGGCACGACTGGCTTGTGGCTGTGACCACTGGAATCCGGCCCCTGGTTATCTGCTACTAGATCAACATTCGATCTACAACTACGTGGCAGGTTTTCCCTGGGCCTCAGTGAGCACAGATCACCAGACAATGCACTGTATGGTCCCAGCAGCCTCCTCTGTGGATTTAATTACATTCAAAATGGAGCTGAGCCCACAGAACTCATGATTCCGAGTCCCAGCCTGGCTTTGAGCCCCCAGAGATCAGTGGCTTTACCAAGCTCACAATCATTACTGACCCTCTTCCTCCTCCTCCGTGGCTGGAAGGTTGCCCTCTGCAATCTGCCTCTGTTTGATGTAGTCCAGGAAGAACTGTTCCACTTCTTGCACCATGGGGGTAATTACAGACCCTTCCCCCTGCTTCTGGGATGAAGTGCTGCTCTGCTGCTCTAGATTCTGCTCTTGTGGGTGCTCCTTCCCCTTCCCCACCACGAACCACTGCACTGCAGAAGAGAGGCACGAAATGTCACTGAGAACCCATGTCAGCTATGTACCACAGCAGCCTGGACGTTGTGAACAGACAGAGACCGTCTACAAAGCGTGAGGCAGAAACGCAAAAGCTACCTGAAAGAGGTGAGTCTTGGAACTAGGTCCTTGCAATCAGACAACCGGACTACAGAGAGGAACTGGCTCAAATCCAGCCCTGGCATAATAGAGGGCAATCCCCATTAGCTTCAACAGAATGTTAATGCAAGAAGTAAATCTGACCCTCTATCCCTCCTCTTCCAAAAAGTGTCAGGTTCTGCTGCTGCAACCCCAAAGAGTCCATCTACACGAGGAAAATGTCCTCTTGATGGCAACAGTTGGGTCCTTCCAAACCCTCAAGTGGGGCTGAAAACAGTTTTGTGGCTTATGTAGAGAGGGCCAACCCTTTTTCAACCCCCATCACAGACAGTGAGCTTGGGACCGTCTGTTCCATGCTCGCTGCAATGGGTGTCGAGAATGGTGTGGCCCCCTCTGCTCCAGCTGGGTTGTGGGGAGGGCTCCTGTTTGGTTGAAATCCATAGTGCAGATGTGAACTGAAAGACGAGAGGTGTAGTACAGCGAGAGAAGTTTGGCAGGAAGCGTGTAACGGAAACATACCCTCAAATCTGTTCTAAAACTGGCCTTCAGACTATTCTCCAGCACCACACAGGCCTCTCCAAATGGAGGATTAAATACTGAAACTCAGAGGAGTCATTTGAAAATACACTTCTTTGACCAGGCAAGAAAGCAAAAAGATGGTACACATGGTCTGAACCAATCTGGCAGTTCCGAGGTCTATCTAGCTTAGTCCTGTCTCTCTGCTTCAGCGGAAGGGGCAAGAACCCCGGGGGTAAACTGCCCCCCCTCACGCCACCCTAGAAAGGTCTCAATGATCCCCCATAATTAGAGACTGGCCTAAACGTGACATGGGAGGTGCCTCTCTCCCCAATATTGGTTTTCTGGCATTACGTGTTGTAACTCTGGATATTCTTGTTATCCAGGTCTGAGATTCTAGACCCTCCTGTGACTGCCACAATGGAAGGCCCCAGACACGGTTTCGCTGTGGGCCTCCACAGCTCCCATTTTCTTTGCAGCAAGAGCAGGAAAAGTTTGTTTTATTTAAACAAAAACAAATTGCAGAATCTGATGGTTTAGTCCTCCTGTTCTTCCCCTCCCTCAAACTTGCCAGGAAAGGCTTCCTACTTGCCACTGGTGACTGGACTTCATGCCTGGCTCCTGGGTAACTTTATTTCCCCCGGCTATCCCTCCCTGGGTCAGCTACTCTCAGCGATACTAAACCCGCTGGCATGTGGGACATGATCCTGCAGCTCTGTGCTGAATCTGTCTGGAATGTCTTTGGGCCGAGCACAGTTCCAGCACCACTGGCTCACCAGCCCAACGCTCAACGTATGGTAATGGATGTGCTTTCTGGAATTATGGGAACATTCCATCAGCGCTCAAGGGGTTAAAGAGGGAAATTCTTTAAGTGACAGTAAGACAAAATTATTCAAAAGGCAGGTTATTTAGATACCTAAAGCTGCCACTAATGTGGACAGGACCCCAAGGAAAGAGGAAGCTCGGTCGTCATAAAACTGATCAAGGGCAGACAGGACATCTCGGATCACATCCTCCACCAGTGGGAGCAAGCTGGCATCCGAATGCCTGAGCATGGCCTCCAGGACCTGCGAGGCGTGAGGCTGATGTGCCACCCGACGCAGGTTTAGGGAAATCCCATTCACCAGATAGTCCGAGTTACCATTTATCAGATTTTGCACAGAGTCATAGCCACAGGCATGGCAGACATCCACCATGGTTCCAGTCGCCGTCTGACTAATGAGCAGACTACTGTCCCCGGCCTTTTCAAGCACAGGGTAGAGGACTGATGCTAGAAGCAAGCGGAACTCTTTCCCCAGCACATACGCAAAGCAGCCAACCCCCTCCAGCTGGATGCAGATCTGCCAGATATTGCTGTTCATGGAGCGGATGGTTGGGCTTGGGTCTGAAGAAGGGGAGGAGGATGAAATCAAAGAACTGCTGTGTGCACCTCTTGGGATAGCACATACTCCTGAATGTTTCACAGTTAACTCATCGCTGGTTCCCTCAGTGTCAATGCTGGTGGTCAGATACCAGTTTGCCTGGTCAGTATATTCTTCGAGGATGGATGTTATGGTCCCTTTAAGGTCTTCCGTGCTCACTGCAGTTTCCCTTTCGTGAAGAACATCAACCCCCAGTCCAGCAGCTCCTGTGATCAACTCATTGAGGACCATGGCAGCCTGCTTCCGATACACCACAGATTCGTTGTATAGCCCCATGAAATGATCCACTAGCAAGTAGAGGTTTCCGTAGTAGCCAAGTACTCGGCAAACCTGCTGAATGAGCAAGAAAATCCGCTCATCAAAGAAGAACCGGAAGTATTTCTTCTGACCTTTGCCATGCTGCAAGGAACCCGAGGGCTCACCTAGAGAGTCTTCAGGGCCCCAACGTCTTTCTTCAACAATCTTCACATCAGCCACATCCAGCTCCAGAACTTGCATCAGAGCTTTGGAGAGACGCTGGAGGTGGGCAGCAGAGTTGAGCACAATGTTCACCTTGGGGCCCAGCAACTTCAGGGAGCCGAGTAATAAGCTCAAGGTAGAGAACTTGCCTTGATCATCCTGGGAATTCATCAGACGTGGAAGGGCTGTGGCCAGGGAATGCAGATTCTCTGACAGAATATCAGCAAGAGCCCTGTTCTCAGCTACTGTTCTCAGCTCCGCAATGCTCCTGAGAATCTCATGACACTTGCTTTGGACCTCATTGCTTTCATCATTAACAAGCCCAACCAAGGCTTTTAACAGGTGACCAACTGATTCTACCAGTGACTGACTGCACTTCAACATAAGGTGATGGACCAGCTCCACCAATTCCATCCTGACCTTCCAGTGAGGGTGAAGAGAAGCAAATTCAACTATCTTGTGGATAAGGAGAGACAATTTGTCTGCAGTGCTTTTTACCCAGTCCGGTCCTCTATGGACCACCAGCTCAGATACTCTGCTTTGTTCCACTGAAGGCTTCTCTTCATCCTGTGTGATTGTGGCTAGTTGTTCATCTGCCATCACCAAGCAGACAGTTTGATAAAAGAGCCTGATGGCAGAAACAGTGACCATATGACCTTGTTTGATGTCTCCAGTAATAACCCGGGACAGGGCAGTAGAGATCCCAGGTAGAAAAGAAGCAAACAAATTCCCACATTGTCTTGTTTCAACTGTGTCTAGGAGTCTATGATGCTCCTGGCAGTCACACTGCAGAATTAGGACCTGTAAACACTTTAAGGCAGCCAGCTTAATTTGCTTTGCTTTTTCTTGTTCTGCTAAGGCCAAAAGCAAAGATACAGCAAATCCTAAGTGAGGAAGGGTAGAAGGTTGATACAAAGTAAGGATAATGTCCCCATAAGCTGAATGCATCAGGACCTGGAGTGCTTGGATTACAGTCAGTTTTAATTCCTCTGATAGCGGGGCTGGTGGCTGCAAACCAGATGGAGAAGATAGACACAGGCAGAGCTCAGAAAAAAGCTCCTGAAGGAGGTCCTGCTTCTTCACACACGTTGTTGAAAGAATGGACGTGATGCACTGCACCACACTCTGGACAAGTCTCTCTCGTTTGGGTCCTGGGGTCTTCAGGGTGAACCTCAATGGGAAAAGGACATACTCCTGCAGTTCCTGCAGGGCAGAGTCACTGACTGTCTGCAGCTGAGCCTGCAAGCATTCCACATTCTCAGTAGTCTGCACCTTTGTTAGCTGTACACAAACTGGGCGCAAGATCCCGAACGCTTCTTGTGGGGTATCAAAAACAGCCATTGTCCAGCAATCCTCTTCTTACGTGACTGTAGTTATCATCCTGCAGGAAGGAAAGAAAAGCAATACTTGCTTCAATGAAAACAGCATTAAAACAATTGCAATCTGTTCCTTACTGATTAGCCAGACCTACTGTGCTCAGAAAAGTGTGACAGTATCTATTGCAAAGCAAAAGGTAATTCCATTCATTTCTCTCTAAGTGGTATAATAAGCATTCCGATTATTATACAGGAGCCCTTTAGGCTTCCACCCTAGAAGTGCTTTGAGACCTATGGATGAAAAGCATTATATAAGATCTTGGCGTTGTTATTTATTATTATTAGAATTAAGGGTGGATGGGAGGGGAGTATATACTTTTACCTATAGAAATCTATAACTTAATGTGTTTGCGTGAAAATGGTCTACTCTATGTTAGTCAGGTCTGACTCGAAGGAAAACCAATCATCACTAATGATTTATTTAACACAGCAGGTATAACGCAGCAGCTATAGACCCAGGAGACGAGGGCAGTTTCTTAGCTGAAGTACAGTGAATGTTTGTTTTGTTCAACATTTCTCTTTAGTTTCTGGCAGGATGGGTTGAGCCCTGTTTCTCCAGTGTTTGGCTCCATCTCAACCAGATCTACAGCAGTGTTTAACTTTGGTTTTCAAAAACACTTTAAGCATGAGTGTAACCAAATAAGATTGTAATTGTGAGGACAGATTTTTAAAGGTACCAGATACTTCCAGATGCAGACAGCAGCCTACTGGGATTTTCAAAAGCATCAAAGGGACCTAGGCACTTCTTAAAATCCTATTAGGTATTTATCTGCAGCTGCTTAAGTATCTTTAAAAATCTGGTCTTTTGTCAGGGGCCATGAAGGCAAACTCTTAAAACAAAGCCATATTCTAGCATAGTAGGGCTATGGCAGTGCATATGCTTGTAGGCCCCAGCTTGAGTCTGCTGAGCTAAAGTGCAGAACAAAGGTAGGTTGATATACTGGATATGCACATGATAGGGTAGTGGAAGGACTCTGCTGATTGATTAGTGTACTCTGGTGTCTGAGCATTAGTATGTAGGCTGTTCCATGCTGGAACCCATACAGGGCATCATCAAACAGTTACAACCCATACGTCTTGGGGACCATGTCTCTTCTAGCCTTCAAACAACCCCCAACTTCTCCAAGCTCATCATCAGAAGCAAGCTCCCCATAGATCAAGACCCAGCATCTCAAAGCAGAACCAGACCTTGCCAGAACAACTGATACAAAACCTGTAGACATATCTCCACTGATCAATACCCCTCATGACCCCCCTTTCACGACCTACACATGCCTGTCACAACATGTGGTGTACCTCATCCAGTGCACTAAATGCCCCAACAACAACTACTGTATGTGGGGGAAAACAGACAATCACTATGCATTCAAATGAAGTCACACTGGAAAATGGTAAAAGATAACACCACCGCATCACCCAGGGGTGAATGCTCTTTGTAAAGCGATCGCTCTGTATATGATCTCTTACTCCTCATTCCCAAAGAAAACCTGTGCAACACCTTCTAAAGATGAGCTTGGGAGCTTAAATTTGTAACTTTGTTAGACTCTTAAAATAATAGGCTGAATAAAAATATGGGATTTATGGCTTATTACATCATTTTATAACCCACTAACCCCTCTCCAGCTTCTGTCAAACTCCCTATGTCAACCAGCCACTTCACCTTGAAGAAGCCCTTAAAATATGTGCTGACTACTTATGCGAAACAATCTGTTCCACCTTGTATTTTACTGTGACGCCCTGTGTACCTTCCCCAGACCAGAAGAAGAGCTCTGTGTAAGCTTAACAGCTTGTCTTTTTCACCAACAGAAGTTGGTGCAATATATTACTGCACCCACCTTGTCTCCCTAATGAGAACTTGACAGGTAAACCTCTAACCCCAACCCCTCCAAAAAGCCCGAGTGGGTGGGATCACTCAGTGGCACTGACAGATGCTCCTGAGGAACTCATTACATTCACAGGTGCATGGCCCAGAAGGTGAAGGCCATGCCTCAGGCTGTCTCTACTCAAGTACCCGACCTGGTAACTACAGCCTCGGGCTAAATCTCTCTGCTTACACCATCTGTCTGTAAGCTTGTAGGGGTGGGTGGGGGGCACCCAACCAGGCAGCTCCAGGATGCTGAGCAGGGTAATAAACATGGAAGACTCCCCCCACCCTCTCTGCTCTCCCCCGACCCCTGTGGCACTTACAGCAGCCCTGAAGCCTCTGCCCAGCCCAGCAATTCAAGAGCCCCAGGACTGTCCTGCTTGGGGGAGCCCCTGCCCCCCCAAGTGAATCCCTGCCCCCTGCATGGAGCTGGGGGGCCCCAGGAGCCCCTAGCCCCCCGTGAATCCCTACCCCCTGCACAGATCTGGGGGGGCAGGAGCCCCTATCCCCCCATGAATCCCTAGCCCCTGCACAGATTGGGGGGGCAGGAGCCCCTATCCCCCCGTGAATCCCTACCCCCTGCACAGATCTGGGGGGGGCAGGAGCCCCTATCCCCACATGAATCCCTACCCCCTGCACAGAGCTGGGGGGCCCCAGGAGCCCCTGCCCCCCCCCGTGAATCCCTGTGCACGGAGCTGGGGGCCCCAGGAGCCCCTGCCCCCCCCCGTGAATCCCTTCCCCTGGCACGGAGCTGGGGAGCAGGAGCCCCAGCTTGGCGTCAGAGCCGCAGAGGACCCTCCAAGACCCCCATCTCCTACCTGTTCCAGTCACACTCACACCATAGGGGGTGGGCGGCACATGCCGGAAGTAACGTGAACAACCCCCGACCATCCAACTCAGGAGTAAAGTGAAAAAACTCCCCAGCTTGTCTAGGCAGGAAGGAGAAGCAAGAAAAGTCTCAGGTGAGCGCACTGCGCATGCGGAGCTGGCCCGTGCCGGAGTTTTGAAATAGGGCTCAGTTAGGCATACAGCGCATGCGTCCTCGGCTGGCGCCGGGTAAAGGTTAGAAAAGTCTCAGCTGGAGTCACTGCGCATGCGCCGCTTTCCCGCGCCCGCGCCTGCCTCCGGCCCGGTGTGATGTGTGAGCTATAACTGGACACACGGGTGGTCTCTCTTCCCCGCTGGCGACCCGTAGCATGTGGCCCTTTGACCCGCCGAGGCGGGGTGAGAGGTCGGGTGGCCATCTTGTGGCAGCGGTGGCGGTTTGTCGCTGGTGAGGCCCCGCCGCGCCCCCTCCCCCTCCCCCGGGCTGAGCAGGCCCCGGGGCCGGGCCGGGCCGGGCGGCGCCATGTCCTCCTTCTCGGAGTCGGCCCTGGAGAAGAAGCTCTCGGAGCTGAGCAACTCCCAGCAGAGCGTCCAGACCCTGTCGCTGTGGCTCATCCACCACCGCAAGCACGCAGGGCCCATCGTCTCCGTGTGGCACCGGGAGCTCCGCAAAGGTACCGGGGTCCGGGCGGGAGGCTGGGGCGTCCCCACGGGGCACCGCGCCGGAGCCCCAGACACTGGCCCAGGCCAGCCTGGGTCGGTACCTAGCGTCCTGCACGCCCGGGCTCTGTCCTGCTCCGGAGCCGCTCGGCTCCTCCCGCCCCATCGCGCTCGCAGGTGGCGGGGCTGGAGTTTCCCCTCCTCCCTGCGGGCTGCCCCTTGGCTGGGCGCTCGTGTCTCATTCCTCCTGGCTCCCTCTTTCCTTTCCCGTGCGCTTCCCGCCTGAAAAGGGGCTTTAGAGAACCTCGTTTACTAAATTGGGGCAAGCCCCTAGTATGGATGTCGCTTGCATGTAGACTCAGGCGTGTGCGGCTGTAAGGGACCTCAAGAAGTCATATACTCCACCCCCCCCCCCCCGCACGTGCTGAGGTGGGATGAAGTATACCTAGATTTTAACAGTTTGTATATATATCGTTGATGTGAACGCTTTAAAACCAGTGTAACTGCATCCATACTAGAGGGCTGCACTGACTTGCTTAGCTTTGTGCAAAAACTTTATGCGGACAAGCCCTGAGAGTCAGCTGTGCTACAGTAAAACCTGCCAAGAGCGACCACTCATGGGAGTTAGCAAAAGTGGTCACTCATGACCTCGGCAAGTAGTTGCTCGTGACAGGTAGTCTGTCTTCAGAGGTTGTCTCTAAGGCAGGATTTACTGTGTTTCCATTTTGAGCATCAGGCTCAGTTACACCTGTGTAGTCCTGTTGTCTTAAAATGATACCTGTGGAACCCCATTGCCTTCAGTGTATTGCGTTGGGTAGGAATAGTTTTTTCTAGGTTTTAGAGAGCTTGTGACTGTTTGTTTGTGCTCTTAAATCCTTTTATTCACTCAAATATCTCATTGGTACTTGCAAAAGGCATTTCAATTAAACTTGAATGGAATGCCAAATGGAAAAGGAATTACTGATAAATGACTGGGGGGGGGAATTGATTTGTTTAATAATTGTAAAATATGTTTCTGGAGTATACTATATTAGAGAGTGAGTGTGTGTGTGTATGTGTGTGTATGTATGTATATATATATATATATATATATATATATATATATATATATATATATATATATATATATATATATATATATAAAAAAGTGTGTGTCTGTCTCTATCTACACACAGATTACTATTAATACTGGTTCCTTGATGTGTAGAGCCCAGAAATGTTGTTAAGAAATAACTGGCTTATTTGCTGGAAAAAAAAATTGATGTAGATGGCTCTCTTAATCTGTTGAAGTCCTCAGCATTTTGCAGAATCAGATACCCAGATCATAATACTTATGAATACATTTTCTTTAAAATCAGAAATAACATTGTCAAAGTAGTCTATCAGCTGTTTTGTCTTGAACTCATAGTATTTTTCCAATATACCTATTCTTTGGGGATTGCTATATGGTAGAAATGTGTGGTGGCCTTACACAGACATTTTTTGGGGCTTTCTTTTCCTGGGAATTCGTCCAGTGTCTACCTTTCCAATGTCTACACTGCATTTTGCAATGAGCCTCCCTGTCTGGATCCACAGACTTGTGCTGGTGGGACTTGTGCAAATGCTCCAAAAATTGCTGTATAGACAGCACTTTGAAGTTGCATCTGGGGTTGGAGCTCAGGTTCTGAAGCCTGTTCTACTCCCTAGGCTTCAGACTCAGAGCTCCAGCGCCAGATGTAACTTCAAAGTGCTTTCTATATAGCAATTTTTGGAGAGCTAGCACAAACCCTGCTAGCCAGTTTCAGTCCAATCTGGGAGCTTTGCTTTTGCCTGTTCCAAAATGCTGTGTAGACAAATCCCATATGCTTATAATTTCCTCAAAGAGAATCAAAGTGAAGTTAACAAGACTCAGTTTCACTCTTGCAGTTCACAACCCTGTGAATACTAAACTGCTCAAAATAGTTAAGACCAAAGCAGACTTTGAAGAACTTGAAAAAGATCTCACAAAACTAAATGATTGGGCAACAAAATGGCAAATGAAATTTAATGTGGATAAATGTAAAGTAATGCACATTGGAAAAAATAACCCCAACTATACATACAATAAGATGGGGGGGCTAATTTAGCTACAACTAATCAGGAAAAAGATCTTGGAGTCATTGTGGATAGTTCTCTGATGATGTCCATGCAGTGTGCAGCGGTAGTCAAAAAAGCAAACGGGATGTTAGGAATCATTAAAAAAGGGATAGAGAATAAGACTGAGAATATATTATTGCCCTTATATAAGGTATGCCCACATCCTGAATACTGTGTACAGATGGGGTCTCCTCATCTCAAAAAAGATATCCTGGCATTAGAGAAAGTTCAGAAAGGGGCAACTAAAATGATTAGGAGTTTGCAATGGGTCCCAGATGAGGTGAGATTAAAGAGACTAGGACTTTTCATCTTGGAAAAGAGGAGACTAAGGGGGGATATGATAGAGGTATATTAAAATCATGAGTGGTGTGGAGAAAGTGAATAAGGAAAAGTTACTTACTTGTTCCCATAATCTAAGAACTAGGGGCCACCAAATGAAATTAATGGGCAGCAGGTTTAAAACAAATAAAAGGAAGTTCTTCACACAGCGCACAGTCAACCTGTGGAACTCCTTGCCTGAGGAGGTTGTGAAGGCTAGGACTATAACAGGGTTTAAAAGAGAACTGGATACATTCATGGAGGTTAAGTCCATTCATGGCTATTAGCCAGGATGGGTAAGGAATGGTGTCCCTAGCCTCTGTTTGTCAGAGGGTGGAGATGGATGGCAGGAGAGAGATCACTTGATCATTACCTGTTAAGTTCTCTTCCTCTGGGGCACCTGGCATTGGCCGCTGTTGGTAGACAGGTTACTGGGCTGGATGGACCTTTGGGCTGACCCAGTATGGCCGTTCTTATGAATAGGTGTGAAACTGACCAGCATTTTGTTAATTTCATTTTTGCTGCTTGTTGCAGATATGGTAGGGTTTTTTTTGCCAATTGAGGTAGATGGAGCTGTATGGAGTCACATTTGGAAGTTTTTAAACATGAAAGCTTAGAATCTGCAGAAATTGATAGTTTAGCTGCATGCCCTTTACTTGGCAAGATTTTGTTAGTCCTGCACTTATATAAGGTATTAGGTGTCACCATATATGGTAATAGAAAAGACTATGTATTTGAAAGAGCTGAGTTAGGCTTGCTGTGGGAACCATAGCT
Organism: Mauremys mutica; assembly: GCF_020497125.1. Taxonomy (NCBI): domain Eukaryota; kingdom Metazoa; phylum Chordata; order Testudines; family Geoemydidae; genus Mauremys; species Mauremys mutica. The sequence continues at coordinate 1,544,642 of NC_059084.1, forward strand.
GAATTTCCTGACTCTTGTGTATGTAAATTCTCAATTGTCATGTTGAATATATGCAAAACTATATTATACTAGAGAGTTTGTCTCCTGCAGATTCTGCTCTTCAGAATGTAGGGTCTGTTGGCATTGACTAATTGTGATGAATGGAAATAGCTAGCTTTTGTGGGATTGAGAAGAAACACATTGCTAATAGCTATTTCCATGTAGCATGGATTAGAAAAATTGATTTTGATAAGTAAAAGGTCCTAGGTTCAAGCTCTTCCATCCAGGGATGTTCAGTAATTAAACAGCTTAAGTATAAGGCTAAAATAATACTATTTCAATATATTTGATTAATGAAAAATAAGTCTATTGTCACACTAATTTGGCATTAAGTTGCAACAGTTCTTTTCATTTTAACCTGCACTTGTGGTAAGGTTTAATGTTATGCAGCACTATGAGTTCATCAGATGAAAGATACACAGTAATATTAAGATTATTTCCCTTTTTGTTTTATAAATTAATTACAAACCAAATTCTAGCTAAAGCAAAGACTGGTTGATTCAAAAGCAGCTATCTGCTTTCGCTACTTTGGTAAAATTGAGATGCAGGAAACTCAACCATATTTTAAGCTGAGAAACTGTGACCACTTTTTGAATGTATAACAAGTAGCCTCAGAATAAAACATGAAATGAGAAATAAAGAATGCAAGTTAAGTTGTCTTCTCTTCTTTCCCAGCAAAATCAAGTAGGAAGCTTACATTTCTATATTTGGCGAACGATGTCATCCAGAACAGTAAAAGGAAGGGTCCTGAATTCACAAGGGAGTTTGAATCTGTTCTTGTGGATGCTTTTTCTCATGTTGCCAGGTAAGTTTGAACATTCATCCATTCCACATTCCCTCTCCAATTTCGTTCTCCATAGCTTTTGTGTTAAATATTCCACAAGTTTAAATTCAAGTGCTTTTCAGTTATAGGAATATGTTTGCTCAGGAAGGTTAAATTGTCTTTACTAGAAACTGAACTCTAACTCCTTTCCTTTAAGAAATTGTCAGTTATTCCTTGCTCTTGAGAAACAGAAGTTCAGTTATGGGAGGCTGGTCCTGATTTTGGTTCTGTGCAATGACAATTGGTTTGTGAGGTTTTTTTGTGTGCAACTCCTATGCAGGTTAAATACTTCACACTTATCCATAAATCTCAAAGCTCTGTACAAAGTTGGAAATTATCTCTGGTCTAAAGATGGTGAAACCGAGCGGTTAAATGATTTGTCGAAAGTCACATAATTCCTCTCTAGAGGAGAGAGAGTCACATAACGAGTAACTCTTTCCCTTAGTGGGAGAGTTTTTGAATCAGAACTCAGGTTTCCTGACTACTAGCTATCTGGTCAGTCCACTAGATCAGTTTTTCCTATAATGAGCTTTGAAATTGTGTTATTTCAAAGTGCTTTATTAATATGAACACACACACACCACTTTAGGGGGGAGGGATAGCTCAGTGGCTTGAGCATTGGCCTGCTAAACCCAGGGGTTGTGAGTTCAGTCCTTGAGGGGGCCATTTAGGGATCTGGGGCAAAAATCTGTCTGGGGATTGGTGCTGCTTTGAGCACAGGGTTGGACTAGATGACCTCCTGAGGTCCCTTCCAACCCCGATAGTCTATGATTCTGCTTTTGTTTTCTGCTGCTGTGCTGAAAATTAGCTGCTATATTTGGTTTTTCCAAAAGATGTGCAGTTGAAAAATTATCTTCATATTTCAACTAAAATCTATTTCTTAATCTCAGTTACCTACCTAAAAAGTTATAGATAGATAGGTCTGAAACATGTTACTGGCTAGAATATTCCCTATAGAAAACTTAATTTAAACTTCCTTCTTCTGTACCATCTCATCAGTGGGCTTTAGGGTACAGTTTTTTTATGTCTTTTGTGTAGACATTTTAATATGCTACTAGGTGAGATCTGATTATAGAGTTAAATCATGTCTCAGAATCTATATATCTGGTAGTTCCAAATTGTGTGAGCTTTACTGGCTCATAGCAACTGTTATCAAATGATAGGTCTCCTCACTGGTCAGAAAGGGTGATTTATATAATCCAGAGGAGGAGACAGGAGGTGTGAAGGGGAACAGCTGCATATTATTCCTGTCATAGGCTGGTCTATAGCTAGTTAGGGATTGTTATAGTATTTAGAGACGTGCTTAGTCCCTGAACCAAACAGTTATAGTGCACAGGGGAATTAAAGAGCATCTAATGACAGTGTGTTCTGGATAACTACATAACTCTTGGCACTGTTTCTTATTCCTTAGAAGTCTTGCTAATTTGGTTGATGTTTTAATAAGTAAATTCTCATTTGAATGCCTAATGACCCAAACAATTTCCTTTTTAATTAGAATGTCATTGACTGAAACAATCATTAGACGTGAACATTTTAAACTACAAACCTGGTAACTTTGTAGGATTTTCATAGTTCTTTATACAACAGCAGAAAGATACTATTTTTTTCCCTCCCTGCAAAAGTTTTTCTGCAATGTGGGGGCAGTAGGAAAGACTGCGAGTACTTCTACACACTGGGTTCCAGCTTAAGGGGAAAATGTTACCTAAGTATTTTGCACAGTGTAGTCCAGACAGTACAAGAAAGCCTGTCCCCAAGCTTGCATCTTCCTCTGATGGGTACAGCTCCTAATTTGTATGATGGCATTTTTAAAAAACATACTCATATTGTTTAACCAAAGTTTTAACTTTTTTTTTTTTTTAATATTTGAACAGAGAGGCAGATGAAGGCTGCAAAAAGCCCTTGGAGCGATTGCTTAATATCTGGCAAGAAAGGAGCGTGTATGGCAGCGAGTTCATACAACAGCTGAAACTTTCTATGGAGGACACCAGTAGTCCTCCACCAAAAGGTAAAAGCATAGCGTTTTTTGTTTTTGTTAAACAGTAACAAATACCATATTGAAAAGTTAATCTGTCACTAACTGACATTAGAACTCTGGTGGTAAACAGGCCAATTCCTGGCATCATGCACATCTAAGGTTAGGAGAATTGCTGTCGAACTGATACTGGAGTCACCAAGGGTAAGTTTACACTGCATTTTAAAACACCTGGGTCTAAAGACTTGGCTGACACTATGGTGCTAAAACAGCTGTGTAGATGTCTGAGCTTGGCCTCTGAAGCCCACCCCTCTCCATAGGCTTTCGAGCCAGAGTCTGTAGAGCCATGCTCTGAGATTTGCTGCTCTGGGTTTCTGCTTGCCATTTAGGCATACCTCTAGACTAATTGTCTCAAAGAGATTTTGCATTTGTAGAGATGACAGATCTGGTTTGTTAGCCTGAGACCTCATGGGCCTGCGCCTGAGACCTCATGGGCCTGCGCCAGGTCATTTGACTCTACACATGCAAGTGGATACACTCTGAATCTATCTTTATAGACATGAGTGTGGATTTTGGGGTTAAAAGGGACAATCCCGATGGTGACCATGTTCACCACCTCCAGGGTGAGATTAGGACTCTTCTGCTCACCCGTAGAAATAGGCAACTGCAGTGCTGGTCCAACCAAGGAGACAATGTAACTTGTTGGTTTCCAGAGCACTCTGACAGTTAAAATTGTCCTGCCTCCAGACACGAGTGTGGATGGTTAGGTGGGTCATTACAACAGTCTGTTCTGCACACTTTGGTCCTTGGATGCCCTTCTTCAGTCTTTATCATCCTTATCGATCACCGTGATTTAACAGTGAGTTTTTGGCAAATGGAAGTGGAAGGCTAGAAAATGACATTGCAGTTGGTTTGGCTTTTTTTTAACTCGGGTTGGTAACAACTGAAACTGGCTTTTGTGTGACAGATTTTCAGTGGCTTTCTGACATAAATTGACTTCAGTCCAATTCCTGGTGGGCATCTATATCACAAAAGCCACCATTATAGCTGGTAGTCAGATCAAAGATTGAGTGGATCCTAAAGTAAAAACACTGAGCTTCTTGCTTGTTTTCCTTGTGGCTTTTCAAACACAAGTAAGATTGCAGTATGTAACAAAAGCAGGTGTGATATTAGCCTTCAAAAAAAACTGACTTCAGTAGCTTCTGAATTTACAAACTACCATGGAAACAGTAGGTTGGAAATCTGTAGTATAAATATCTTTAGGTTGGCAAAAAGTGGCTCCGTTAAAACAAAATTCTTGGAACTCCTGAGAATATTTGATACTGTGATAATGAATATACTTTTATTTTCTTTTTAGTTCTAAGACTGTGTGGTAACTCAAAGCAGAAAATTCTGTGTGGTTATGTCAGTGTATAAACTAGCCATCAGGAAGTTTAGACTTGAAATTAGATGAAGGTTTCTAATCATCAGAGGAGTGAAGTTCTGGAACAGCCTCCCAAGGGGAGCAGTGGGGGCAAAAGACATATCTGGCTTCAAGACTAAGCTTGATAAGTTTATGGAGGGGATGGTATGATGAGATAATCAAAGATCAATTAATTGCCAAAATTAGGCTATTAGCAGGTAAATATGCCCAATGGTCTGTGATGGGATGTTAGATGGGGTGGGATCTGAGTTACTACAGAGAATTCTTTCTTTGGTGTCTGGCTGGTGAGTCTTGCCCACATGCTCAGGGTTTCGCTGCTCACCATATTTGAGGTCGGAAAGGAATTTTCCTCCAGGGCAGATTGGCAGAGGCCCTGGGGGGTTTTCACCTTCCTCTGCAGCGTGGGGCCCAGGTCACTTGCTGGAGGTATTTCTGCACCTTGAAGTCTTTAAATCATGATTTGAGGACTTCAGTGGCTCAAACATTGGTTAGGGGTCTGTTGCGGGAGTGGGTGGGTGGCTGAGATTCTGTGGCCTGCATTGTCTACTCTGACCTCCTGCACAATCATATTGGTCCCTTCTGACCTTAAAGTCTATGAGTCTATGTACACTGTTGTACAAAGCCACAGTGTTTGATAAGTATGCTTGAATATATGTGATTTGTTAACAGGATGGCTCGGAATAAATTCCAGAGCTTTCAATATGCTTAGGAACCTGTGATACTTGCCCAAATGTGGTGACACGATAGAAGACTGAGTAGGAAAGTATCAAAGCTGAACACTTTGTATTGCAGAAATATTAATATTGATTATTCACTGCTGCTTGCTTGATGTAGCCCCTCTGCTCTTCTTCTCGTGTAACTGAAATCATTGCAATTAATTTCTAATCAATTTGAAATGTATACTGGCTATGTATCCTATGGGAGCATATTCTTATGCTAGAAAATGGATTGCATGATTTAAGGAAAAAACATAAAATCATCACTGAAAGTTTGCAGATAACACACATTGGGGAGTGGGAAGAGGACAAGTCCCGCATAGAGTTATCTGGATCACTTGGTAAGTTGGGTGCAAGAAAATACGCACTTTGATATACGGTTAAATATATACATCCAGGAACAAAGAATGTAGGCCATACTTACAGAAGTGGGGGGCTCTTATCTTGGGAAGCAGTGACTCTGAGAAAGATTTGGTGGCCATGGTGGATAATCAGCTCAACATGAGCTCCCAGTGTGATGCTGTGGCCACAAGGGCTAATGCAATCCGTGGAGGCATAAATGGGAACTTCGAGTAGGAGTAGAGAGGTGATATCACCTCTCTATTTGGCCCTTTTGCCACCAAGGCTGTAAAATGGTGTCTGCAATTTATCTTGGAAAGGGCTCAGAGAAGAGCCATGAGAATGATTAAAGGATTAGAAAACCTGCCTTATGGTGTTAACTTCAGGGATCAATCTGTTTAGTTTAATAAAGGGAAGGTTAAGGGTTGACTTGATCATGGTCTGTAAAGTATCTACATAGAGAACAACTATTTAATGTGCTTTTCAGTCTAGCAGAAAAAGGTCTAACGCAATCTAATGCTGAAAGTAGTTGACACTAGCCAAATTCAGACTGGAAACAAAGTGTCAATTTTTAACAGTGAGGGGAATTAACCATTGGAACAGTTTACTAAGTGCTGTGGTTGATTCTTCATCAATGGCAATTTTTAAAATCAAGATTAGATTCTTTTTTATATTTAAGATCTGCTTTCAGAATTATTTTGGGGAAGTTCTCTGGCCGGTGTTACACAGGAGGTCAGATGAGGTGATCACAATGGTACTTTCTGGCCTTGGAATCTATGAGGGGAGGAAGAGAAATCTTGCAAACAGATTTGTTATTTAGCTTTCACTTCTTATGAGTTATAAGCTATTTACACACTGGAGGCCTTGCAATTTCCTCAAGGAAATATGTGGAGTATTTCTCTCACATATACATGCAAACATATGTAGACATCTATATTTTGTTTGTATGTCTTTCAAACTTAAATGTATCAATAAGATATTCTTGTAGCTAGTTTCTAATTAATCTCCTGTTTTAGTTGAATTTGAATAGCCCATTCCTTTAGCAAGAAATGAATTTTATATAGCCTACCTAGTTTCAGCTAACTTATATTTTAACTACTTAAAAAGTCAGAAAAACTAGGTCTTGACGGACTTTAGTTGCAAAATCTTTTGTCTAACTATTAAACATACCAGCTTTATAGATTATTTCCATGTGACTGATTTGCAAGTGAACTAGGGGAGAAGTGCTTGAGCTAGTTCTGTCACAATTACAGGCTGAGCAAAAAATTTGTGGAGAAGTTTTTTTTGTGGGAAAATGCAGTTTTAGGTCCGTCATTGTTACTGTTACAACTCCTAGTCGTGATGGCAGTGGATAGTCATTGGGCTAAGGAAAGTGTGAGTGATTCTACAGCTTGGTAGTTAGAGCCTTTGCTTAGAATGCAGGCAACCCAAGTTCAACCCCTGCTCCAATGGCTATTTATAAAAGTGGAACCACTTCAAGAGGAGGGATTGAGAATGCCCGAGACATTGGGATATTCTGGTATGAGGCTCTCTCCTGCCATGTGGGGGAGAAATCCTTTCTGCACACCAGAGAGAGAGGAGTTGAACCTCAGTCTCCCATATCTCAGGTGAGAACCATAATTCCATTGGGTTAGGGTTGAGGGAAGCTTCTCCTCCTCTGGCTACTTGTAAATCCTTCCCTTTCCATTGGTAAAAATACTTGAAGATTAGGGCTGTTGTGCGATTAAAAAAATGAATAGAATACCATTTATTTAAATATTTTTGGATGTGTTCTACATTTTCAAATATATTGATTTCAGTTACAACACAGAATACACAGTGCTCACTTTCTATTTATTTTAGTACAAATATTTGCACTGTAAAAAACAAAAAAAATAGTATTTTACAATTCACCTAATACAAGTACTGTAGTGCAATCTCTTTATCATGAAAGCTGAAGGATGGATGGTCTCATGAAAGCAGCCCCAACCATTTCCTGCCACCCGGGGTAGCTAGTCAGAGCCTGTCTGTCCTCTTACTTTTGGATAGGATTAAGGTTTTATAGTTGGTGAGTCTTGTTAAGTTTAATTCAAGTACATTTGGCTTTAAAAAAAAAACAACTTTTACTTGTTTCTTCTGAGTCCCACCTTGGTACCAAGGAGTAGGTGTGGTGGCTGAGAATAGGTCTCCTGGCTTTTAAAGTCTGCCTGCCTGTGAGACAACTATGCCTATGAAATGCCTCTCTTGTTTCTGGGCATCTCCTATCTTAAACACTCTGTTTGTAACTTTTTTGAAGTGCACTCAAATGCTCATGATGCCTGCTTGAAGCTGTTCTGATGGTAAAGAGTCTCTGACTCCAAGGGTCCTCCTCAAAAGCAGTCTGCTCCTGCCTCAAAGCTGGGTTCAGATAATGCTCTGGCTACAAGAGACACTACTTGGGGTGCTAAGAGGTCTTCTGGCTCTAAAAGATGTCATGCTTCCTTGAAACACTCTGAGCCTTTTCATCAGTCCTCTTCAGCTCAGTCAGTGTCTACCCCTGCCCAAGATAGGAAGGGGCAAAAAAATCTCTGGATGGGCATTGGCACCAATAGCTGTCCCTGGTCCCAGCCAAGAGGAAGGCTCAAATTCATCATGCCTCTGACTTACCCAAGCATGCTCCTTTGAAGTTGCATCTGTACTTCGTGTTTTCAAAGACTGGGGGATGTCATTTTCAGCTGCTATACCATGTCCTCTGTCTTCAGTGATTGACAGTGCTTTCTTGCTACTGTTGGCATTGATACTGTGTATGCCACAGATTCATCACTACCACATCCTGATGATAAGATCTCATTTACTGAGACTCTTGCTTTGGTATGGTCAGTCACAATATTGTTGACATCAGTATTGCCCAGGCTGCCTTTAAGTCTCCTAAAACTGGAGTACTCTTTGCTAGATGTCTCTCCTTTATCTGTGGTACCCAAGTCCCTGCTGATCCTGGAAACCAGGGTATTGATAGTGAAAATCTCTGGTATCATTGCTTACTTCTCATAGTGTGATGTCTGAATCTGTTCCTGTTTCTACTCCTGAGGGGAGTGTGTCGTCTTTAGCAGAATTATACTCCTCTGCATTGTAATTTTCATATAGCAGCAGAAACCCTTCTACTAGCACAGTGGTTCTCAAACTTTTGTACTGGTGACCCCTTTCACATAGCAAGCCTCTGAGTGTGGATCTCCCCCCCCCCATATACATTTTTAAATATATTTAACACCATTATAAATGCTGGAGGCAAAACAGGGTTTGGGATGGAGGCTGACAGCTTGCAACCCCTCCCCCCCCCCATGTAATAACCTTGTGACACCCTGAGGGGTCCCGACCCCCAGTTTGAGAACCCCTGTAGTAGTAGATCTCCTCCTTTGTCTAGAATAGTTCTTGAGAGAAGCCTTGAAAGGAATCTCTTTTATCATTCATCTCCCCTTTAGAGAGGTTTCAGGTTCCGTACTACACATTTCTGTGGCACAATACAGGGTGAAGTTTTGGCCCTGTTGATCTGTATGAAACCCTCAGCTTTACCCCCTTTTTATTCAGCTACATTGAGATTTAGAGTAAGGTTGTTTGCTCCTAATGATTCATCTAAGGAGGCTCTGTTATCTCATCAAGAGTTCTTTCAAAGTTATGAACAAGAACCTCATAATGAGGAAGAATACCTTGTTGAGTATGAGGAGCTATCGGTTTCCCTAGCCATATTGTCATTATCACCTGATGAAGCTGTGACTCCATCTACCATGTGCACAATAGACTATTTCAAGACACTCAAAGACCTCCTTAAAAGAATGGTGGACATCTAGAGATTTTCCTAGAGGTCATCCTGGAGAGGTCTTGTGAATTATTTGATATTTTGCGCCCAGTATTCCAGGTTTGCTTGGTCATGTCTATTAACCAAGGATCTGTGGCGTATCCTGGCATCTATTTTTGATACGTCTAAGAGGGCAGGTCGCAGGCACAAAGGTTCCCTCTAAGACATTTGAATATTTTATTTTAACCTCATCCTTTATTTTTTTTTTAGTTGTGGCAACAACTCATGACAAATCTAAGCTGTCTTGTACCCCTAAATCTATGTACAGAGATGAGCCCCAACAGATGGATCTTCGTAGGAAAATAAGGTTTATTCCTCTGTGGGCTTGCAGATCTGTACAGCCAACTATCAGGCTTTGTTGGTGCAGTTCAATTTTCTGCAGTGGGAGAAAGTGTTACAGCTAAGAGACAAACTTCCTCAAGGCACCAGAGAAGTTGAAGGCTGTGACTGTGGAGGGCCAGCTGGTGGGGAAGATAGCTTTGCCAGGTCTCTGGGTGCTTCTGACATTGCAGTGCCCACTGACCTCACAACAATCAGTAAGCACCGAACATCGTGTTCTTAGACATACTGAAGGAGGTTCAGACCGCAATTGAAGACCTTCCTTTCAAAATGACAAGGTACTTCACTCTTCAAAGGACTCTAGTGTAATGCTTCAGTGTCTGGTACTATACACACCCTAGTAAAAGAGGAAGCAAAGCAGATATAAGCCCTTGTATACACCTTGTATCTATATCAGATACCTTGTATCTGCCTCATATCTGTAGCAGCAAAGTGCTTCTCATCTTTCTAAGGAAACACGTCACTTCAAAGGAGTCCCCTCCACCTTCTTCTGCTGATTTTTTGTTTTTCAAGAGAAAATTGAAAATACAACATAGCCTTTCCTTCCTTCCTCCAACTCCTCCTCCTCCTCCCTGGTCAGAGATGCAGAAATTTCTAATTTGCTATCTTTCTCTAACCCCTCCACTTGCCCCAGTGACTCCATCCCCTGATCTGCCTCATGCCCACTTTCATCGCCTTCCTTACTCTTCTCTCTAACCTCTCGCTCTCCTTTGACACCTTCCCTTCCCAATATAAACATGCGTTACTCTCCTATCATAAATCCCACTCTTCACCCCACTTGCCTTTTCAACTAGTGGCCCATCACCCATTTCCCTTTCATCTCTAAGATCATTGATCTTACTATTTACAATAGGTGTCTGGAGTTCTTCTCCAGTTCCATTCTAGATCCTCTCCAATCTGGCATCTGGTCCTTGCACTCAACTGGCGCTGCTCTCGCCACAGTATTTAATGGTCTCTTCTTAGCCAAATCTCAGAATTAGTGTTACTCCTTCATCCTCCTTGACACTTTTAACACAGCTGATGATGCTCTTCTTTGAAATATCCTCCTCCCTTTGCTCTTGAGACTTTCTCTTGGCGTTTCTCCTACCTCTCTAATGGCTCTTTCAGAGTCTATTTCTCAGAATCTTCCTCAGATTTCTATGGGAGTTCTACAGGGCTCCATCCTTGGATCGCCTTCCCTTCTCCTTATGCACCATCACTCAGGCCAGTAACCTGGGCATCAGCTTTGGCTCAAATCTTTCTAGGTCCTCGCATCCCGGCTATGTCTAAGTCTTGCAGATTCATTCTACAGAACACTTCTAAGATAATGCCTCTCCTGTCCGTCCACACAGCTTAAACTCTCCTTCTGGCACTCAGCATCTCTCTGGCCTTGGCATAGGCATTCTTACTACATTCATCTCCATTCAGAATGCTGAAACAAGTATCTTCACATTTTCTCCCATGCTGTCCTTTAAGCTTGAAAGGCCCCTTCCCACTCACCCCTGGTAAACTAACTGTAGCTTGAAAGCGTGTCTCTCTTTCCAATGGAAGTTAGTCCAATAAAAGATATTACCTCACTCACCTAGTCCTCCTACAAAACTAACTCATTTTCCTCTTTAAAAATCCCTCCTTATCTCTCTTCCATGATGCCTACAAAAAAATAGAACAGGGCTGCTGGTGTGCGGATACTATTGCCTGTTATGCTGACCAACATTTCTCAAGTTGTTTCCCTGTACCCCCATTGGTCTGTCTTATGCATAGATTGTAAGCTCTTTAGGTCTTTTTTTCACTATTGTTCAGCAGCTGGCACTGTGGGGTTCTGGTCCATAACTAGGGATCCTAGAAATTACAGTAATACAAGTAGATCACGTACTCTTCATTGGGAAGAGGTTGCAGGTTTGATACTTCGATCAAAAATCCTAGACAAATTTTAGAGGCTCTTTACCCCCTCTCTTCCCTTCGTATATCACCTTCTTGTGTGTGGGGGGATGCATTGCCTGAAATTGCTACCCGCTAGTAGGTATTAGGAGTTCTCTAGAAGACATATTCAGTCCAATTTTAGTCTCTGCCAACTCCTTATCCCTTCCCCCATCCCTTTTCAAGGACTTTTCTCACAACATCCTGCCGAGTTTGGCGATACTATCTTCTTTAGCTGGGGGCTGTAGAGAAGGTGCTTCCAGAGTTCGGCAGTAGGGAGTTCTATTCCCACTACTTCCTCACCCCAAAGAAAAGAGAAGGATGGATGGTGTCCAGTTTTAGATCACAGGTGTCTCAGTGAACTCATCTCTCACGTCACGTTTCAGATGATCACCCTTTCTTCTAAAGTTTTTTTTTTTCCTGACAGCCCATGAATTGGTTTGCATCTCTACTAGCAGGATACTCACTTCTGTGCATAAATCTATCCTGCTCACCAAAAGTATGTATTTCATGATCAGTGGACTCCACTACCAGTTCAGAGTCCTACTGTTCAGTCCTTCAGCAGCTCTAAGGGTGTTTACCAAATGCTTGGCTGTGAGAGCAGTGCAGCCGGGGGCAGAAGTCCTCCATATATATTTCTGTCTTGACGATTGGCTGATTTGAGTCCCCTCATTGCAGCAGATCAGCAAAGATGTTCTCACAGTTCTACAGTCGTTTTCTAGACTGGGCCTCAGGGTCAGTTGAGACACATCTCCTCTCACCCCTGCTCATCCATAGAATTTATAGAGGCTGTGCTCCACTTCCACTTTCCAGGAGCGTATCTTCAAATATTTTTCCATAAAGAATTGCCTAGGTCATGCATTCAGTCTCATCCAGGAACCATACTGACGGTCTGACTCAATTTTCTGGGTTATATGGTAGTTTATACTTATGTGACTATCATGGTTGTCGCTGGCCTCCTTTGGGGTTGGTTAAGAAAGTTTATCCACCAGCCAAAGTTCCTCTGTAATACTGTCATACCTACTTTGGTGGACAGACCCTCAAAACATCCATCTGGGTATTCTGTTTCATTCACTATCTCCTTCAAAGACTCTGAAAATGCATCCAATCAAGGCTGGAATGCACATTTGGACTCTCTCTCTCCAGATACAGGGCACATGGTCCTGTACGGAGTCTCAATTATACATAAATGTATTAGAGCTCATGGCCTTTCACCTGGCTTGCGAGGTGTTCCTGCTTCTCCTTCAAAGTACTGCTGCTCAAATCCAGATGGATTATATCCTGGCTATGAACTATATAAACAGACAAGGGAGAGAGTGAGATTATCCCCCTTATGTCAGGAAGCAACACATCTGTGGGATTGGTGCATTCTGCATCAGATTAACCCAATAGCCCTGTGGAAGATCAGCTAAGCAGAAGAGTTCCTTCACTCATAAATGGGAGTTAAGACTGTTCTAGACAAAATATTCCTAAGGTGGGGAGTTGCTCAATAGACCTGTTTGCTACCAAAGTGAACACGAAATGTCCAGTGTTCTTCTGATGAGACATAAGACCAACGTCTATCGCAGATGTATTTCTGGTTCAGTGGGAAAATAACTTGCTTCTGTCTTCTTCCCATTGTGCTAGTTCTCAGTCCTCAGAAGGACATGTCAGTTCTAGTATTCTGACCTGATACATCTATCAATCAGGCCACCTCTTCAACTTTCCAAAACTCCTCCATTTTGTTTATCAGAACCAAGGCCTGACGCTGCATCCATGCATTTGACAGACTTCCTGGCCAAATTTCTGTGGACAGAAGCTGCTTAGCAGCTGTATGGGAGGTTTTGATCCATAGCAGAAGGGCTTCTATTAAAAGGACATGCCAAGTTAAGTGGAAACATGTCTCACTGTGGTCCCATTCAGAGACCTCTTCAGCCTGTGGAATCTTCTATTCCATCTATCTTGGACTAATTGTGTTTGAAACACATGATTGCTTAGTTCTAATAGAGTTCATCTGGCTAATAACCCTCAACAGATCGAGAGCTATATCTTCCCCCCCCCCCTCCCCCCCCCCCGAGTGGTATCTGGATTGGTGGGGTTTTTTTGTTTTTTTTGTTTTTTTTTTTTAAAGAGGGGCCAATTCATACATTTCTATCAGTGAGGCATAGTTACCTGTCTGGGACTTGAATGTGGTGCTCCTGTCTATGATGTACCTGCCCTTTGAACCCAGGTTGTAATATTTACTATAGCCTCTCTCTGTTAAAATGGCATCAACTTGGCTCAGAAGGCGAGTGAAATTTCAGACTTTGATATCAAGTCCTCCATTAGTTCCTTTTCATAAAGACAGTTAGTTAGACTCAGGCTATATCCAACATTTTTGGAAAGTGGTTTTGGATTTTCATATAAACCAATTTACACATTTTCCCTAAACCACATAATTCTTCTGCTGAGGCTAAACTCCACAAACTAGACATTCTTAGGGCTGTTCTCTTTATCTTTCCAGTACAAAGCCATTTCATAAAGCATCCAGGCTCTTTGTGCTTTTGTGATAAGTCTCAAGGGCAGGCTGTTTCTCTTCAAGATCTCTAAATGGGTTACAGACTGCAGTAAGATTTCCTACTCCATTAAATAAACTACTACTGCCGTCTCGAGTTAGGGCACACTCTGCTAGGCTCAGTCAGCATCAGTAGCTTGTTTTAGGTGACCCGCCTATTGGAGACTTGTAGGGCAACTATGTGGGGTTCGGTAGCTGTGTTTATCTATTACTGCTCCATTGTGACAGCTTCTAGCTCAGACTCCCGGTTGGGAAGGGCTGTCCTGCTGTCATTATTTAGATACCCCTCAAGGGGGGCAGTAGAAGTGCTAACTGCTAGTCACTGATCTACAGCGGGATCTGCGCATACAAATGCTCGAAGAAAGAGGTTACTTAACCTTCAGTAACTGGAATTCTCTGAGATGCCTTTGTCCACACAGATCCTGTGACCTGCTTCGCTTGCCTGGATATTTTGTATTAGTGACAAAATTAAGTGGTGGTTGGGATGCTTTGCCCTTTTATAGGGGGCATAAGAGTGTACAGGTGAATGCACAGCCCCAAGGGACACTGCTGTCCAGAATATTCCCTGCTTGTGTGTTCATCTGCTTTTGTTCATAGATCTCACTACAATCTCCAAGAACTCTGGTTACTGTAAGTGATGGTTCTTTTGCCCTTATGCTGCTGATCATTCTGAAAGTGATACATAAATTAGCCTTCTGTAAAGGAAATTTAAATTGTAGATTGACCCTCTGTAGAGATCATGAAAGCATCTGGTACAACTTTTTGAAAATGTAGATAGTTAAGATTCTGTTGAAGAATGCACATATGGCATCAGGCTTGAATGGCTTGTATTGAGACTGTGTGTGTCTACAGTTACAGAGGAGAAAAAGTCCTTGAAGCGGACATTTCAGCAGATACAGGAGGAAGAAGATGAGGATTACCCTGGGAGCTACTCGCCTCAGGACCCCAGCACTGGGCCATTACTGGTATGTTTGGAGGGCTGAGGATCTGAGAAATTGTAAAAGGCGACCTCTTATAAAGATACAGCCACAAGGTGGAGCCATTAACAAGTAAAATGTAATTAATGGAGAAATACAACTTACGCTTGGAAACCAACATGTAAGAACAGTTTTATTAAACCACTGGGTTGCCTGTTTTGTGATGGACAAGAGGCAGGGATCATGGATGCATTCTGGTGTGAATGCTGTTCCAAAAGTTACCCTTAACAATAAAAACCTTGGTGGTCTGATTTAATCTAGGCTGAACCAAGGCCCCTGCATTACTGCCAGTGTCTTTTGTTTTGTTTCAAAGGAAAAAACAGAAACAAAAGGTATATAAAAATCTTTTTATATATCGACTTATGAACTCTCAAATCCAGTGCACGAACATTGACTCAGGAAATTTCATTTGGGTTTCATGTAGAATACAGCCTGACAAAGAAACCAACAGCAAGTTTTGTATACCCTGTAGCCACAAAAGATGAGCATTAAATGGATTTGTATGGAGTTGGAAACTAAAGTCTGTTGAGAAGATTTGAACCTTAGTTTGGGACTGGCAGGAGTGTAGTGTTAATGACCTGGAGATAACAGAAATGAAATAGACAGTATAATCAAAACTCTCCTCCTTAAGGCTACAATTGGCCTTATATTAAATCTGTGGCTATTTGAAGGAAGGTAAAGAGTTAAACAATCTGCCAGATGTGTGGTGTAAATACTAAAAGTTTACATGAGCCGAGGAAATGAGAGCTTTTACTGCAGCTAGATTACAGCTTTTGGCTTGTTTTAACACGCGTTTAATTTGTTACTTATTGGAAATCATTATGTAGCTTACAAGGAAGTATGTATGTCAAGCAGACAGTGAACATCCTTTGGTTCTTCAAGCCAGCATAAACATTGAAAAGGTGTGTGTTCTTAAGAAATTTGTGTATTTTTGTAATGAAAGTTTTGAATGTGTACCTAAAAAATTAATGATTGAAACTGGAGGATAAAAATCAGCACTACAAAATTAGCCTAGCTAATGCCAGCAAAATCATGAAATCCTTGAATGCTTTTTAAAACAAAATAAAGCTGAATGTTTGTGGTTTTCCTGCTTAATGTGTCTCTCTCCCCTTCTCCCTTTCTTTGGGCTCCTATTAATGCTCCCATCACCCAGATTCTCCTTTTGACTAGGTTAGTAAAAGCAATGTGGGTGTATTCAGTTGCACTGGTGGATCTTTCTCAGTGGCCATTCCATTTGCTGATTGTTAACATCAGAATGGCCATTCTGGGTCAGACCAAAGGTTGATCTAGCCCAGTAGCCTGTCTGCCGACCGTGGCCAATGCCAGTGCCCTAGAGGGAATGAACAGAACAGGTAATCACCAAGTGATCCATCCCCTGTTGCCCGTTCCTAGCTTCTGGCAAACGGAGGCTAGGGACACAATCCTTGCCATCCTGGCTAACAGCCATTGATGGACCTATCCCCCAGGAACTTATCTAATTCTCTTTTGAACCCTGTTATCTTGGCCTTCACAACATCCTCTAGCAAAGAGTTCCACAGGTTGACTGTGTTGTGTAAAGAAATACTTCTTTTTGTTTGTTTTTTTAAACCTGCTGTCTATTAATTTCATTTGGTGACCCCTAGCTCTTGAGGAGTAAATAACACTTTCTCCACTTCAGTCATGATTTTATAGCTCTCTAGCATATCCCCCGAGTCCTCTCTTTTTCCAAGCTGAAAAGTCCCAGGCTTATTAATCTCTCCTCATACAGAAGCTATTCCATATCCCTAATCATTTTTGTTGCCCTTTCCAAGTCCAATGCCTCTTTTTTGAGATGGGGTGATTTGCATCTGGACGCAGCATTCAAGATGGTGTACCATCGATTTATATAGAGGCAATATATTTTCTGTCCTATTATCTATCCCTTTCTTAATGATTGTCAACATTCTGTTCGCTTTTTTGACTGCCGCTGCACATGTATTGGATGTTTTCAGAGCACTATCCACAGTGACTCCAAGATCTTTCTTGAGTGGTAACAGCTAATTTAGACCCCCATCATTTTATATGTATATTTGGGATTATGTTTTCCAGTGTGCAGTACTTTGCATTTATCAACATTGAATTTAATCTGCCATTTTGTTGCCCAGTCTCGCACTTTTATTGCAAGAACTAAATAAAACCGGCAGAATGGGATTAATGGAGTACAATATCAATCAATTATATTGCAATTATATTCCCAAAGAATCAGTTGAGCTAGTGAAGGAATGGCAATGGCTTTAAAGTCTGCTTTAAAAAGGATGATTTTTAGCTGGGGCCAAGTGAGTATGTGGTGCTTAGAATCATAAAATATCAGGGTTGGAAGGAACCACGGGAGGTCATCTAGTCCAACCTCTTGCTTAAAGCAGGGCCAATCCCCAGCTAAATCATCCCAGCCAGGGCTTTGTCAAGCCGGGCCTTGAAAAACCTCTAAGGAAGGAGATTCCACCACCACCCTAGGGAACCCATTCCAGTGCTTCACCACCCTCCTAGTGAAAAAGTGTTTCTTAATATCCAGCCTAAACCTCCCCCACTGCAACTTGAGACCATTACTCCTTGTTCTGTCATCTGCTACCACTGAGAACAGTCTAGATCCATCCACTCTGGAACCCCCCTTCAGATAGTTGAAAGCAGCTATTAAATCCCTGCTCATTCTTCTCTTCTGCAGACTAAATAATCCCAGTTCCCTCAGCCTCTCCTCATAAGTCATGTGCTCCAGCCCCCTAATCATTTTTGTTGCCCTCCGCTGGACACTCCAATTTTTCCACATCGTTCTTGTCGTGTGGGGCCCAAAACTGGACACACTACTCCAGATGAGGCCTCACCAATGCCGAATAGAGGGGAATGATCATGGTCCTCGATCTGCTGGCAATGCTCGTACTTATACAGCCCAAAATGCCGTTAGCCTTCTTGGCAACAAGGCATGCTGTTGACTCATATCAGCTTCTCGTCCACTGTAACCTCTAGGTCCTTTTCTGCAGAACTGCTG
Source organism: Mauremys mutica (assembly GCF_020497125.1). Classification (NCBI taxonomy): domain Eukaryota; kingdom Metazoa; phylum Chordata; order Testudines; family Geoemydidae; genus Mauremys; species Mauremys mutica. The sequence goes on from NC_059084.1 coordinate 1,562,511, forward strand.
CCTAGCCACTCGGTCCCTAGTCTGTAGCAGTGCATGGGATTCTTCCGTCCCAAGTGCGGAACTTTTTACTTGTCCTTGTTGAACCTCATCAGGTTTCTTTTGGCCCAGTCCTCTAATTTGTCTAGGTCCTTCTGTATCCTATCCCTACCCTCCAGTGTATCTGCCACTCCTCCCAGCTTAACTAAGTGTTATTCAGAAAGTCTGGTTTATTTAATCTTTTGGATTTACAAAATGGGCCCTCTCCACATTATCCCACGGTGCATGTATGCAGTTGAATAAATTTGCATGTAAACTCGCCTCTTGGTCAAGGCAAAATAAAAACAATCCTCCAAAGGCAAAATATTGAGATGAAAAGAAATCAACCAAATGCAGAAATGAAATGTAAAGAATATTTTTATTTCTCTAATCTGCACAGTGTTGTCCTTCATCTTTTCAGCCTTATTTTTAAATGTCCTCTTCTCTTAATTGGGATGAATTTCCACTGCAATGTCCCTGTTAAGATAAGTGTATTGTACTTATGCAAAAGTCCAGGTTTTTGGCTATTTTAGAGTTTAGTGGATAGTATGTACAGGTACTTGCTGCAGTACTGAGTGTAAGGAGAAAGTAGGACACTATAAAGCACTTTAAAAGGTAAGTGATCTTAGCCTGTGGTGCAATGACAATAGCTAGAGAAAATGGCTTAGCAGTAGTCCTGTTTAGAACTTGGCAGTGCTGCAGTTACCTGCTACTCCATTTGAAAACTGTCTGGTTTTTTTCAACTTTCCATCCTGCAGACTGAGGACTTGATCAAAGCCTTGCAGGACTTGGAAAATGCAGCATCAGGAGATGCCACAGTGCGGCAGAAAATTGCCTCACTGCCACAGGAAGTTCAAGATGTGTCTCTGCTGGAGAAAATTACAGGTAAGAAGCTAGAAGATGAATGAAAATGAGTGAGTATAGAGGGATTTGACTTTCAAGTAACTATAATGAGTAGGATGGATGCACCTCATGCCCTTTATGCATGCCAGCTGTATAGCTCCCTAACAGTTAGCAGGTAAAAATCTTCTGGCATGTGGTTGGAGGTAAGATTTACATCTCTCCTTCCATTCCTTGGGCCAAAACCAAATAATCTTCATCCAAGAATATTAAAGGAACTGGCACATGAAATTGCAAGCCCGTTAGCAAGAATTTTTAACGAATCAGTAAACTCAGGGGTTGTACCGTACGACTGGAGAATTACTAACATAATTTCTATTTTTAAAAAAGGGAAAAAAAGTGATCCGAGTAACTATAGGCCTGTTAGTTTGACATCTGCAGTATGCAAGGTCATGGAAAAAATGTTGAAGGAGAAAGTAGTTAAGAAGATTGAGGTCAATGGTAACTGTGACAAAATACAACATGGCTTTACAAAAGGTAGATTGTGCCAAACCAACCTGATCTCCTTCTTTGAGAAGGTAACAGATTTTTTAGACAAAGGAAACGCAGTGGATCTAATTTACCTCGATTTCAGTAGGGCATTTGATATGGTTCCACATGGGGAATTATTAGCTACATTGGAAAAGATGGGGATCAATATGAAAACTGAAAGGTGGATAAGGAACTGGTTAAAGGGGAGACTACAACGGGTCATACTGAAAGGTGAATTGTCAGGCTGGAAGGAGGTTACTAGTGGAGTTCCTCATTGATTGCTTTTGGGACCAATCTTCTTATTTAATCTTTTTATTACTGACCTTGGCACAAAAAGTGGGAATGTGCTAATAAAGTTTGCAGATGACACAAAGCTGGGAGATATTGCTAACACAGAGAAGGACCGGGATATCATACAGGAAGATCTGGATGACCTTGTAAACTGGAATAATAGTAATAGGATGAAATTTAATAGTGAAAAGTGCAAGGTCATGCATTTAGGGATTAATAACAAGAATTTTGGTTATAAATTGGGGACACATGAATTTGGAAGTAACAGAGGAGGAGAAGGACCTTGTAGTATTGGTTGATCACAGGATGACTATGAGCCGCCAATGTGATATGGCCGTGAAAAAAGCTAATGTGGTTTTATGATGCATCAGGCGAGGTATTTCCAGCAAAGATAAGGCACTGGTTATACAAGGCACTGGTGAGACCTCATCTGAAATACTGTGTGCAGTTCTGGTCTCCCATGTTTAAGAAGGATGAATTCAAACTGGAACAGGTACAGAGAAGGGCTACTAGGATGATCCGTGGAATGGAAAACATGTCTTATGAAAGGAGACTCAAAGAGCTTGGCTTGTTTAGCCTAACCAAAAGAAGGCTGAGGGGAGATATATGTATAAAGAGCAATCATATCAGAGGGATAAATATCAGGGAGGGAGAGGAATTGTTTAAGCTTAGTACCAATGTGGACACAAGAACAAATGGATATAAACTGGACTCTAGGAAGTTTAGACTTGAAATTAGACGAAGGTTTCTAACCATTAGAGGAGTGAAGTTCTGGAACAGCCTTCCAAGGGGAGTAGTGGAGGCAAAAAACATATCTGGCTTCAAGACTAAGCTTGATAAGTTTATGGAGGGGGTGGTATGATGGGATAGCCTAATTTTGGCAATTAATTGATCTTTGATTATTAGCAGGTAAATATGCCCAATGGTCTGTGATGGGATGTTAGATGGGGTGGGATCTGAGTTACTACAGAGAATTCTTTCCTGGGTACTGGCTGGAGAGTCTTGCCCACATGCTCAGGGTTTAGCTGATCGCCATATTTGGGGTCGGGAAGAAATTTTCCTCCAGGGCAGATTGGCAGAGGCCCTGGAGGTTTTTCCCCTTCCTCTGCAGCGTGGGGCATGGGTCACTTGCTGGAGGATTCTCTGCACCTTGAGGTATTTAAACCACAATTTGAGGACTTCAGTAACTCAGACATAGGTTAGGAGTTTGTTACAGGAATGGGTGGGTGAAATTCTGTGGCCTGCATTGTGCAGGAGGTCAGACTAGATGACTATAATGGTCCCTTCTGACCTTAAGTCTATAAAACCAAAATGTGTTTACAAGGATTTTTATACTTGGAGAGCCTGTATTCACTGTCCTTTCCTCAACCAACTTTTGACGGCTTCATTTTGTAGTTCTTAAAAGAAACTAGAGCCAGAATTTTCAAATTCAGGTGCTGAAAGTTAAGCATTAAATATATATTTATGTATATTAAGTGGCCTGATTTCTCTCTTCGCCCCAACCCCCACCCCTCAGAGCTGAGTACCTGCTGTTCCCTTTGACTGCAATAGGAAGTGGGTGCTCAGATGTGCTGACCAATTATATTTGGGTGCATATAAATTTATGCATCCATGTTTGAAAAATGTTTGCTTAAGAACCTGGGAGCACATGCAAATAGGAGGCAAAATCAATTCTGTTTTTACAAGCATTCCTAACTTTTAGAATTCTATGAGGACTACCACTTATTCAACTCTTCGTAGTGTGTGCTCATCACGTCCAGCTGTGAGAAGGAGAAGTGTGTATTTATGTGCAAGCTTGTGTTCTGTGGGTTGATAAATATTCACAGGCATAAGATCCATCATAAAGTGCATATCTTGCATAAATGCTAGGGCCCCATGATGTGACAGAAGACATTCTGTTAATGCAAGCTAATATTCTGGTATAATTAACAGCTCATAAAAGATCCACAAAAACAGCTTCTGAGGGAGTGTTAGCACAATTGCAACAGTGGCACAGCTCTGGTGCTGCAGCTGTACCAGTATGGCTCAGTAGTGTAGACTCTTCCTTCAGCAACGGAAGAGGTTTTTCCCATTAGTGCAGTTAATCCTCCCCTCCCCCTGAGGCGGTAGTGTAGCTGACAGAAAAAATCTTCTCTCAACCTAGCAGCATCTACACTGGGGGTTAGGTCAACCTAACTATGGCACTCAGGGTCTGAATTATTTCGCAGCCCTGAGTGACGTAGCTAGGTTGAGCTAGTTTTTAAGTGTAGATCAGATCTCACTGTTAGAACTGCAAGACTAAAAATGTGACCAACTGGTTCTGTTTCAAAATCTTCTTCCATTTTCAGGTTGTTAGAGTCCTAGCAATTTTTGGGTGCCCCTTAAATCTCTTGATTACAACTCATTTTCTTATAACCCCTGGATAACTCTTGTGAATAAAATGTTATTGTGCATGTGGTTGTTGGATTAGAGCCTTTTTTTCAAAGCATAAAAGGTTTTTAACTGAGTCCATGTAAATTTTTTTTTACCACCTTTGCATGTAGACAAAGAGGCAGCAGAACGTCTTTCGAAAACGGTGGATGAAGCATGTTTGTTACTAGCGGAGTATAATGGGCGGCTGGCAGCAGAGTTGGAAGACCGACGCCAGCTGGCACGCATGCTGATTGAGTACACCCAGAATCAGAAGGATGTATTGACAGAGAAAGAGAAAAAGTTAGAAGTGAGTACTGCTCAGAACAATGCTGAAACCTTATCCTCCTACCAAACACACATACGTGCCTTCAAACTGAAACATTTTTTCTTTTGAATGAGAATGATATGAGGTAATGTAGCAATTTCGTTCTCCCTGGAGCACTTTGCTGTTGGAAGAAAACAGGCCTGAGGAATTTTTTTTCTGTAAATAAATAAATAAAAACTGTGAACTGCTGAACTCAGATGTCCAGCACAACAGTAGATGGAGAAGGAAGCTCTAGAATTTAAATCTATTTTTTTCGAGAGATTGTTTTATCATCCAACATTTTTTGATATTCAGTCCTGGTTCATTTCAGGGTTTGCTCTTGAATGAAATCCCTATCCCAAAAAGAAATCAATGTTACCCCTTCCTGCAAGTATCTGATGCTTTTTGTATATTTTTGTGTATAGTTGGTTGCTGCTTGTCTGGCTTGAAGGTCCTGTTTGCTGAGATCACTTGTCAAATGCATTTTTTAGTATTGCCAACCCTGCTTAACCAAAAAATGGTGGTGCTCTTAACTGCCTTTACGTGTAGTGCTTATATGAAGGAACAGGTAGTGGTGATGTAGAAAGATGACAACTCAAACTTCATGCTGTAGCCAGCGTGAACTTGGAGGGCAAGAAACTGCTGTTTAATAAAAAAACAAAAAAACAAAAAAATAAAACCCTCTTCTGACTGGAACTCAGTAATGACCAGAAGCCCTAGAGCGAGAACAAGAGCAACAGCAGACAGTCATTTATCTGAAATGTTCTTCTTTCACTGAGGAAGTGTTTTAAGCACCGTGTTGTGGGACTAATATGGCAGTTTAATTAATGATTCTGGTTGTATGTCACTCTGCCATCTGTTGAACTGCCCCTGGGCGACACATTATGGGCTTCCTCTATACTGTCAGATGCTGATTATTATGAGCAGCTGCTGTTGGGTGGGACGAGAGTTACAGAGGACATAGTCTTCTAGAAAGAGACTGGATTGTAGAGCAGTTCAACCCTTTGTGTGCCCTCTTTCCATCACAACTTGTCTTCTCTCCTGGAATGTTAGGCAGTACTATTTAACTTGTACTCCGTCTTGGCCATAGGTTTTCATCCTATGTCTATACATAGTAACTTGAGTACATACTGTACATTATTGATTCAGAGTTAAAATCAACCAGAAGATTTAGGACTGTTGCATTCAAAAATCTAAAGATTGTTAGGCTTTAACTATCCATCTAGCAAATGTATTTGATCTCCAGAAGCTGATTTGAGAGTTGAGTTTATTGTGGTTTTCCCATAGTTGGTTCATTATAAAGCACTTTAGTTCTCATGAGTACAAAAGAAGCCATAAAAACTGCTTTCTGGCATCAGTTACTTTATTTACTGAAAATGCCAATAGAAACCTTGGGTCAGATTCATCTTTCACTGAAGTCAGTGATAAAACGCCAGTTCATTTCTGCAGGAAGGGGATTGTGAGCCCCTCATACATCTCTTAACTGCTTTAATGGCACCTACAATAAAAAGCAGAATGCTTCAGCATGCATTTAAAAAATCTTCGATTTGAATCAGCTTGAGGTATCGTAAAACTAATTTGGAAACTTGTGCTATAGCAACTTTAAAGTTTATTATAAACTAAGTTATGAATGCGGTGGGTTTGTTTTTGTTTTGAAATGACACTTCTGGTAAGGTCTCTTATGTGAAAGTTAGCAAACTGCTATAGGCCAAAATAACGAAAATTCAGGCACTGATCCTTCAAACAGTTAAGCAGATATGTAATTTAAATCACATAAATAGTCCCATTGACTTCAGTGGAGCTAGTCATATGCTTGACTTGAGCATGTGCAAAAGAGTTTGACACATTAAGGACTAAACCTGTATTCTATTAAAAATGTCTCTTAATGGCATGAAATCTTTGTCAGTTCAGAACACAGTTGCCTCATTAACAATGAAAAATTAGACGTCCAGCATACTCTCACAGTATACCGTCAGGCCAAAACTTAAACCCTAGGAGTCTTAAATTAAGCAGTTAAGTGACATAGAAACCCAAGTCATGTTGAGGTTGTACTGCAAACCCTTTGGGGTATAGTTGACAAGCATTTCAGCTTTCCTGACTTGTGGAAGTTTAATATATCGGAGAATTTTGTTGGTTGCAAATGTGTAGCCCAGGCTATTTGCTTATCAGTTTTGTGTTTGTTACTGTGAGAACACCAGAAACTCAATGTTAATGAGACTCTGGGTTTATCTCGTTCAGCATAGATGGGCGTTTTCAGTGTGTAATCTCTTAATAGAAAAAATTGAAATTCTAACAGGATGCTAAAGAAACAAGTACAAAACATCCACTCAATTTAAGTCTATAAAATAAGAAGAAAGTAAAGAACTAGCAACATGTAAATACTCAGATTTAAATTAAAAAACCCTGTTCCTAATACTTATCGATGACATGTTGTGCTCCATCATGACCTTTTTCCAAACATCTTGAATTGCTAGCTGTATGTGTTTACAAAATCAAACCTTGCTTTCAGCTGAGATGCGTTTAAAAGCAAAATTCTGTTTCAGGGTGGACTGTTTACTTTTCTGTTGAAAGTGACTGAGAGGAGAGAAAGTAGGCTCCTTGGTGGTAATATGAACCAGGATTTTATTCTGTTGAGTCATGAGAAGTGCCAATATCTGTCTGATCAAAAATTGTAAATCATTGTGGATGGTCAAGGTACTGGGGTTGCACACACAAGTAACCTTTTTTTTTTTTTAAGCTGGTAATAAAAATAGCTAAGCCCTGTGTCTGGGAAGAGAACTTTTGCTGTCTAAACACTGGAGTTCTTATTTAATCTAAATAGTCCAATACTACTGCCTTTCATCAACCATGGCAAATTCTACAAACAAATGTTATTTACACTGAATGGGAGTATTTACTCATAGTAGGCTATTACTCAAGAGATTTTGAAATAAGTCCAGGGTGCCAAAAGCTCTTACTGTCCTCAGTCACATAAAATCCTTTCAAGACATGATACACCACGACCCGATATAACATGAATTCGGCTATTACGCGGTAAAGCAATGCTCCAGGGGGTGCGGGGCTGCACACTTTGGCAGATCAAAGCAAGTTTACTATAATGCGGTTTCACCTATAACGCGGTTAGATTTTTGGCTCCCAAGGACAGCGTTATATCGGGATAGAGGTGTATATTAGAAAAGATGAGGTTGGACAAGGGGACTACAATTCATGAGTGAGCAGTGGCAAAGATTTGCATGAGTGAATTCAAAGGCTGCTATACTACTAAGAAACCCACGAACTGATGGTTTGAGAGGGAAGGTAGTACTGGGTGTTCAGTCTGAGAGAAAAGACATCCTACATCTAGGGGAAAAGAATGTAGGCCCCACATGCTGTGGAACTGTGTCTTAAACAGTAATTCTGAAAAGGAATTGGGGGTCATGGTTGGATAACCAGCTAAAGAGTAGCTCCCAGTGCAGTGCTTCGGTGAAGAGAGTTAGTGAGGTCCTTGGGGGTGTAAATGGGAATATCAAATAGGAGTAGGGAGGTGGTATTATTTCTGTCTTCAGCATGGGTGAGACCATTAATAGAACACTGTGTCCAGTCCTGTTGTCAGTGCTCCCAAAAGGCTGTTGAAAAATTGGAAATGGTTCATAGAGCTACAAAAGATTCATGGTCTGAAAAACCTGCCAACAGAAATTGGTCCAATAAAAGCTATTACCTCACCCACTTGGCCTTACAGTGAGTTTCTTAAATCTGTGTAGTTTACCAAAGAATAAAAGGTGACTTGATCAGTCTATATGTACATGGGGAGAAGATTTCTGATAGTAGAAGACTCTTTAATTTAGGAAAGATTTAACAAGATCCATTGGCTAGAAGCTGAAGCTGTACAAATGCGGACTGGAAATTAAGCGCAAATATTTGAGGGTTACATTGGAACACTTTATCACGGGATGGAGTCGGTTCACCATCACCTGGAGTTTTGGATTCCTTTCTGAAAAGAGATGCTCTAGCTCAACCGGAACTTGTGGTCTTGATGCAGGAATTAGAGGGTGAAATTCTGTGGTCTGTTTTATGCAGGTCAGGTTACTGTATTGTAATGGTCCCTTCAGGCACTAAAATCTATTACATAAAGTAATGGACACCACAGTCAGTATTTCAATACCTTAGCATGTATAAACATTCTTACTGGAGACGGTGGCTCCCTATTGCTGATGAATAGATGACTCAAATCTAAGTTCCTTATCTTTTGGTACTGACATTTTTTTGATCACCTAAGAGCCCACTGAAATGCTGATTTTTATTTAAAAAAAAAAAAAAAAAAAAAGCATATTGAGAATAAAAACTGTGCCAGAACTTGCAAAGTTAAATTTTGTGTCTGAACATTAAGGTAACAGGCTAGCTACTGTGAAGCCAAGTGCACGCTGTGCCTGTTGAAATAAATGACTAGCTATCTAAGAAAAAACAGCAAATCAGTTATACTGTATAAAACTGGAAACTGAGGACTATAGGAAAGATATTCAATGGAGGAGATATCTGGCAACTTGAACATGGAGGCTGATTGTAAAATGAAGGTAGCTGAATAGATGGAGCCACATAAGTGAAAGTACTACCAGAACATCTCCTGACCCTATGGAAGGATGGATGCCTAAAGTATATGTAATATCTGCAGTAGATCAGGATTAGGTGGAACAAAACAGCAGAATGACTCTGCTTGCAGAAGAGTCAGCCTAACCTGGGGGAGGGGAAATTGTGTTCATGGCTGTAGCTTTGGTTTATAAAGTCGATACTATGCACTGTTCCCTCTTTTCTTTCCTCCTCATTTGTCATCTCCATATGCTTTTATTTTTCTTTTGGTATGCTCTTTGGGATAGGGTATGTTGCTTATTATATCCAGGCCCCTGTATATTCCATGATTCTGCAATCAAGAAATTTTCCATAGAATTCACCTGTTGCTGAACATTGAGATCCATTATCTCCACTTTCAATTAAAAGTTTTGTGACCTTATAGTTGCAAAGATAACTTCTGACGATGTGACCTGAGTGTAAACCAATGGCTGTCTGAGTCTGCCAAGAGCCTCAAAGAATAGTTCAGAGGTGTGAACTGCTGCCGTCATCTCATTTAATGTTCCATGGACTCCATGATTGTGTGGCCATGAAATTTGTCATTTTCCCAAGCTACTCATGCCCTGCATGAACCCGCCTATAGCTGCTGCTTTCTCCACAATGGGGAATTATTTGGGTTACAGTGCATGCTCTCTTCACCGTTTTGTAGAGAAGAACTGGAGTCCTGTTTGCATCCAAGAAGCATATAGGCACAGATAGCTAGGCTGCCTAGTGAATAGAGCACTAGTTGAGTCCTAGGGGACCACTGAAGCAGACTACAAGTTCTCTCCGTCTCTGGCACACGTTGAGTGAAGTAAGAAGTCTCTGAGCTGGGCTACCGAGATAATCTAGTAATTGCTGCCATAGAACTAGGCTGTCTGGAGAATGCAGTGAAGAAATCAATCATTGACTAACTGTGTATCAGGGAGTATTTCCAACTGTGAGCTATTGGAGGTGGTGGGGAATACAACAAGGTAATGTTTGCAGAGGAATTTGTCTGTTGTGCCATAGAGCACACGTGAGCCATGACTATGTGTTGCTTATACAGTGTTCAGCACAATGGGACCCCGGCCTGATTAGCACTTCTAGGCACTCCTGCAATATAAATGTTATGTGAAATAGTGATATTAAAAAAACCCAAATTATCTAGAGATCATGAAATTATTTCCATGTAAGGTTGCTGTCTTTTTCAGAGAGATGCATGCATTGCTACACTTCCACCTAGCGATGAAAATCAGTAAAATATTTGAACAAAGGTGAATGTATGACTGGAAGTGTGCTTGTGTTGTGAACTTTATGCTTTGGAGGAGGTGTGGTTAGCATGTGGAGGGGAACTCTGCACATAACACCGTGCCCCATTTCTGCTATAAGTCACATTGAATAACGTTCTGGGCCAATAGTACTGTGTGGGCTTAGACTCCATATGGCATTGGTATCTATCTCTGCATGGAGCAGGGAATGCCCCAGGGTGTAGGAACGATACGTTCAGGGCTGTAAATGGTGCTACACTGGACAGCTTCTTAACCTGGCACCCTTAAAAGGTGAGCAAGAGGAGTAGTTTGTGGAGCATGAAATGCTGCCAAAAGCAGCAACAACATGTTTAGTAAATTGAAGTGACTGGTGCTGTGAGGGAAAGAAGAAGCTGTTTTTTTCCCTCTCCCACTCTTTAAATAAGGAAATACAATCTGCCGGCAAACCTGATCTCCCAAATGTGAGCTTTAGCTCTGAAAGGAGCTATGATTACCTTCAGCTTCTGAATGGTGTGTTGTTTCTTTGAGAGAAACTTGTTTGCAAAGTCAAGTTTGTTGCTCTCTTGCTGCTGTGAAATGAGAAAGGGAAATTGGTTCCTTGGTTCTGTCTGTTCTCCCCAGGTTAGACTGTAGAGAATATCTATTCAGAGATGCTTGTTCTGTTCAGAAAACAATGGGAAGTGAGCGAACCCACTTGAGACACAGCTTTGCTTCGTGTTTTTTTGGGGGGGGGGGTTGTTTTGTTTTTAGTATTTTATTTATATATATATATATATATATATATATATAATTAAGATGAATTCTCCTGTTTGCACTGAAGAGCACAGAATCTGACAGGGGTAAGCTGATTCCCTCTCTGCTATATTATCTACCTTTCCGCAGGGAGGAAATTGCATGGCCTTTTTAAAGAAATCCTCAAAATAACCTATCTATTCAAATGTTAACTTGGTGTCAGACCTCACCCACAACGTATCTGAGAGTGCGCTGTTCCTTACATCTTTATACTGGGTCTGCATGCCCCCTCTGCTCCATGTGATTTTTTTTGGAGCCTTGAGATCAGAAGCAGGACCCCGAGGTGGGGAAGGTCACATCTAAACTTTTTTGTTTGTAGCAAATCCAGAGGAGCTGCTTTTCAAGGGAGAAAACTTTTAGGGCTTGATTCGAAGCCCCCTGAAGTTAATGGGAGTCTTTCAAGTTACTCTGTTGGTCTCTGGATCAGGCCCTAAGTGTATCTAACTTCTCACCTACTTCACAGCTGAGTTTGGATGAAAATTAAATATAAATTATGCACACTAAATATTTAGTTTCTTGTTCTTTTCCTGCTTGATTTGTACACGTGTGCCGGCCTCCTTTATTGGGACCAAGTAACTTTTTATTATCGGGGTTGAGATATTTCCTTATTAGGTTAACTTGTCTCTTTTGTATGCAGCCAGGCTCTCGCAGTCTGCTGTGTAGTAGCCTGGGTGTTATAACTGATGTGGGGAACTGTTCCCCCTCCCTTGTTTAACTGTTCATAGTTTTATTTGGCATGCTGATATGCTCACTCTTGATCAATGTGTGGGGGAAATGACTTGTTTATAAAACAATAGGGGTGCTGTACAGAATGGGAGTAAATACAACTTTAAAAACTACAGACAGGACAACTGAAAGGATGTGGGGGTAGGTGGGATTGTGGGCAGAGGAAAGGGAAGGCAGTGATAATACCAGACACCTCAACATTGGAAAATCTTCAGCTGTTTTAAAAGCAGGGAATAGTTAAATGGCTGGATTTCAAAGGGGAGTGAATGCTGTATCCAAAGGGATGATCCTCAGCTGGTTAAGTGGCAGTGGAGTTATCCTGAAAGAGGTTGATGTTGAGCACAGAATAGCCAGGATTAAGCTCTAGGAGGTGTTCTTTGTAATACAAAGAGTAGTAAGAGTCCGTGCGAAAAATGTTGAGTCCAGCTAGTTACCCAGCTAGTAGCTGTACCTATTAGTGATGAGTAACAGGCTGCTAGCGGGAAACCCTATGGTCACATACTTCCGTGTATTCTGTCTCTTTGAAAAGCTGTAGAAACAGTAAGGGAGGGTTTAGCTAATAAACATATGCTGTTTAAATAGCTATTGATCAGTTGCAGTAACTGTTTCTCAACAAAACTCCACATTGGCTTCTTTCTGTAGGAACAGTCTCTCTGCGACTGTCACATTGTGACTTACATATTTTAATGAGGCCACTTTCTAAAAGCTTGTTGAACACAAACTTGAGTGGCAAGCTAGAATAGCCAAGGAATGATTGGTTGGACTACTTTGTAAATGCTGCACATTTTGGGTATCCCTGATGCATATTTACATAATTTTAATCAGCCTGTTAAAATGGAAGCATAACAAGCTTAGGCCAAACTATTTAAACTCTGAATATTAGGCTATTTATACAACTTTAGCAGTTTTCAAATAATTACTCTTAAGCCAGTGGTGCATGTTTTAAAAATTCTGAGTGAGGCCTTCTACCTTCCTTTATACAGTAATAAAAATGTTAATTTCCAAGGATCTGATTTAACTAACAAAATAGATGATATTCACAGCTCAGACTGCAACTCTTTAGTTCATTTTTGCACTGTAGCACACATAATGTAGATAAAAATTACCCGCTATTCTGATTTCCTGCACATGAAAGCCTAGTTAAGTTACGCACAACAGGGCAACTTAAAAAGGGTCTTTCAAAGGTTTATTTTAAGAGAGAATTAATCCTGGTGTGGGTTAGTGGGAGCAGTGATGTTGCAGAACATTGAATTCTGGGCTGTCTAGTGTGACTTTGGAGGAGCTAAACAAATTGGTGGTAGGAGGGGGGAATGTTAGAACTTTTTTTTTTTTTTAAATTATCCCTCTTATTTCAGGCATTCAACACAAACTGAAGGGTCAGTGCCATTTAAACCTGCAGATCTCTCTTTAATGCTGAAACTTTCCACCTTATATTATGCATAGTGATGGAAGATGTATCCTTTTAATCAACAATGTCAAGCAAAGGGTGTTTGTACATATCACCTGCTACAACTGAGGTGCTTGAAATGAGTATCTGGGGAGATTTAGCTCCTCCAATTCACCTACTAAATTATGTTAAAGCTAAAATAAACACACTTTGTAGTGTAAGCGTAAGAACGGCCATTCTGGGTCAGACCAAAGGTCTATCTAGCCCAGTATCCTGTCTTCTGACAGTGGCCAATGCCAGGCGCCCCAGAGGGAATGAACAGAACAGGAAAGCATCATGTGATCCATTCCCAGCTTCTGGCAAACAGAGGCATGGGGCACCATCCCTGTCCATCCCGGCTAATAGCCATTGATGGACCTGTCCTCCATGAATGTATCTAATTCTCTTTTGAACCCCGTTATCGTCTTGACCTTCACAATGTCCTCTGGCAAAGATTTCCACAGGTTGACTGTGTTGTGTGAAGATATACTTTCTTTTGTTTGTTTTAAATCTGCTGCCTATTTCATTTGGTGGCCCCTAGTTCTTGTTATGAGGAGGAGTAAATAACACTTTAGTCATGACTTTATAGACCTCTATATCCCCCTTTAGTCATCTCTTTTCCAAGCTGAAAATTCCCAGTCTTATTAATCTCTCCTCATATGACAGCCGTTCCATATCACTAATTTTTGTTGCCCTTTTCTGAACCTTTTCCAATTCCATTATCTCTTTTTCGAGATGGGGCAACCACATCTGCACGCAGTATTCAAGATGTGGGCATACCATGGATTTATATAGAGGCAATGATATTTTCTCTTATGATCTATCCCTTTCTTAATGATTCCCAACATTCTGTTCGCTTTTTTTGACTGCCGCTGCACATTGAATGGATGTTTTCAGGGAACTATCCACAATGACTTCAAGATCTTTCTTTAGTGGTAACAGCTAAGCAACTGTTGTAATTGCATACAGGGATCTTATATAACTATAAATTGGGTCAGAAGTTGCCAGTGTAATCTCTATACTAAAATGAAGTTCAAGCTATGAAAAAGTTTGCAATTTCCTATGCTATAGCACAAAGAATGAGTTAAGATCAGGAATAGCTTTCACTCTGAATTTCCTGTCTTGTCAGTTTAGTGGTCAAACATTTTCTCGTAAGTGTACTTTCCTGTCAGATCACACTGTTTAATGGTGTTAAGTTTTGATTCTGGAGTTGTTTTGCCACAGAGGAGTTAGAATTTTAACTTTTATTCTGAAAGTGAACATAGATTAGGAAGGGCACTCACGATGCACAGTGCCAGTTTTTTCCAACATCATCCTCAAGGCCTAGCTACAGCAAATATTGAGTCAGTTCTCATTACTCTGACCATAAAAGGCAAATAACATCCAAATGCTGTCAGTCTTAATGAACCCCTCCTATGCACCATGGCAGTCAGCTGAGTGCACAGAGTGCAGACCAGGACCATAGAAGGCAGCAGTTTCTTTTAGGCACATTTCATAGAAACATAAGAACGGCCAGACTGGGTTAGACCAAAGGTCCATCCAGCCCAGTATCCTGTCTACCAACATCGTCCAATGCCAGGTGTCCCAAAGGAAGTGAACTTAACAGGTAATGATCAAGTGATCTCTCTCCTGCCATCCATCTCCACCCTCTGACAAACAGAGGCTAGGGACACCATTCCTTACCCATTCTGGCTAATAGCCATTAATGGACTTAACCTCAATTAATTTATCCAGTTCTCTTTTAAACCCTGTTATAGTCCTAGCCTTCACAACCTCCTCAGGCAAGGAGTTCCACAAGTTGACTGTGCGCTGTGTGAAGAAGAACTTCCTTTTATTTGTTTTAAACCTGCTGCCCATTAATTTCATTTGGTGGCCCCTAGTTCTTATGGGAATAAGTAAATAAGGAAAAGTTATCTGCTTTCTCCACATCACTTATAATTTTATATACCTCTATCATATCCCCCCTTAGTCTCCTCTTTTCCAAGCTAAAAAGTCCTAGTCTCTTTAATCTCTCCTCATATGGAACCCGTTCCAAACCCCTAATCATTTTAGTTGCCCTTCTCTGAACCTTTTCTAGTGCCAGTATATCTTTTTTGAGGTGAGGAGACCACATCTGTACGCAGTATTAGAGATGTGGGCGTACCATGGATTTATATAAGGCAATAATATATTCTCCATCTTATTCTCTATCCCCTTTTTAATGATTCTTAACATCCTGTTTGCTTTTTTGACTGCCTCTGCACTCTGTATGGACGTCTTCAGAGAACTATCCACGATGATTCCAAGATCTTTTTCCTGATTAGTTGTAGCTAAATTAGCCCCTATCATGTTGTATGTATAGTTGGGGTTATTTTTTCCAATGTGCATTACTTTACATTTATCCACATTAAATTTGATTTGCCATTTTATTGCCCAATCACTTAGTTTTGTGAGATCTTTTTGAAGTTCTTCACAGTCTGCTTTCTCCACGGCGGGTTGCCTGTGCGGTTGAATTTGGAATAGCTAACACCGCTCTCCTTAGGAGGGTTTGTGTGCCACTGCTCATGCTCATCTCTGAATGGAGAAAACAGTCCCTCTTCTGCTCCTCTTTCTCTTCTGCACGTTGAGGTCTCTGAATCTCTGGTGTCTCTCCAAATGGAACATTTTCTTTTTTGTTTATCTAACTTTTTTCAAGTGCAGTTTGGACATTTTATCTGAAGTTAAAAACAATGACGAATAGATTTTATTTTTAAGGCTTGTCAATGACCCCGTATTGCCAAGGACCGGGTTCAGAGGTCTGTCAATACACACACACACACACACACACACACACACACACACACACACACACACACACACACACACACACACACACACACACACACACACACACACACACTGTGCCCGGCAGTCCACGCCTAATGGGACTTGGAGTGACGTTCTCCTACATGATGTCCTGTTTGAAGTAGGACTGAGCACTCCAGTCACTGACTGAAGCAGGCAATGTAGGCTCCTGAAGCTAGCCACAGAGAACCTTAAAAGGACAGGAGATCTTAACTTTAATACACCTCTACCCTGATATAATGCGACCCAATATAACATGAATTGGGATATAATGCGGCAAAGCAGCGCTCCAGGGGGGCGGGGTGGGGCCGGGCTGCGCACTCTGGTGGATCAAAGCAAGTTTGAAATAAGTTTCACCTATAACACAGTAAGATTTTTTTGGCTCCCGAGGACAGCGTTCTGTCGGGGTAGAGGGGTATTGTGCTTAGGGTTAGACATTAAGGGTATGTTTACACTGCAGCTGGGAACATGCCTCCCATCCTGGGTAAACGGACTCATGCTACCTCTTCTCAAGGCAGTGTGCTAAAAATAGCAGTGTGGGTGTTGCAGTGCAAGCCTGTGCAACTCCCTCTGTCTGAACTTGGGTGGCTAGCCAGAGCCGCTGCCCTTGCTGCAACATTCACCCTGCTATTTGTAGTGTACTAGCTCGAGCAGAGCTAGCATCTCTCTGTGCTCAGAGGCATGTTCCCACCTGCAATGTAGACCTACACTGAGGGCTCTTTTAACTAGGCTTAAAGGGTTCACCCTGCCCTGACTGAGCACCATCCTTGCCTTGAAGGATTAATCAGTGAAGTATTTACATACTCTCTTGAGACCATAGCTTCTGGGCTGGAGTGGTCTGTTCTTTTGTTGTGCCTGTCAGTTGCTTCAGCTTCAGCTTCAACTCTGCCAGCTGTTCCTGCTCCAACAGTGGTTTCCAATCTTTCTTCTCCCTTGTTGCCATTTTCTGCATCAGCACACTGTCTCCTTGGCACCAGAGCAGACCGTGGCTGTTGAGTAGAATGTAGGTAATACAGTATCTGTAGTGCAATCAGCAACCAAATTGGGTGGTAGCTCTTTAACTGGGGGGATTTGATCTACAGCACAGTGTTCTGCCTGGCATCCTGAAAGTCCTTCTTTTGCTTTCAATCATCTAGCAAAGCGTTCAGATACCTGGGTCTCTTTCTCAACCTGCTGTGGTGCAGCGTCTTTCTCATGGCTGTGATCTTTTTCTGAGCCCTCTTTCTAAGCTCTTTAGGGTAGGACCAGTTGTCTCTATTGGTTTGGGGTAGATCACTCCCTTTAGCCCCCAGACAAAGAATGTTCTAAGGAATGTACAGATGTGGTTGGGATGACCTGAATTATTTTGCCATTGATACGTGTTCAAAATCCAGTTACTTTTCAGATAGGAACACTTGCCCCATGTGACTGAGTGCTGGAGGGATATCTCAAAATAGTGCACACCTACAAATAAGGATAAACTTAAGAATAATGTTCCCCATCATGTAGTTAAGTTTGTTTGAAGCTGTGCACCATATATTTGGGAACAAATAGCCATATCAGCCCTTAGAAGAAACTCTATCTCAATGTGCATACTTGTCTGCAGCACCAACATTCAGGACAGATGCACATACTTCCACATTAACAGCACATTTTGCAAACATTTTTGTGGGTATGTTCTCATAAGATTTGACTGAGTGAGGCATTCCAAAGATTTACAGGCCTGAGAATCTTTCTGGGACGGGAGGAATGAGATTGTTTTGGTTTTTCAGTTAATTGGAATAAAAACATTTTTCTTTCTTTCATTAATATTAAGGCATGCTCTTCCTGTTCCCTCCTGCTTAGTCCTGCATCTGAAAGATCGGGGAGGGGCTCTGCTCTTCCCAACTAGGCAGAAACAGTTTGCAAGTTTGGATTTAGTTCTATCTTGCAAGCACCTCTTCATTTCTTAAGAGTAGTTAACTTCATCCCTTGGTCTTCACATGGAATTTGCCACCCCTCTGGATAATCATACTGTTTGGTTTTACTAGTCGCTTGCCCTTTTTTATTTCTCTCCTGCCTGTTGAGAGAGAGAGTGTAGCAAGCTTTCTTGTTGCCCTCCCCTGTCTGTGTTGGTGGACGTCAGCATTCTTGAGAGAGTGCAGCCTTTTCCTCCCTCCTTTTCTAGCTTGGATATATCATTGTCTGGCAGATTCATGTGCAACAACTTTCAGACTGCAGCTACTTTGCAGAAAGCTATCTGTAGATGCAGCAGTATCCACCTCCTATCTGTGAGCAGATACAATTCAATAAGCCCCTTTGCTGTCTGTATTCTAGGTACATGAGCACTCATGCTCTGCCCTCTTTTTACTGCATGTTAACGATTAACTTGTCATGCTTAAGCAGAGCACTCAATTTGCCATAACTCTGGGTGGATGGTACAACATATACTTCTGGGGGGATTCTGCACCACTGCGCAATGCAGAATTTTGCAGAAATTAATGTTGTGCACACAGAATTTCCTTTCCCCCCCCCTACAGAAATGGGCTGCAGAGATGTTGGCTGACACGAGGGGCCACTGGACCCAATAGAGCCCAGCTCACAAATAGAAGATAAGGCTTGGGGGGGAGGGGGGGGGAGGTGAGGAGGGAGGGAATTGGAGAGTTCCCAGCACGCCTGAAGGAAGGAGGTGGAGGCACGTAAGAAACTCGGTGCAAGCCTGGCCCCCAGCTTCAGGCTGTGTCTCACTCTGTATCCCTGGTCTCTGTGGGGTAGGGGATGTGAGTGTCAGGGCTGTGGGACGCTGTGGCTGGACTCTAAGGGGAAGAGGGTGGCGGGGTACAGCAGGTGTGAGTGTCTGACCCACCAGCAGGGCCCTGGGCATAGAAACAGGAACTGGGTTGTCATATACTCTACTCCTGGGGGAATTTTTGTTTGTATTATTACAGAAATACTTGCTGACAGGTATTTTGAAATAAGTTACCAAAATAATTGAAATTGGCATGATTATATAGTGTTGTTTTGACACAATTTGCATAATTTTAAAATATTGTGCAGAATTTTTAATTTTTTTGGTGCAGAATTCCCCCAGGAGTAAACCTACAGTAAGCCTTGGCATTTCTTTTGGGATTGTAATTGCTGACACTTAAGGGAGAGAAGGGAGGAGAACTGCTTTGGTTGCCCTACAGTCTCCCTTTCTCCTGTGTTGGTTCCCATATTCTACCAGAGAAATGCAATAACATCTAGAACCATGAATATATTGATGAATCTATCCTTAGGGAACTTTTATTGCCTCTATTTCAATTTTTGGTCCCATCTCTTGTTTTTTTTATGCCTTTAACTTCATACCATGTTTGCATTTTTTCTCTTCCACTGTTACGCATTCAGTGTCCGTCCGTCCTCCCGCTCTCTTGTCTCGTTTTCCCCATATGAAGTCTCTTCCCCACATTGTCCACTTCTTTTCACCCTCCTTCCTCCCCAGTCTCTCTGCTCTTTCTAACAGCCTTGGCATGCAGTAGCTGCTCACATGCTGGCCTAGTACAGGGTCTTCAGTGGATCAATTTCTCAGCTTCCTTGTCTGCTTATGATCCCATGTGGACTCCTAGGCCATGGTTCTAATGTCCTTCAGCGCCCTTCCCACTTGGCACTCTTGCAGGGTCTCTTGTTTTCCCTGTGAACTGCTCTTGTTTTCACATGAATGTGCACTTAGACTATGCACACACCAGCAGCAGTGAGCCTCCCAGTCCGAATCGATAGCCTGTAGAGTGCGAGCCCCGCTAATCAGAGATGTCTGTGTAGACAGGACTTTGAAGTTGCAGTTTGGGCTCTGAAGCCTAGGGAGAAGGGTGGGCTTCAGAGCCTGAGCCACAACTCCAAAGCACCGTCTTCAAAGCTATTTTTTAGAGTTCTAGCGTGAACCCCGCTAGCCCGGATCTTTTGACCTGGGCAGGAGCGGTCACTTCTGTGGGCTGTTTGGACATACCCTTAGAGAGAGAAGTAGCTCAGGAGGTAACTGAAAGGTCGTTGGTGTTCACCAGTACATCTGGATGGCCTAAGGAGTCCTGGGATTGCAGAAGCGTTTCTCAAAAACTAACAGTTGGGGATGTTGGACGCATTCTTATTTCTGTCCTTTGCCTCTCACCAACTCCTCCACCCCCGTAAATTGAAGAGTGCATTTCCTCCTGAGCCTCTGCCATTCCGTAGCGTCTTAAGCAGCACACTAACAGTTAATGAAGCCACCAGAGCCTCATTTGAATTCCATCCTCTGTGTGTGTGTGTGTACACGTAGATGTTTATGATGTAATGATCTGTTACTGCCTTAGCCTGGTGAATCCGCATAGATATGGAATAGGATGTTAAAGGAAATCCATATTTGTGTGTCTACTGGAAATTTACAGTGGACATCCATACACCCACTTCAAGTGTAGGGATATTTTGCATTATTGCAGTCAGTTCTGTTCTCACTATTCCAGTACAAAGCAATAAACCGATAATAATGTAAACTCATCATTCATGATCAGTGGGGAATATTTTGCTTTGCTTTGAGATTTGGGGAAGGTGGGGAGAATTTCCATCATTGTAAGGACTAAATGGGGAATTGGATTCAAATTAAAGTTGTAAACTCTTCAGAAGGCTGATTCACTATTAAAGGCCCAGTTTTTCTTTGTTCTTCAAAGAGAGGATTCCATAGTAAACTGTTCTTCTCTTACTACTAATTAAACAAGAAATCAGAAGTAAATTAGTATTGCAATTGACTATATGGAAACCTGTTCAGCACTCTGAGGTTTTTTTAACTGTCACATTGTTTCTCATAGATTTATATCACATTTCAGAGATGACTTGAAAAATACAGGATAAGCAATTGGGTAGAGAGACACTTGAATACTGTTTAAAATTACGACATTATATGGGGATGGAGCTCAATGTAATGGTTTAACATTTATTATACTGGACTATTACATCTTAATGCTATTAACCTATTGTATGTAGGCAAAGTGCTCTGACGGGAATCGTGTTACAAAGTTAATGTGTTAAAACTTAACTGAGCTTTTGAATTGGATAGTTGACTTGTATTTGGGTGTGAATGTGTTAATCTGCTTTTGACAGTCTCTAAAAGTCATTACTAGACAGGATAATGTGATGCATGATGATAGTTGGTTTCCTGGGCTTTTGGGCTTCTGATCAACCCCCTTTCTCCCCTCCCCTCCCGGCTTCCCGCAATGAAGAATCAGCCTTATTTCAGGTCATCTTCAGGCTGTGGAATTCAGGGGTGACTTCCCTGGAACTCTAAAATATTCACTTATGAACAGTCCTGGCTGCCTAGCTCTTGGAAGGAGTTCTTTCTGCAGTATCTCTTCCTTCTACATACTGCCTTTCTTCTGTTGCTGTTGCACATTTCTGAAGTTAGCAGAGACTATGTTGGTGGTTTCAGTCTCTGACCCTCTGATTTTTCACTCACATTTAGTGATTATGTGCATAATTCTGAGTCACTGCTAATGCGCCAATATAATGCTACAGCTGTTACGGTTAATAATCGGTTGTCTAATATGTTATGGATAAGTGCTAATAACACAAATTGACTGGCTAATAGTAATGATTTATCTTTATCCTTGGCTACTTTTATAGTTCCACAAGGGAGTATCTACATAGATTGTTCATAATGTCATTCTTCAAATGTATGTGGAGTAAAGACTATTGTAGTACTGTGTGCTGGGAAGTGACGGGCTTGCCTCTCGCATACATATATGCTTTGTAGGGATTGATCTCATTTTTCTCTAGGAGGACACTCTATTGACCTTCAGCAAATTAACTAGTTGTTAATTTCAATCCCTTCAGTTGTACCTGAGGAGGGACATGCTTTCTGTAAACCTACCATCATACTACAGCATGTTAAAAAGGTAACTGGACCAGACTTCAACATAAAAATCATGCAGGAGATGGTAAAATTTCAGAGCCATAATTTCTATTTGGGAGCTTATTACCCCTCTTACCAGTAATAACAGCCACAGGCCTAGGGGGTCTGTGACTCCGTGATGGCACTCCACGTGTGGCCAAACCCCTGTGCTGCGTCTGTCTCCCAGAAAGATGGCAAACGCACATATGAGTCCAGATGGAGCAGGAACTCTTGTGTCAGTATAGGAGGCAAAGGCCTTGAGCCCCGTGTAAGCCACAAAACCAACATGGGTCTGTCTGTGTTTGACTGAAGGTGGGGAAAGGATAACAATAACAATCTGAAGGGAAATCCAGATTCTCAGTTTGACCTTTTTAGATGACGTTTGAAGAAAGTGTCCCCTGTAGTGACATGTGTAGTAACTGATGAGCCCTACTAGTTGCCAGTGAGAAATAATTTCCCTGCCATTGCAGGGCCTCGAGCACTGGTTCGCCTCCGTTTCTCCCGTTCTCTGCCTGTGACACGCAATAGGCTAGTCTCCTGTGGGTCTCATTTCGGTGGTTGGGTTTAGGGTGCTGTGTGCTGGGGATGGCCTCTGATATGCAGGAGGTCAGACTAGAAGATATAATGGTCTCTTCTGGCCTTAAGCTCTAACTCTGTGACATAATTGACAGAGGCACTAGGGGACTCTACCCCACCTCAACAGGAGGAGGAGAATTAATGGCTCTGGAATGCTAAAGCTTGTGGCATTCCTGTCAGTCACGTGCTGTGAACGTGGACCCAGGTGATGGGGAGCTACGAGACTGTCTGTAATTATTGTTGAGACCAGGTGGGTGAGGTAATATCCATTATCGGACCAACTTCTGTTGGTGAGAGAGACCAGCTTTTGAGCCACACACAGCTCTTTGGGTCTGGGAAAAGTACTCTGAGCATCACAGCTAAATACAAGGTGGAACAGATTGTTTAGCATAAGTAGCTAGCAGGTATTCAAGGTAGAGTGGCCTGTTAACACCTCTGCAGTCATAGGACAAAAAGGGGGTTAATCAGTTACAGATTTTTGTAATAACCCATAAATCTAGTGATTACCTCACCAACCTTGTCTTCCTAATATTCTAGGTTACAACAACACTGTAATTATTGTTCTCAGAGTTAGCAATCAGTCTTCTCCAGGAAACAGGTCCTAGAAAACTCTCTCAGTACCCACTGATCACGTGTAAAAATCTGTTTCTAATCTTATTCCCTTATCTCTTCCCCTCAGGAGTATAAACAGAAGCTTGCTCGGGTAACCCAGGTCCGCAAGGAGTTGAAATCTCACATCCAGAGCCTTCCAGATCTGTCGCTGCTGCCCAATGTAACAGGAGGCCTGGCACCGTTGCCATCTGCTGGAGATCTGTTTTCAACTGACTAGAACTAATGGTGCCCGCATTTACTACTTCCCCTTAGTACCAGCAGAAATAAGAAAACTCTCATGTTGACTGGAAATCCAGTCTTCCAATGATCTACCATAGGAATGAACATACAGACCCTACTTTCAACTTACCAGCTGCACATGCGTGCTCTCTGTGTACAGTGTCTCACGTTGAGGGGAAGATGGAGAGTATGTATGTCCATGTTCTGAAGGGAGTGTGTATAGAGTCCATATATATTTTGAAAAGAAACTTTTCTCACCTTTTCTCTACTCAGATTAGTTTCTGTTTGCTCTTAGCACTTGTTACTCCCACAGAAGTCATAAGAATCATGTACATATACCTTGAAAGTTTTTTCAAAGAAATGTTGTGTTTTTCTCTCTCAAAGCGTCTGATTATTTCTGAATCTGTTTTGTCTGTGTTAGTTGGGTTTCTGACGTTCAAATCTATAAGCAGTAGAGTGGCTAGCGTGCTTTATGGGGGTGTATGCATGTGTGTACTGTACCATACTGGGATCAGGGGGACATGTCCATAGAGCAACAGTACAGTTAACCTTTTGTTAAATCTATAGTTGCTGTTACTGTTGTAGGAATGACCTCAGATGGTTCCTATCTGGTGTGGTGCATATGTATATACTTTGAGACTCGCGCTATGGGCAATAGAAATGAACAGCTTGTTGTTGTGAATTAGGGATAACTTCATAACTTACACTCAGCTGAGCAATGCAGAACTGGTTACTAGACATGAATAGAAGTGAATTTTATTCCGACTCCCTTGTATTATATTTATACCACATTTTCCCTCTGTATTATATAAATGTAAATGCTACAGACATTTAACTAGCCAAGAGGTTGGAGTGGTGGAATAAAGCTAGTGATATCTCAGATAGGTACTGTAACTTGCTTTGTGACCTTGAGAATGGCTATATTGAAAATTTTGTTCTATGAATTTTGTCTCCTTAGGTTAAATAAGTGAATTTTATTTGATGGACTGAAGTTAAATGTGGTATAAATATTTTATTTATACAACGTATCAACATATACAGACCTGTATGTATATGTATGCCATACATCAATATACATGTGCATGTATATATTGGGAGGATGTATGTAATTTCGTATCGCACATTGTCGATTTTTCCCAGTAAAAATCGAAAAACGAATTTAAAAAATACTAATTCTAATTCCATGATCGTGCTAGCTAATGGTATAACTACCATGGATGTAGTTAGGTTTAAATTTTTGTGTATTAGTTTTAGCAAGCAGGCCTGCCTGCTCATTGCAAACCATTCCAATCTGGCAATTTTTTGTTTTAATGTAAACACTTCTTGCTAAGGGCACGTCTTCACTAGCAATGCGGCAGTGCTTTAACCTGGCTGTGTAGTCGTGGCACCAGTGCTGGTGCACTGTCTGTCCAAGCGCTATAAAAAACCCACCTCCACAAGTGGAGTAACTCCCAGCGCTGGGGCACGGTCTACACTTCCACTTTAAAGCGCTGAAACTTGCAGCGCTCGGGGGGGGGTGTTTTTTCACACCCCTGAGCGAGAGCGTTGCAGCACTGTAAAGTGCCATTGTAGACAAGGCCTAAGACTTCACAAGCTGCTGGAAACACTTGATTAGATAATATAGGTTCTGTATTACAAAGGCTGAAACCAGTAAGGCAGAGTGATGTGCTTTGTTGGTGCCTCACTGTGGTCTTAAGCTGCTCTTTTCAAAGACATGAGAGGAAACCTATAGAAATATGAAGCTTGTTCTGTGTGCTCATTAACTTATTTTACAGGGAATATAATGGCTAATTCAGCATTCAGTGAAACCGAATAAACTAGCATGTCTGGTCCTTTAGTTTGTGAAAAGTTCCTGCACTTCATTTTGGCCCTTTTATTCTTGCCTCCTTACTGCCCACCTGTGGAATCTGTTTTCCCCTTGTTGTAGAGGAGAATTCCTGGGGGCAGAACTACATTCTTCCATGAATTGATATGATTGGAGAGCCCTTTAGCTAAATGTTTGGACCCTAAAGTGTTCTACACTCTCTGCTTTTGCCAAAAAAAACAAAACAAAAGAAAACCCCAAACTCTTAAACACAAACCAAAAGATGCAATTCTGTTGTGCCCCAGCTCAGTTTAGTTAATCCCAGGCTGTATTTTATTTAAACAGTAACATTACAGGACAAAAATGAAGCAAAACTGTCATAGAAATTATGTCGACAAATGAGTGTTGGCATCTCAAACTGCTATTTTGGGCGGATTTTGTGTGAGAAAGTTGTATGTTTGTTTTTTAAATTGAAATGCTTTGATTTTTCAAAAAAATGTGTGTTTTACTTTATTTTCCTTAATTTAAATAGTCTTGTGGTTTTTATTTACGGGGGGGGGAGGGGGGGGCAAAGGATGCCTGGTGAACTGGGTGCAACTTCATCAAACAGTTTCCCCAAAGTGTCTCTTTTAAAAAAAAAAAAAAAAAAAAAAAAGAGGGAAAAAAAAAAGCTTAAATCTGTATATGAACTGATCTAGGAATTCATTTAGAAGTATAGGCTGCCATTTTGGCAGCAGTATATTCTGAAATGTCTCAGATATCTATTTTTGAATAAAGAGGGTGTTGTTGAATGGTACTGGGTTTATTTTATTCAGAGCTTGCATTTTGCACTGGCACACCCCAGGCGTTGCTTTGTTTAAAGCAGTGAGATCCATGTGTAGTGGCTACTGGAGAATTCCCACTTTGAGTTCTGCAGCTGTGAAGTATCATTTGAACTTGGCAAATTGACAGTCGCCCTTTAACTGCTTACAGGCCACACTTTTGTATGATTGTCTTAGATCATCACCACACCAAAGACCCTCTACTCCAATGGACTAACTCCTGCTTAGAGGGGCAGAAAGTTTGGGAGACACATTCAATCAACAAGTAATCCCGGTTGCACCGGGAAACGTGTAACTAACTAACTACACTGTAATTAGAATGCTATATCAAGAACTGTGGTTATAAGAGTTTTTGATACTGGGTAGTTGAGGCACTTTAGCTTTAGAGAGGGTGGTATGAAAGAGAAAACGTAGAAGTTGTGATATTAGTTCTTGCATAATGTTGACCAGTGTGTGTGAGAGATGCTTATGGCAAGGTTCTTCAGCCTAGATGACTTCTGAGTTTAAGGATGCCTTCAGACAAATTTAATTAGCAAGGGGTGCATCTACATTGCAGATAAGGCTTAGAGGTTGGAGAGTAGCCATAAATATTCTCCTGCCTCTCAGATTTTATACCAGCTTGAAGTCCTGTAGTCTGTGGCATATTTAAAATTCAATGCTACTTTCATTACCGTGAAAGGCATTCAAGGTGGACATCCTTCCTGTGAATAAGAGGAGACCTGTTTCATTTTCCTGCTCACTTGAAAATTCTTCATCTTCTGGTGATCCTAGGAACTAGAAGGAAGATTTTTCAAAGGCACAGATTGTAGGTAGGTGCTACCTGCCAGACACGCCTCTGGAGATTTTCATCTTACAGTTCTCCAAAAAAGACTTGGCTTGTTCACAACTTCTTTCCTACTGTTCTCTACTTCAGCACACTGTGTACCCTTCACCAAAAACATAACCATCAGATAATGCTAGTTAAAAGGCTAATACCAATATTTCACACCTTCTCTGAAACAGTGGAGGGGAAAAAGAAACTTGGGTGTTAACAGCACAAGGATTTATGTAATTTTGTGAAGTGCTCAGATACCATGTGATCATGGTGTCAATAAAATTAAAACAACTTTTTAGCTTCCACAGAGGAGTTAGAGGAAGTAGACTCTGGAGGCTTTGTGTTTTGTCCCTTGTGCTACATGAGAGCATTAATATGTTTAAAAAGTATTCTGATGCTAGGAGAAATGAATAACCTCAGTACTTTACCCAGTCTACTGTCCAGGAGTCAATATATGGTGTCCTTGTGTCCTATGAGCAGGTCCTCCATACGTCTATTCTCTACTTCTTCATTGTAGCATGGTATATACAGTTCAGCTTGCAACTTGCAATCATCTGCTTAAGATGATCCATTAAATCTGACTTTTCTGCAAGAGCCAGATACATTTATAAGTGCACTAGGCTGCTGCCACACAAGCTCTGAAATCTTGCTATTATTTTGAGGATCACACCGATTCTGTTTTTTACAGTTGAATGAAAGCCTAGCTATTTAGCATGTTAAAATGATCACCAACTAGTGTCATCACTATTCCTGCCAATAGCAAACCTTGGAAGTGCAGCATTGTAGAGTAGGAACCTCCATCTGGTTTTGAAGTCAAGAATAAGTCTTCGGATCTTAGGACCCAATCTCCTTTCAAGCTGGGGGAAACAATACATGTTGTAACCTTTTTAAAAACATAGCCCCAGTATGCCAGACATCTTGAGTGATTTTTGAAAGGAGATAGTTAAGACTTTTGTGTAGTCCTAAAATCTTTCTTGTGTTTTTTTTAATCCACCTTAAAAGCCTAAATATGTTTTATCAGTTTTGACAAATATGTGACCTCTCTTCTGTATGGGAGCAAAATGTATTTCCCTAATTTGTGTGCCAGTATTGCTGCAGCTCCACGAGGAACTGTGTAGCCTATTATCAGAGGGTACCTGTGTAGTCTGTATCCACAAAAACAACAAGGAGTCTGGTGCCACCTTAAAGACTAACAGATTTATTTGGGCATAAGCTTTCATGGGCTAAAACCCACTTCTTCCGAGGACTCCTTGTTGTTTTGTGTAGCCTATTGCCACTGCCATGGAAGGATAAACAGGGAGGTTTAATGAAAGTACAATTCTCTGAAAACTGACTTTGTAAAACTGTCATCTTCAATCAGTCTGTGTATTCAGTCACATTTGCTTATTTTAGTGACAAATATAAGTTACTAGTGCTTTCTCTGCCAGCCCTATAGCTGTGTGGGTGGGGAGGTCTGCTCTGTGTAGTAACAGAACTGTTTACTAAATTCCAGGCCAATTTGTGTACCATTTAAACCCCACCAGATATTCCTAGCGCTAGTGTAACTGAAGCTGGAGTTGCCTGAATACTATTCATCTAATTGATCCAATGTGTGTTGATATTTTTCAAATAACATTAACAACTTGTTTTCAGTATTTGTCTACCTCGAAAGGCAGAATTGTCTGCCTGATCTCTCTCCTTTTGATGGGAAACCCAAAAAAATACAACTAGACTTTCAGAAATGAGATGCTTAGAAAAACCTTTCTGTTTCTTAAATAGAGCAGATTTGATGTGGAAATCATAGAGATGCACTAAGCATGGAGCTCCACAGTGACATCTTTAGGCACATTTGTGGAGTAGAACTGCATGTTTTAGGTACCTCCAGAAATAGTGGTGGATCTAACTTTATCAAGTCAGTTTTCAGAGAACACATTTTCCCTTGTATGACAAACTAATTATTAAATAAGGCAAACTTTGCCCCACAAGCTCCGTAAGTATCTCCTTCAAAATAGTGCAATGGTTGGAGGATTTCTAATTGATAAACTGACTTTTTTGGGCGGGTGCCGTGGTCTCCAAGACTGCAGATTTCACTTAATCAGAGATTCGTCATTCAATTTCTTTTTTCTTTAGAAGAGAGAAAGTCCTGTTCTAATGTTTAAAATCAAAGCTGGCTCCCTTGTGGAGGACCTAAAGAGATTCCATAAAGGCAAGTGGCACCAGACCCAGTGTTTGCTGTTTTGGTTATTGGTCCAGCCTTCCTTGCAGTTTTCCCTGCCATACATGTCAATTGCTTCTACTAACCTTTACTATCAAACTCTGCCTTTTAATGAAATCATGAGGGGCTTGTATTTAGCCACATTTTCAGTACTGGGTTTAACACCACAGCATTTAATAAGTACTAGCCTCTCCTTACAACAGGTTTCAGTTCTTTCAGGTGTAGTTATTATGTAAGTGCAAAATGTGAATAGGGATTTTCATAGGAGATTCTCCAGGGATTTCATAGAGGGGATAGTACTTTATTATCTGTAAAATACCATGTGTAATTATGGAATTAAATACTTTCATTTTACAGATGGGAAGCCGAGAGACAGGCCAAGCTTTCCCAACAAGTGCAGGGCAGAGCTGGGAATATGACCTGGGTCTCCTTGTTTGTGTTCCCTTTGTCTTCACAGCTGAGCCATACAACTCTATCAGATGCTGCTGTGAAGCAGCTGTTTCAGTAGGACTATGGGACACCTGCTATTTAATGGTGGTGGCGGATGATGATTATCCAGACCTCTGGAATAAAGTTAAAGATGGTTTGAGGCATTTGGGTTTTTTGTCCATGAATTTTTAGGGTACAATGTGCATTGATGTAGAACCTTATACTGTATTCTCCTTGCATCTCATTCCTGTGTCTAGTAGCTAAGTTCAGCTGCAGAGGGGCTTGCTTCAATGGAACCTGCATAAGCAGCCATTTGATGCATCCCTGTTGCCAGTGGTGCCGGAGGGGTGTCTACCTCAGAAGAATCAATGGCTTCATATGGGTCTTCTGTTTCCTTTTGATTATCTACACTAGTAGCAGCAGTTGTTTAAAAAAAACAAACTCCTGGTTGGCTTTCATCTGTTTGCATTGTTGTGGCTACTCCAGGATTTTTATGAAGGTCCCTGGCATTAAGGAGCTGCAAACAACACTGGCCAGCTGTGCCACCTGCAATTAAGTGCATTTCTCTTTCATTTTTGAGAAAGCAGAGAGCCAAAGTCAAATCACCATCCTTGAGATCCCCACTTCAAAATGTCCTGAGCTGTGATGCTGACACAATTTTGACAATGTCTCAGCTCACCAGGCGTCTCAATCTTATTGTTTCCTTGTGCTTCCCCATCTGTCTGTATCCAGCTGTTGTCTCTTGTGTTCTACTTTGACTGTAAGCAGTTGAGGGCAGGGACCATCTTTTTGTTTTGTTAGTACAGCACCTACCACAGTGGTCCATGATCATGGCTCCTAGGTGCTACTTCAATAAAATAACAAGCATTGTAAGGAACGAACGCTTTGGTTGGGGCTTACAAAGTCTAACTTCAAAGCGGTGAAAATATCGGTTCACCAGTGCTAAAATAGATGAGGTGGAGGAGGGAATATCTCCTATTGGGCCAACTTCTGTTGGTGAAAGAGACCCTTTCGAGCTCCACCAAGCACTAAGAGCTATGGCCTCACCCACTTTGTCTCTAATATCCTGGGACCAACATGGCTACTACAAACAAGTGCTAAAATAGTAACTTCCAGGGCACAAAGATTTTCCAAGGCCTATGGGCACTTTGTCTCTGTATCCAAGTTTGTAGAAACTGCTGGGTGACTGCTACGCCTTGTTCTGCTCGCTTGTCTTTCTCGTGGCCCCTTGAGTACTTCCTGTCCATTCTCTCCATTCTCTTCTCTATACTGCACCATGGGCTGGTCTTGTTTGGTGCCCAGATACCATCACCATCGCATCTCCCAGTTCTCTTTTGTAGACCGAACAGATAAGGTGAAAGGAAGAGAGAGGATCAAGCTCTGTGTGTGTTTGTACATTTCTTAAAACACCAAGAAAAAGACTAGCATTAAAACATACCTACACGATTTGGGCATATGCTGTTTCTAGTCTGTATTTGCATGCATAAAGTGATGGTTGCTCGGAGGTAAATGGCTGACTCACGTGCACATATACCCACTGCACAAGTAAATGCCAGATTTGGGGGGACACGTTTTGTGGGTACAACTACAGCATCAGCCTTTAAAAATCTGGTTGTAAGTACGTGTCTTTTCCCAGCATTCTCCTCTACTCCAGGGATTTAATGGGTATCTAGAAACTTGAGTGTTTTATGGTCAATTCCATTATACTGGTTTCAACTCAGTGCTGGCAGCAGAAAGAAGAGCCCGTGTGGATATTACTTGGAAACGGACCTTTTTCATTTGTAGGGATCTAGCAGACAGATGCGTGATACGGTTTGAAAATGAGAAGGCTCATGGCGGTAAGCAAGGCACCTGCTTTCGTGGGTCTGGTGGATTTATATATATATCTATGTCCTCATTGTCTTATGCACATGAGTCTAGCCACAGCAAATACGGTGCAAGGCCCAGAAACAATGCTCGTCTGTTACATGCTGCACCCACTATCGAATTAAAGCCAGCACCAAAATCCTGTTCACCATTTTCTCCTTCCTGGCACTGTATGAAGAGACCCTTTCTGGTGGGCATGGAAATCCCGTTCTCCCAAAGTGACTCTCAGGGCCAGACTGCAAGCTGTAAGCTGACCATGCGTCCTGTGGAATACTGTTTTCATGGAAGAAGGTGGGGGGGGGGGTGCGGGAACTGGGACTCCTCGGTTCTGTTCCTTGCTCTGCTGTTGCTTATGCTACATGTCCATGCCTTGGTTTCCTCCTTTGTTTGATCAATATAAAATACTTTCCTGCCATGGCCACATGGTGGAAGGCTGATGTTTGCCAGGGTCTTGGAGAGGGTGCAAGGGAAAAATCCTACCGAGCTGCAAAGCATTGTTTGTATTACTGTCAGTCTCTGCTCTCTTGATCAAGGCAAATCGAGGTCCTTAAGGCTAGAATGAGCAGACAGTCATTCCCTGGGTACCAGTGTCTGACACCGCAGTTGGCCAAGATGTATTTATCTGTGTTTTCCACGTACATGGATGTCATGAATGACTGACTTCCCCTGTACCAGAGCATTCTAGGACCTAGAGATGTAGCCAGACTTTGGCTGCCCCACTCCAGCTTCTGAGTGAACATCTCTGCTATCCTGTGAGAGACTCCTCATAGACTTTAAGGTCAGAAGGGACTGTTGCCAGCACAGAATGCTTGAGGCAGCAAACAGTGGTTCGTTGCCCGGTGTGCTTCGTTCCAATAAACACACCAAGGTGGAGAATGCAGAAAAAGTTTATTTGAGCCCAAATAAGGTGCAAGGGAGACATAGCAATCTCAAATCCTGCACACAGATGCAAGCTGTGTTTTCCTTCTTATACATGATTTTAGTTAGACATTTTTGTTACCGCCCACTATTCTCCTCCCTCCTTTACTCCCCTCCTATATAGTAGACATATTGTATAGCTAGTGATTACATTAAACAGGTTAAATCATCCTTGACAGCAAACAATTTATCTTGTTAGTAACTTTTCAAGGCTGTTACCTTGGTTTACTTTTGAATTTATTACTTTGCCTCCCCCTCCCCTCCTCTTCCTAAGCAGATACAAGTAGGCCCCTATTTACTATCTCCTGGTGCCAGTGTTGCACTGATAAGAAGCAGTTACACATTCCATTCTCAATTCTGACCTGTGAGTTCGACTAGAGTTTAACATAGAGGCACTCTGGACAAGCTTAGCATCAACCCTGATTCATTCAGGCCTGGTACAGAAAGGCTTCATTAACACTGTGGTTTTCCACCCTCCTGAGTTACCTAGGGTTATGCTTAATGACACCAACAGGACCATTATGATCATCTAGTCTGACCTCCTGTACAATGCAGGCCACAGAATCTCACCCACCCATGACTGTAACAAACCCCTAACCTATGTCTGAGTTATTGAAGTCCTCAAATCGTGGTTTGAAGACCTCAAGCTGCAGAGAATCCTCCAGCAAGTGACCCGTGCCACATGCTGCAAAGGAAGGCGAAAAACCTCCAGGGCCTCTGCCAATCTGCCCTGGAGGAAAATTCCTTCCCGATCCCAAATATTCCTCCCTTTTATTTTACCAAAAATCAACAACATGTTCAGGTCATTCTGGTGGGGTGCTGTTAACAAACCCAGAATCTCCTTACAAAGACTACAGCTCCCTATCAAAACAGGCAGTTGAAGGTTCAAAAATCTAAAACTTTACCATCAGGCAGTAATTCTTAGCCAAATAGCACTCCTGAAACCAGCAGTCTTTGTGAGAGTGCTAACGAGAGAGGGCCATTGTGCCCCAGGGTTGAGGGACGTGCTCTGCATTGTTTAACATCAACTCCTGGAAATGATAGGAGCCATGAGGCAATAGTGGTGGTGTCAGGGAGGAGGAAACCTGACCTAACAAGAACTAAAACCCAGCTTTGAGCCAGGAATTCAACAACCAGTTTCCTAAGAAGTGCATTTTCTGCTAAAGCAGCACTGCTGCCGAGTGTGTGTTAAGGCAGATGTGACTGACCTTCAGAAATAGCTGGGCTAATGTTTATTTTATCAGGACCAGGCATTGAACCAGAGGAGCTGCAGGTTATTTTTAAACCAGGCATGGAGCAGCTTGAAGCCCGGCTCAGCAGAGCTGTGTGTGACAAATGCTCTTTGAAGTGCGGTTGTGCATTGTTTCCTGCTCTGAAGAATGTTTGTTAAAGGAGGAGAGTGTTGAGGAGTTAACCCCTCCTTGACCTCTCCCTCAATGGCTCTTGTGTAATGTCTGTATTTGTGTTTGCACAGTGCAGTCTCTGGCCTCGCCAGGCAGTCCTGGAGGAGATCTTGTTGGTCCCCACTCTTCTTCCTTCATTCCTTCAAAAAGAGAATCAGGGTGGCCAGCAGTAGGAATCTTTTGGTGAGCTCCCCAGCTTCCAGGCTCCAGTGGAGGAAGCCTGTCTCTGCCCCTGTCTCCTCTTGGCCTAGCCTGGGAACTGGGTTCATGTCATGGGCACTAGCACCTCCCTCCTCTTCCTGCACCTTTCAAAGAGCCACAATCTGTTCCTTATTCCATGGCTTCAAGTCCCTTTGTCCTACGCCTTCGGAGAGCCACTGCAGACCCCAGGCATGGCTTTCCTAGGCTAGCTGCTGCAGCGATGCCAGAACACGTCCAAAGGAGCAGGCACGAGTAGGGTGACCAGACAGCAAGTGTGAAAAATCGGGACGGGGGGTAGGGGGTAATAGGACCCTATATAAGGAAAAGACCCAAAAATCAGGACTGTCCCCATATAATCAAGACATCTGGTCACCCTAGGCACGAGGGATGACACCTTCGGGGGGAAGAAGCATGTCCACCCCTCTAACGGGCTGTTTGGTAGCTTTATATACTAAACTGTCCCATGGATTCCCAAGGCCAGCCCTTCAGATCTGCAGAAACACCCCCTGAGGCGGTTGTCCATCCCAGCCATGGTTTGCATAATAACCTGGAGAACCCCAGGCCAGCCTGAGAAGCAGTGAAGAGGCTAAAAGTTAAATATGTCTGCTGCACAGCAGCTAAAAGGCCAGGACTGGAACTATGCCTTCCATCATATCTCCTATGCAGCAGCAGGTGTCCCAGCAAGCAGGCCCAGGGTGATGGCTGCCCCCCTCCCCTCCAGCCAAGTCTATGTTGCACTTCATTGTGTGTTTAATCCTGCTGTTTTGAGGGCGGTATTAGCACATGTGAGAACAATCCATGTTCAGCAAAGCACAGCAGTTTGAAAGGCAAATTGATCTCTGCTCAGCTGAGAGGAGCTCACAGCCTGAGGAGGAGAGAATCTGGCCACTTGCATGTATCTTAGGCTGAGGTTTGGAGCACCCTGAACCTGTCTGTAGAACAAAAATCCTTTTGGGTAAATGTGAACTGTCTGCTTATGTTCAGGGATGAGCCCAAACCAACCCCCAGAAATTAGTATCTGGATCAACCTCCCAGCTGGTCCCTACCTTTATGATGGACAGAACCAAAGCCCTGGGTTGAATTGCCCTGAGACTTGGGGGAACCATCTCTATTTGCTCTGTCCTGTGCAGTGCTGGAAAGTGAGAAGCCAGCTAGTCCCCTGAGCGGGCAAATGAGACATCTGCACAAATTGGGATGTGGCACCGTTTAGCTTTCCCGCAAGGAAGAAAACTGCTCCCCTTGCCAGCCTGTAGCCTTTGGTGGTCCTGGCAACAC
The DNA here is from genome assembly GCF_020497125.1 of Mauremys mutica. Lineage (NCBI taxonomy): Eukaryota > Metazoa > Chordata > Testudines > Geoemydidae > Mauremys > Mauremys mutica. The sequence continues at coordinate 1,597,464 of NC_059084.1, forward strand.
CCTTGAGCAGTAACATTGCATATGCCGAGAGGAGACTGAAAAAGGGCTGTTTAGGTGGCTAATTTTTGTTGCAGGGCAAGGCGTTACAACAGGGGTCGGCGACCTTTCAGAAGTGCTGTGCCGAGTCTTCATTTATGTGCCAGTCATACATTTTAACGGTTTTAGACGGTCTCTTTCTATAAGTCTATAATATATAACTAAACTATTGTTGTATGTAAAGTAAATAAGGTTTTTTAAATGTTTAAGAAACTTCATTTAAAATTAAATTAAAATGCAGAGCCCCCCCCCCGGACTGGTGGCCAGGACCTGGGCAGTGTGAGTGCCACTGAAGATCAGCTCGTGTGCCATCTTTGGCACCCGTGCCATAGCTTGCCTACTCCTGTGTTTCAGGAAGCAGATCTGTATTACTGGGCGGGTACTGATGATATATTAATGCCCCTCTACCTGTTTTAAAGAGAGTTTACAACTACGGTATTCAGAGTAGCAGCCATGTTAGTCGGTATCCGCAAGAAGAACAGGAGTCCTTGTAGCACCTTAGAGACTAACACATTTATTTGAGCATAAGCTTTCGTGGGCTATAGCCCCCTTCATCGGACGCAGAGGATTAGGTGGCGGGAGGGGGGAGTTGTATTGAACGCGGGCTGAAATAGGATCTGCACTCTCTCCCCCCCCCTTCTTCTAGGACGTCTAAGCCCTTTGCTCTGATGCTAATGAACGAGACTGAGAGATTAACAGGGATCTCGTTTGGGTGAGACTGAGAAATCTGCACAGCAAAGCACAGGGGGGCCAAGCTCTTGCCTTAAAGTGTCCTGCTCAGCAGTGACCCGGGTTTCAGTCCTGTGGGGCCCAGAACAGCACGGCTCCAGTTGAATGCTCCCCGATGCCCACGGCTCACCTCGGGGCAAGGATGGGGACGAAGGCAGAACTATCCAGCAGGATCCCCACCCTTTAATAAGTGCTGCATCTCCCCCTGCGAGGGCCTGAGTTGTGCTCCCAGGGCAGGCGACAGGTTTTGTCCTCTCCAGTGGGAACTGGGTACAGCCTAGGTTAACAATCTTAGTCAAATCTCCAGTGGTGTGTAAGATCACTTGCGGGGGGGGGGGCGCGGAGGGGTATCCTCCGTTTTAATGCAACTTAACCCAAAAAATCCCTGAACCCCTTAAAGCTGAACTCAGCAGAAACGATCAAGTTCCAGGTGTTACCATCAGTTCTCCCCAAGACTTGACCATCTCCTACCCCCAATGGAAACCTGTTTTTCTCTGTAGCATGACAATGGGCTGCTGAGAAGTCGGGGTACAGATACTGGGGCGTGTCACTCATGCGCCTCTCTCAGGCTAGCACAGGCAGCGCTGCCTGTCTGACATGGCCCAGGTTTCTGCACTGGGCAAAGCATCTTTGTCGAAGTAGCTGAGGATTCATTTAAAACATGTCTTTAAACCCGCAGGCAAAGTTTGCCTTGTGCTGGCCTGACTCATTGCGTGGTCTTTGGACTCTCTCCAGAGCCAGCTGCCCAGGCTCCCAGCAGTGCCAATGGTTCGGGTGATGTGGGTACACGGCCAGCTGGAAGTGGGTACCTGACCCCCCTTACAGTAGAGTGGAACAGACGACTCCTCGGCGCTCAGATATACGTGAGCGCTGCCAGTGCACTGGCCAAGCGCCACGCCACTCACGGTGCAGTAACTCCATCCCGCCTGCGTGCCCCCAGCACCCCCAGGCTTCGCCCAAAACAAGTACAACTGGTCTGAGGCAATGTGTCTTAAAATGTGTTGGATGAGCCGCTCCCCTCCCCCACAAGCTCATTACCGTTTGGCTTTCACTGGCTGCCCAGGGAGGCTTTTAATTTCTCTCTTAGTAATCAGGAACAAACAGGAAGACAGATTGACTTGGGCAAGGAATAGCTGTTTTCCTGCCTTCGGAGACGTAAACCAGATGACTATGGAGCAGCCAAAGTTCTCAGAGTGTCAGGGGACGTGCACTGAGCTGGAGCAGGACAAGATTTCAGAGCCGCCACCGGCAGTGTGAATGATAAACCCATGTCTGAGGGAAGCATTAAAACCCAGTTCTGTTCAGGGGCACTTCTGCTGAATTATACTGAGAACTAAGACCCCTTTGATACTGCAAGAAACTCAGGAATGTGCCCCAGAACACATTGCCTTTGCTAGGAAGGACAGAGCACGCCACGCCCTGGGATTTATCCCTCAACATTACTAGTGAGAAAGAGGCACTGACGTCCTCTGGCTACCCAGCCATTGCACCTGCGTAAGGGACCAGATCACAGGGGTGAGATAGGGCAGGGAGGGGACTGACTAAACCATTTCCATGTAAATGATTGACGGTACCTTCCCTTTCTCCGGGAGCCCAAGTGCCTCCTGCTTTTTCGAACCAACAGCCATACTGTGCTCTGTGAGGTTCTTTAGGCCAGGCCCTGGGTGTAGCAGACAGACTTGGCAACACTGATATGTGATGCCAGGGCATTCCTAGGTCTATTAGAGAACATGTCCTCGCGGATGCGGAAGATTTGACATGTCACTTCAGCAAATCTAAACTGCATGGTGAACGCCTGCCCCCTGCAGCCTAGTCTCACACTGCCGTTGGTCCCAGAGGGGTGGCGTAAGAGCCTCATAGCAATAGGTCTTTTCCATCACCGACTTGCAGGCTTCTATGAAAATAACAGATTTAGGGCTGGGGGAGTGTGGGGAAATCTGAATGCTTTCTGGAGGTTTTTTTCTGTAGTCAGATCTCTGTATGCGACTAGAACTAAAATCCCAAGCAGCACTCAATTTGTCTGTTAATCTTAGGCTCCTAGTTTTCCTTTTGTCATTACACTCACTGGTTCCTTCTTTATCAGCATTTAAATAACTCAGACTAGCAAGTAATGCCCAGGGAGGGGGAAATTTAAATAAGACCTCCCATGTGCTAATACCCCGTGCTGCTGTTCTGCACTACGCAACCAGCCTGCAGCTGGAGAATTCCCCCCGGGCTCGTGCCAGGTTCTTTACTCCTTTTAAAAGACTGAATTAAGATGAGTTCCTGTCAGTTTCTGGTGTCCAGTTCTGCTCTTGGCGGCTCTCAGGCTGAGCTGCTGGGTAACGCAAGGAGGGAGTTTTCAGAGCTCTGAAGGGCTGAAATTTGTTTTGAAAAAATAAATCCAATCTTCCCATTTCCACCACGTCCTACAGCTGCTATTAAATCTGCCAAACCCCAAACTTTCCTGCCCTCAGCCAGTCTGTGCTTACGTGACCAATTGTAGAAGACGTGAGCCTGGCAGTTTTCAGGAGGGGATCAAATGGTCACTTAGGGGAACAGTGAAAGCTGCTGTGTCATGTTGAGAGTATTTCGGAAGATCTAATCGGTCTTGGCTGTTGTGTATTCACTGCACAAAGCAAATCTGAATTGTTCTCCGGAGAGTTCATTATCCTCCCTCCACATGAACACACAATGGAAATGGGCAAAACTGGAATTTGTGTCTCGCTTCATAACCCCATCCCAGCTGGAAACCACTCCTGACCCAGCTGGTTTAGTCAGTTTCCTCCCTGCCCTATCTCACTCCTGTGATCTGGTCCCTTAAGGGGGTGCAATGGCTGAGTAGCCAGAGGATGTCACTCCATGCCAGCTGGGCCTTCTAATGATCTTGTGTGTGCTGAACCAGTTCTCTCGTTTGTCTGTCCTGATGTTTAAAGACACAGAACACCACCCCCTCCGAGGCCTCATGACCGTTCACAGATGTGTCAGCACTGCAAGAAGAGTTACTCTATCAGACAGCTCAGCCCCCTGTCGTTTTGTGCCGCTGAAGCGATGTCTCCTAAACAGCTGAGCTGCTCCATGAGACACAATGTTCTGAGAGGTAGCACTAGTGAGGGACATGCCTACGTGCTGCAGGGCAAGGCACGTTAGCCATGTCCAACATTGTCCTTGTGGTACGTGATACAAATGTGCTGCGAAGCTGCCTGGGAAGTCATCTGTAACTAGGGTCATAACATTTGTCATTGCAAATGTGACCAGCTGTCCTTCAGCTGTCTGTCACTGGCCCATGCGTGATATTTCAGAAGATGGTGAAAGCCTATTTTGCCCCCAGCTGCTATAATGCACTCATCAGTTCAGCCGCGCTGAACCTCAGTGGTTTCCAGGAGTGGAGGAGAGGGGTGGGTGGAGGCAGGCAACTCCTTGGACTGGAAGAACAGAATGTGCCCGGGAAGAGGAGATGTAATTTTTGAGAATTAACCCTATCCCTCTATTTGATGGCCAAGGCTTATCTTAGATGCACACCCAGATTGAGAGCGTGTACCTAAGATGAGCCTTGGCCATCAAAGAGAGGGATAGGGGATAATCCTCAAAAATTGCTCGTGTTTCTGGTCTGCTTTTTAAAGCATGATTCTCCTTTGGAACACGACTGTACAAACGGCATTGTGAAGGTCTATGCTGCTTTTGTGTCAGTCATTTTTTTAAAAATCAGATACCTTTTTTCCTTGTAATACAAGTATATCCTCTGAACTGCTGGCACACTCAGCCTGGGATCTGACAGTCAAGCTGGGCTCTTTCCTTGTGCATCATTGCTACTTAGAAAAGTTTCATTATGGTTTCTGGACAACCACTCTGTTGTGATTTATGTCTTTAACAACACCCATGCAATCCAGTTGCCTTCAGTGGATTTAAATGTATGTAACTGGCCCTAGAATTGGACCTTCATAAGCAATTCTCTCAAGAGTAGTGAACTCTTATCTGCTGACTTCAGTGTCAAACATGAGACTTGGAATGTGCCTGGAAAGTGAATCTTCTGAGCAAGAAAGTGCCGTTCTCACATCAGAGAGGAGCCTTCCTCATGTTAAACAAGGTCAGGACTGGATGCCGAATGCCCAGCAGAGCCTGGACTCCCAGCCACGCAGTAGGGGGCTGTTATTTTAATAAAATACAAATGTTTTCAATATTTAGTAGCTTTTTCCTCTGCTACTCCTGGCTCCTAATTCCAGTACCCAAACTGGGCAGCAGGCTCCAGGAGCTGGCACGTTGCTGCTCTCTCCCTGTGTCCTTGAATGAGCTCAGCTGCAGTGTGCAGAGCTGTGATAAATGAGGCCTTCGCGACCAACCCTGTTGGTCAATGACCTCAAAGGCCTGACAGATACTTTGTCGCAGGGTTTAGGTGAGAAATGCATGCTCAGAACTCCCCCTCCCATTCACCTTCTCTACTTCATCTTAGTCTGCCCAACCTCCTGGCTTTGCAAAAAGCTTCACGCTTCAAGTCCCGCCTGGTTTCCCCCTGTGATTGAAGGTGATGTTAGACTCTGATTTATCACTCCGGGAATGAGTCTGTCCCTCTGTGGTATTTCTTCTCTACTCCCCCCCCAAGTCCGGTCCTGGGGTTTGGGAGCGGGAAGCGACACAGCTGCAGCCTGACGCAAACCACAGCAGCTGAGCTTCGGAGCCACCTTCTGCCTCAGCTTGTAACCAAAGGGTTGTGGTGCTGAAGGAGGCAAATCTATTCAGGTGCCTCCTGCAAGGGGGAGTGAGAAACTGGACTCGGGTCTTGTACTGAGAGATGAGATGTGCTCAGCCTGTCCTGGCTCTTGGACATATCGGCCAGTGCTTTTCGGCCTGGAGCAAGGAATATGCCATCAGGGCCCTGTGCTGCTGGCTGGACATCACCTGCCCTGGGTAGCTAGAGCTGCATTGGGAATTGCACTAGTGTAGCTTGCCTAGGTTCAGTCATGCCAGTGGAGGATGGAAGAGCCCATATGCCTACACTCGCTGTCCTGGTTTTGGGTGCCCTGTGCATACACCTGGCACAGCTGGATTGTCACAGCTACCCCTCGGTGCCTGGCAGAGCTCCCTGGTTCAATGAAAGGCTCAGCCCCAAATCCATCAAACAAACAGAGCAGCCAGGAAGGGAGAACAGACCCTCAGTTCTCTTTGATTTGTGAACTAGGCCATTTTCTCTTTGGGCTTCTTTTGGGTCTCAGTAGCTGGTGCTAAGTGGCACCGTTGACCAGCCCTCTGGATTGTCAGAAATAGTCAGAGATTCCTAATCTCAAGCTGTCTCCCTAAAATGAAACCCCTGCCTTGGTAACTGCTCCATTCCCGGGTGGGCGGATGGCTCCTGAGGATAAGTAATGATTCCTGTAGGGGGCTGAGGGCCTTGGAGCCAGTGGCATGAGTCAGTGGAAATGCTCTTGGTTCCTTGGCTGAAGGTTTGATGGAGTCCTAGGTCACTGGCAATTGCTGTGCAAATGCTTGTGAAGAGCAGGACAGAGTCGTGACTGTTACAGACCTTCTGTGTAATTGGCTGGCTGGGGAGCTCTCAGGGCTGTTTCAAAGGCCTTCATGTTACTGATTTGCTGGAGCACATTACTAGGGATTGCACCACGCTCTCGCTCTTCCTCGTGTACGTTTCGGTCTTTAATTCCATCTCTCACTCCTCCCTCAGTCTCTTTAGCTGGATTCGGGTTTTTTTAAAATGATGTTTTCCTGGGACCAGAATAAGACCAAAGCTCTGCATGAAAGGCTCATCTTCCCACGGCGCTTTGTATTGAGATTCATTTTCTAGGCCTAGCACGCATAGCGCTGTACCAGCTAGCCCCAGAAAGAATCCTCGGCGTGTCTGGAGCGCCGCTCGTCAAAGCGCTCGAACACCTTCACAGCTTCCCACGAGTGGCTGCTGCGCTAAAGAGGCTCAGTCCCCCACGGGTCCGGCTGAGAGCTTGTCTCTCAGGGTGTGGCTCTTTAGGAACCCAACGGGCAAAGACGTTTTGCAGCTGTCCGTGCCAGATGGAAGCGTGAGAAGAAGAAGTGGAGCTACACAAAGACTGACTGTCCCAGGGGACGTGAAGGGATGTGGTCTTTCACCTTTAGGCTGCTAGTTCAACTCTGGCTCCGGCTGGTAGTAACTACAAATGTGACCGTTATTGGCCAGCGTAATGAGCTGCTGCTCTAATTCCCGAGTGCTAGAAAAACCCACCAGCTTAATTCTCCCCTTTGGTGACCAAACCTGAATGGGTCACGGATGCTGAGCTCTGCCATCTCTGCTCAAGCTCTCCAGTGCAGGGTCGGGGAAGGGAAGCTTGCCCTGCGTCTCCCTTGCTGGTCTCTTGTGTGTGAACAGAGCAGTCCTGGCACCAGGGCTATCGAGCGGCTCCTTTGCACGAACGTTGCATCTGCCCTAGAATGATCCAGGCAGGAGTAAGATCACCATGGAGAACTCCTCCTGAGCCAAAAGCCTTTGCTCTGCTCTTTGCAGTGTGTCGTCTTCTCTGAAATACAGTCAGGGAAATGTTTTTTTGGGTATATGTGCTGCTGTTGGTCGTGCTTTTCAGAAACTCCTCTGCTATTAATGGCACAGGGAGTGGTGTAGAAACGCTTCCTTCTGGGTTATGGAGAGAGTGGCTCAAAACTCAGAATTCCCATTTCAAAGGGACATTTCAAAACTTGTTTTCATTCCAAATCCGAATGAAATAATTGTCTTAAAATTCTGGAAAAAAATTCATATAGAACAATTTGTTGCAGAAAATGTTTTGAAGTTTTGTTTCAAAATGAAGTTTTGGTTGTGAAATGTCTGTATTTTACGTTACTGCATAACATGTCAGTGGTAGCAGTGCATAGCTGTCTCATGATGCCACACTAGACTATTTCAGTGACTGTTTTATTTTAATGTTATTTTTGACAAACATTAAGGGCAGCTGTCACTTGAGATGTTTCAATCAGTACTGTTTTTAGATGAAGGTTACTCCTGGTTGTGTTGTCAAGAAAGAGTTTGACACCGACACATTCAACATGAAAATGCTAATCTTTCAGTATGCTAATTAGAAGAGCAGCTGTATTTAATATCCTAGCAAAATGATTCCAGGATCACAGAAGTAGATTGGAAACAGCTGCTCCTCTAATTAGTACTCGGAGCACTTCCCTTATATTGTTATTGAAAGTGTCAGTGTCAAACTGTTTCATTACAACACACACAGGAGACGTTTTCAGCAAGAAAACTGTGTTTCAATCTGTACTGAGCAGCAGCTGCCTTTAATGATGTTAAAAATAAAATAAGTAGATATTTCAATTATTATTTAGTTGTCATAATATGACAGGACTTGACATGCCATGTCATAATATAGTACTGCTAACATGTCATGAAATAATGTAAAAAAAACCCCCAAAAATATAAATTAAAATAAATAAATTGACACATTTTATTTTGAAACTAAATTTCAAAGTTTTTTCCAAGCCAGAAATTGTTTCACTAAATGTGGGGAAGTGTTAGTCTCTACATCTTCATGACCAGCTTCACTTTAATCAGAACAGCATTTTCCAGCAGAACAGCGTTTTGATGAAAACTTTCTGCCAGCTCTCGGCACAGGTATATAACTTTGCAGAAGATAATTAAATTTTTCTTCAGTGTACTCGCGGTGTCTATTGGAATCGTTGGGATATGTACCTATCGTCATTCTTAGAACCGCTGATGTCGAAACAGAGCTGGACTGAGACACTGCCGGGGAGGGTGAACTAGAAGAGTGTGTTGGTTTTACCCCACACCAGGGCCAGGGACCCCTAGAACAGCAGTGACCAACATGCAGCTCAGACTAAACATCCTCCTGAGTTTTACAGGACTCCATGCTCTGAATTGTCCCTGGCCTCTGTTTGCCAGACGCTGATGGGCGACGGGATGGATCATGTGATGATTCCCTGTTCTGTTCACTCCCTCAGGGGCATCTGGCCACTGTCGGAAGACAGGATACTGGGCTAGATCAGGGGCTCTCAAACTGGGGGTCGCGAGGTTATTACAGGGGGGTCGTGAGCTGACAGCCCCGCCCCAAACCCCGCTTTGCCTCTAGCATTTTTCATGGTGTTATTATATTAAGTGTTTTTAGTTTATAAGGGGCGTCGAAACTCAGAGGCTCGCTCTGTGAAAGGGGTCACCAGTACAAAAGTGGGAGAACCACTGGGCTAGATGGACCTTTGGTCTGACCCAGTCTGGCTGTTCTTATGGACTCATCTTGACAAATTCATGGATTCTGAGGCCAGAAGGGCCCACTGTGATCCTCTAGTCTGACTTCCTGCATGCCACAGGCCAGAGACCTGCCCCAAAGCACGTGCTAGCACACAGCTCTGTAGCGAGGAGGCAGGATCAGCTGCCAGGGAAGGCAAAGGCGTTGCCTCATTGTGGGACAGAAGCCTTGTCTACACTGAGGACATTGAGATCAAACCAGCCTTACTCTAGCAGCAGTTCCGCCATTAGGGTTGCAATGGGCAGAAAGCTACAACCCCACCCGGTGCTGGCACTTCACCACTGTGCGTCTGGCTCTGCTCAGAGCAGCGTTGGATGGCACAGCTGAAACTGCCAGCAGGGCCGGCCCCTCATTGCTGGATCTGCAAAAAGCCTGAGCCTAGAGCCCGAGTCTGTGGTTCTCTCTGGCTTCTGACCTGGACCTGTGCAAGCTGGTCTCTCTCACCAACAGAAGTTGGTCCAATAAAAGATATTCCTTCCCCGACTCTCTCTCAGATTTTTCTCAGCATTCGGAGGAATGTTTGCTCATGACACAAACATCCTTGAGTGCCAGGAACTGACATGGTGGAATTCAGGGGCCCTTGGGTTCCAGAGGCCAGGCTGGAAGATTTAGGAGCAGGAGCGTCTTGGGTTGGAGGTTTGTGAAGGGGGGGATGAAACAACACTAAGCCCAGGGCCCTCTGGAACCTCATAACTGACCCAGAGATGACTGCAGCATCTGCATGGCCGTTTTATGTCCTCGCCCTGGGCTGGGCTGCTCCCCTTCACGCTCTCTGCGAAGGCATTGGGTCAGTTGGCATTTCCTTCCAGGCTGGTGGCTGATACAGACACATCCAGAGCAGCTGGGTCCTGGGTGAGGGGCACTTGGGAACTGCCTCGAATTAGATCAGTGGAGACTCCTGTGCCGAAGAGCAGGATTTGGCCTGGTGCTTTCTTTGGAGGAGGCTGTACATGGGCTCCAGACGCACATGCATGAACTACCGACGTGCAATTCCCCACATGGGAGCTTGACTCCACGGTTGGGGTCTGTGCTTTGCCTGTTATCGGTTGCATCCTGCCATTGTGCATTGTCCTTCCCCATGGGAAGCGACTTTGAACTGTAACAGGGAGCTTCGGCTAGGGAGCTGTCACGCACCCGGCTAACGATCAGCACCAGCCTGACCCACTTACAAGCGAATTTAATTTTTTTAACAACGTGCATGTTTGCCCTAAATGAGGGGGAAGAGATTCCCTGGGGACTCTGGGGTCTAGAATGGGGAAGGGGCAAAGTCCTATTGCTTGAGAGGAGACTAGCCCCAGCCGTGGAGTAGGGAGCGCGGAGAACGCTCCTGCATGGGCCCCAGGACCTGCACCTGCTGGAGAGTTTCACCCTTTTCCCCTGGATGCCAGAGATCCGTTGTTGTTGTTGGAGCCTAATAATGCAAAGTTCATTAATTGTGTTTCCTTGAGGCTTAGCTGCTGTTTTCTTCTCCCGAGCATTTGACCCTGTACCCCTCATGCCTGTGCTTGAACCACTAGACCCCACAAATGAAGGCTCTCATGCAGCCCCTGCTGGCCACCCCCCAGGCGGCTGGGGTCAGGTCCCAGTAGGCTGCAGCCCTGTTTCTCCCCTTGGCCTCCATGGCAACCTGCCTGGGCGTGAGTTTTGTCTGTTACCATGTCACAGAAATAGCCCCCGGTGACCCGCTGCCCTAGGTCCCCAGAACCGGTGCTGACCCCCAGCCTCCCGTAGCTCAAGCGCACCCTTTCCCAGAGCTCCCAAGGGACGGGGACGCTAGGGTCACAGTTCTCTTCCGGGACACGGGCGAGTGAAAGGGAAAGAGACATATGGGCATTGGAGGGGTTTCCAAAGAGAACTGCCCTTTATTAAGACAGTGTGAGAAATACACAGATACAAGCAAAATGATAAAACCCTACATGTATGTCTCTGCATCAGTGTCCTCAGCACTTTGGAGCATTCTGTGGGCTTAGGCAGAGTCCCCCAAAGAGGCCAGGATAAGGATCCTCTTCCAGGACATGGAATCTCTCAAATGGCTGGTGAGAGATCCTCTTTTACAAGCTCCAGCCCCCTTTCTCAGGTGATCAGAGTCCCTCACCAGGTGACCTTTTCATCAGTTATTGCCCCTCTGGAGTTCAGCTTTGAAAAGCTGGTTTGCCCTGGACAGTAGCCATCTCTTTGTCCAAGGGTGCTCCAGTTAAATGGATAATCATCAAAGTTTAATGACCTTCCAATGTTAGCCTGTGCTACCATGGCTTGGAATTTTTGTGCAAGATACAGGTAAACGGCCAGCAAGAAGGCACTGACCAGCCTTACAATCAGGATGGAGTTTGCAGCCTGACAAAGATACGTGCAGAGAGTGCCCAGTATCAAACAGAATTTGTAGGGCGTACAGACACAGAATTCCCAAATCATCACAAACACTTAGGAGTTACTGCAATTCACATGTACAGGGGCTACTTTTCAAAAGCCAGCTGGGCTCATATCATGCCTGGTCTTAGAATCCTGGTCCTAGTTCTCAATGCTGTGCTCAGGTCATCTCTGGGTATGAACATCTGGGCTATAAAGTGCATATAAAATAGGGCTGCATCTATACGAGGCTGTCTGGCCTGTTGCCCGTGACTGGTGCAGCTCCCTCAGTGCAGCAGTGGCAGAGGCTGTAGCATGGACAGGACTCTGGTGGTTTTCTCACTGTGTTGCCTCACCCTACCTAGAGCCGACCTAGAGTCAAAAATGCCCGAGTCCTGCCTACATTACTGCTTCCTCCATTGCTACCCCTGGAGCGGCAGCACGGGTAAGAATTACAGGTTGCCAGTTTCTTAGTGTAGCGTCAAGGTGTGGAAGTGTGTGTGAAATACAGAAACATTAATAACAGTCAGAACTTATTTCTTTAGTGCTGCCATGAAAATACATTTCCCCTGAGACAGCATCAGAAGATCTCTGAGGGAGGCACTCATGTGTAATATCCCAGCACCCCACAATTAGTGTATTTAGCCTCCCAGCAGGCCCTGAGCCAGGGCAGCCCCAGTATCCCCCTTGCATGGAGAGACCAAACAAGTTATCCAGGGACACACCTGGTGGCTGGCAGAACAGGGCATTGAACCCTGGTCTCCCCGGTGCAAGGTGAGCACCTTACACTGTGGGCTATCCTACCGCTCAGCAGCTGCTGCCTTTGGCCACTTTGTGGGTGGCCCCAGTGACATGGGCCCAGCTTTGTGTGGTGATTTCCTGAGCTGGAGCTGGGCTACCTGGGTTCTGGCATCAGGGCATTTGCACAAGATCCCTGACTGGCTGAGCCGCCCCCATCATGGGCTCAGCAGAGGAAGCCATTTTGAGTAACTTCCTCAGGCAGGGCTGGGAGGAGAGAAGGGTCCAGAGGAAGGAACGGGCCTAGTTCCCACCACCAGCGTCGAGTGGGCTGGTCCTGTCCCCACAGAAGACACCACCAGGTAGGGGACCAGGTGTTTTCTATCTAGCCCGACTGCTGCAGAAGCGTTTGCAAGGTCCCGTCAGCGTAGCTGCTCCGGGCAGGGCTGCGTGGGCTTGCGGTGGGGAAGGGGATTGTGACGGGCTTTGGGTGTCGCTTGCTCAGAGATGCTCACGCTTGGCTCGTGGGGCAGTCCCACGTGGCTATTCCTGAGGGGAGGCTGTGTCCCTGTGTAGCTGAGGGAGCAGGGGCAGGGGCAGTGGCTTGGCCTAGCCTCCAGGTTACACACCCAGGGGCCCAGGCGGGTGTGTGGCATGTTTCTAGTGAGCCAGCTAGAGCACAGCTAGTGTGGGGACAGCACCGCCCAGCTAAAACGCGGATGTACTGTTACCCCAGGCTGCCAGCTCAACCTCCATTTTCCTTTCACCGTCAGTAAAGCATTAGGATCCTCTTCCCTTCCAGCTCACTGCTGCCAGGAGCCTTTGTCATAAAAGCTCTGTGCCCTGCTACTGCCCTGCCCTGGGCAATTCTGCACAGAAATGCTGCCCCCCCAAAGGGACACGGGCACCTCTTCCCTTTCCTCACACACGACAGGCTGCAAAGCAAAGATCTCCCCACAGCTCTGTCACACCCACAAAGGGCTCCACAGATCTGCAGACACACCTCTACCACGCAGACCAACTACTGCCATCACCGTCCAGTTCAGCTCCGCCTGACACCGCCCACACTCGCGGTACCGGGAGTGCATGCAGATAATAAACCCTCAGCTTGCTCTGCTCATGACTGACAACCCCTGTGCCCCGCTCTGTGTCGAACATACGCAATTCGGCACTGACATGATGCATGCTGGATCCGGAAGATACATTTGCTGCTCTGCCCTTTGCTTTCACACATTGCAAAACGTGGATTTCCTCATATCACAATCACAGCTCTGTCACACACCACAAAGTAACCCACACGTCTCCTCCTCTGACAGACACTTCTACCAAGCAGGCCCAGCTCTTGCCTCCGCTGTTTAGTGTTGGCACACCTAACCCCCTGGCTGCACCTGGTGTGTACACCAGCAATCCTCTTTGGCTGCTGCCAGCTCCCGAGGAAGAGAGGGAAGCTGCTGTGAGCAACCTTCCCATCCCTTCACCCCTTTGTCCTTCAATAATGTTTGATGGAATCCTGGGGAGGGCTGAATGTGGTGTAGAAGGAGGTGAGGAGCTTGTATATTTCAGCACCTGTGGAGTGGGCAGAATAACAGTATGTGTGTTACTGGGACGTGTTGGGGCATAGCTGAAGGAGGGCAGAGTTAAGGTTGCATGGGCAACCTTAACTCTGCACTTCCTGGTTTTCCAAAGTTTGAGATTTGCTCAATTCAGCATTCTGAAAGGGGATGACTGACCACCGAGCAACTGTGACTCTCTGTCAATGTAATCTTTTGCCATTGAATGTATTGGCTTTGTGGCTACAGAAACAGGGAGAGAGCTATTTAGAAGGGAATCAGAGAGTGGCTTGTTTGGATTCCTGCATGAATTGACGTAGAAAAAAAATCCACTGACCCAGCATTTTACTGGGGGCATCAATTCACCTTGGGAGGACAGAAAACGCAATTTCATATTAATTTAGTGGAAAAACACCCCTGCTCCCAGCCGGCTGTAAGCCAGACAGAGAGATTACTGGGAGACCCCTGAGGCGCAGGAGGCTGAGAATGCAGTAAGTCAGATTTTGAAAGTGAAAAATAAACTCTTTATTCTGTGCTTACAGAGTGAATTCATGTCAGTGTCATGTCCAGCCCTCGGCACGCAGTGTCTGCCGTGACAGTAGTAGAAAGGGTTAGAAAAGCGCATGTGCTGCCCTCTCTGCACAGGAGAGGTTACATATAATGTGCATCGAAAACAAACACAGTGTTGCTCACATTATACAATCCTTTTTCCACCTCGCTGGTTTCAAAAGCACTTTCCCGGCACTGATAACTGGTACGAAATAGCGCTGGCCCTGTGCAATCCCGTTATAAAAGTGTCTGTCTTCCTGCGCGTTAGTTTATCAATTCTGCTCAGCTTCCCAGCTGAGTATGTAAAGCTGGGGGAAAGGAGGTTTTACTTCTAGAAGAAGTGATGGTTTTGAAACTGCAAACTTTCCAGACCTGTTCAAATGCCTCCCGATTTGCATAGATGCCAGGTAGTGCTGCTAGGAATGCCCCGGGGCTGGGAGGGGTTAACTCTTCCCACACCCCATAACAAATGTAAGCGGCCACAGATCGTGTTCCCCCCCATCAGGAGGTGAAGCCAATTTTTATTAACCACTTCACTGCTGAATGATGTAGCGGACATGTCCCATGGCGGTGCGCTGCCAGGACTGTGAGATGTGCCAGGTGCCCCCGGCCATTCCCGTGGGGACTGCTGCCAAGGCACAGGCGCCTGCCACAGCAGCGAGCTGATCCCACAGCAAGGAGATGCTCCTTTCACAATAACCCCCTGCCCTCCAAAGTGCCTTTTCTTCTGCAGGGATGGAGGGATTCACTGGGGGTTCAGGGGAAGGGATTTATTGGAGGTTTGGGGGAAGGGATTTATTGGGGTTTGGGGGGATTTACTGGAGGTTTGGGAGAAGGGATTTATTGGGGGTTTGAGGGAGGGAACTGACTGTTTAGCACATTGGGCTGGGTGGCGTGGAGAGGTTAACGTATACAGAGCCTGATCCTGCATGATACTGAACCTCTCCGTGAGCCTTGGTGGGCACTCCGGACCGGGCCTCTGGAACATGCTGTGACCAGTCGGGTTAAGTCACGTCTGCCACCCTCGTGCTTTACAACAGCAGGGGTTCAGACGAGTCTGACTGCCCTGCCAAGCCAAAATCGCCCGGCTGCTTTGTTCATTTCCTTGCTCTTTTCGCCAGAGGTTTTCCACTCTGTTCTCTAAGTGCCCCTGCACCGGTCAGGATACAACGCACCCCAGACAGCTGAGTCGTGCCCAGAGGGAGTCTAGGGGGATTGCCGATTGTCTAAAGCCATTTCCTTTGGCCCTGCCTGGGCCGCTGGGAGGCGGGGCAGGCGGCCAAGGCTTTGCTGAAACAGCTGGGGACTGAGCAGAGGTGGAAGGTGACTTGGGGTCACAAAGGCTCTAAGGGCCACGTTTTCAAAGCAAGTCACTGAGAAGCTGTGCATGGGAGCCTAGGACGTGCGTTGGCTATGTGAAAAAACCCACAAGCACAGCTGGCAGGTGGACACGCCACATCCCCGAGTATGTCGCATAACACAAAGAACACATGGAGGTGGAGGTTCAGAGAGAGCTTCTAGGCCACCCTAACACCCAGCCCTAAAAATACAGGAGTCACTAAGGGCGTGACGCCTGCCTGTGGGACATGGGGGGTAACCTGCAAGGAAGAGGAGCCTTGTGTTCTCTGCAGCATGGTCTCTGCACCCTAGACGGGCCCGGCGCATTGAGGGGATCCCAGCCTATCAGCAAATGCAGCCTCCAAGGGAGGCAGATCCTGCAGCTGGGCGTGGCAGAGGACAGGGAGTGGAGTCCTGCTTTGGTGTAGATTGATCATATCCTCTCCAGGGCAGGGCAGGGCAAGGCAACAAAAATGATTAGGGGGCTGGAGCACATGACTTATGAGGAGAGGCTGAGGGAAGTGGGGTTATTTAGCCTGCAGAGTGAGCGGGGATTTGATAGCTGCTTTCAACTACCTGAAGGGGGGTTCCAAAGAGGATGGATCTAGACTGTTCTCAGTGGTGGCAGGTGACATAACAAGGAGCAATGGTCTCAAGTTGCAGTGGGGGAGGTTTAGGTTAGATATTAGGAAACACTGTTTCACTAGGAGGGTGGTGAAGCACTGGAATGGGTTCCCTAGGGAGGTGGTGGAATCTCCTTCCTTAGAGGTTTTTAAGGTCAGGCTTGACAAAGCCCTGACTGGGATGATTTAGTTGGGGTTGGTCCTGCTTTGAGCAGGGGGTTGGACTAGATACCTCCTGAGGTCCCTTCCAACCCTGAGATTCTATGGTTCTATGATTCAATCTGGACTCATCCCGCTCAGCTGAGGGGCCATTGGTAATGCTGCTGAGAGCTCCAACAAATGTGTGTGAGGAGGCCTGGGACTAGGGTGACCAACTGTCCTGATTTTATAGGGATAGTCCCGATTTTTGGGTCTTTTTCTTATATAGGCTCCTATTACCCCCCCACCCCCGTCCCGATTTTTCATACTTGCTGTCAGGGGCGGCTCCAGGCACCAGCGCAGCAAGCGCGTGCCTGGGGCGGCAAGCCGGGGGGTGGCCTGCCAGTGGCTCTGAGGGCAGCAGTCAGGCCGCCTTCGGTGGCGTTTCTGAGGGAGGTCTGCCAGTCCCGTGGTTTCGGCGGCAATTTGGCGGCGGGTACGCCAGCGCAGGACCGGCACATCACCTGCAGAGCTGCTGCTGAATCTGCGTGACCGGTGGACCTCCCGCAGAAATGCCGCCGAAGGCCGCCTGACTGCCGTGCTTGGGGCGGTAAAAAACATAGAACCGCCCCTGTTTGCTGTCTGGTCACCCTACTTGGGACTGGGGTTCCCGCTCCCCAGAACCATTCTCTCCCTTGGCGCCTCCCCTCCCCGCCGCTTTCTGTGTCAGCTTGGACTGATTTTCTCCTCGCTATCTGACCGTGGCCGACTGGTGAAGTGTCTGACGCGCGGGGTGTGGTGGCTGCACCAGGCACCTCTGGCAGGAGCAGCCAGCTCCAGGAGCTGTTCTGGTCAATGGCTGGCAGCTCAGTTCAGTGAAGTCCTTTTGAACCCAGCGGATGGCGGAGGCGCCTGGCGTCCGGGACCGGCTGCGCAGGGCGAGGCGAGGTCTCTGGTCTCTGTAGGAATCGTCGTTAGTTCTTGAGAGGAGGCTCATGTTGGCGTAGGCAGGGTCAGGCGAGCATGGGTCAGGCGGCTTCACTTGGGCAGCGGGGCGACGATCACGTTGCGATAGCCCTTCACTCCCTTCAGCTTGTCACTCTCGAAATTCACCACGAGTTTGTGCAGGCCAGACAGCGTGGGGGCCAAGTCCATCCTGACCTTTGCCTCCTGCCCCGGCTCAACGGGGCTGGCGCTGCAGGGGACAGAGGGAAAATCAGCAAACCCCAGCACCACCCGCCAGCGTAACTCGGTCACTAGCAAGTACCCTCGCCAGACCCACGCGTGGCCCTGTCGGGAGCCCATCTCCTTTAGAGCCCCTGGGACACTGGACAGGCCTGTCCCTTTGGTCCTCATAGGCAGCACCAGCCTGAGGGGCAGATCCTTGGGGAGCAGCAAAACAAACTGGGGGGTGGGGGGGAATTTTCCCTGTGATATCGGAGATGAAACTGAGCGTCCTCAGTGAACTGCAGCAAATCGACTCGCAGGACACTTGCAGCCAAATGCCCCCGGACCGTTCTGTACGGCTCCTCCGCTATTCCCTGCAGCAGCTCCTGCTGGGGGCGGCTGGTCTGAGCTTCCCCCGCCAGCCCTCCTCCGCCGGTCCCTTCAGTGACTGTCACTGGGGCAGGAGCAGCTGCAATCTCACAGAGTTCACACCCCCGCTGCATTCCCCACAGCAGCCCCCGGGCTGACGTGGGGCTGGGGTGGGGCAAGCGCCTTCCCTGGGCAAAGTTCTCGATGAGTCTCGAAAGTCCCTTGGCCCCTGCCCCCCCCAGCAGCCCAACCCCGCAGTGGGAGTAGAAAACACCTACAGCTCCTGGGTCTTCTGTCCTTCGGTCAGACCAGCCCCCTCCAGGGTGAACACGCAGCCGCTCAGAGGGGTCGAGAGGGGGTTAGTCAGGGTGAGCTCTGCCACCAGCTTCCGCTTCTGCATTGGTTCCCCTAACACCTGTTTTTCAAAGAAATCAGTTGGATCCTCAGTGAAGTCCCTTTTGCCATTAGAGAGAGAGAGAGAATGTGTGTGTGTGCGTACGTGTGTGTGCGTACGTGTGTGTGCGTACGTGTGTGTGTGCGTGTACTGTGTGTGCACACCTGTGCGTGTACATGTGTGCGCGTACGTGTGTGTGTGTGTGTGCGCATACGCTCCCTTCCATTGCCCTGGTTCATGTTGACTGGGTGTATAACATTCCAGACACACACTCACCCCTGGCCCGGAGGGAAGTCATTAAGTAGCACCACTCATGACAGGCCGTGTCTGCATTAGCTGCTTCATTGATTCTAGTGAGACAAAGCCGGTTACTGCGGCTCCTGGCCCCATGGCTTGGCTTGGCTCTGCGCTTACTGGCTGCGTGTGTGAGTCACCAAGAGCTGTGGCAATGCACCCTGCCCGTCTGACAGCCTCTATAACCTACCTGCTGCAAACCCCTCCCAGCGCTGGCCACGCCAGCCTGCTCCTCTCAGCGCCGGTCTCGCCTCTCTGCCCTCACAGCTGGCACCTGACCTCTTCTCACACCACGGGGCCGTGGTCCCCTCTGCGGGCTCAAGCCCCCTTGCATTGTTTGTGAGCTGCTCAGCCAATAGCCCCTCGGGGGGGCTTGTGGGAGAGCGGGAGGCTGCCGGGTTTCCCCCTCCTTTCCAGTGCTGAGTGAGGTGAAACAGGCCGCACTGGGAGCTGGGGGAAGTGCCTGGCAGTTCGGTCTCTGGTTTGGTGCCCAGGGAGGTGCTGATGCTTTTCAGTTCTGACGTGGCTCTGCATCGAACTCCCGTGTGCACTGGGACACAGGTGCCAGGACAGGACTGCCAGAGGCATGCGCTCTCCCAGTGCAGCAGCAGAGCAAGGCTGGTTTCCCTGTCTGATTGCAGGGATGTCAGTTCAATACCAGGCATTGGGGGAGGAGCGTTTGCTGCAAGCTGCATCTCTTCCATTATTGCTGCCTGGCTAACACCAAGGATACTGGGCTGAGAATGTGTCCCAGTCCCCTCCACGTCTGCGGAGCTGAGCAGGGACCGGACACGTGCTCAGCAGTGCCAGCACGGGGACGTGCTGAAGCCCTTACCCTAATCTTAATATCCGGGTTCTTTATGTAGATGTCTCGGACCCCAAGGACGATATCTCCGGTCTGGTATTCAAACAGGAGGGCCACCAGCTTGATCATGTTGTCCTGGGTCAGGCAGCTGCCGTACTTCTCATACAGAATACGCAGGGGCACGGTCTTTTCTGGAGAGAAAGGTGAAAAAGATCCAGATTAGCTGTCCCCCAAAATCTCAACTCCCTCTGGCTTCCTGGTGCCCAAGGATCACTGAGCCGGGGGCTGGGCCGTCACCTAGTCTGGGGCCAGCTGTCTCCCTGCAGCTCATGCAGTCAGTAGGCAGGGATGGAAATGACAGAGAAAAGGGGGTGATTTCAGGTCTGGCACAAGCAGGTGCCACAGACCCACGTCAGTGGGAGGGGCCGCCCCCCACCCTGGCTCTGAATGTGGTGGAATGTCTGGTTTTCCAGGGTTGGGATTGTGCCCAGAGACAAGCTAGCATGACAGTGGCAAAGTCTGATGGCAATACCGAGGCGGGAAGTCTGAGGAGAGGAACTGGAAATCCAAAGGGGTTGTGCCCAGGGCAGCTGGCCTTGGGAAGCCAGGAGCAGGCAGGAGTAGCACTGGTGTAGCAAGGGATGATGCTGAGGTGTCTGCTTCAAGAACCATGCAGAAGAGCAAGCTACAGCTGGCTACGCCAGCAGCCAGGGCCCCCAGATCTTGGGTGTGGGATGCTTTCAGTGGAGGGGCACCGTGGAAGTGATTGCAAACAGAGGAATGAGTCCTGTGTTATCAGATGAGATACAGGCCTGGTTTGTGACTCTAATCTTCATGCATAACTTCCACTACTAACCAGGGATTCACATTCAGCTGTTGTTAACCCCTGCACTGCTGGCATTTTCCAGACAAATCTATAGTCTCTGGAAGGCTATAGACAGAGGTGTGTGAGGCCTGTGAGCCCCGCTGGTTCCGACCCAGTCCTGGGTCCGCGGGCTGCTCTTGGCCAGCCCGATAAAGCTGCAAGCAAATGCACCGTTTCCCTGCGGTGTTGGGGCAGGTTGTGGGCCCCTCGGAGGGTGAGCTGATGGGGCTGCTCAGTGACAGTGCTGTGCGATAGCAGGGAGCTGCTGAATGGTCTCTGCATTCGGGGTTCCCGCAGCGAGAGTGCTGATGGGAGGGCAGCCCGGTCGTGAGTCGCCACTCGCCCCTTTGGGTTTCACTGACACAACACGGAGCTCTGCAGATTAATGTCACAGACAGGCAATGTCGGGGCAGGGGAGGGCGGTGTAACCGCAGCAACACTGCAGAGCTCCAGGCCAGCTGCTACAAGAAGGAACAGCCCTGCGGAGCTGCCTCGCTCACGCTCCCGGGGGCGGGCTTTGGGCACGCCGGGCTGCCAGGCCCCTTTGCTCTGCGGAGGCGGCAGCTCCAGCAGCAACACTGAGAACTGGAGAGAAGTTGCAAAACCCTGACAGCCGGGGAACCCTGGTTCCCACGGGGCACTGGGTGGCAGGGCGCAGCATGGAGTACTGGGGAAAGCAGAGCACTGGTGCTCAGGAGAGCTGGATTCTGGGCATGACTAGCAACGATCCTCTAGGCCTGTCTACTCTGGCCGACACCGGCGACCTGTAAGTCAGCTCAGACCTCAGTGTCTGTTGCGAAATAGCAAATTTCTCATCAATGGAGTCTTTCCTCCAGAAGGATTCCAAAGCACTTTCACGGTTACAGACCTCTTTCTGATCTTTTCTACACTCAATGAAGGCGAGCAGAGGGGCGCAAGAGAAAAAGGATAAGAGATTCGGCAAACGTGCCCTGTGAGGAAAGGGAAATCCAAATGCACGTTGATACGGCCTGTTCTGTTCTCTATTGAGTTGTGTTAGTTTAGCATTTTAGATAGAGCAGAAACCTTTTAAAAGAGAAACCTTATGCTAACCTTCCTGCAATTAGCTTGTTTAATCTAAAAGGCGTCTATCCTTTGATGGAATTTAGACCAGATGTAAAACTGAGGTCTTGACAAGCTGTCACCTTTAAAGAACTTCTTGCATTTCTTGTCAGAGTCGGGGAGTGAGCACCACCTATCTCGGCTAAATGCCAGTTTGAGTAAAGGCTTCCTGCTGGACTCACTGCACGCTTACAGATGGATGCTTCAGGTCTTCTTCAAGTCCTGTCCTTTACCACTGGGTAGCATTGTTGTGCGTCGTTCAACAGCTGCTGTGTTCCACTCCAGAGGTAGCTACATCACCGTAGGGACTGATTCTGATCTCACCCTGCTGTAAAACTATCAGAGTAACTCTTTGACCTAGGTGCAGTTACTCCCAATTTACACCATAGAATCATAGAAACGTATGGAAGGGACCTCAAGACGTCATCTTCTCCAGGCCCTGCACGGAGGCAGGATTAAGTAAACCTAGATCATCCCTGACAGGTGTTTGTCCCACCAGTTCTTAAAAACCACCAGTGATGGGGATTCCACAGCCTCCCTTGGTAGACTATTCCAGAGTTTATGATGCCAAGAAAAACTTTCTAGCTATAAGTCTATTCTGGTGTTTAACCGTCCTATCTGGAGAGGTTGTGAAATTCCCGGCAATATAGATGATTTCACTTGGGGAACTGGCAAAATCACTTTTTTGCTGGTTTAAGCTGTGTCTGCACTAAGAGGGTTTGCTGGTGCAACTATAACAGAAAACCTTTTCTAGCGTAGAGTAGGCCTTGCTCTGGAGAGTCCCTCACAACCAGAGCTGGGCAAATAACGGATTTTTCTGTTCCTTGGCAGTTCAACACGAACCAAATCCAAAAGATTCTCCAAATATCCTGTAGGGCTTGGCTCAGCTTGTGATTGTTTCTTAGGCCAGGTCTACACTAAACCCTTTTGCTGATATAATAATACCTGAGGGTGCTGGGGTTTTTTAAAACAGGCAAAAGTCCTAGTGTAGATACAGTGATATAAACATAAAAGAAACCAGCTGGTTTAAAAAATCATACAACCCCCCCCAAACTCTTTTAACTTCACTGTCAGTAATGGTAACGGATTAGAAAAACCAAGCAGGATTCTGAACGGAGTGCTGGGAACCCGGACCGTAGCAACTGGACAGGCAGGCGAAATGATCACCAAGGATGGGAAATGTTACGCCCTTCCAAGGGGCAGACAAAGCGAACCGCTCGCCTGTTAGTAAACAGCAAAGACCTAGACTGACTAAATAAAGAGGCTGAGGTCTGTTTTCCCACTGACTCTGTGTTAATGGAAGTTAGCCCATGTGGCTATAGGAAAACAGTGCTCGCCCCTTCAAGAGCCACATGGTCCCCAAGGCAATTCAGAGCTGCTGATCCTGCCCGTTGACTCAGGGGGAGTTGGGGAGGGTGTAGGGTTGCCAACTTTCTATTTGCAGAAAACCAAACACCCTTACCCCACCCTGCCCCATCCCTGCCCCTTCTCTGAGGCTCCACCCCTCTCTCTCCATCCCCCCTCCCTCCATTGCTCACTCTGCCCCGCCCTTGCTCACTCGTGCATTTTCACCAGGCTGGGTCAGGGGTTTGGGGTGCGGGCTCCGGGTGGCCAAGCTGGGGGTTGGGGTGTGGGAGGGGGTCTGGGCTTTGGGCTGGGGGTGCAGGCTCCAGAGTAGGGTTCAGCTGCAGGAGGGGGCTCTGGGCTGGGGCGGGGGTAAGGGCGTGGGAGGGGGTACGGGCTCCAGGCAGCGCTTCCCTCAGGCACCTCCTGGGAAGCGGTGACATGTCCCTGAGGCTTCTAGGTGCAAGGGTGGCCAGGGAGGCTCTGCACGCTTCCCCCGAGTGCTGGTCCATAGCTCCCATTGGCCTGGAACCACGGCCAATGGGAGCTGTGGGGATGGAGCCAGGGGGAGGGTGTGGAGCCCGGGCACCAGTTCCACAGCTCCCATTGGCTCAGAACCGCGGCCAATGGGAGCTGCGGGGGCGGAGCTGGTGCTTAGGGGCAGTGCACAGAGCCTCCCTTCGCCTAGAAGCCACAGGGACATGTTGCTGCTTCCCGGGAGGTGCCTGAGGTGAGCACCACCCAGAGCCCACAGCCTAAACCTCCTTCCGCACCCCAGTCTGCCTGGGGCCGAGCTGACTTTTAACAGCCACTGACCGGAGCCGCCAGGGTCTCTTTTTGACTGGCTGTTCTGGTCAAAAACCGGGCTCCTGGCAACCCTAGGAGCGGGACTCAGCACCCCTGAAATATTAGGCCTTAAGAACTCTCCAGAGGAGCGCTAACAGGTCACGACGCCTCCGCAGTGGCGCTGTACAGGGATGTTGTTATTATTTATTTGTATTATCATAGCACCCAGGAGCCCCCGGGTGCTACGATAATACACAGAACGAAAGGCGGGACCCTGCCTCAGAGAACTGACCATCTCAGTGTACGGCAAGAGGAGCCAGATGGCTACAGATGAACGCAGGAGTACAAGGCAACTGGTCATCATGATAGGCAGCGGTCTCAGCCTCTCTCTAACCACCGAGGGTGCAGCGAACTCTGATCTCACACAGACTCAGTGCTTTCCTCTTGAGGCAAATCTTGTTCCTAGTTAGTTTTTCAGGCAGTATGCGCCCATCTGGCCCAGGCTTTGTCTGGACCTGCAGGAGCAGGAAGGCTGCCTCACATTCCTGCACAACCTCAGGCTGGTCACCATCCAGGTCCCCGAGCCTGTCTGTCCTGGGTGCTGGCTGGTGAGTCTTGCCCACATGCTCAGGGTTTAGCTGATCGCCATATTTGGGGTCGGGAAGGAATTTTCCTCCAGGGCAGATTGGCAGAGGCCCTGGAGGTTTTTCACCTTCCTCTGCAGCATGGGGCATGGGGCACTTGCTGGAGGATTCTCTGCACCTTGAGGTCTTTAAACCACAATTTGAGGACTTCGATAACTCGGACATAGGTCAGGGATTTGTTGTTGAAGTGGATGGGTGAGATTCTGTGGCCTGCATTGTGCAGGAGGTCAGACTAGATGATCATGATGGTCCCTTCTGACCTTAAAGTCCATGAGTCTATGAGAGACCTAGCTATGGCCTAAAGTGGCTCTCTGTCCACTTGATCCAGTTTTCAAGGATCTGGCTCTGTAATCTCAGATCTAGCAGCTGAGCATGGGTCCAGGGCTGTAAAACCCAGGTCCGGATTGGGCAGCCGAACATGGGTCTGGGAGCCATAAAACCCAGGTCCAGACTGTGCAGCCGAGCATGGGTCCAGGGCTGTAAAACCCAGGTCTGGATTGGGCAGCCGCGTGTGGGTCTGGGAGCCATAACACCTGGCTTTAACACTTCATGCATTTGTAAATGGGTTTGGGATCACCTGTTGCCTGGTTATACCAATGAGTGGAGCAGCTTGAGTCAGAATTTTCAAAATAAAAATGTATTAATGAGAGAGAAAATAGAATGCAGAAATAGTGAGAGAGAAACCTCTTCTGCGAGGGGACAGAGGAGTGCGATATAAAGACCTAGAAAGAGAGATCAGTGCGGATAAGCCCAACTCGTTTGGAGAGAGTCAGAAAGACGCTGCTTTGGCCCATCTCCAAATCCATTTCCGGCCCCTCTACCTGAACAATGTTCTTTATCCTTTCATCAAAGATTACAAATCCACAACAATAAATAAATAAAGCAGAAAAACACTGAGAGCTGCATTGGCCACAAAGCAGAAGCCCAGAGAGCCAGAGCCTATCAAATAACAACCGGCCTGCATGGGGGCTTGCACGTAGAGGCAGGCTGCGGTTTAGTGCCGCACAGCCATTTCAAAACCCTCTCTGTGCAATAGTGAAAGTGGCTCATGCAGCTTGGCGGCTACCTACCAGGATAAACACCACCTATGTGTCTCAGCTGGGAGCCGGCCCAGAGGAAATAGCCTTAGGTGCTATTTATCCTGGTAGTTTGCCTCCAAGGTATGTTTGGCACCTTTATTATTGCACGGGATTAAACACAAATACTGAATTCTTGTGCTGCGCCAGCCCATAGTTTGTATGAACCGATGACCCAGGTGGCTTGTTATACAATTGAATTAAGTAAAATAACATCTGTAGCCTCGCACACGGCTGTGGCCAGGAAACTGAAGTTCAGAATGAAAATCTGTCCTCAGCTCACAGCTCGTTTAGCAATTCAATGCAAAGTGCCAATCTGGAATGAGGGTTGTGTTAATCTGTGTTGATTTGAGTCTCAGCAGTCAATAACGACAATATGTTGGGTCAAATTGTCAAAAACCGGCTCCAACTTTGAACAAGCTAAAACCAGATTTTGCATAAACAGATGGGATTTGTGGGTGCCCTCTAGATTATTGGATTTTGTCCATGCAACGTGATGCCTGCTTGATTTGCACTCACAAATCTGATTTGTGGGTGTAAATTGTATGCAAAACTTAGCGGCTGGGATGACATCCAGGTTAGATCTGGCTGTGAGGTTCTTCTGGCCTATAATGTCCTAGAAAAGGGATGATACAGCTGTAACGCTATTGGCAAGCTTCTTCCTGGCAGTGTATTCATAGATAGCATTTCTGCCCTAGACTGCCCATCAGCGCTAAGCTCTGCTGAGACAATGGCACTGCCAGCCACAAGAAGGAGATGGGTGAGCATGAGGGCAAAGCTGCCTTGGCATCTGGCCTGCCACTGGACAGTCCTGGCCTTCCCAGGACACATGGGAATGACCAGTCTCGCCGCCTTCAGGTCAAAGTACAAAACTCACTCATTTGACTTGGCTTTCCCAGAATACTGATCAATGGAAAACCCAAACAGCTGGGCAGGGGGAGTAACAAGGATTTAAATAATTAGATCTTCATTGAAAAAACAAACATTAAGTCTTCCAAGGTTCTTAGATGCCCTGGTGCTGAGCAGCTAAACTCCAAGGTAGACATGCACCATTCTGTGCACTGATTTCAAAGTCAGCCCCTCTGTACCATACAGACACTGCCCTTGCCACAGTACAAAATACTGTTTGAGAATGAGCTCGGCAAAATGCCATTTCTACCACAATGGAGAAAACACTCTACAACGTCTGTCTGCGATCTCCCCTATTGTCTCAGATCCGGCCATAGGATACACACAGAATGCTGAGCTGTGCTGCGCTTTGCAATACATACAACGAGGGATGGACAGCTAAAGAGAGCCACATGGTCAGCTGATACAAATCACTACAGTGCCACTGGGTTTAAAAGAACTTGGCTGGTTGCCATCAGCTGAGGGTCTGGTCCAGGAAGTAGAGAATTTTCTCTGCTCCGTTCTCCCTGCTTTATTTCCAGTATCATTCCCAGAGCCAGTCTCTTACCTGCATGGGGTAGGAGAATGACATTCAGAAGATCCTTCATCCCACACTCAGGGCCCATGACTCCATTGTAACTGGCAGTTCGGGCACAGAACATGAGCCTGCACAGCCGTTCGGTCTCGGTGTTGTTGCTGATGACCGCGTAGACATCAAAATCGCAGCCATTGTTCATGCCCTCGGACACCTTGATCTTGATGCTCACGCCCTTCTCCTCCTCAGTCAGGTAACTCTTCTGGAGTTCTGCTTTTGCAAACACTTCCCTTTCTTGGTCTGATCCTGCAGTGCATGAAAAGATCATTGTTACCAGGTAGGTCAACAAGATGCTGGCACAGGAGTCCCAGCTGCCTTTGCCCTTCTCCCCACAACCGTCCTGAATGAGACCACTGCAGCTTGACCAATCAGATGCTTTATTAATTAGATTATTCTTGTCCAGTCCTGAGTTCCCCCCATTTTATCCCCCAGCACTTGGCTTTTCTCTCACTGGGCAGTGACCAGACCTTCCCAAGCTGCATCATGCTTTGCCCTTCCTTTCTGCCTCTATTTCATCATGACCTATGGAGGTCCCTTCCAGTCCTATCTCGCTCTGATTCTATGAGCTCAGTGGGAACTAGCATGATTCCTGCCCACAAATCGGCAGAAGAAATGAACACCAGCTGGCACCTGTCCTGCAACACATCCTCCGACAAGCAGCACATACCCTCGGGATACTTGTAGTTGTGGGTAATGTCTTCTCTGGTATCTTTGCCCACGCTTTTCGTGCTCATGTTCTTTCCTACGGTAGAAGAGTGGATGGTCTTCTTTCTGGAGCCATCCTTCTGCAGCACCCAATAAACCACATCCGCATTGACCTCCGCAAAGACAAACGGGATGTCGTATTTCAGCCTCAGTTCACCTTCCTTGATGGCTTTGACTGGAGCTGGCCCGCAGCAGTATGCCCCTGGGGAGAAAGGATTCTGCATTGTCTTCCGTGTTTAGCGAGCACGGTCAGTGTGCTTGGGAATGAGCTGGGTGAGCTGCACCAGTCAGGATCTTGGATATGGTGGGCGCGTGCCATACACCATCTGGACTGGACTGAAGTGAGCACTCAGTAATTGGCCTCTGTAACAGGGCAGCCTGCCCTTTAAAAGCCGGGAGGGCTGAGGAGCGGCCAGCTCTGTTCTGGAGAAGAGCCCGGCAGGCAAGTGCTGGGAATCATCCGACCCAGCTGTGCAGCATCGAGTGAGTGGCTCTGATGGTTCCCAGCTGGGGGAATAGAAACAAGGGCCAGGAGAGGGCAGAGGGACGCTCTCCCAGGGCTGCAGCAGAAGACAGTGAGAGGGCAAGCAAGCCCCGTGAACCCCTGCCAAGCCTGGGGAAAGTCCTGACCATGACGCTGCCGGAGACCAGGGAGCCCCACAACCTAGGTTGGGAGCAGGGCTAGTGTGCTATTTTTCTGTCTTAGAGAAAAAAAGGGTCCTGAGGTGAGGGCTATGGACAGAACCAGGCGTGGCTGATTGCTTTCGCAGGCAGGCATCATGCCCACTGCCTATAGCATCTCCTTACCTTCGCTCTTCTCCTGAGGAGTCGGATCCAAAGCCTGCCATCCATCACAGCCAGGGGGAAGGTCGGGCCGGGTCATCCAGGACTCCACCCAGCAATGGTAATTCCTGTAAGAAGAGCAAAGAGAGGGGGGAGAGAGTTGAACGGTCATGTCGTCTGCATCCCTGATGTAGGAGGTGTCCAGCAGCCTGTCCTAGAGAGTCACAGCTTTCCAGCGCTGTCTGCTAGGGACACTCAGGCACTGTCCTCTGCCCCTTGCTCAATGCTTGCTGAGGTGGACATTGCCAAGTGCCATTACTGATCTTACAGGGGGCCTCAACCCTGCATGAGATCTGCCTGTAACTGAGTGGAGAACGTGGCCTGCGTTCCTGAATAGCCCAGCTCCTGGCATGCCGTACGGAGCAGTATTTGTGTAGCCCGGGATATTATGATGAGCATTTCACCCTGAAGCACGGCGTCCCTTGCCGTGGACGCTACTCACCATATCATGTCTTTGGATGTCTTCTGCAGGGTTCCCATTTCGTCTAGGTAACGGTCGACGACCAAGTTGCTGTTGGTATCGTGGGCGGAGTTATAATTGGTCACCACGCGGGTGGGAATTCCCAAACATCTCAGGACTGGGGAGGGAGAGAGAAGGGGAGTGAGCCATGGTGACTGGCTATTGGAATCCCTTGAAACCCTTTCCATCCCAGGCTCTCCAAGTGCTGTCCAGTCCCTGAGCCTCACAACCCCTCTGCAATGCAGGGAAGCGTTGTCCTACCAGGTGCCCAGGCTGCTGTGTGGAAGCCCAGAGAGACCATGTCACAGACAGGGGTTGTGGCCACAGCAACCCACATTTTTTTGAAAAAAAAAAATTATTTTGGGCCAAAATTTCATACGTGCTCCAGGGGAAGCAACAATGATGGAAGGGATGTTCAGTGACACTGACAGTCTGTCAAGCTCTGATACTTCACTAGAAACAGGGCACAAAAGAGGCTGGGGAAATGCTTTCAGGGGATTTCATGAACAGGTCGAATTTAACATCCAACCAGTTTATTTAATCTCCTAGCTGCTGCTTACAATAAACCGGGCACCCTTCAGAATATACGGGTAGTTCTAAAGTTTTGAAGGCCACCGGTAGGGGTGGGCCAGCCTGAGAAGTCCACATATGTTTTAGCTATTTTCTTCCTCCTGTTTATGTACCCAGGAAAACAAGGCCAAACCCTCATGCACTTTGTCCCCAAGAAAAATAAGTGTGTGCACGTATATGTGTGTCTTGAAAAATGTAAGGCCGGATTCTGTTCTGATTTGCACCAGTTTGACTCTGCTCAGATTGGTAAAGTTACCTTTGACTTAGACTGTGGTGACATGAGACTTTGTCCCTATGTGTGCACATGGGGGAAGGCCAATGAATTTTCTGTCAGTCATTCACATAATATTTCTCAATGGTCTGTGTGGATTAATTACATCATTTTAAACTTCTTTGTCATTCATGTAGTACGTGATGCTGTGCCTGTTGCGGGGGGGCTGCGTGCTAGGGGGACACGAGGGAGAAGTAACTGAGAAACCAAGGTGTTTTTATCGTGTTTGCAGTTTCCTGACTAATTAGACTAACAGAAAGTGTAACTGGTAGGAAATCAGCCCAGAGGAGACGCTCCCCTGCTGACAAGTCTGAGCCCATGGACCTCAGCAGAGTTACTCTGGCCCCACAGCAGTGTCAGCTGGGTCATTGTGAGCCCTGGAACGTGAGGAGCGAGTGGGAATCTGAATGATCCAGTTCTGGGAGGAAGGGGGAATTGTCTGCAGCTGTCAGCTGGTCTCCTCACCTGTACATGCCACTGCCGCAAAGACCCAGCACTGGCCATATCGGACTGGCTGGCATCCGTACTTCCTCCACCTCCGGAGAATGTCCACACTCCCTATCCAGGACATGGGGCTCACCCCGTCCTCGTACTTATTGTCCCAGCGCCCTGCAAGCACCCCCTGATCATCATTGCAATTCACCTGCAACACAACAGATGAGATTCCTGGTGAGCAGAGGGCATGGAAAGAGCCGTCAGAAGGGAAGCTGTGGGTGTGAGTTTGGACTGGACGCAGAGATCAGTGGAGAAACGGATTCATAACCGGAGGAGTGGTGGATAGATGCGTGCGCTGGTGGATGAACAGACCAGACCAGTGAAGGGGGGATGGATAGGTTTAGGGATAGATGGAGGTAGAAGAGTGAGTGGATGGATTGACAGATGGGTGGAGATTTTATACATGAGAGGAAGAGAGAGCCCCGTGGTCACTCACCTTAATTCCCTTTGTGTGCTCTGTGCCTCCTCCCCATCCCCCGGGGACCTCTCGCAAGGCCCAGGCAGCTGCAGACAATCACCCTCTTAAACGGGAAATCCACCTGCCTCTAACACTGGCTGTCTGCAGCCCTGGCCATTCACCGTTACCACGGCAATGGTCGCCCCCAGCCGTATTCATGTTATGCAATTGCACCGTTGGCAGAACGCCAGTTGGGGGCAGGGCCACTGCGGGGTAGTCTGCCCCAGGCCCATGTTTGACAGGGCCCCCAAACCTGAGTGGCTCTGTGAGCCCCACAACTCCCGGAGTGGAGCAGAGCCACTGCTGTGGGGTGAGTGTGGTTCAATCGTGCGGACGGTGTGAAAACTTGCTGGGGTGCCTAAGTAGCCCCGTATACAGAATGAGGCAGAGCACAGTCGGGTCAGCTGGGCTGAGCGATCAGTGTCACCACTGTCTAATGGTGCCCATAATACGCGGGGCTGTAGCTGGCTGGCTAACCAGGGCAGCTCAGGGAATACAGGCGACACATTTGGGATCTGGGGATGAGTGATTGGAATGGCCACTGGTGGGCGGACCAGCCAGCAGATAAAAAGCTGCCTGTTGGCTACTCTGAAAGTTCCCCAGACTCACCATGGCGCTCACGACCCGGCCAATGTAAACGGGGTTATTGCGGCGGGAGCAGTCTCGGTTCTGGTCTCGAAGGAATTTGGGGTTTGTATCCAGCAGCTGAAGGCAGGCGTCCAGAATTTCATCTTCAAACTGGTGCAGTGGAGAGAGAGACAGGAGCGCGGTGAAGCCCGGAAGCTGGCACTGGCACGGCAGGCTACTTGTCCTCCCTGGGCGGGCGAGCTAGCCCAGCGCTGGGACTAGGTCTGGGAGGGATAGAAAGTAGCTGCACCCCAGGGCGTGAGACGCGTCGGGGGACCCAGCCCCTCCCTCGCTCAGGTCTGTCTCACGTGCCATTGTAACAAGAGAGCCCAGGGGCAGCATCCTCCAGAGTGGGCTGCCCCCAGACCCCACCCTTTGGGTGGCAGAGGCTCTGCCACTGTCTTGGTAGCTGGGGGCTACCCGGGGTTTGCCCCTTAGTGTGCGGCCATGGCCAGGCCCAGCACAGGGGGATCAGGCACTGACTGTCTCCCCAGTTCAAACATCAGTGAGAATGCGCATTCCTGGCCCTTGCTCTGCTGTGTTCCCACCCGGCCCCGTGCCCAGGCTCCTGAGAAACGCTCGGCATGTTTACTTAGGGAGGCAGCTCGGGGCACTTGGAAGGAGAAAGCGAGAGCCTGACAGGCTGACTGGGACTGGTGCCCTGTCCTCAAGGCACCTGTGAGAGCAGTTCTGCGATGGGGAGGCCTTGACATTTCAGAGCAATGTTATCTGACCAGGGGCGGCTCTCGGCATTTTGCCACCCCAAGCACGGCAGGCAGGCTGCCTTCGGCGGCTTGCCTGTGGGAGGTCCCCGGTCCCGCGAATTCGGTGGCAGCCTGCGGGAGGTCCGCCGAAGCTGCGGGACCAGCGGACCCTCCACAGGCAAGCCACCAAGGGCAGCCTTGCCTGCCGCCCTCGCGGCGACCGGCAGAGCGCCCCCCGCGGCATGCCGCCCCAAGCACGCGCTTGGCGTGTTGGTCCCTGGAGCCGCCCCTGTATCTGACAGCCTGGGGCTTGTACAAAGGTGGGGAGCGGGACAGGGAGTCTGGATGCTTTTGTCCATTTGTGCAGCTAAGGAGCTGGTGTGTGCAAAGTTCAAGGCTAAGCATGGAAAATGAATGAGCTGAGCCTCCCCCCCAGGCGCTGAGCAGACTGCTGGCGTGCAGCTGGGATGCCTCTTGGAAAGCCGGGCCATGGCCGGGCCCCACGCATCCGTGGGAACCCAGCTGCTTAGCCCCATCATCCTTGCAGGAGTCACAAGACTTCCCTGAAGAGGCTCGGATCCCCCAGGGACATGGGTGCCTCTTGCTGCTTTAGGAGCCTGAATCCACCATTTGGGTCCTACTGACATCCTCAGCAGCTGCCCAAATTCCCTCAGCGCTCACTGTTCTGCTCTCGCCACCTGACTGTACCGTTGGGTGTGCACACAGCGCCCTCGGTGCCAGGGGCGGCTCTAGCCTTTTTGCCGCCCCAAGCCCCTCGGTGGCTTGCCTGCGGGAGGTCCCCGGTCCCGCGGCTTCGGCAGCGTGCCTGCGGGAGGTCCCCGGTCCCGCGGCTTCGGCAGCGTGCCTGCGGGAGGTCCCCGGTCCCGCGGCTTCGGCAGCGTGCCTGCGGGAGGTCCCCGGTCCCGCGGCTTCGGCAGCGTGCCTGCGGGAGGTCCCCGGTCCCGCGGCTTCGGCGGCGTGCCTGCGGGAGGTCCCCGGTCCCGCGGCTTCGGCGGCGTGCCTGCGGGAGGTCCCCGGTCCCGCGGCTTCGGCGGCGTGCCTGCGGGAGGTCCCCGGTCCCGCGGATTCAGCGGCATGTCTGCAGGAGGTCCACCGGTCCTGCGGCTTCGGTGTACCCACCGCTGAATTTCCGCTGAATCTGCGGGACCAGCGGACCTCCCGCAGGCAAGCCATCGAAGGCTGCCTGACTGCTGCCCTCGCAGGGACTGGCAAGGCGCCCCCGCAGCTTGCTGCCCCAGCACGCGCTTGGAGCGCTGGTGCCTGGAGCCGCCGCTGCTCGGAGCCGCCCCAGCCCGCACTCAGAGCCCTAGCTGTGGAGGTCCCCGCCCATCTCGACAATGGGGCCCCGTCCTCAGGCATGCCCGGAGCACACCTGAGCCCTCCAGATGAGTGTGTGTCTCCCCCACCCCAGCGCAGCCGAGTGCGACAGCACATGTGCAAGTCCCTGGTCTGCAGGGGGAAGTTGAACGTCAGTGTCCCGCTTCCCAGGGGAACATCCTTCCCGCTAGAACATTGGATATGGGGGCGGGGTCTCTCTTTCTGTCTGAGATGGGCTTAGGGCTCTTGGTGGAGGGAGCTGTCTGTCTCTGGCCAGCCAGCTGCTTAGGTGCCTAATCCCACCACGTTCCCTGCCTTTCATTCCCAGCTAGCTTAGGCAGCTCCCCACCCCGCTGGTTTCTGAATGTCTCCCGCCCCCCCTTGCTGTGCACTAACACGCTGTGTGGACAAACCCTTCAGCCAGCGTCTAACTCTCCCCCTGCATTGTGCAGGGAGCCTGGGGCTGAGGATTGCACTGGGCAGCCAGTGCTCAGAAGGGCCTTTGAGGAGCTGGGCTTGAGTGACAGCTGCTGTTCTGCACAGGAGCCAGGGAACTTTGGTGACCTAGGGTGATTTTTGTAATGGTGGAGGAGGAATTTGCTGCATTCAGGGGTGCAGTGGTGGTGAATGCTAAGAGGCTGGAAAGCCCCTGATTCAGCTCCACCCCCGACAGGACCCCCTCCCAGGAGGCGCTCAGAAGGAGGGAGAGCTCAGTGGTTTGAGCATTGGCCTGCTAAACCCAGGGTTGTGAGTTCAATCCTTGAGGGGGCCACTGAGGGATCTGGGGCAAAATCAGTCCTTGGTCCTGCTAGTGAAGGCAGGGGGCTGGACTCGATGACCTCTCGGGGTCCCTTCCAGCTCTAGGAGATAGGACAGGTATAGCTGCAGCTCTGTTGTCTGCCTTGGGAATTGCAGGTCACTCAGCCCCAATGAGAGAGGAGCTCACGGGTGGGGGAACGTGGCTGGAGCCAGCTGCAGCCCCAGCCCCAATATGGCCAAAGGCGTTTGAAATGCAGACATGACGTGCTCCTGACCAAAATACACCGAGGCAGGGCACTGGCAGTCCCCTTATCAGCACTGTAACTTGGGAGGGGGGAGCTGGTTATCTTACAAAGGCCCCTCCATATGTTTCCCAGGCAGAGGGTGTTTTTGTCATTATTATGGAGTGTTCTGTCCTGGCCTCTCTCCCAGGTCTCATTGGTTAAGGATTTATGGGCTGCTCCGGGGATCTGAACTCAGCATTTTCCCCTTCGGAAATGAGATTTTAATTTGCCTCTAGAGGCAGGAGGTGTGAGATTTCCACTGAGGTGTTATCAGAGGACACAGAAATTGACCCCTGCTGCCCAGCACATGGGATGGGAGGTGCTGGGTGAGCAGCGAACCCTGTTCTGTGTGTGGGGGCTGGTGCTCTGAACCGCCAGGTTCACCTACTGCTGCACACGTGAGATAAAGGGACCTTACACAGGCTGCAGCTTTGCACTGGAGTCCTCCCCCCATGTAGGGGGATCCCCACTGGCATAAAGCCGCTCCACCTCCACCACCCAGCCGCATCTCCTCCTGCTCTAAGACCCCTCTCCCGGTGCCAGCGGAGACACCGGCAGAGGGCACGTGGTAGGGAGAGGCTCCGATGGGCCTGATTATCTGCTGGCAGAAGGGCCCAGTGGCGTAAGTTAAAGCTTCTGTTTATGCAGGAGCCAGTCAGCTGTGATTAGCCCCCAGCGCTCTCCCCTCTCCACTGTGCCTGAGCAGAGCGGGGAAGCCAGCCTGGTGCAGTCATGGGGGTTCAGTGTGTTTCCCCACTAGCGACTCTTCCCAGAATCTTCTCCTCCCTCCCATCCCTGCTGATCTCCCCCTCCTTCCCCTCCAGCATCTCGGATTGTCTCCTTTGGGGGAAGGAGGGGTGCTGGGCACCGCTCTCCTTGGGCTCTCAGTGCCTCTCTGTTTGCAGGCCGGAGCAGATGGCAGAAGGCTGGGGTGGAGGATGCTGCACAGCACAGCACAGCCCCCAGCAGCAAGGGACCAGGGCTCATGCCAGAAATGCAATGTCCTGCGTGGCCACGTGTTGCGGAACTGCCCAGTCACTGGGTCAGGATTGCTGTCTCCACACATCCAGGCTGTTGAGTGAGCCTGAAAGGGGCTGGGGGATTGGTGACTTGGGGCAGGGGGAGGGATCATAGAATCTCAGGGTTGGAAGGGACCTCAGGAGGTATCTAGTCCAACCTCCTGCTCAAAGCAGGGCCAATCCCCAACTCCCCCCCGATCCCTAAATGGCCCCCTCAAGGATTGAACTCACAACCCTGGGTTTAGCAGGCCAATGCTCAAACCACAGAGCTATTCCCTCCCTCCTTGTATCGTGCCATTCATGATTCTATCTGCCAGTAGTGGGTGCAGGGCCGGCTCCAGACCCCAGCACGCCAAGCGCGCGCTTGGGGCGGCATTTTGCCGGCAGGGCGGCAGCCGGCTCCGGCGGACCTTCCGCAGTCATGCCTGTGGGAGGTCCACCAGAGCCGTGGCTTCGGGGGACCTACCGCAGGCCTGACTGCGGAGGGTTCGCTGGTCCCGCGGCTCGGGTGGACCTCCTGCAGACGTGCCTGCGGAAGCTCCACCGCAGCCACGGGACCAGCGGAACCTCCGCAGGCACGTCTGCCAGAGGTCCCCCGGAGCCGCGGGACCAGCACCGCCAGAGCGCCCCCCGCAGCGCACCGCCCTGCTTGGGGCGGCGGGATTCCTAGAGCCGCCCCTGAGTGGGTGGGTTCTGCTGTGTTTCCAGAGGGCTCCTGCAGGCCCCTTAGAGGCGATATCCTGCATAATAGACTCTGACTAGCTGCACTGTGATGCTCCACCTGGAGGAACTCCATGTGCATGTTCCCGGGCAGAGATTACAGCCTGGGCCCTGACTCCCTGTAACGGCGCTGCCAGTACAGGGCAGGGGAGTCAGGGCTGGAGACTCACCTGTCCGAAATTCCAGGCAGTAGGGACGATGAACTTCAGAGATCCCTGGTAGATGAGGCCCTGCTGCGTGAGCACGAACTCACACCGCTGGTCTTCATACTCGAGAAAGACAGAGTCGTCTGTGGGGAGAAGGGAGGGAGAGAACAGTGTGAGACGCTCTCCCCCCTCGAGCCTCTCATTCCAGCACCCACAAACTCGCAGAGCCTGGGCAGCTCCCCACTGCTTCTGGGAAAAGGGCTGCAGTGATGGGTGGCCCCCCCATACTAGGAATACCTCCACTTCCGGCTGCAGAGTTTGGACCATTGCTGGAGAGCACAGAGCCTAGGACTCATGACCCAAGCATGCAGGAGAAAATCCTCCTCTGGGCTTGCGTGGTGATGCTTTGTCCCACGGCTCTGACCCCACTGGGCCAGATCCTCAGCTGGCAGGAACTGGCATCGCCGCACAGCTGCCCATCGAGCTACAGTTCTATGCTGCTGAGTATCCGGGCCCCTGTGAAAAGTGGCCGCGATTTCCCATGAGCAATGCTGAAGGAAATGAAACTGTGCGTGTCGCAGGTAACATTTGTCATGAAATTTGCTGAAAATTTTCAATGCGATTAGATTTGTATTAAAATGTAACATGGGGGGGGGGTTGGCTTTGCTTGTGTGCCCGTCTCCTCCCCACCCCCATCTTTTTTCCCACTGAAAAGGGGAGAGGAAGAAAAAAGAAGAGAGAAAGAGGGAGGGAAATGCAAGAAAATGAAAACTGAAAAATGTTCCTGTCGATGAGATTTTTGGTTTTTCTTGTTTCAGTGAAAAACACTGAACAATGTGGCCAAATGTTTTGTGTCGTTTGTTCATTGCAAAAACTTCCTGCCAGCCCTGGTGTTCCGCGCGGCGGTGGCCAAGTGAAACTTTCTAATCTCCTTATCTCTGAAGAGTCAGCACAAAATGTGTTGGAATTCAGGAAGTTTGTCATTTTAGGCCTTGTGTTTCACTTGGGTGACATGAGGCTGCACTTGGATGGGGGAGCTGATGGGGGAACATTCCTCGTACCGATGGGGAGAGCAGTGGGGGAGAAGAACAAGGTGCGGGCAATCTGGTTGGTCACTTGCCCAACCATGGCCAGACATTGGTCCCTCCCTCCACATGCTGCTGTCTGATCTCAGCAGGGACAGCGGTGGCTTGTTTTGTGCCCTGGCTGGCTCGCTAACATAGTGGCATTCAGAGCTGCGTGTTCTGCCCCATGACCCGATGGCCATGGCAGCGAGGGAGCAGGGCAGCAAGTGGGCGAGGGGTGGGAATTGAGATGTCCCCTTGCATCTGGCAGAGTTCTGGATTCAGCGGCAAGGCTGGCTCCTACCCCCACTCCATGCTCTCCCCCATGCACCAGGCTGCACCCACTGTCGGGGATTTTCCAGGGAGGGAGCAAGTCCTTGGAGCGGGAGGCAGGCGTCTGACAATCTGTGCGTTCCTGTGGAGTGGGAAGGGGAACCAGCACTCTCTAGGGTGCAGCTAGAGGGACCCTGGCTGGAGCACAGCTGGGCCTGCTGCTGAAGCTCAGAGCCAAACCTCCCCAAAGTTGTGGGCGTTTGGAGCTGCTGTTGGTTCGGCCCATCCAAGAGAGGCCAGCGTGGGCCGTTCAGCTCCAGGCTTGTGCAGTCCCAGCCAGAGGCTGCTGTTCCGGCTCTGGCCCATCTCCCTTTGGAGAGACCCCTGCACCTTAAATGGAGGAATGAACATCTCACCTGGATACCAAGGGTTAAAGAGCAGGATGAACTCTCCGAGCCTGAAGCTGGTGCCTTGGTGCCCGGTAGAGGCCTCCAGGGTCAGGGCGTAGCGGCCGATCCGGGCATCGGGAGGGGAGTAAACCAACAAGGAGAGAGCGGCTCCATCCTGATGGTCCACGGCCGCGCTCCACGCTGATTCCTGGAGGACAGCGGAGACGGGGAAACGGGACTTGGTTCCCGACGACTCGATGGGGCATGGCCCTGCCGGAGCAAACGGCCTCGTTAGCACACCCTGCCTCTGGCCTCTCGCTCTGATAGTCCTGGGGACAACGCCTCTGGGGCCAGGGGAAGGACGATTCGCCCTCTGTGAGCGCTGCCCGAGAGACCCTGGCCCTTGGATGCACCAGGAGCTATTCCGGCCTCCCGTGGCCCAGCACCCCTCGCCCTTTACAGGCGTGTCCCGCTGGCACTGGCTGTAGGTAGCTCCCCTTACTGAACCAGCGGAGGCTCAGGCCCAGGGTTGGCTCCGCATCTGCCTTCACTGGCCCCCCAGCAGGGCAGAGGCTGGGGGCTGTGGTGTCCTGAGCAGCCCAGCATGCAGAGGGCAGGAGAGTCTAAGTGGCTGGCGTGTACGGGGGACTGCACCTCCTGCAGATGATTCCCTGCTCCCAGTACGGAGGAGACACTGGGGGACAGAATTCTCCTCATTCTTTCATATGCGGCTGGTACACGTCAGTGTGGGGACCCCATTGCTCTGCTGGCTGGATTGATATGTGATGTCCTGATCCCCTGCCTGCTATAACGGGATTTTGTCTCACGATACCGTGGCGGGCAGGGGCCCATAGCCATGGGTAACGTTCAGGCCCAAGCTGATGCCCGGGACTGGAATTTCGAGGCTATTCGGTGCACTGTGTGCTTTGCATTGGCTGCACGTGCAGTAGTAACTGCACACACGTGGTGCCTGCAGCTGGGGACCTGGGGTCCTTTCCAATCGCTCCCCGTCAGCCTTTCCCTGGTCTGTACGCCCCCTTTGTGGTGATTCTGTCTGAGAGTCAGTCTGCTGCTGCTGCTGAGTGATGTCTGGGGGAATGGTTGGTTCGTGCCCTTCCCCCGCCCTTCCGTGGACACACCAATGGAGACCCTAAGGGACGCGCCCTGGGGAGCCCAGCGTTCCGACTGGGACACCCCAGTCTGTCTGTGTAGTTGGGGGCCCGAGCCTTGCACTTGTAAGCTCAAACTAACAGCTCCCCAAATAACCATTTCTGGGTCCGCAGTAAGTGCCAGGTAGCGCACCCAGCCACAGGACTGTGGGAGAGCATCTCTGCCGGCTACATCCAAACGGCCCATGACAACACACCACAGCTGAGCATCACTAAGCCCATTTCCGCTCGCGGCCTAGACCATCCAAGCTGTCGTTCCAAAGCCAGCTGCTCTGGAACTGCAGCCGGGTCCCTTGGCAGGACAATACCCGCCTGCGACACGAGAGCCCGTGTCCCTTTCACGGAGCCTGGCCCCCATCTAGCACTCTGCACTTCCAGCGTCTAGCAGTGACGTCAGTGCCCCCTTGCGCACAGAGCTCTCCTTTCACTCTGCTCGGAGTGTTCCTCCAAGTGCAAGGAGCCGTCCTGGAGCCAACCACTGCTCCGCCCAGAAACAGAGGAACACACAGACCAGCTCAGACCTGGCCCTCCCCTGTGACTGCACCCGGTGTCCAGGCAGCCGCAGTGACCGGCAGATTTCATTTCAAGTGATCTTCTGTGTGCAGGCGTCCCTCCCACACTGGGAACTCTGTGTTATGCTGGTCCTGGGCCCACGCTCCAGCACCCCGCCCTTGTTGGGGAGTAGAACTTCATGACCAGAAATACACATGAACTAATGAGAGTGACACACTTTCTCCTCCTCGCTCCATCTGCGAGGCCGGGGAAAGCTGAGCTGGCTAGTTCACACGCAGCTGGCTGAGCTCTGAGAAAGGCGAGTGCACAGGCAGAGCGCTTCCCTTTTCAGCCCTGCTCCTTACTCATGTCCCCAAGGCATCCCCCTCCCCAGCCAGGCAGAGGGAAACTGCCTCCTTCCCTTGCTCCTCTCCCCGCCCACCCGCTCTGCCTCCTCTGCACAGAGGTGCTAATTCAGTGTTGCGCAGAGCAGTGGGGTGGGGACGTAGGGCTGTTATTGGATCTGTCCACACAAGGGACCCGACTGGAACTGTGCAAACATCTCTGCCTTAAAAATAGACACTGGCTGTCTGCACTGAAATAACTCCCCGTCTTTGCAGGACGGGCTATTCCAGGCTATTAGGAATCACTCGGGGTGGGGATGACTTGGTAGCAAAGGCTCAGGTTTGGACTACATGGACTGGGTTTGAAGCTGGCCAGGTAGAGACAGCCCTGTCCTGCTAGCCGGGCAGGTCAATTGAGGCCCCCAGACGCTGAGCCCTTACCCGCTCTGTGCAGCTGTTAAAGAACCACTAGCTCTTTTCTGCAAGAGTAGACGTGTTCGTCCCTGTGCCCTTGGCCAAAATGTCAGCTGCCTTCCATAGGCGCCGACTTATATGGGGCTCTGGGGCTTTAGCCCCATGAATAAATCCCAAGCAGGGGCTCTGCCCCACCAATGTTTTTTCTCCCCTGCTTGGAGCGCCCCCCCGCCGCTGCCGCCGCCGCCGCCAGGGCTGCCCAGAGCCCTTTAAATCCCAGCCGCCGCCGGGAATCAGAGGGCTCTGGGCTGCCTGCTGCAGCGGGAAGCCCAGAGCCCTCTGATTCCCGGCGGCGGCGGGGTGTTAAAAGGCTATGGGCTCCCCGCGGTTGCAGGCAGCCCCGAGCCCTTTAAATCCCAGCAGCGGCTGAGATTTAAAAGGCTCTGGGCTCCCCGCGGTTGCAGGCAGCCCAGAGCCCTCTGATTCCCGGCGGCGGCTGGGATTTAAAAGGCTCTGGGCTGCCCGCCCCAGCAGACAGCCCAGAGCCCTCTGATTCCCGGCGGCGGCTGGTATTTAAAGGGCTCTGGGCTGCCTGCAACCGCGGGGAGCGCAGAGCCTTTTAAATCCCAGCCGCGGCTGGGATTTAAAGGGCTCTGGGCTGCCTGCAACCGCGGGGAGCCCAGAGCCTTTTAAATCCCAGCCGCAGCCGGGAATCAGAGGGCTCTGGGCTTCCCGCTGCGGCGGGGAGCCCAGAGCCCTTTAAATCCCAGCCGCGGCCGGGAATCAGAGGGCTCTGGGCTGTCTGCTGCGGCGGGCAGCCCAGAGCCTTTTAAATCCCAGCCGCGGCCGGAAATCAGAGGGCTCTGGGCTCCCCGCCGCAGCAGGCAGCCCAGAGCCCTCTGATTCCCGGCCGCGGCTGGGATTTAAAGGGCTCTGGGCTGCCTGCAACCACGGGGAGCCCAGAGCCTTTTAAATCCGAGCCGCGGCCAGGAATCAGAGGGCTCTGGGCTCCCCGCCGCGGCGGGCAGCCCAGAGCCTTTTAAATCCCAGCCGCGGCCGGGAATCAGAGGGCTCTGGGCTTCCCGCTGCAGCAGGCAGCCCAGAGCCCTCTGATTCCCGGCCGCGGCTGGGATTTAAAGGGCTCTGGGCTGCCTGCAACCGCGGGGAGCCCAGAGCCTTTTAAATCCGAGCCGCGGCCGGGAATCAGAGGGCTTTGGGCTCCCCGCCGCGGCGGGCAGCCCAGAGCCTTTTAAATCCCAGCCGCGGCCGGGAATAAGAGGGCTCTGGGCTGCCTGCTGCGGCGGGGAGCCCAGAGCCCTCTGATTCCCGGCCCCGGCTGGGATTTAAAAGGCTCTGGGCTCCCTGCGGTTGCAGGCAGCCCAGAGTCCTCTGACTCCCAGCCGGGGCTGGGATTTAAAGGGCTCTGGGATCCCCGCGGCTGCCAGCAGCCCAGAGCCCTTTGAATCCCAGCCTCTGTCCGCTGATTGCCCCCTCCCCAGACCCCTGCCCCAACTGCCCCCCAGAACCTCCACCCCCTATCTAAGCCCCACTGGTCCTTGTTCCCCAATTACCCCCTCCCGAGACCCCTGCCCCTAACTGCCCCTTGGGACCTCAGCCCCTATCTAAGCCTCCCTTCTCCTTGTCCCCAACTGCCCCCTCCTGAGACCCCACCCAACTTCCCCCCCCAGGACCCCACCCCCTACCTGTCCCCTGATAAACCTCTTAGACTCCCATGCCTATCCAATTGCTGCCTGTCCCCTGACTGCCCCTTCGAACCTCTGCCCCATCCAACTCCCCCTGCTCCTTGTCCCTTGACTGCCCCCCGGAACTCCCTACCTCTTCTCCAACCCCCAAACTGCTTACTGTGCCACTCAGACCAGCGTATCTGGCTCCATGCAGCTCCAGACAGTTGCTGCCATGCTTCCCCATGGAGCCCACAGCCCTCTCCCACCCCCAGCACCTGCCTTCCAGATTTGAACACCTCAAAATTCAGGAGTGCTCAAGCTCGGTTTGGGCAGCTTTTACTTCATTTCTCCCAAATCAGTTTCCCCTGCAAGGTGCCAACTGAAGGTGTTGGAGAACAGAGAGATCAGGTGGCCTCCTAATGCCTGGAAAAGAGACAAAGGCCGGAGGAGGGAGTGTCAGTGCCTGTGCGGACTTCTGGGAAGTGCACGGTGTGGAAGGGGATGCTGTGATGCTTTGGAACATCTCCATACAAAGCCAGTCAGGACTCTGGGGGAGCCTCCTCTCTCGGAGCATACTGTCTCCAGGGCAAGAAGCTTACACCTTCCTGGGTCTGACCTCGGAGCATTCAGCATGCCCTTCCACGTCATGCACTTTCCAAAGTGAGTCTGCCCAGGCTGGTCCTGGGGCAACCAGAGGTCGCTGCACCCCAACTCTGCAGTCAGATGTGACTCTCAGCCAGACAGTAAAACAGAAGGTTTATTAGATGACGGGAACACAGTTTAAACAGAGCTTGTTGGTACAGAAAACAGAACCCCTCTGTCAGGTCCATCTTGGGGGTGGGGAGCCCAGAACCAAGTTCTGGGTCTCTCCCAATTTCCCCAGCCAGCTCCAAACTGACACTCCCTCCTCTGGCCTCTGTGTCTCTTCTGGACAAGGAGGCCACCTGATCTCTTTGTCCCCAACACCTTCAGTTGGCATCTTGCAGGGGAAACTGAGGCACCCACACAGTATTCAGAGAAAATATTAAGAACATTCCCACTTCATCACAACAGATGCAACAAAATATAATACCGTATATTGAAGTAGGCAAGTGCTGCTTCTGACTTTCCACTTTTAATTGACCCTTGTAATCTTGTGGCGCTGACGCGTTGTAGCTTCATTTTATATCGGCTTACAGGGCGGGAGCGGGGGGGGCACCACCATTTTGGGCCCCACCAAAAATTATACAAACCTGCCGCCTATGCTGCCTTCCACCCTCCACCCCAGAGGTAACTGCATTCGGTTGTGCTGTATGGACACACTGTCGTTTGGAACACCCTTTGGGATCACCTGGGATGAAAGACACTAGGTAAAAATCATACTGATGGCCAAAGGAAATGGAGGCAGCCAGCAGCAGGTCAGTGGCTGCTGTGTCTGTGTCCAGAATGGCCTGGGTCACTCTGACAGGGAACGTGTCTTTCCCCATACAGTTACTGACGGCACTCGGCAGGTGTTATCACCCGCGTGCTGCAGGGAGTGAGGCGGAGACCTGAGGGCCCCAGGAGGTGAGTGCTGGTCTTGGGGATGAGTGTGCCTAGCATGAAGCTCGGGTCGCTGAGTCTGGGCTTTCAGCCTCTTATGTCAGTTTGCAGAATTTGAAGCTTATACAAAACAGAAATGTTGTAAACAGGCAAGAAACACCAGGGCAAAAAACTGTTTCTAGGGAAGGGCACGTTTCCAAGGGCAGGCTTCAGTAAATCCCTGGAGCTTCAGAGAAAGGCGAGACCTGCTAAAAGGCATCGACCCAGATGGGCAATTCAGGGGGAGGGGAGAATTCCCTCCTGGCCCCTGCAGGATGTCAGTTTATGCCCTGAAGCCTGATAGTTGATTAACTGGGTCTTTGAGACAGGCCAATGAGGGTGGCGGGAAGCGGCGGCCAGAACATCCCTCGTCCCATGCCACTTCCCGCCACCCCCATTGGCCTGGAGCGGCAAACCCTGGCCAGTGGGAGCCGCAATCGGCCGAACCTGCAGACGCAGCAGGTAAACAAACTGTCCCGGCCCGCCAGGGGCTTACCCTGACGGGCCGCATGCCAAAGGTTGCCGATCCCTGATCTAGCCCCTGTATGTGACTCAGTGGCCTCCTGCATCCTTGGACTGCACAAGCTGACTTGGGTAGGGTTTCTTATTTGTTCTACACTGATCAGCTGTTTGATTTTGGTGAGGCACAGTGGGTGTAGCTAGGGCACTGCTCTGAAAGTCACAGACCACAAACTCCCCTCCTCCAGCACTGCTCAGAAACGTTTTGTCCAGTGCCGTTCTCCCCTAAACAAATCCCAGCAAACACAGGGACACTAACCTTCTTCACCCGGAGTTACAGGATGTGTCTCACAAAACAAAAACCCTCCCACAAGGATCTGTTCCCAAATGCAGCAGGAAGGCAAACTTCCTGGGGAGTTCTTCATCCTACCAAAGCAAAGGGCAAAACTCCCAATGACCTGAGTGGAGCCATCTGTGCCTAACTCCAGGGCTAATACCGGTTTTCTAGTGAGCCTCCTTGTGGAGGCTCCAGATTCAATGACTTCTCTGGAGAATTTAGGGTCCCCCCGCTAAGGAGATGAGTAAGGAGATTACTTACAGGCATGGATCTCACCCTAGTTTTGCATCTCAGCTCTGGGATCTAACTCCTCAGACACCTAAAATGAGTCGTGTCCTCTAGGCACCCGCCCATGGGGCTGCCTTGTTCTTGTATTCCAAGATGGGGTAACAAAAAACATCTGGTTGGTTTGATACATTACATCTTTTGTCGAAAATTTTTTTTTCTGACCAAAAGTTTTTTTTCTTTTTTGACAGAATGGAAATGTTCATGAAAAGATTTCCATTTTCACTGAAAACGTTCTGACTTCTCCCTTCCCCCTCCCCCCATCTCTAGTTTTAGGTTTTTTGATGAAAATCTGAAAAATTTCTATGAGAATTTTTAACAAAACCAATTTTTAATGTTTTTTGTTGCAACTTATCATTGGGAAAAATAAATTCTCGGCCAACTCTATGGTTCATGATTTT
This sequence comes from Mauremys mutica, assembly GCF_020497125.1. Lineage (NCBI taxonomy): Eukaryota > Metazoa > Chordata > Testudines > Geoemydidae > Mauremys > Mauremys mutica. Next base: position 1,642,307 of record NC_059084.1, read on the forward strand.
GAATGTCAGTCATGAGCCCTCCTGTCCTAGGCCCTGGCACGGGACATCCTGTTTAGGGCCCTCTGCCATGGAGGAGGACCTGCAGGAGGCTGGTAAATAGGGTCACCAGACAGCAAATGTGAAAAATCGGGAGAGTGGGTGGGGGGTAATAGGCGCCTATATAAGAAAAAGACCCAAAAATCGGGACTGTCCCTATAAAATCGGGACATCTGGTCACCCTACTGGTAAAACTGCTGGAGACAAGACCAGGCTGGAGCAAAGGCATTGTTTATCCCCAGAGGTGTCACACTTTAGCCAGTTGCAGGGCAGATTTTCCCCATTCCTCTAACCAAAGTCCCTTTGCACTGTTCTGCTGGGACCCACTGTGCGGGAGAGGGTAGCTAATGCTGCCTGGAGAGCTCAGCCTCTCTTCGGAAGCTGCTGACAAGTCAAATCTTGTATGCTAGACAGCGCAATGGCTTTGTGATGTGGACCCAAGTGACTGGATGGAGTCTCACCGAGCCGGCCAGGCCCGCACGTGGTAATGCCGCCTCCTCTGGGGCAGCTATGAAGCTGGAGCAGAAGGCCCCAGAGCTCATTCCCAATCCCCTGGGCCAACTGGTGTCCCTCCGGGTAAAAGTTTGTCAGTACAAAGGACTGGAAAGACAAAACGTGGCTGACACTATTAATAGAATCTGTGCTGCATTGCAGGGAGCTGTCTCATCCCCCCTGCCCCTGGCTGCAGGAGGATGGCTCTCTGCTTGGCGGAGGAAGGGACTGCGAGTCAGGGAAGGCACACAGGTTGCATCCACACATCAGAAATACCCTGTGGCAGTGAGTCTAGGGCCCAGGTCACCTGACTTGGGCTCGTGCTGCTGGGCTAAAAATGACAGTGTTGCCCTTCGGGCACAGGCTGGAGCCTGGGCTCTGAAACTTGGGGTGGGGGGTGGGTCTCAGAGCCTGGGATCCAGCCCGAATCTGAACTTCTACACGGCGACGTCTGGCCCTGCAGCGCGAGCCTTGCGAGTCCAAGTCATTGGACCTGGGCTCCGAGACGTTTTGTGCTGTGTAGACGTGTCCACTGTGACTAACTCCCTGAGAAATTCCATGCAGATACCTGGGGAGGCTGGGACCTTTTCTTCCTTGATACTGTATTGCTGAGGAAGATGGGTGTTGGCCAGCTGCAAGCTTCCTTGTTTTGTTCCCCTCCCCAGCCTCTTGGTGGAAAACAGCTGCCTGATGTTCAGAGATAACACACGTGCCAAGATCTAAGTACCCTTCTCCCCCTCACCCACTCAGGCCTGGGACAGCCCGGTTCTTGAATAAATAACCCTAGCCTAGGGGTTCTCAAACTGGGGGGGGGTCGCGAGGTTATTACGTGGGAGGTCGCGAGCTGTCAGCTTCCTCCCCAAACCCTGCTTTGCCTCCAGCATTTATAATAGTGTTAAATATAAAAAAGTGTCCTTACTTTATAAGGGGGGGGTGTCACACTCAGAGGCTTGCTGTGTGAAAGGGGTCACCAGTACAGAAGTTTGAGAGCCACTGCCCTAGTGTAACAGTGTTTGAGATAAGCCTAGGAACAGGGCCGGCTCCAGGCACCAGCGAAGGAAGCAGGTGCTTGGAGTGGCTAATACAAAGGGGCGGCTCTCCGTCCAGTATCGGGGTGGAACCTCTGGGTCTTCAGTGGAATTCGGCGGCAGGTCTCTCAGTCCCTCTCTTCCTCTTTGAGCTGCCGCCAAAGGGCTGCCGAAGAGGAAGAGAGGGAGTGAAGGACCCGCTGCCGAATTGCCGCCGAGGAATGAAGCGGCGCGATAGAGCCGCCGCCTATTGCTTTTTTTTTTTTTCCCCCTCTGGGGTGGCAGAAAAGCAGGAGCCGGCCCTGGGAGGGAATATTCAGGCAGGTATTAAAGCCTCCAAATCCATGCAGGCTGCTATAACCATGGACAGCTAAAGGAGTCCTCCAGCCTCTGAATGCTGTGGGGTGGTGGGAAGTTCCAGTCTTGTGTGTGGTCTGCTCCCTCCATCCTAGCTTTGTTCTGCATGCGCACGGCTATATCCGGGATGGGGAGAGGGAAGGAAATGCAGCATCCTAGCTGCGTTCTCCCCAATAGCCCCTGTAGGACTGGATTAGTGGCGCACACAGCTGGTGGAAGTACGATCCAATGTGGGTAGTGGGTTGAGTAATGGAGCTGGTCCAACCTGAGCACTGACAGTGGGGCTGGGTCTTTCTTACTGTGTTATATGGTCACCTGGGCAGGTCCGAGATAAATAAACCTTCTGTCCCTCTGCTGCGCTTCCATGCGGTGTTCTGTCCATGGACAGACCTGGGGCTCATGCTGGGAAAGGAGTTTGGTCTGGCTAACCGTGACCCATCCAACACTACTGCACAGCACACCTGGCCTCTCTTTGCAGCTCTAATTTTACTCAGCAATTGAAAGATGGAAATTCCCCAGACACTGGCCCAACCCCAAGAGAAAAAACGGGCCCAGACTTTGAGAAGGTTCATAGCCAAAGCCTCACAACCAAACCCACATCTGTCTGGGCTGGGTGCACCACTATTGTTCCTTCATGTCTGATTTCTCCCAGGATGGAGGCTAGATGTACCTTGCCTGTGAGCAGAGGGCATCTCCTTACCCAGTCACTAGAAGGGAATTGGGACCCTTACACAGAATCAGCCCTGGCCCACACGCAAACTTAGACCAGTTTAATTATAGGTGTGATTTTTATACCGATTTGATTAAAACAGTACAACTTTGTGTGCGGACAGACTTATATCAATTTGAACCTGGCCAATATCAGTTTAGCTTGCACTGGTAAATGTACAGGTCAAGCTAAAGGCATAGAACCCGTTTTAAATCAGTTTATGAGAGTCCACACGTACAAATTGTACGATTTAACTAAACTGATTTACATTAAACAGTTACAGCTTCCGTGTGCAAAGAAGCCCGTAACCGACGGAGGGTGGAAGCCCAGTGGGACCAGGAATTGGGAGTTTTGGGCTACATTCCTGACTCTACCACAGACTCTATGTGTAACTTTGGACTGTCACTTAAGCGCCCTTCTGTGCCTCAGTTTCCTATATGTAAAATGGGGATAATATTACTGCCTTTTGTCATGGTGGTGACATAAGGCTCAGTTAATTAATATTTATTAGGGCCTTAAGATTCTCAAGGGGAAGATACTATGTGTATATACAGAGGGTCCATGGCGCTAAGGGATATGACTTTATTTTATACTTTCTATCATTATTTTATGCTGAATTCCTTGAGCTGGAACCTTAGAGTTCCATAAAAATAGCTTGTGGATGAAACTCGTATTTGGCTTCTGAAACCTTCTGGCCAAAGTACCTCTTATTATTCGTAGTAGTAGTTTGTTTTTCCAGTCATCGTAATGCAAATCCCAGGTGTGAAAGTGACTGCTTGGAATTTTGGAACGCTGCATTAGGAGTCTACAGATGTTATGGATTCCAGCTCAGACATTCCAAGGTAATAGCTGGGCAAAGCCCAACCCTGTCAACTCATCTGAAATAATCCTTAGCACAGACTGATTGACTTGTCTTCATGCCCAAACACTTAAGAAGCGTGGAACGTGGCAACAATGAATGTTGTTGGCTACGGGGAGTTAGTGTTACACCTGTAGGAGAACACTTCAGTCTCCCTGGACACACCATAGCAGATCTTAAGGTGGCCATCCTGCAGCAAAAAAACTTCAGGACCAGACTTCAAAGAGAAACTGCTGAGCTTCAGTTCATCTGCAAATTTGACACCATCAGCTCAGGATTAAACAAAGACTGTGAATGGCTTGCCAACTACAAAAGCAGTTTCTCCTCCCTTGGTGTTCACACCTCAGCTGCTAGAAGAGGGCCTTATCCTCCCTGACTAAACTAACCTCGTTATCTCCAGACTGATTCTGGCCTGCATATTTATACCTGCCTCTGGAAATTTCCAGTACATGCGTCTGACGAAGTGAGTATTCACCCACGAAAGCTTATGCTCCAATACGTCTGTTAGTCTGTAAAGTGCCACAGGACTCTTTGCTGCTTTTTACAGATCCAGACTAATATAGCTGCCCCTCTGATACGCAAGCAAATAACATTCACTAGTGCTGGGGCTCTTGCTTTCTTACATAGAATCTTCCCAGCCCGGGCTTTGTCAAGCCAGGCCTTAAAAACCTCTAAGGATGGAGATTCCATCACCTCCCTAGGGAACCCATTCCAGTGCTTCACCACTCTCCTAGTGAAAAAGTTTTTCCCACTATCCAACCTAAACCTCCCCCACTGCAACTTGAGACCATTCAACTATTATTATATTGTGGAGTTTCTGTTTTATATCTTTCTGTCTGGGACTGTGAGGAAAAACCACCTATGACATCAGGATCAGTGCCAGGGAAATTTTACTTTAATGTTGGAAATAACATGACTGAGATAACAGTCTCCTGACAGGAAGAGGAAGCCGTCCTCTCAGATCCCACAATGTAAAACAAATAAATAAAAAGTTTGGACCAAGGGCTTTTAGATTCACTTTGTGAGTTGCAAAAACAAGCAAATATAAGCCGTAGGGGAAGCAATTAGTTTTCTTGAACAAAAATGTGAGGGCCTTTCATGTGGTAGTGCTTGCTTATCTGGATGGTGACAGACCTCGGATGGACTGTCTGAGGTGAATGGGGTGGCGTCGGCCTCTTACTGAGGTGAGAGGTGGGGAGTTGGGGTGATGGGGGTGGAAACTGAGGACAGCTTGCCTATAAAATGGTTGAGGGAGAGGGGGAATCTGTATACAAGTGACAAGTGTGGAAAGTGCTTTTTTGAATGGGCTGGGGCAGGGATGGCTCTCTCTGTGATGAGTGGGGTAGAAATTGCCCCTCCTGGACGTGACGGCGCTGAGGTGGCTTAGTTGGGCATGGCCTCTTCCTGAGGGGAGGGTGGATGGTGTCTCTCTCTGAGGGGAGGGTGGGTGAATATGTCTGAGGTGATGTGACAGGGGAGGATATTGTGTGTCTCTCTGAAGGAGGGGATGGAGGTGGCTCCTCTCCAAGCCGGCCGCAGTTGAGTTTAGTGAATAGCTCTGGACTTACCTGTCTCTACGTTGAGAGTAAGTCTATCCACTCCTTCCTTATAACCCCTTCCAGCGAAGAGCAGTGTGATGGTGAAAGACTGTCCCCTCCTCACAACAAGCTTCTGGCTGCCCATGTCAGCCGTCATGTGGTTCCGATTGTTGCACTCACACTCCAGGTTGCATAGTTCCAGCACCAGATCTGCAAAACCAACAGCATCTAAGCTCTCTTTCAGGAAGGCAGCAAAGACACAGCACAAACTGACCCAGACTCCACTCTCTCTTCCTTTGAATCCATTTAGTGGTTCAGAGGCTGGGCATCAAAATCTGATGCTCCAACTGAGAAGAGATCAATTTTACTCCTATAGAGCTCATGCATTTGGCTTCACTACCATGTGTTTCTCATATGCACGCACACATGGCCAGGTTATTGTTCTGCTGCAGTTAGGGAGTACAGGGTGCATCTCCATGCATGAGCAGGGAGCTCTGAGCCCAACGAGATTCACTAGTTGGGAATCTTTACCTTGGTGTATGTCGATGTAACTCAGGGCTGGATCTAGCCCCCTTCTTCCCCTGCCACCTTCCCACCCCCACACTCATGAATAGTCATCTACTAATAGTCAGTACAAGTTTGGTTGATAAAGGTAACACTGTCGATGTAATATACGTAGACTTCTGTAAGGCATTTTACTTGGCACCACATGATATTTTGATTAAAAAACTAGAATGATATAAAATTAACATGGCACACATGAAATGGATTAAAAACTGGCTAACTGATAGGTCTCCAAAAGTAGCTTGTAAATGGGGAAACTTCATCCAGGACTGTTTCCAGTAGGGTCCCCCAGAGATCAGTTCTTGGCCATACACTATTTAATCTTTTTATCAATGACTTGGAAAAAAACATAAAATCATCCTTGGTAAAGTTTGCAGATGACACAAAAATTGTAGGAGTGGTAAATAATGAAGAGGACAGATCACTGATTCAGAGCGATCTAAATTGCTCAGTAAACTGGGTGAAAGCAAACTATATGTGTTTTAATATGGCTAAATATAAATATACACATCTGGGAACAAAGAATGCAGGCCATACTTTCAGGATGGGAGAACCCTATCCTGGGAAGCAGTTACTCTGAGAAAGATTTGGGGATCATGGTGGATAATCAGCTGAATATGTGCTCCCAGTGGGAGGCTGTGGCCAAAAGAGTCAATGCAATCCTGGAATGCACGAACAGGGGAATCTCGAGTAGGAGCAGAGAGGTTATTTTCCCTCTGTATTCGGCACTTGTGTGACCACTGCTAGAATCCTGTGTCCAGTTCTGGTGCCCACAATTCAAGAAGGAAGCTGATAAATTGGAGAGGATTCAGAGAAGAGCCACAAGAATGGATAGAAAACAAGCCGTATCGTGATAGACTCAAGGAGCTCAACCTATTTAGCTTAACATAGAGAAAGTTAAGGGGTGGCTTGATTACTGCCTGTAAGTACCTACATGGGGAACAAATATTTAATAATGGGCTTTTTAATCTAGCAGATAAGGGTATAACATGATCCAATGGCTGAAAGTTGAAGCTAGACACATTCAGACTGGAAATAAGGTGTAAGTGTTTGACAGTCAGGGTAATTTACCATTGGAACAACTTACCAAGTCATGGTGGATTCTCCATCACTGACCATTTTGGACGTTTTTCTAAAAGACCTGCACTAGGAATTACTTTGGGGAAGTTCTATGGCCTGTTCTGTGCAGGAAGTGAGACTAGGTGATCACAATGATCTGTTCTGGCCTTGGAATCTGTGCACCTGTGCATACACACAGCGTACATACATGTACCTACACAACATACATACATGCACACACAGCATGCACACATCTCCTCTGCATTCTAGCATGGAAATGAAACCTGTCTGAACTCCCGGGTTATCTGTCCTTTTAGTGTGCCTGCCTCACAGGGGTCGATTGGCTCAGCAGTTAGGAAAATAGCTTCCCACCATGAATCATAGAATCACAGCATATTAAGGTTCGAAGAGACCTCAGGAGGTCATCTAGTCCAACCCCCTGCTCAAAGCAGGACCAATCCCAACTAAATCATCCCAGCCAGGGCTTTGTCAAGCCGGGCCTTAAAAACCTCTAAGGAAGGAGATTCCACCACCTCCCTAGGGAACCCATTCCAATGCTTCACCACCCTCCTAGTGAAACAGTGTTTCCTAATATCCAATCTAGACCTCCCCCACTGCAAGTTGAGACCATTGCTCCTTGTTCTGTCATCTGCCGCCACTGAGAACAGCCGAGCTTCATCTTCTTTGGAACCCCCCTTTCAGGTAGTTGAAGGCTGCTATCAAATCCCCCCTCACTCTTCTCTTCTCCAGACTAAATAACCCCAGTTCCCTCAGCCTCTCCTCGTAAGTCATGTGCTCCAGCCCCCTAATCATTTTTGTTGTCCTCCACTGGACTCTTTCCAGTTTTTTCACATCCTTCTTGTAGTGTGGGGCCCAAAACAGAACACAATACTCCAGATCTGGCCTCACCAGTGCCGAATAGAGGGGAATAATCACTTCCCTCGATCTGCTGGCAATGCTCCTACTAATGCAGCCCAATATGCCGTTGACCTTCTTGGCTACAAGGGCACACTGCTGACTCATATCCAGCTACTCGTCCACTGTAACCCCCAGGTCCTTTTCCGCAGAACTGCTGCTTAGCCAGTCAGTCCCTAGTCTGTAGCAGTGCATGGGATTCTTCCTTCCTAAGTGCAGGACTCTGCACTTGTCCTTGTTGAACCTCATCAGATTTCTTTTGGCCCAATCCTCCAATTTGTCTAGGTCACTCTGGCCCCTATCCCTACCCTCCAGCATATCCACCTCTGCCCTCAGCTTAATGTCATCCACGAACTTGCTGAGGTTGCAATGAATCCCATCATCCAGATCATTAATAAAGCTGTTGAACAAAACCGTCCCCAGAACCGACCTCTGGGGCACTCTGCTTGATACTGGCTGCCAACTAGACATTGAGCCATTGATCACTACCCACTGAACCAACAATCTAGCCAGCTTTCTATCCACCTTATAGTCTATTCATCCAATCCATACTTCTTTACCTTGCTGTCAAGAATACTGTGGGAGACTGTATCAAAAGCTTTGCTAAAGTCAAGACTCTTGCATCCAACGAAGTGGGTATTCACCCACGAAAGCTCATGCTCCAAAACGTCTGTTAGTCTATAAGGTGCCACTAGACTCTTTGCTGCTTTTAAAGTCAAGATATATCACATCCACCACTTTCCCCATATCCACAGAGCCAGTGATCTCATCATAGTAGGCAATCAGGTTGGTTAGGCATGACTTGCCCCTGGTGAATCCATGTTGACTGTTCCCAATCAACTTTCTCTCCTCCAAGTGCTTCAAAATGGATTCCTTGAGGACCTGCTCCATGATTTTGCCATTCCCTGGGTTCGCTTTTTTCCCTTTTTAAAATATTGGCACTATATTTGTCTTTTTCCAATCGTCCGGGACCGCCCCCGATTGCCATGAATTTGCAAAGATAATGGCCAATGGCTCTGCAATCACATCAGCCAACTCCCTCAGCACCCTTGGATGCATAAAATCTGGACCCATGGACTTGTGCATGTCCAACTTTTCTAAATTGTCCTTAACCTGATCTTTCACCACTGTTCTTTCACCATGGCCAAAGCTCCCAGGAGCAAACTGAAACTAATTAATAATGTAAGCAATCTGCTTGTGGGGGAGAGAGAGGCAGAATCCTGGGTGTCTTTGGGCTAAAAGCTCCTTTGGATCATCACTAGGGCCGGGGGAGGAGTTTGCTAATCTCCTCCTCACTCTCCCTTCTCCCAAGACACAGAGACGTGTGACACAGTTACAATCGCTGTGGCTGCCCCGGTTTGGTACCACCCATAGAACTTACCCAGCGCTCTTCCTGCGTCGATCTCAAAGAACCTTACAGAGCTGACGCACGTTACATTCCCCGTTCCACCAGGGAGTAAACTGAGGCGCACAGAAAGGAAACATGGTGCCTAATGTCACGCAGCCAGTCAGCGGTAGAGCTGGGAGTGGAATGCCGAGCTTCCCCTTGGTTCTGAGCCAGAACCTTGCACTAGGCTTCTGCTCTTAATGATACAACAGCGGAGAGGCCTGAGGCCAGGCCAAAGGAGTGCCACGGAGCTGCACTGGGTCCATCGGGATTCAAGGACAGGAGAGACTTGCAGAGGGCCAGCAGCAGAGAGGGCAGCGCTCATCCTTCCTGCCTCCGGAGGAGTTTGGCTTCAGGCTTCCGCTGCCAAGTTGTCTGGGTTGTTTTCCCCCCGAGAGAGAGAAGCATTTCTGAGCTTGGGGAACGCTTGGCTTTGGATGTTCCCTGTGCCCTTGGTCAGGCTGACAGGAAGTTTCCTGTTTTCGGAGAGCCTGCCCATAAACGTACTGCAAAAAGGGATGTCTGACTGAGTGGCCTGCGGCATTCTGCAGGGCGTGCTCTTGTGGCGGTAGGGCAGAGAGGCACTGGTGTAAGCAGGGCCTGTGCTCGGCAGCCGGTGATAATCAGACAGCACCATTACCCGTTGTTTCAGCGTGGTTTCCTGGGGCAATGCGATATCATTCATCCTTGTTCCAGGCTAGCGAGCCGTGAATGCATTGCAGTCAGGCAGATTAGTTGCCAGAATAAGTGAAAGTATTTAATGTAGGAGAACACATAGCAAGTTCAGTGCCAGAGTACCTGAGCTGGAAAACCAGGGCCTGATTTATGGAGCAAGTGCTGACAGGGCTGGGGCTGCTCGGCTCACTGCTGCTTTGCTCTCATCCTCTCTCAGCAATCGGTCAGCTAGAGCAGTGGTTCTCAGCCAGGGGTATGCTACCCCAGGGGGACGCAGGGGTCTTCCGGGGGGGACAGCACCTCATCTAGTAAAATTTGCCTAGTTTTACAACAGGCTACAGGAAAAGCACTAGCCAAGTCAGAACAAACTCAAATTTCATACAATGACTTGTTTATATGGCTCTGTCTACGATACACTGAAATGGAAGTACAGTATTTATATTCCAATTGATTTATTTTATAATTCTATGGTAACAGGGAGAAACTCAGCCATTGTTCAGTACTAGTGGCTGTGACCTTTTTGTATTTTCATGTCTGATTTTCTGAGCAAGTCGTTTTTAAGCGAGGTGAAACCAGCAAGACAGATCAGCCTCCTGAAAGGGGTCCAGTCCTCTGGAAGGGCTGAGAGCCACTGCCCTAGGCAAGGGGCCGAATGGTGGCCAGAAGGAGGAAGGGAGAGAGCTGCAGAAACCCGTTGCTATAGGAAGGTGAAAAAAGGAAGACCTCTGACATTGCCACACCCAGAGCAAAAGGCTTTCTTGCAATAGTGCCCTCACGTTCCTGCTTATGGATATGCCCCCAAAACCTTCCCACAAAGTCAGCCCTGTTGCTTGCCAGCAGGGAAGGGTGTGTGCGAGAGAAATAATTGCTTTCCCTGGTAGGAGGCTCTCGCGGTAAAACCTAAGAGATCTAGATAGATGGAGTTATGGAGAAAGCGTAGCTTGCCCGTAATCAAAATGATTCCATCGGGCTGCCGAGCTGCAGGAGTGTGACCAGTGGAGAACAAACTGAAGGGAGACTTCCATTTTACCCATTTCACTCCTGATCAGGGGCGGCTCCAGGCAACAGTGCTCCAAGCTTGTGCCTGGGGTGGCAAGCCGCGGGGGGGGCTGCCGGTCACTGTGAGGGCGGCAGTCAGGCTGCCTTTGGCAGCGCCCCTGCAGGAGGTCCACCGGTCCCGCGGTTTCAGCGGCAATTTGGCAGTGGGTGTGCCGAAGCCGTGGGACCGGCAGACCTCCCACAGGCATGCCGCCGAATCCGCGTTACCAGTGGACCTCCCACCGGTGCGCCGCCAAAAGCCACCTGCCTGCCGTGCTTGGGGTGGCAAAATACATAGAGCCGCCCCTGCCCCTGATTTAGCGAAAACTGCGCCCAATTACATGCGTAGGATCTTATATCAAGCTAGACTCTGCCAGAAAATTTGGGCCAAGTCAGAGAAAGTGCGTTAGAGAGAGGAATTCCAAAAAATGATTTTTGGCTCAAAAAACCAGCCTGAGCTGGTAACTCCAAACTTGTATTCTGTTGGCCTCTTTGATCAGTAACAACCAGTTTATTCCTTAGTTATTAAATTGATGAAAACATATACTAGGATGTTTGCAGAGCTCTTCCTGGATGTCTGCATGCTAGTCACTGCAGGTATTACAATGTTCACAAGGCCATGAGTGGAATGAAATACCTTAACATTCCAGTTCCATTTTCCCTGTGTTTTAAAATCCTTTAAATGTAACAGGACACCAGTTAAACAGTCAAATTTCTGTCTGCCAGACTTCTATTTCCTACTGTTATAACTAACCCCTAGGACAGCTGCCAGGAAAGAGATTAGAAGGGTTTTTCTCTTCTGGTTTTTTGAGTTGTCTTTGCTTTGTGCATTGGAGAGTCAGACTTAGACTCTGGGGCTCACTCCTGCGAGAGAGAAGAATGGCCACAAGCCTTGCTGTGTTCACATCAAAACATGTAACTCCCCTTTTCACCCTTGTTTTCCCTAGACATACTTGCACTTTAAACATACACAAACCAGCTCTGAACTAAGCTCTTCCTGGCATCTAGCAGCAGGAGACGCAGAGAGAGATTGTCAGTGTTTGTTTCTATTTTGAAAGACGTGGGAGTGCTTGGAAGTTGGACACAGCATGGGAGGGTCCCTGTGAGCACAAAGACAGAGGAAGAGGAGCTCATGGAAAACTTCAGTTCCACCTTCTCCCAGGAACAGCCCAAGCCGAGGGCCCAGGTGAGGGCCCTCCCGGAAGAGAAATGCCAGAAGCAACATTCTCTGGTGACCTCAGTGGAGTTTTCCCCATTTACGCCCGCATATAATTTGGTCCAATCTCTGATGGAAGGGATCCTGCTTTTCATCATCCTGAGGGAAAATGAAGGATGAGGGTCTTCAGACTCCTCTCAAAGTGATGAGCAGTCAGAGGGTTTAAAGCAGGCCCAGCTCTCTCGGTGCCACAGTCAGTTCTGACCCTGTTTTCCTTAGGGTGCAGTCACTGCAATGCCATTGCTGGCTCCTCCTCTTTCATTCATTTTTATTTTGTCTTGGGACGCGATTTAATAAAACCTGGTCTTGTCACTGAGATCCCAGGCGGCTAAACTGAATTAACTTCCCTGTTTGTTTTTGTCACTGTTGTGGATTTGGCATGTCTCTCACCTGCCTATCTGCACCTCCACACTCAGCCATAGGACACAGTCGCTTGCTTTAGGATGGGCTCTGATGCCACATAATAATGCTGAGCCTGTATTGCCTTGTCTCACTGACCATAGACTGAACAAAAAGGGCTACACACTGATCAGAATCTGACATGGTAAATATTATTTCATAAGAAGATAAGAACGGCCAGACTGGGTCAGACTAATGGTCCATCTAGCCCAGTAGCCAGTCTTCCAACAATGGCTGATGCCAGGTGCTTCAGAGGGAATGAACAGAGCACAGCAATTATCGAGTGATCAATCCCCTGTTGTTCAGTCCCAGCTTCTGGCTGTCAGAGGTTTAGGGACACCCAGAGCATGTGGCTACATCCCTGGCCCTCTTGGTTAATAGCCATTGATGGACCTGTCCTCCATGAACTTATCTAGTTCTTTCTTGAGCCCAATTATACTTTTTGCCTCCACAACATCCCCTGGCAGTGAGTTCCACAGGTTGACTGACTGTTGGGTAAAGAAGTACTTCCTTCTGTTAGTTTTAAACCTGCTGCTTATTACATCCATTGGGTGACCCTCGTTCTTGTCTTATGCAAAGAGGTAAATAACGCTTCCTTGTCTACTTCTCCGCACTAGGCATGCTTTAAGGGACCCCATCTCCCCTCAGTTGTCTCGTTTTGAAACTGGACACTCCCAGTGTTTTAATCTCTCCGTGTGTGGACGCTGTTCCATCCCCCTAACCATTTCTGCTGCCCTTTTCTGCACTTTTCCCAGTTCTAATATATCTTTGTTGAGATGGGGTGACCAGAACGGCATGCACTATTCAAGGAGGGGTGAACTTTAATAGGATGTTTTCGTCTATCCCCTTCCCAGTGGTTCCTAACATTCTGTTAGGAATTTTGACTGCTGCTGCACATTGATCAGAGCACTATCCACAGTGACGCCAAGATCTCTTTCTTGAGTGGTAACAGCTAATTTAGACCCCATCGTTTTGTATGTATAGTTGGGATTATGTTTTCCAATGTGCATTACTTTGCACTTACCAACATTGAATTTCATCTGCCATTTTGTTGCCCAGTCACCCAGTTTAGTGAGATCCCTTTGTAACTCTTCACAATCAGTTTAGGACTTCACTATCTTGAATAATTTTGTATCATCTGCAAACTTTGCCACCTCCCTGTTTACCCCCTTTACCAAATCATTTTTGGGTATGTTAACAGCACTGGTCCCAGAACAGATCCTTGGGGAATGTTCTATTTACCTCTTTCCACTGTGAAAGATCTAGAGAAGAAAGTATTCTTTACCCAGTGAAAGACTACACACAAAAGCCAGCTATGTGTCAGAGGGATTTCTAAAGGCTTAGAAGGGTTTTTTTTATGGCTTTATTTAGATAACTCTCTTTAAAAATAGGGTGAGACTTAAAGCAAATATTTTTAGAGCAGCTCTCTGCAGTGTCCTGCTGAAAGGGAGCTGCAATTTCAAACAGTATTTTAAAATTTCACTCTTTACAGCATTGGCGTTATTAAAACAATAGCAAATTACTGTAGTTATGGTAAAGAACAAAATTAACTCAAAATAGTTTCCTCCTGATCATAACTGTCTTCTATTTTAATCTTTGGCATGTCTGAGTATTCTGCACTGGAGTCAAGAGTTTGCCATTCAGTTTCAATAAGTTCCAGAAATACAAACAAATGCAGTTGACATAAAGGAGCTTGCTTAATGTTCCAGCCTGAGCTAACTGAACAGATGTAATACTCCTCAACTTTTAAAGTAGAACTTATGCACACAGATACATACCGACCCACTGATATCACTGCCCACCCTTACATAGATACTTTGCAAAGTTCACTATAACCAAGCAAAACATTTCTGATTTAGAAGAATTATAAAAAAGTTGTCAAGTTTTGCTGAAATGCAGCCTCTGGCAACGTGCCGTTCTGCAGCTTTACCTTCAGCCATGGTGTCCAGCCTTGGAATCCCGTTTACTCTGCTTGCTTTCTGCTTGGCGTGCCTACAGCTATGAACAAGGAGCTGATGGTTTATCTCCTCCCACCCTCACTAGTTGTGCTCTTCCTTTATACAGGCACACACAGCACACACCCCCTCATCTGGGTGGATGGTGGAACCTAAGCAAGAACTGGAAAAAACCCCACTGTTTCCAAGAAAAACTAAATCCACCTATTTTTTTTTCAACGTTGAGCATGGATTTGTGACAAAAGCAGGTCTGTAATAGCTCACTTCCCCCCACACATGCTAAAAATATACAGATAAGTGACACACGCAGAAAGAGCCAGTGTGGGGACATTGCAGATGAATAGCCGCTCTCGCTGGTCAATGTTGTGAAATTCTTTCCCCAGTTTCAGAGAAGGAATTTCTTATGTCATCCTATGAAAGTGGGGCTCGTGTGCAGTGCCTGAGGAGGCTAGTCACAAACCTCGGTAGGTGGGGCTTTCCCTTTTAGTTAGCTGGTCTGAAGACTGTATCCCCCTTATCTGCACAGGCCGTTAAAGGGAAAGGGAACACTGGGAGGAGATGTGCTCTCCCCAGGAAAAACATGGCGGACACCTTGTATTCCTCACATCAGACCCTCCTCCACCCACCACCCCACGGGCTAACTGGGAGAATGGGTCGGCAGCGTGAAGCACTGGGGTTGTGCTCTTTTCAGACTGCAACCCCACATTCTCCCCCTCAGCCACAACCCAGAATCCTTTGGGCCAGTTGCTGTGGCCTTTGACTGCGGGAATTGGCTGCTTTTGGTACCTCAGGAAAACCATTTGCAAGTACAGGTAGTGAGCAAACCTGCGGGGGGAGCTTGTGACCAGTCAATGGTGCTGAGTTCTTGGGGGAAGGGAGGGAACTACCCACAGAGTTGAGCCCTCGCGGGGAGGGAGTGAAGGTTAAACATTCGGTGGTTCCCCAGGATGGGAGGTGTTGCTGCTCCTGCACTTTGGTGCTGACTATCAATCACAAGCGGCAGCTTCAGGGTCCATCCATGAAGTGAGATGGTTGGACTCACTCACTGATGGGTAATTGACACCTCTTTCTGAATCCTCTCCAGATCTGGCCCTTCGTGAACATGCTCCAGGATCATTCATAACCAATCAGCACTTTGGGGCATTTAGCTCACAAGCCGCCTGGGACCAGACAACCATGGTTTATGGATTGCTGTCTCCCTCTCATTTGGGCAGTCCCAGCACTGGGCAGTTCATGGGAGCCCGGGGTGGCGGGAGAGGCCTGCTCCACAACATTGGAACTGGAAGATCTTCATGAAAAATGTGTCCTGTGTTTTTAGTTGAGAGATTTTGACATTTGACACTTTCGCTATTGTCCGTAATGTCTGAGCTGCCCTGTAATGGAAACTGATTGAAATGCCGTCTAGTTCCGCCGTAACTTCCACCAGCTCCTCTGTGCGCTTGGCTGATGTGCCACCTTGTAAGCCGAACGGCAGATAGCCTTGGGCCTCCTGCAGAAGCTATGCAATAGAGGGACTATTTTCCTAATTCTGCAGTGGTGGAAGAACCCCACTGTCACCAAAGCTGTG
This sequence comes from Mauremys mutica, assembly GCF_020497125.1. Lineage (NCBI taxonomy): Eukaryota > Metazoa > Chordata > Testudines > Geoemydidae > Mauremys > Mauremys mutica. Next base: position 1,658,101 of record NC_059084.1, read on the forward strand.
CTGAGTCCGTGCCCTGGCCTTTTCTACACTGGTGCCGACAGCTAATTGCATTGCCACTGCAAAGCTGAAAAATGACTTTGTTGCAGCCCCTGTGGCCCATGAATTGACCTGGCTGCAGCACTGGCATTCTCCCTCCCCGCTAAATGGCTACTCTGCTAGGTGGCAGGTGGACGGCGGCTGGGCGTGCTCTCCATTGACGATGGGGGGGAAGCGCTCCAGCAGGGAGAAAACACAATCACCGACTGATTCGGTAACACACAAGGAGCTGGGTTGTTTTCACATCAGTGTGTGGGATTTTGCGAAAAGAAATCCCTGCTCTAGAGTTCAATACCGCGTTCCAGCATGTGCAATGGAGGGAGGAGCAGCCATGGGGAAATGAACTCTGATGGATTTAGCTCAGCCAGTTGAATTATTCGTATTTACAAATGCTTTGCAGTTGATTGTCCTAGAGATATGGCACTGTTCTGTCTCACATGGCAGAGGGCCGGCTGGGGCCTCTGGAAATGAAATCTCTCCCAGCGCATGAAATGAAGCAGGCAAGCAGAGCCCAGCATGGATGTAATGACCCAGCTGCCCAGCTGTGGCTGGGAAGGGCCTGGCCATTCATCATAACCCGCAGGAGGGGAGGCAGGGAACAAGGTTAAATGTGCAATAAATCCTGGCTGAGCGGAAGCCTTGTGACCTGATGTGGTTAGTTCCAGCATCCTGGTGAATCGAGTCGGGGAGCCATGTCTGGAGCTGCATTGCTGATGGACCTGAGGAGGAACACATGGCGTATGGTCTGCACTTTTCATCCTGCGTAATGTAAATCAGCTGCCTCGAGAATATTTGCCTCATCTTCCCATCTCAGCTTGTACCAAGTAAGAACGATACAGGAGCCCTTAGGCTGCAGAGCTCGTCTAGCACACATGGAATGACAATACAGGATGGTCCTGAGTCTCCTCTCTGATAGGCCGGTTCAATGGGCTTTCCCGGGCGCAAAAGCTGGTGGAACACAGTGGATCAGGCTCCATACATAGGGGCGCTGGGGGTGCTACTGCACCCCCCGGCTTGAAGGGGTTTCCATCACATGCAGGGTTTACAGTTTGGTCCAATGGCTCTCAGCCCCCACTATAAAAACTGTTCCAGTGCCCCTGGCTCCATATGTTTTATGTTGCAATTAAATAGCTTATAGGAGGGTCAAAATCAGTAATTCCCAATGAGTGAATACAACCAGTAGGTCTGGTAAACAACCAGGCTATGGAACTGCAGTAGTGCCCTCAGCACCCTCTGGATCTGCTTTATGCCGCCGCCTCCACCGGCCAGGTGTCTCCTAGGGCATGGTGGTAGCATAGGGCCATTGTGGGAGCTGTTTTCTGGGACGCAGTTGGGATTAGAGAACAGACCGATAATTTAATCCTATTTTTGGATGGTCAGCTGCCTCTGAGTTTGAGCACCTGCCTATACAGTGTTGATGTGATTTACTAACGGTTTGAAATGTCTCACATTGCACTTTTATCTTTTCGCTCGGGCTCGTATTTTGTCAGCACATTGTACTTTCCTTGGTTGCTGAGCCTTTTTTAGTTACCCTCCTAGGTAATAGAATCCACTCCTGCGTGATCTTAGATCTTGCACATATTGTAACATCGGGCCAACTTTTCAAAGCATTCTCCAAAAATACACCCCAAGATGTGTAAGTGGAACCCGTTCACAGATCAACCCATGTATAGAGTATTTGGGCTGAAAGCACCCAGGTTCTCTTGTACATGGCAATTTGGGCACACACCAATGCAGGCTTTTGCATCTGCCAGGGGGTGGGGTACCCCCCAGTTTTTAAGGCACATTTTGGAAAATGTGTCTCTTCAAATCCGATTGAGAATGCAGCTCACTACAGTTGTGTCAGTGCAGCCCACATGCTTCACGTCTGTACTCAGGCAAACTCCTGTTGACTTTGCGGTTTTTGCCTCAAGGGGAATGAATATAAGAAATATCAGAGCAGGGGTAGTCAATCCGGACCGCCACGTGCTTTTGAACAGACCACAGCATCTTTTTATTTTTATATTATTATTATTATTATTTATTGTTTATTGTTATTTTATTTCTGTTTTATTCTCTGGACCTTGACTAACCTTGACCAAGAAATTTGGACCTTGACAAAAAATAATTGATTCCCCCTGTACCAGAGTAATGAGTGCAGGGTTTGTCCCTGTCCGCTGCAGAGCACGACAGGCAATCATTTCAGTCCTGCTCTCTGTCACTTATCTTCACTCGTGCTCATCGCGTTGAGCTGCTGTGCTGTGGATGTGCTTTGTGCAATGTTCAGCCCATAGACCAGTAATGAGCATCTCAGCCAAGCAAATGTAAAACACATCCAACAGACTTTTCTCACTCTGCTTTCATTTTGCTCAGAAACCCAAGCTGTTCATTACCCCGTAATGTGTGTGTATTTGTGCATCTGCTTGAAGGAAAACAAATTAGGAGGACTGGATGGCGGTGAGGACTATTCACTGACTACGGTGAATTTCATCTTTATTTTCATTGTTGGGTTAAACATCGTCTCGGTCAGCAATGCCCAACAGTCGCTCCCATCTGGCCAGCCATGGCTATCATCACTGTAGTATCTGAGCACCTCACAATTGTGACTGGATTTGTCCTCACACACCTGTGTGTGGCACGACAGAGTTATCACCATTGTACAGAGGGGGAAGTGAGCCCCAGAGAGTTGTACAGGAAGGCTGTGGCAGGGCAGGGACTTGAGCCCTGGCTCCCAAGTCCTACGCTAGTGCCTTAACCACAGGGCCCTCCTCCTGTTTGGATGCCGACTGGTGGCCTATATGAAATGAGTTTACTGGTGTCAGTCCATGTCCACACCCCATCAACTGCTGTCGCCAATTCAGATGAATGAACAGCTGATTGACAACCTAAGGACTGAATGGGTGAGAGACTGAGCTACTCTCTCATGCCTAGTAGGGGAGCCTTTTAGTTTGGGCACATCAGGACTTGAGTTTTTAAGGACATTTATGGGCACTAGATTCACCCACAGGACGCCAGGCACTAAGAGTGTAAAGCCAGCTATGCCAGCTTTGCGGCATCTGAGGCTTTGCCCACGGTCCTTGAGTTTTTTGAGTGCCTAATGCAAGTTTTGACAGCCTTACGTTCCAACACTGGTGAAAGACTGAGTGTGAGCAGAGTTCCCAAGGGACACTGAAAAGTCTTCTGCTGTGGGAAGAAAGTAAGGACCATTGCGGGAAGTGAGTTTGAACAAAGTATCTCAGGAAAGAAGAAAATCTTCATGTTACTGTCCTCTTCATCCAAGCTTCTGCTGCACACTATAGTGGTATCCGCCATTCACTGGAAAGGCAAACCTCAACATGCTTATTTTTACTTTGCTTAGCAAGCCAAGGGCTTTTAGGAGGCATTTGCGCTGCTGGGTGCCAGGAATTTGCTCAAGGTGGATAGCATACAATTGTGTTTTCCTCTCACACCCGCCTTTGAATCTGGCACCTCCTCAAAGTATGCACATTCTTGGCCTTTCCAAATCACTGTACTGTCAGGTTGAATAATATTTGCATTATTGGATGCGTGTACACTAGACAAACAGCTCACCTCTACACTAACTCTGTTGTAGCAGTAGATCCTGACTCAGCCTCCAATGCAGACGGGATAGCAAGCCCATGAGAAGAGGCAGTACATTAGTCATTTGTCTAAGTTATCCACCCTCAGTTAAAAGTCGCCCTGTTTTCTTAGATTATTTCATATTACGTGCAGGTGCCATTAAATATGATGAGTGAGTAGGGTCAGAAAAATGTCAACTCCCACTTTGCAAATCAACATGTAGAGTGTCTCTGGAAAACCACAACGGCTGAATAGCTTCTTTTATACAAAAAGAGCGAGGAGTCCTTGTGGCACCGTAGAGACTAACACTTTTATTTGGGCATAAGCTTTTGTGGGCTAAACCCACTAACACGACTTCCACTCTGAATTCTTTTATATGGTGCCACCCGAGCACCGTACAGCAAAAAGAAACAGCTGTTCACATGGGTCACAGGGGAAAGGCAGCTTTAAAGACAGTCGTGTTTCCTCAGGTTTCAGATAGTGTCAATACTTGTACTGGAAATCTTCAAAGAACATAAGAATGGTCACACTTGGTCAGATCCACAGTCCATCCAGCCCAGTATCCTGGCTTCTGACAGTGGCCAGTGCCAGGTGCCCCAGAGGGAATGAACAGAACAGGGAATCACCAAGTGATACATCCCCTGCTGCCCACTCCCAACTTCTGGCAAATGAAATCCGGGAGCAGATGGTGTTCGTGATTTAGTGGGTGACGGTTGCAGTCTTATGCCGCGCTCATCACCCTAGTATCCGAACATTGTCATTAAGCAGCGTCACTACATCTGTGTCAGGCGTTGTTCTCCCATTCTCTCCCTGCGGGGAGAAGTGCATACAGTGCAGTGTCTGGTTTGGGAGGGTTGGTTTGTTTAATATCCATATTGCTGTGTATTTATTTGAGAGAAGGCAGGTCAAAGAAATGCCCCTTGCACTTGGAGCGGGAGATGATGAGGTCTGTGATGGTCCTTAGTTCTTGAGGGAGTTTGTTCCACAGTCTGGGGCTAGGCCCTGAGAAATCGCTGTGTCCTGCACAGACAAGCTTTCCCCTTACTGTGGAGCGTTCCATGGTATCAGAGGAGCAGAGCTGTTGATCATTGTCTTTATCCCGGAGCTTTAGGCTGGCCTGTATATACCTGGGCCCAGGCCATGGAGCACCTGGAAGATAAGGACTGAGACATTGAACTTGATTCAGAATTCTATGGGAAGAGGGGAGGGGTTCCGAAGATGCTGAGCAAAGCTCAAGTGAAAGGGTTTGACTTTAGCTTTCATGAGAATGTGCTAAGCCGTGGCAGGGCTGAAGGAAAGAATCTGCAGCCCTAACATGTGCTTGAAGTGCCTTGGTATCCAGAAAGAGTGTTCTTGGACACTATGCTGGATTTGGGGTATGTGGCTCCAAAACAATTTTTTTCAAACTTGGCTTGTTTTGTAGATCTAACGGAGACTTTAACATCAATCTGCAGAGTGCATGTACTCTACTATAATTTACTGTATGCAAGAGATTTCAGTTTGTATTATTGTGACAAAGTTGGGACTGTTCTTAATGTTTCCTCTGAATAGTGTGTGGGTGCCTCAGTTTCCCCTATGCATTTCTTAAGTCTCTAGGGGGTGAGATTGTTGCAGAGCAAAGGGCCAGTGTGCATAAATGGCTGGCACTCTCTCCTGGCAACTAATGGCCGGGGCCCTTCCCCCCTGCAAGGAGATAGCTAAAGGTGTCGGAGAACAAAGAGATCAGGTGACCCCTGGCCCGGGAAAGGAACAAAGCCCAGAGGAGGAGGGGCTGGAGGGTGAATCAGTTTGGAGCTGGCTGGGGATGAGGAGTGAGTGCAGATGTGAGTGTCTGGCTCGCTACCCCCCCCTCCAGAATGGACCTGGCTGAGGGGTCCTGTTCTCTGTACCTACAAGCTCTGTTTTAGACGGTGTTCCTGTCATCTAATAAACCTCTGTGTTACTGGCTGGCTGAGAGTCACGTCTGACTGCGACATGGGGGTGCAGGACCTTGTGGCTTCCCCAGGACCCCGCCGGGGCGGACTCGCTGGGGGAAGCGCACGGAGGGGCAGAGGATGCTGAATGCTCCAAGGAGAGACCCAGGAGGTGAAGCCGTGTGAGCTTCTTGCCCTGCAGACAGGCTGCTCCAAGGGAGAGGAGGCTCCCCAAAGTCCTGACTGGCTTTATAGGGAGCAGTTCCAGAGCATCACCCAGGAACTCCGTGACAATTATACAATATATTTTATTAACTGATAGACAGTTTCCAATACTACAGACCGTATGCAAGTGAGACTATTTTAAGTTATAAACATGAAGGTTAGAGTTAAATTTGTTGAGATCTCATCTTTAAGCCAGTATTTATTTTCTGAGGACTGAACGTTCTGTGTCTCAATGGGAATACTGCATTAATGCTCGTTTTAATTCATTGACTAAATGCTACCCCATGCACCCAGCTCAAGAAGCAAGGCTGTGGGGGCTGGGGAGACAGGAATCCTCCCCTTAGTCATACATCATGGAGTGGCAACAGAGGCCCCTACAAATGGCTACCCTAGACCCCGCTGCTCTATTCTGAAGGGTGCAATGGCTGGGAGGGGGGTCTGTGTAGTTTCCCAAGTCTCGTTCTCTTCCTATGCTAGTTCTAATGGGTCTGGAGTCCTCCGCAGCAACAGAGGAGGGAGCAACAGCTGGCCCACATTAAGGATCTAAAGCACTTTAAGATCCTCTAAGATGGGTTTCTTTGGTATTTTGGTATTTTCTTGCCTACAAGAATGCGAAATTTAATTATAGTATGGTCACTATTACCAAACGGTTCAGTTATATTCGCCTCTTGGACCAGATCCTGTGTGCTACTTAGGAGCCAGTCAAGAATTGCCTCTCCTCTTGTGGGTTCCAGGACTAGCTGCTCCAAGAAGCAGCCATTAATGGTGTCTACACATTTTATCTCTGCATCCCATCCTGAGGTGACATGCACCCAGTCAATATGGGGATAGTTGGCACCCCCCATTTGTACTGAGTTTTCTGTTTTTGTAGCTGTCTAATCTCCCTGAGCATTTCACAGTCACTGATTGTGATTCCTAGGTTCCTGAAGATGGAGCTGGCAGGGAATATATGTATCTGCCCATTGGAACCCTGGCTGGCTTGCAGCCCCATGCCCAATGGATTTCATTACATTCATCCTTAAAATAGTGCAGTTATAGACGCAGCCTCTGGTCCATGTGCCTGGGAAAATGCTTTAGAACTGATAAAGGGCAAGTGTAAAAGTACTTTAACCATGATAGGAATGGACCTGAGAGGGGACCTGGCTGAGGAAAGACGCCACCTGTCAGGGAACCACAACTCTTCTCAGATTCCCCAGAGGCCCCCATTGCCTGGGACCAATGTGGCAAACTGACCTGCCCTTGGCACAGGAAGTGATGGGCTGGGCATGTGCCCTCCCCCAGCTCACCTACGGCAATGAGGTCCAGCGCACCGGGTGAAGGTCCGTAAGGGAGATAAGAGGGATGTAATGACTGGAGATGGTGAATCCTGACTCAGCAGTGTGGTGACCTGAGTAGCCTGTGCTACACTTACAAGCCAGACAAGCTAAACGTTAACGGTTCTACCTGCCAAGTGGGCAGCCGGGGCAAGGTAGCCAGGGCGCCATGGTCTCTGTTTCTAGTGGATGCCATGTGTGTTCTCTGTCCTGCCCCCCGCCCAAGAGAGAGCCAGACAAGACTCCATAAAGCTGCAAGCACCGTTAATTAGCCAAGCCCGCTGCGAGTTAATATCCTGTAGGAAGTGAATCATGGATGTGTGGGAGGAGCCCCTGGTTCAAATTCTGCTGCCTACCAGAAGGGAAGGCTGGGGTGACTTCCCTGCCCCTGGTGGCACCCTCACCCCCACTCCGAGTGAGTGCCTACGTCCCCGGGACTGACCTCGCCGCCCTGGACCACGCTCACCACTCATTTTCCGCTGAGCAGCAGTCAGGTTTCAATGGCTGTCAGTCGCTAGCGCCCAGGGCTGGATTTGCACCAGGGCCCCGGAGGTGACAGCCCCTGTGCCTCATTGCCAGCCCTCTAGCCTGCCCAGTGCCTGGGCTGTATTGTACAAGAGGGTTGTTAAGTCTGCATCTGGGGGAGGCGTTCTGGGGGCTGGGCTCTCACTGCTCCTCCTGCTGCAGGGTGAGCTGGGGCTTTGATCAGGGCATACAAAACTCAGGGTGATCAGGGGCTTATCAGCCACTTTCATGCCCCCAGTGTAAGGCAGAGGCCGGTTCCTAGAGGAAAGCGGAGAGACCGGGAGGCCTTTTCTGACTGAGGGCTTGTTTTCCCCTCTGGCCTGCGTGGAAGTCAGGTGCTGAGCAGCTCAGCTCGTTTTGGATTTCACATTGTGCAATGTCCGAGCGATGCTCTCCCTTGCCTGCCAAGCGACCGCCTCCAGACACAGCTTGGACTGGCCAGTCCCCATTACATCAACCAGGCAGCTGCAGGCACCGGCACGGGCTCGGGGCCCAGCCAAACACGAGGCGACCTGAGGTAGCTAAGTCTGAGGGCTCGCGGCTCCCTCGGGGCAGAGTAAAGGCCGGTTTGACTTCGGCACTGACAGTTGATTGGCTGGATGTTAAATTTCAGACCTGTCAGTTTAATAAATCCCAAGCCCACAACAAAGCCCAAAGGCCCTGTCTGCCTGCACCAGAGCAGGTTCTTTTTGAGAGAGCTGCTTCTCGAAGCTCTGCATGCAGCTCTCTGCACACCCCCTCAGCGGTGTCATTGCTGTCACCCCAGCTGCAGCTTGGTGCTGGAGCCAGACTCCATGTGGCCCAACTTCCTCTCCTCAGCTGGCTCCATCTCTCGACAGAAATGCTGTTCCCTGTGTCCAGGGCATAAATTCTTATAGAGGATTTCCCGGAACCCTTCACGTACCTCCCCACAACATGGTATATGAACTCCAGGGGGGCTGAAAATATTTACCAGAGCTCCACTCAGGACAGCTGTGGCCGAATTTAAGCCCATCTCAAACATGGGATCTGCTCTCGTCTCCTTTACAGCTAAGGGAGTTCAGCAGGTACTGCATCACACCCCGCGTAGTTAAATATTCTCTCAGGACTTTGGGCTATGGACCCAGGAAGGGAGGGGGCCATGCAGCAAGGTATTGGCACAGCTAGGTGGTAGGGGCCTCTGGCTATTTAGACACCTAGGAAGGCTATTTGTGCTTTATACGGTCATCCCAGCACAAGCACAGGCTGCAGAGCAGCTCCACAGGGGCTTTGGTCACCTAGACCCACAAGGCGGCTGCATGAAAAAGCCAGTCGGGCAACAAACTCTCCCAGACCTGACCCCATGCGGAGTCCACAGCGTAGCCCTAGGTGGGGAGGCAGAAGTTCTGTGCTGGGTGGGGCCATTCTGAATTAGTTGGGACTATGGGGAGGTGGGGGGGGTGCGTGAGGACTGTATTATGTTAGGGTGCAGAGGTGGGCCCCAGCACAGACTCCTGAGTCTCCTCCGTCTGGCCCAAGAACAGCAGAGACAAGTTCCTGTGAACTGGAGCCATGTTTGGAGTTGCCTTCATTTCTGATGAAACAGGAAGGCTCTGGGACCCTTTTAAAAAGAGATTTAAAGGGAATTTGTTGTATCACGGTCTTTACTCTCAGGCCCAAGGTCTGTGGATTTTATTTAAATAAGGAGAACCACAAACCTTTGCTTCCAAATGATTTCCAAATTCTTTCAGAAAGACCCGGGAGCGGGAAGTGGAACCATTTTGTTCGCAGTTCCTGTGTGGTTACGTCTGTGATTTGATCTGGCCTCGGAGCCAGGGCAGCGGGAGACGCGGTGTTTGTTGGTAGAAGAGCTAAACACGTAATGTTACTGGCAAGGGCTGGGAATGATGGGAAATTACTGTTTAGAATGCAAACCAGCCAGCAGGTGGGGCTCAGTCAGGTGACAGCTGATGTCCTGGGGATCTCAGTGTGTCCTGTTACTGCCTGGCCTGATGGGAACAGAGCTGCACTGGGGCGACACAAGCAGGTTTGGAGGGAGTGAGGAGGGCTGGGCTGGTGCTGCTCTAGGAGTCAGCAGCGTGGTCCCTAACTCAGCCGCGAGAATCCTCCTTGACGTCCCCCTCCCAACCTGTCACTGTATCTGGCACCTTTACAAGGGCCACCTGGGGCATCCCAGTAGAGGCTGCAGTGGCCTGTGACCCATGTAACATATCGAAATCCTGTAAAGTGCTGCGGAATACAAGAGACTTCCAAGCAGTGTGACCTCCCCCCGTGTCCTACCAGGCACAGCTCTCTGCAGTCCACTCAGAAGAGCTCGTGCCAAGGCTCCTCCTTAAAATGCCCAGCCCCAAACTCTCATTGGCGTTACCTGAGCAGTGATATAGGGAGAATTCGGTAGTTTCCTAGTTGAACTGGCGCAATATCGCTTGTTGGGCACTTGCATTTCTAAGCCATCTCCATGTGTGCAGAGTGTAACAGCCATTTTGTTATGGGCACACAGCACAGAGGGTCACACTCTCTCCTGGAGATTTCACTTTTATTCATTAGTGGCCTCTTTAAGATAAAGTTGAGTCTGCTTGGAAGTCCCTGTTAACTTCTGGTTGTACAGCAAAACCTATTGTTTTCTAAATGTAGGGTCAGTTACTTCAATGAACATGAAATCGTCTATCTCGGGGGGTTGGGAATCAGCGGGGCCTACGTGCGGGCCCTTCTCCTGTGCCAATAGGAGAGCCCCTCCCTCTGGTGCAGCTAGTGGCTTCGCTGCTGCAGCCTTTTAAGCGTAGCCAAGCCCTCGGAGTGGTTAGCAAAGTCCCCCTCTCCTGCAGGGTAACTGCATTGTCTACAGGCAGCCCCCCACCTCAGCTGTGGCTGCATTTCAGTGGCTGGTGAAAGACTTTCTTGGCTGTGTGCACATTGCTCTCTGGTTTGCACGTGATGATACAGTAACAGTGTTAAAAGAGAACTGGATAAAATCATGGTGGTTAAGTCCATGAATGGCTATTGGCCAGGATGGGTAAGGAATGGTGTCCCTCGCCTGTTTGTCAGAGGATGGAGAGGGATGGCAGGAGAGAGATCACTTGAGCATTACCTGTTAGGTTCACTCCCTCTGGGGCACCTGGCTTTGGCCACTGTCGGCAGACAGGATACTGGGCTGGATGGACCTTTGGGCTGACCCAGTCTGGCCGTTCTGATGGTCTTAGTATCCCTGGGGATTTTAATTCTTCATCGGCTTGGTAATCTGCTAAATTCAGTCCATTGCAATGGGTCTCCCAGTTATTAGTGTGATCTCGTCAGGCTCTGGGGCATCTTTGCAAATCCCCAGTGCCCAACAGTGACACTTTGCCAGGGAGTTGGCTTTGACCTAACAGATGCTGATTACTGAAGAACTGGTCTCAGTGACAGCAGTCAGCTCTTCTTGAATCCTAGCCGAGGAACCTGCAGCAGCGTTGGCTGTGACGGGCCCTTGGAAAGGTCAGCATTGGCAGTAGGTTCAGCCTGTTAAGTTTTTGGAGGGAGTGCTCCAGTCCAATCCAAAAGCACAACTGATTGAATAAGCCCTGGCATGCGGCCCTCTGGTGTGCCAAGGCACGGGATGCCAGCTTTGCTGGTTGTCATTTGTTAGCGCTGCTGGGAGGAACAGAAAGATTGCAGAGCAAGACAAACAAGTGACAGGTTGAGTTATAAAACAGGCCCAAGGTTTCTTTTGAAAATTGAAATACATAAATCTAACTTAGGTCAAATTGCAACCTCCCAAGTGCCACTTCCAAAACAGTTCAAGGCAAAAAAACCTGATTGGAAATGGTCTTGTTCAATTCTCCTTGGAGCCTACGTATCTTTGAACCTGTTTATCCCTGAGGAATTTGACACCTCTGTGATATTTGAAAGTAAGTCCCCAAGAGTCTGCTAGAGAAAACAAAAGGCCTCTATTTGCCCATTAGTTACTTGATTTGTAAGGATACCTTTGCACCTATCTTCCAAGGATCTCAAAGTGCTTTCAAACATGAGTGCATTGAGCCTCACAACCTCAGCAGGAGAGCTACAGAATTTATTAGCCACATGTTTCAGTGGCTAAACAGAAACAGAGAGAGGTTAAAATGACTTTCCCTCTTCCTTTAGTCCCTGGAGTTTCAAACAATGGCCTTTGTGTTTACCAGCAAGGTGCTCAGGGTAATAACTGTACAATTCAAACTTTCCAGCAGGCAGCCAGAGAATGGAGCTTTCCCTGACTCAGCTAATTTTGTGGAAAACCCAAACCTTGGCATCCCCTCACTCACTGAGCTCAGACTGTGTCTGATTTTGGACCTTTGACCCTGCGCCGGCCCTGTTGTTCCAACTAATCTGAAGCCGCTTTACAGTTTTTTCCCAGATCTTTGCTGTCTGCCTTTTTTGCAGGGGAGAGAAGTGGGGATGGTGGAGATTCCTCTCTGTTCTTGAAGGGAAATAGCATCTAACAAAGTCTGCTCCAGTGCCAGAGGCCCCATTTTGGCTTGTAATTAAAAATAAATAAATTGCTGAAGCAGATTGAAATGCGGTTGGAAGCTACTTGAGTAAAAGTGTTTTTCTGATCACTGTTTAGCTGGCCACGGTATTGAAGGTTCCTTGGTCTATTCGTTCATTTGCCCAAATGAAATCCATAGATGTGAATGGTGAGTTGCAGACCAGATCCAGATGTGAACTCTGTGACTAGCCACTCTCTTTATCATGAGCTGAATCCAACTCCTGGGTCGAACACTTCCAGGCAGCCCTCTGACTGTGTGTGCCAGGCATGTGGCCCCTGCAACCCCCGGCTGCTTCTGCTTAACCCAAGGGCCAGGCAGGTCCCTGGCTACCCCGAGGATACAGGGAGTGGTTTGCTCCCACTCCATTACTGCACCAAAGGCAGGACTAGAGCTGCAGAGAACCAGGCCTGTTCTCTCCCCTCCCTCTGGCCCCACGTGTGCGCAGCTCCGAGAAGCAGAGCCAGAGGTCTGTTCCTGAAGCACAAACGCCACAGAGCAGCGGAACATCGACATTTCTCTGTCTCGCCTGCAGTGTCCCTGGGGGTGATTCTTTTCCACTTGTCACAATGCTGTGGGTGCATCTACCATCCGTACTGAGTCAGGTCAGCACTCCCCATAGGAGCAAGGCAGAACAGAAACAGCTAGAGAACTTTGCCAGCTTTTGGGAAAACAAAAAGAGGAACATACATGGTGACCTTGATTCAACCTCATATAGCTGTCAGCGTGGTTTCTTGCAACAGGTTCAGAGCTGGGTGTTTATTGGCAATAAGCTTCAGAATTTTCACTGAACGTCTTATGCAGCTTTCTTGTTTAAAAGTCTCAGAGTGGACTTTGTCAGGTCAGATTCTAAACTCAGATACATGCGCCGGCGTAAATCTAGTGCAACTCGGTTGATTCCAGTGGCACTATTTCAGACATAAGCTTGTGCAAAAGAGATCTGAATCTGTCCTTCCCCCGATATACAATATCACAAAAACACACACACACATATATTCCTTGTGCGGCCTCATCTGGAATATTGTGTTCACTCCTGGAGGGAATTCAGAGAAGAGCAACAGCAATGATTAAGGGGAGTGGGGGGACTGACGCAGGAGGAAAAGGATCAAGTGAGCTAAACATGCACAGCGTGGCTAAGCCATGATAGCAGCCCACGGGTATTGGAAGGGCGTACAGTGGGGGAAGAGTTTATACAGTGGAAGTGAGAGGGGAGAGTAGAGCGAGGCGTAATGGAATGAACTGAAGAGAGAGACAATGTAAGTTGAATAAGTAATTCAAATACTCATGAAACTTCCTACCAGAAGGGTCCATTAGGCTGTGGAGCAGTGTCTCAGTGGAAAGGGCTGGAACTCCCTTTGCTGGGGACAATTGAAGCTAGACAGGATAACATCAACGTGACTCAAGGAACAATCCTGCATTGGCTGGGGGATGCACCAGCCGTTCAACGGGGTCTTTCTTCCATTTCCAACTCTGATGATTCTATGAAATAAGTCTGGGAGCCTCCCCCAGCTCACATGGGCTTTGGGGTATAGTTATCTCTGTGCTGACTTGTATTTTGTGCTGCTCTGGCTCCAGTCTTTACTGACTCACTTCCTCCATTCTGACCATATATTACTGGCTAGTGAACTCATTTGCCTATTTTGTGTCTTGTTTCAGGACCTTAGGTCAAGTGGCTTCTTGCTGACACACACTAGAAAGCTTCCTGTAGAGACCATTGCAGTTGCTATAGCAGCAGAGAGTTGGCGGCATGTTTGCAATGTAGTCCGGGACGCTGAATGAAGACTGGTGCTTTGCTGCGCGTCCCAGCTATTGCACTATTTGAAGGGGGACTGCTGTTTGATTAGCACAATTCTTCAATAACCTCATTAGACATCAAAACCATCACTTCTGCCAGGCCGGGTAGTGCACTTGTCCGCTATTGACTCAGCTGTGGGAAACTGGAAACATTCTCTATATTGTGCTTCATTCGCTGTAGCTGGTTTGGAACCATCTCCAAGATCGTGGCTTCTTTTCTATAACTACAGAGCTAAGTAGCCCAGCTGGTGTCTCCACTTCAGCAAAACATGCGTGGTCCTTGCATCCACTGTCTCTTCACTTTGTGTGGCAATTTTCTAAGCTTCCACCTTTCTGCGGTGTGGCGTGTTGAGAAATCCAGCTCCCATGGCCATTTCACCGCAGTGGGCTTGGGCAGATCCCCACCAAGAAGACTTAAAAGGAACTGAACTGCAGACACTCCCCAGATAACCCATCTCAGGCTTTCACAAGTGCGTGTGTTACACCCTTAATCACACGGCTCAGCTTTCGAAGGAGAACTTTTATTCTGGGAATCCCAACCTTTTTCTTTAAGACCTTCTTGCAGCCAGAGACCTCCTCCGTGCCTAGCTACCGGCTAGCTTTCACTTGTGGCAGCCTGCCAGCCACACAAGTCTCTCACGCCTGGTGCCCCCACCCTGTTCTTAGAGGGGCAGCTCCCATTTCTGTTGTTATATAATTTATATCACTATTACCAGAACAACAAATACAGCACTGAGCAGGCACTCAAAATGGTGACTAAATATAAATAATATGAATCTATTTCTAAAACCTCTCTTCCAGGGTCCTCACGCATACGGGGCGGGGAACTTGGAGAGTGTTCGCTTGGGAGGGCGACGTAGACTCTGCAGTGAGAGTTGTTGCTGGACTTGGTAATGGAAGGCTCCCAGTGACGTGGGTGCAACTTGGCAGCCCCAGAACAGCACTTACATTTTGCACAGTGCTTCATGCTGGTTAAGCTAATGTCAGACATCTCCTACTGGCGTCCGAGTGTGGGCTGGCCTGTATTACATCGAAGGTACTGATTGCTTCGGTAGTGATGAGTGAGGCACTGTGTTGGTAGTGGAATGGTGAGCGCTGGGGATGCAGTGCAAACAGACACTCCGCGAGGAAGCGCAGATCTTTTCCAGTTATCTACATAGCCAGGATTAGTCCATGGTTCTTTACAACCCTACGGAGACTGGCACCCACTGAACTAATACACTGGTATTTTATTTACATGCAGCGAGTTTTGTTCAGTCTAAACCAACTTCTTACTGGAGACAATGATGGGCTCTCTCTCTCCCATGGGAAGAGCTTGTGGGGTGTGGGGAGGAGAAGACACTCCCTCCGCCCCCCAGATTATCCCATAGGGGAGAAGGGCAGGGTGTGCCCACCATGGGATAAGGAGGGAGTTCCATGGCCAGAACCTGCAGTTCTGCTACACACAGTAGGTCATGAGCACTGCACTGGCTCTGGGCCACCTGACCTCACCTCCAGCTCCTGGGCAGCACCGCCCTGCGGTGCCAGGGATGTGCCCATTGAGCGTGTCGTTGAGGGGAGGGGGAGTCTGGAACATGGGGCAGGGGAGAGACTGTACTGAAGTGAATACAGATTCCCTTCTGGGGGAACAACATGGGTCTCCACTAGCTCCATTCCTTCACTTCCCACCTGTCTCCCCTGCTTCGATCCCTGATGTCAGAGAGAGCTCACCACAGAGCCTGTGGAGGCAACGGACACTTCCCCTTTCCCCAGAGATAGGGTGAGAGGCAGGCACAATGGACACCAGGTGGGTTACTTAGCTCTGTTATAGAGAAGAAGACACAATCTTAGAAATCGTTTCAAACAATGGGCTCCTCCAATAATACCTGGATCTTGCTGGGGAATGAGGCCCCTGCCAATGGTTGTAAATTGTGACCGTAGTTTTGCTTCTTAGATTCAGTGGGTTAGTTTCTATCTGTTGCGCCTTCTCTCTTCTCTTTTACATCTAAGATTGATTAGCTTTTCCCTTGGAAAGAGAATCATTTTCTCAAAGCCTCTGGGGGCCACCAGTCTTTGGACTGCAAAAAAACCCCATCTCAGCCTAAAATAATTGTTCACTTGAAATACCTTCAAGCCCAGCTCACCTCCCACTTCCAGGACACTCTGCAGAGCTGTTGGAGATCTCGGAGAGATTTGCCACCGCTGAGACCTCACGCTGAAGCTCTTGACAAATGATTTTGCCATTTCAGGGATGGGGAAGAAACATTCATTAACTCCTGCACTTGGCTTCCAGAAAGGTTACAGCTTAATTGGTCAGACTGTCAGCTATAAATCAAGTACTGAAAGGGAAGGAGACACAAGGAAAGGTTTTACAAGAGGATGCAAAGGCTTTTCTTGGGAGGATCCATCCAAATGAGTGCAGAAAACCGAGGTCAGGCAGGACAGCTGAGAATCTGAGAGCATGGAGCTCTTCTTAGAACAACACTGCACCCTTCCTGGCTGGCCAGCGGCTCTCCAGTCTGGTCTCGGTTACTGGCTGGGCAGCAAGACGAACATTTTTGCAAGAAAAGAAAATCAGTAATTTTATTCAAAAATTTCCATGAGTTTTTAAAATAAAAATGATAACATGAGAATTGTTTTAGAAAATATTCATGTCGGTTAAGTGGGAAAACCCCCACCATGCTTCTGTGATTTTTTCATCTATAAAGACAGCAGCACAAAATCCAGATGCCTTTTCATGGCGTAGATGCCACCCATAAAGCATTGCCAGGCAGATCATGTACCTTAAACACGAATGGACCCAATTCTCCTTTACACAGTTCTGGCAGTGCAGAAGAGCCTTGAAGTGGATCTGAGACTGCTGGGTTCAGAGTTTCTGGACCCATTGACATTCCCATTGGTGGCGCTTCAGCTGGTGGCTGTGTGGGGAAAGGGAGAAGCGAAGTGATTTCCAGGAAGATGCAGGTTTCCCTAGAGATCCCAGCTGGTTTGTGCATTCTCACTGCGCTGATGCTCGAGTGCACATTCCCACAGAGCACAGGAATTGGGGCTTCCCCAGACGTGGCTATCCCTTGTTCCCACCCAAAGGTCAGGACTGGTCAGATTTCAGGGTTTGTCTCTGATTAGAAGCCGGGTGTGGTGACTGATTCAGCAATAGATTAAAACAAAGTGAAAGGAGGCCGTGGATGGCCCAAGGGATTGGTAGAGGACAGTGGGTTCTCTCTAGGTCGCTGGCTGGTACTACACAGGCTGGTGCCTTCTTGGCGTGAGAGTCACATCACAGCCAGCTCCTTTGTTTGTGATTTCGGCAAAGAGGCAGAGGAGTAAGCAGGCCACGCAGCCTGACTGATGCTTCACCCTAGAACAGGCTGTGGCGGGCCATTGTCAGGGGACGAGGAAAGGCAGGTTGCCCTGCCAGTGACCTGTAGGTAAATCAAGGCTGTCCTTGCCTAGCCCTGGCAATCCAGCACCTTTCACGAACACGGAGTTCACCAGGAACAAATAACCTCCCCACAACCGCTGTTCTCCAAGAAAGGCCTCTGCCAAAGTCAGTTGTGAGACAGGTGCAGATGTCAGCTCAGCTATTTTGCCAACTGGCATATGCTAAACTGTGAACAATTAGGTTCTAGATGACATTGAGCAGGCAATGGCTGATTGGGCTGGGAGCCCTCTTTGCTACTCAGGTGTGTTGGAAACATTCATAATCCCCAACAAGCCAAAACCAACAGGCATGGTCCTTTGAAGGACACTGCAGCGCCTTCACTGCCATTCGCCTGATCCATCAGGGAACAGAAGGAAGAAGAAGGTAGAAATCAGTGGCAATGTCTTACTGACGGACAGAACAGGACAGCACAGCACCTGCGCTTAGCGCCAGCCTCAGCGACTCCTACTATCCACCTACTGAGGCTGGTCTCCCTAACACTGCCTGCCTGAAAGCAAAGCAGTGCAGGACAGAGTGTACTGCTCAGTGGTTGACATTCAGAGTCAGGATCAAGTGATACCTGTGCAGTCTGGTAGCCGGCAAGCCAATTGGTATTAGAGGGAGACCAGGCAGTGGTCAGAGTTCTCGCAGGGGGTCTGTAGCCAGGAGAGCCAGTCGAGGGGGGCAGGTTGGCAGAATAGGCAGGTGAGGTCAGGCCAGGTGGCAAGGCAGGATCAGGAGAGACAGCAGGTCAGCAAGGCAGGGGCGGCTGAGAGAGGTTACTGATTGATTCTTAAATTGAGGAGGGTTGTGTGTCTTTCCCTCTCACCTGCGTTTTGTCAGTTCTGTTTAAATCGGTGGAGTGTTAGATTTATTCTGTCTCTGGATCTTCACTCAGACATCCCTACCACTTAAATACAGGCAATGAATGCATGACACCAAGCCAGAGGCTTCCCTCTTGACCACAGGCTGATAGTGGCCTGACCTGAATCAGCTCATCTGTATTCACAATGCCCTGGTCCCAGAGGCTCCTCCAGACATCTGCTGTGCAGCCCTTTCTGTTTCCTGGAGCATGTAGGTTTCCTGAGACACCCTTTGCTGCAACCAGGTCTCGGCACAGCCCCTTGCTTGGCAAAGTTTGGGTCACTTGCTTACTTATTCATTTCCTGGATACAATAAGAAAGTGTGTGTGTGGTGTGTGCACATGGGCCTGTGTGTGTTAATCTATGTGCAATTTATATGTAAGGGGGGAAAAGTCACAAGTAAGAGCCAAGCACAGGAGACGCCTGGAACCAGTCATTACAAGCCCTCGTTGCTTAGGACCTCTTGCTTACACAGGATTCTAGACTGATTCACAAAACTGTGGCCGTATTGGGATGCATCTTCAAAAAAATATTTATCATCTGATACTGAACGTCGCAGACAATTTGTCTAGATTGGAAAGGGCAACATTTTCATCAGAAGGCCCAACACGTGTGCCTAGAAAATACTCCCTTCATAGCATTTGCATATGCAGACAGGCACCTATGTCTCCACATAAACAAATGCAAGCCTGAGCAGTGCATGCCCCTTTTCAGCTGTACTGAGCGATCCAAGATACCAGTGCCGAGGGAGTGCCCACACTTTATGCCCTGCGGTGACACGTGCCAAATCCAGCTGATACTGAGTCATTAGCACGGCCCCTGCACATGGCTAGGGTAAGGTTTCTGTGCATGTGAAATGTGGCATTTATTTGAGAGTGAGATCAACTACAATTAGGAAATGGCTCTAAACTGCTGCTTGTGACCTTTGAAGTTTAGGATGGCTACAGAATCCAGACTGAACTACTTCAAGTAAATGGTGTCGACTGAGAGCTCGATTTAAGACAGTGTAAAAATATTTAATGTTTGCAGGAAAGAAAGGAAGGGGGTGACAAGGAGGGCAGGTCTACACTACGGGGGAAAATCGATATAAGATACGCAACTTCAGCTACGTGAATAACGTAGCTGAAGTCGAAGTATCTTATATCGAATTACCTACCGTCCTCACGGCGCGGGATCGATGTCCGTGGCTCTCCATGTCGACTCCGCTACCGCCGTTCAGGTTGGTGGAGTTACGGAGTCGACAGGAGCGCGTTCGGGGATCGATATATCGAGAAATCGATTGCTACCCGCCGATACGGCGGGTAGTGAAGACGTACCCGGAGACAGACCATCCTTACGCAAAGGGAGGGAACTCAGCGAAGGAATTTGGAGGGCTGCCTTTCAAATGGTTAGCATGTAGGTAAGATTCATAGCTCTCAAAATAAGAGCCCCCAAGCCCAGCTGATGTTCCTTCTGCCAGCTGGGTTGGAACTGGATCAAGAGAAGGCAACATCTGATGAGACTACCTGAGAGAACCTACTTAATATGTCTCATTAAACACTCTGGGTCTGCACTGTCCAAGGACCGCAACTGTGAGTGGGGTGCAGAGAAGGGACGGGCACGTGAAAGGGACTGTTGGGTTGCTGGACTTAAGAACCTGAGGGAAAAGGACACTGCCCACCCTACTTGGGGGTGGGTCTTTTGCTCATGGTTTACGTTTATGAGCCCTGTTTGTGGTGTTTCCTCAAATTAATGCTGCATTATTTCCTTCCTTTTATTAAAAGTGTTTTGCTACACTCAGACTCTGTGCCTGCGAGAGGGGAAATATTGCCTTTGAGAGGCACCCGGCGGGTGGGGTGTAATTGTCCCAGGTCACTGGGAGGGGGCTCGAGCCGGTTTTTGTTGTATTGGTGAAAAGGAACCCCATGATACTGAACCCGCCCTTCCTGCTACCCACTCTGACTGGCAGAAGGGATACACAAGAAAATCATGATGTGCATTCCTAGAAAGAATAAATCAGGCTTATTCCTTCCTTGGCCTTAGCACAGGACAGGAATCTCTGTGCAGCACAAGCCTTCAGCTGGCACATGGAGCTGCAAGTCATTGGCTGCATCTTGAATCTAATGGCTTCGGAAATGCCCTTATGTGGCCGCCTCCATGTTCTTTGTGGCGGGAAGCTGTGCCGAGGACATTTAATCACTAGCCTGCAAGTTGGTGGTTGCCTAGGGACTAGTGATCATGACCTGATTGCATTCAATCCGGGAAAACAGAGGGCAGTCCCAGCCAGGAGGAATAAAAAGATTTGGTGCTTCACAGTGACCAGTGTCCCAAAGCTGAGGAAAACTATGAACAAAATTGATTGGGAGGAAAATTTTACACAGAAAAATGCAAATGAAAATAGTAAGTTCTTTAAGCAGAGTTTATTAGGAGGCCCAAAAGCCAGGACTCTACCTCAAGGAAGCAAAAATTTGGCTAAAAGCCCTCCTGGTCCAGTGGAGTAGTGAAAGCAGCAATTAGAAATAAAAAAAGCCAATATAATAAGTGTGTGTGTGTGTGTGTGAGTGTGAGTGAGAGAGAGAGAGAGAGAGAGAAATGGATAGCTTATGATATAAATCAGAAGTTATGAAGTATAGAAAATTGATAAAGGAAGCTAAAGATATTACAGAAAAACTCTGTCTCGGAGGGGTAAGGACAATACTAAGGAGTTTTTTGAAGTGAATTAGGAACAGAAGAAATCCTAGCAATGATATAGGCCAATTACTAGAAGGAAATAGTAAAACAGTTAATGCAGAAAAGGTAGAAATGTTCAATAAATGTCTGTTCTGTATTTGGAAAGAAGCAGGATGATATGTTTGAATCACATGATGAATGGAGTACTTTCCAGTCTATTAGTAACCATGGAGTTTGTTAAACAACATGTACTAGGGATAAATATTTGTATATCAGCAGCCTGGATAACTTGCACACAAGAGTCTGAAACGAGGTGGCAGAGAATCTCTCTCTCTCTCTGATGTTCATTTTTAGTAAGACCTGAAATATCGGGGAAATTCCAGAGGACTGGAAGAGAGCTAATTTTGTGCCAACATTCAAAAAGGGCAAGCAGGATGACTGGCCAGTTAGCCTGACATCAGTCCTGGGCAAAATAATAGAAAATCTGATATAGGATTTAATTAATAAAGAATTAAAGGAATATAATTAATGCCAGGCAACAAGTGTTACAGAAAATAAGTCTTGTCCAACAAACCCGATTTCATCTTGGATGAGGTTACAAGTTTGGTTGCTAAGGATAACTGCCTGGATGTCACAGACTTGGACTTTTGTAAGGAATTTGACTTTGTATTGCATGACATTTCGATTAAAAATTAGTGCTACACCATATGAATAAATCACCCATTAAATGGCTTGTGAATTGGCAAACGGACCGATCTCAAGTAGTTGTCAATGGGGAATCACCTTCAAATGGGAGTGTTTTTCGTGGGGTTCTGCAGGGACCAGCGCTGGTCCCAACAGTATTTGACATTTTCATCAGTTACCTAGAAGTAAATGTAAAATCACTGCCAATAAAATTTGCAGATGACACAAAGATTCGCTGAGTAGTAAAAATGATGAGGACGGGGCTGTCAGACAGAGCAGTCGTGGTTACTTGGTCTGCTGGGTCCATTTTAATAGAATGTGTTTTAATACAGATAAATGCACAGTTACACGTCTCGGGACGGGAATGCAGAGCATCCCTACAGACTGGAAAGCAGGGACTCTGAAAAGGATCTAGTGGTCACGGTGCACCAGCAACTCACCAGCAACTCCCCGTGCGATGCTGGGACAGATGGGGCTAATGTGATCCTTGGCGATCTAAACAGGGGAGAAGTGAGTCAGAGCAGGGAGTTAATTTACCTCTGTAAAGGGCACTGGTGAGACCGATACTGGATCCCGTGTCAGCTCTGAGGTCCACATTTTGGACAAGGTGCAGAAAAGAGGCACAAGGGCTGGACAAAATGGCTGAAAATGAGCCAGTGACTGAGCTCAATCTGCTTTGCTTATCGGAACGAAGGCGAGAGGTGACTTTGTACAGTGTGTCAATCCTGCGTCTGAAGGGCTCTTAGAGGAGAAAAGCAGCCTGAGAGCCCGTGGCTGGACACTTCTGTCTGGAAGATGCTTCTGCCAGACATAAGTGGGTTGTTTCAATACAGGGACAATGGAGAGAAATTTGAGGTCTGTGATCTAGGTCAGACCAGATTATCTCACAGTCCCTTCTGGGCTTGAACTCCCTACGTTTATGTGGAAGCTCAGACTGGTAACCAGACTGGTCCCTCCTCGCCTTACAATCCAGGAAGGACAGTGACCTGACTCCACAGGCCTGGAAGCAGGTCCTCTCGTTCCATTGCCAGCTGGCTGTGGGGGAAAGGATGGAACCAAACACAATGCACCCTTCTGAACTGACGAGGGGATGGGAAAAGGAGGAGGAGGCAGCGCAGTATGAGAGAGGAGCCTGGATTTGAATGTTTTTTTAAAAAGAAAAACACTCGAGACTTCACCAAAATCCTTCCCAGGCAGACACCCGGGGCTGGATTTTTAAACCACTCAGACATGAGATTCCTGTGATGACACATGAAAACTGGGTAACAGAGTGTGCAAACTGCTAACAACTGTCACTTGCATGTACAGTCTCTGTAATAGTGCATGCAAGTTCTGTCCTGCATGCTTGAAAGTCTATCCAGGAGCCAATCTGAAATGTCCACCCTTAGATTAAGGAGAATAAATGCCTGTCGGCTGGGGATGGATTACGGGTACAGCCCCAGAGGAGTAGAATCCGACATTTCTTTTTTGGCTCACTGAGAGGATACTGAGCACAGCTGCTAAGAGAAGATGAATCAGGACTGGATTTTGGTGCTCACCTTGAAT
Source organism: Mauremys mutica (assembly GCF_020497125.1). Classification (NCBI taxonomy): domain Eukaryota; kingdom Metazoa; phylum Chordata; order Testudines; family Geoemydidae; genus Mauremys; species Mauremys mutica. The sequence goes on from NC_059084.1 coordinate 1,681,081, forward strand.
TTATTCCTCTGGCTCCTCCTGCAGCAGTAGAAGCACCCGAGAAGGATTTCTGTTTGCAGTGGGAACAGACCCTGGGTGCTGTCTGACTGCAGGCTGGAATGTAGTTTCCTCTGCACTGCTCTACACTGACAGCCCTGCATTTTGGGTTTATTATTGGTAATAAAATTAGCCTTGTGTAACAGGGACAAAATATCACAACCCAAGCTGCAGCAGCCCCATAGACCAGGAGGGAAAGGAGACAGTAAAAACATGTGGGCAGGAGGGAAATTCCACTGGGCAGGCAGGGGAGGTGGGAGGAGGAAGGAGGGATTTGGTGATCGCTCTGTTGTGGTTACAATTTACACTCTGAGGCCTGGAGGCTCTGGACAGGGGAAGGTTCAGCAGTGAGGAACACGGTGCTCCAGCGGGGGCTCAGGGGACGACTGGTGTGCCTCAGGGAATATGGGTGTTGCCAGAAGAGAAGTGACCAAACTGTCTCCATTTGCCCTAGGTTTTTCTCCTGCGGTTACTGAGGCCTTGGCTACACTTGCAAATTTGCAGCACTGCAGCAGGGTGTGAAAACACACCCTCTCCAGCGCTGCAAATTGCGGCGCTGCAAAGCGCCAGTGTGGTCAAAGCCCCAGCGCTGGGAGCGTGGCTCCCAGCACTGTACGTTATTCCCCACAGGGAGGTGGAGTACGGACAGCACTGGGAGAACTTTCTCCCAGCGCTGGCGCTTTGACTACACTTAGCGCTTCAAAGCGCTGCCGCGGCAGCGCTTTGAAGTGCAAGTGTAGCCATAGCCTGAATGTGAATAGTACCATGAGAACGTCATTGTTAGCTCGACCAGTACCCTGCACTTCCCCGGCTGCAGGCCTTTCACAGGAGGACCACAAAGCACTTCGAGATTGTTAATTAACTGAGCCTCACAGCTCCCCGGGAGGTAGGTAACTACTGTTATCCCCATTTTGCAGATGGGTAGACGTTAGGCACAGGGGAGTTAAGTAACCTGCCTAGGGCCAAGCAATGAGTCAATGGCAGGTTAAGGAGTAGAGCCCAGTAGGTCTGATGCCAAGTCCTTGCTATAACCACTAGACAGCACATCCACTCCGTGGCCAAAGTTGCCAGGGCTGGAAAGACAAAGCCAACCCAGTTTCGAAAGAGCTGGTTTTACTCAGCATCCACTTTTTCATGGCTATTTGTGTGGTGGTTTTCCAGATATATGATCCCCGGCGGCTTTCCCAGCGGCCCGGGCAGTCTAGGACTCACGAGTTCCATGGGCAAAATGAGATTAGTTGTTGAAGGGTCTTGGGCCGAGTTCTGTGACTCTGTATCTTCAGAAGAAAAGCTGCCATGTCTGGACACCTGAAAGTATTGGGCTGCTTCCGGCATCTTACCCCAGTGCTGCTGACCACATGTGCTGTGGGCTGAGCAAGGCCCATCACCCAGGGACTCACTCACGCTGTCCCAAGGAAACTGGCCAGGGTCTGGGCAAGAGGCTTGGGAAGGAAGAGTCAGAGGAGGCTTCTGAGGGGGTGCCCCGTGGAGGCTTTCTAAAGCCTCCGTGCTGGGATTCTGAGCCAGGGCTTCTCTCTGTTCAAGATCAGCTCCACATGCAGCACTCAGGGGAGACTCTTCAGCTGTTATAGAGTCTTGATAAATACATCTGCCCTCCTGCACATCCTTGCAGTACAAGGATTCCTGCTGAGAACACCTGGGGTCCCTGGGATCTACACCTAGGGCAGAGTCTGTGGGCAGATGTGTTTTTAATTCTATCTCACTCCTTGCTCTGCATCCTGATTCTTTAACTTGTGTCTTGCTTTCTGCTGAGGCTTGGGCAGGGTTGGAAGTTGATTTGCAAACACGAGGAGCTTTACCTTGGACTCTGGGGCCTGATTTAGCAGCAGCTGAGCTGAAAGAATCCTCCTCCCCACTACAGTCTGGCTCAAATCCTTGGGCCTCCTTGAATTTTTCCAGCATCTCCTCAAGGATCTGCCTGGTTTCTTGACACTTCTGCCATGTCTTGTTCCATACGCCTAGTCCTCTGCAGCTGTGCATGGTGTAGGCTTGTACTTTCATCTCTTGGAACCTCTCTGCTGAAAACTCCACAGAGAGCTTCTGTAACGATTTCTCCAGGCATTGCAGGGCCTCCCGACTCGCTGGCTGTCCCTCTCCAAGCTTCACATGAGCCATGTGAGGTTTGCAGTCAAGGGTAAGTGATGTTATCTAGAAAACAGAGCAATCGTTTGTCGTTTTTCCTTGTCGCTCATCTAGAACTTGCTGTCTCTCCTCCCCCAGGATCCCACTTGCTGCTGGGGCAAGAACCTTCTCTTATAACTGCAACATCCTTCCCATGCTCGCCACCTAGTGAACTTCTCTCTCTCTCTCCAGACCTCATTTCCCACTTGCTTATTTATCCCTCTGTAACTTCTCTCATCCCCTGTTCTGCTGCAGCCCCTCCACACCGACTTCCTTCTGGAGTCCTACAGAAATTCCGTCATAATCACCAACCTTGAGTTTCTCCACTGGTTTCTCTCTACCAGTGTCAGGAGAGCACATCCTCGGGGGGGCGAGGGGGGGCTCCGTTTCCTTGCTATGCAATCGGCGCTGGAATCAAACTACTTCCCTGCTCATACATTTCACACTGTGCCCTACAGATTCCCATCTCCTGGCTGAGAGCAATGTTGTCTGGTTCCAGTTTGCTGCAGGGTAACAATCTGGAGCAGTTAGCTTGGCACAGTCACCTTGTCGTAGAACCTGCAGAGGTTGAGCAGAGTTTCCAGCTCAGCCTGCTGCCGCTCCAAGTTCGTGTAGAAACTCCTCAGTTTGGCCTGCACGGTACCTCTGGCTGCCTGGAAGGCTTGTGCCTCTGGGAACATGGAGCCTTGGAACTCAGCCGCTTCCTTACACAGCACAAGTCCATGGTTGTAGTGAGCCTAAAGGAGGATACAAGGAAAATGATCTATTCCTAAATAGGCTCTGCTGTCTTTATTGTGGGGGCCTTGTTTGCTGAGGGCCAGGAGCTCGGCAGCTGGAAGATGAAAGTCAGAGGAATGTTCTCTGTTTGGGCACAAGCCATTTCTGGGTGCCAGGAAGCAGAAGAGAATCATTGTGTTTTGGGAGGAGATAAGAATGGAGGGTCTCATTCTACACTCCCCACGCCGAGACCTCATTTAATTCGGTGCAGTGCATGGGGCTGCTTGTTTGGGTCAATTAACCAGAAGCCTCAGTCTCCATAGAACCTCTCCTGGGCGTCCCCACACAGCACTGGACCTCCCTTGGAACAGAACAACTGTCCTCCAGAACTGGAGGCGGGGAGAAGGGATGAGGAGGCAGGAGTGTTAGGGATCGGAGCCCATACGTGGTCCAGAAGTATAAGGATTGTCTCACATTTGGGACTAGCGCTGTGCAACACTGGGAACCTCCTTGCAAAAATTTGACCTGACAATTAAATGTTGATGGGCCCATTATCGCTCAAATGGTCAAAAATGGTATTTTCTGCAGCTCTGTAACAATACTGGGCCATTTGTAACGAAATTGCAATGCAATGTGAGAAGCTCTAATTCTAGGGGTTTCGTATTTCATTCTGAGTATCTGGCAAAGAGCCCTAGCAAGGACCATGTTCCAGACATAGGCAATGTAGCTATAGCTAGGACACAGGTCATAGAAAAGCATCCTCAAACATACTGTAGCCTGCATCAAGAATTCCTTGAACTGCTGGTAGGATCTCTCTGGGCTGTCCAGGCTCCATTCCTCAGTGCTCAGCTCACGGAGGCAAGAATCTCCTTCATCAATCCCGCAAGTGAGCTATAAAAAGAAATAAATGGGGTTTCCATGAGATCTCAGTTATTTAACAGCTGCCACGACCCTGGGAATTTCCCCTCCTTCCTTTGGGTCATCCAGATTTCACAGAGTTTGTGAACATATTTTTCCAGTAACCTAGTAATTAAAATCTGAGCTTCAAGAAAATCTTGTTCTCCAGGTTCCCTTGGTATCAGTAGCCCAGGCTGTGGGCAGAGAAGTTTATTTGTTTCACTCAACTCTGAAATCTTTTGCTCTGTCACTTAGTGACTGGGTCCTGGATTTGATGAATGAGATTCAGCAAGTGTTGCCATGGTATCCAAGGTGCAAGCTGTCCTTTCCGGCAGCATGTCGTGGGGAGAGCACTCACCTTGCCGAATTCTGCCTCAAACTCCCGGATCTTTCGGAGGAACTCCAGGCTCTCCAGGCAGCTGTTGGATTTTGTCACCAAAGTGTGAACTTCTTCTTCCACTTGGTTGTAGAGGCCCATGGCTGAGTCCATGCTGTTCCTTAAGAACAAAAAGGGTGACAAATATATCTGGCCCGTCTCTGTTCACCTACAGCATATCAGCCACTGGTGTGCGAGGAGATCATCCATCCCTCCTAGAATTACAGCTACAGGTCAGGCACAATTCCTGGTAAAGAAACCAACAGAGCGAGTCCTCTGAGCATCACAATCCCTTAACTGGGGAGAGGGGAACCCTAGCCTATGCCCGTGTGCTCCCTGGAGCTGGGTTCTAGTTATGACTCTGATGCACACTGTTGGGCGCTGAGAAAGGTCACGTGCAAAGATTGCTCGGCTGGTTGGCACGGTGGCACCGAAGGATTGCATGTGCGGAGTGGAAGAGCCGCACTCCCGTTCCGCCGCACTGTAGCCCAGCGTGGGAGCCAGAGCTGAGGTCACAGGGGTTGTAACTTGTAGGTGATGCTTTGCCACAAGCTGAGCCAAGCTGCTAATGTTTCTAACTCCATTAACACACCAGGGGAGTCTGGATTTGTACCTGTCCAGAAAACCTCATTGTATCACTCTGTGTGGGACCAGTTTGTGCCCACAGACTGGCCGGCCCTGGGGCAAGGTACATGTTACTCTCCAGAGGTGTGGAGCCCTGTCGGGTGATCGCACATGTCCAGCAATCTCCCTGTTACAGCGAGCAGGTTGGAGTTGGATGTTGGATACCAGAGGGAGGGATGGCGCTTGCTAACTCTGCTCTCTATCCCCTTGGAAATATCCTCCACCCCACAGCTGGTGGCAGAGGAGCTCCGGCAGAGGAGTGGGGGACAAGAGGAGTGAACCGAGGGAGAAGGACACCGGCAGGTTTTGTGGTGTGCGGCTGCTGGAAGCAATGTGATCGTATTGGGGAGCAGCGCCATCTAGCAGCCCCACTGGAAAATAAAATGAAATAACAGTGGATGGCGTCTGTCTAAAATCCTCACCCTGCTCAAGCCAACGGTGCCTGGTCGCCTTCCAGGCCTGTGCTGAGCGGGGCGGTGGAACCACTCCCGGGAGCTTGGGCCTCCAGCTTGGGGGGAGCTGGCAGAGCTAGGCCTGGGCGAGCGGGTGGTGGTGGGAACACCTTGAAGGGCTGGCGAGAAGCCTGTGCCGGTGGGTAATGGGCTGCATTGTCCCCAGAGAACGGACGAGGAGCAGCGGCTCTGCAATGCCAAAGGCACGAGCATCCTGAAGCCAGTAGGGTGAGAGCTCGGTGCTCCGTGTCCCTCTTCTGGGGCAGAGATGGCTCCAGTCTCCGTACCTGACATCCGGTGAGAAGCTGAGCCGGGACGCCTCCTTCCTCAGCCTGGCCAGCGTGGCCCCACCCTCTCTCTGCAAGCTGACTAGCTGCACGTTGCTGAGCACTGCCTTCATCAGCTCCCTGTATCTCTCCGTGCACTCGGCTGCCTCCTGCCCGAGGATCAGAGACACACACGCTTGTCACTGGGATTGCCCTTCGCCCCATCACCCTCTCAACCAACAGCACCAAGTCAGCTGTCAGGGGCGAAGATAAGAGAGGGGACAGAGCCTGAGGTCGGAAAAGGCCTCCGACCTGGGGAACAACATTTCCACCAAATGGAGTTAAATGCCACGTGCAACACACATTGTCCTGCAAAGAGAGCCCTGGAGGAGCTGTCTGAATCACAGACTGCCTAGGTCAGGTGCGGAAGCTCCTTCACTGCAGGGTTTCGAAAGGAGGCTGAAGCCATCTGTCTTGGAGGGTTTAGACCCAAGTCCTGCACCACGGCAGGGGGTTAGACTAGATGACCCTTGAGGTTCCTTCTAACCCTCTGGTTCTGTGGTCCCTTGGTCAGGGGATCCCAATGTGATTTCTGAGCATGAGACAGTAACAAACTCTATGCAGAGATCACCTCATCCACCACTGACTGCAACCACCTTTGGGGTGCAACATGGCAGCTGTCTGTGTGCAGTGGGACCTGCACAGGGGCTTCAGGCAGGCCGCTTGGAATGATATGGACTGGAATTTGACAGGGCACTAGAGTTCACGCTCCTCCTCTTGCAGACCTTCCCATGGAATCTGCAGTGACCACAAGTAATCAGGATGCTGGTGTTAAGTCTCAGCCAATAAACAGCATCTTCAGCAGAACAGAGCATCACACCAGCCAGGTCTCCCGCTCCAGCACAGATTCACTATGGCCGCTTCATGCAGTTCCTTGCAGGTCTCCTGTCCAAGCAATGACCCAGCCTGACCTGACTTAGCTTGTGGGCTGTGCCAGCTGAACAGCACAAGACTGGCTCAAAAATTGTTTTGCAATATAATAATTGATTCTTTGCTCTTAAATACTGATTACGTAGCAAGCAAAGGCTGTGGGACAGATTCCCTGCTGCTTTTGATCAAAGGCACCTAGAGAGTTCCTCTGGCTCTCCCGGTGGGCAGGAATGGCCCAGGGCTGGATTGCCACTGGGCATCAGGAGATGGCAGCACAGGGCACATGCTGATGTTTTGGGGGATATCCTGTTTGGAACTCGGAAGCATGGCTGTTACCTGCATATCCTCTGGGAAGTCGCCCTTCTCCAGTTCCTGGATGGAGCTCTGCAGTAGCTTGGAGGCCTGCTTGAGATCTGCCATGAAGGGATGCAGCTTCTACAGAGAAGGAAACACAAGTGGGTTGGCCTGTCCCGGGCCAGGAGGGCTGGCAGATGGATGGCAAGACAGGCTTAGAGTAGAGAGGGGGAAAAGGTTTAGACTGTGTGGATGTATAAACAGATGGGTAGTAGTTCAATGGCTGATAGGGAAAGAAGCAGGTGGAAATATGGATGAATAGCAGTGCAGCCAATAAGCAGGGTGGGAAGGTTAATTGCAGGGAGACATTGTAGATAATGTATTTCTAAGCAGAACTGAGGTAGCTATTGATACTTAGCTAAAGTTCTGGGCCTTCTTGTTGATTTCTTGAACTTGTGTGTAATACACGTGAAAACCGCTGCTTGCTTCAGGGCATTCCATGGGAACACACACACACACACACACACACACACACACACACACACACACACACACACACACACACACACACACACACACACACACACACACTCTATTTTTGTGATACATTGAAACAGGGATGTACTTATTGTGATGCAACCAGTTGGCATAACCTGCAACCAGATTCACCCTCTCCCCGCAGTCGGGTGTTACGCTGTTATTGCAGTACCAGCAGCCTGTGCATTCTCATACATTGTCTTCCTGCATTACCAAGGTACCAGGGATTTGCCAGTGATAATCACTGTGAGTGTTATGCCCCCTGAGAAGCAAGTCCCTTACTGAGGGAAAAGGGCTGCTGCAAACACAAGGAGAAAGCTAAAGGCCATGATAATAGACACCTGGAAGAATTGAACCCACTCGCCGTGGCTGTAAGGGAAAGTACCATCCAAGTCTGGCGTCAGCTGGGTGCTGTCGACGTAGCGGCCCAGAGCTCTGAGGGAAGTCAGCAGCTCCACCTGCAGGAGGGAGGGACATGGCTTTAAATTCTGTGGTGAGCTCTTACAGAGGCAGGTGAGAGTGGTGGGTAAGAGTTTGGTTTGGCAAAGCTTCCCCAAGGGGATCCTGCAGCCTTTGGGCATGAAAATACCTCTCTCCTTCTCCAAAGGACCCCGGCCGCCTGAATCTGCAAAACGGGGCTGGAAGAGTCAGAAGGAGAAGCTGCTGGCTGAGATTCCCGGCTGTCCGCTCCTGCCTGGCTTTGCTGTAAATCCTGAATCCCACATGCAGTGTGCTGGCTAGGTGCATGCAGCTGTGTCTCCCTCTAGCGAGCAGAACTGCCTGCTAGTTATCGGCAGCAAATGAGTCAGTTCCTCTGTTGGCTCGAGAGGAAGAGGGGCTTGTTTGGGTAGGTCCTGGTTCCATCCCCATGCAAGACCCTGGGGTCTGTGTGCAGCTGCGGTTTCTTCCACGCAGTCTTTATTCAGGCAAACGCCCGCTGAGTACAGACCTCCGGGTGTTGCCCGCTGGGGACTCGACCCAAAGCCCACTGAAGCGGCTTCGACAGGCTTTGCATGAGGCCTGGAGGGAAAAGCTCTTGGCATGTTAGCAGTTCTGGTTCCTTCCCAAGAGCCTGAACCCAGCACTGGCCCAGAAGAAGTCACTGTCTCTAAGTGGAGCTCCCTGGGGCTCTGTGGTTTTCGAATGCACAGCAGAACGCTGGCATTTTAGTAAATCTGCCAGGACAGCCAAGCTGGGTAATCGAACTCATTAATATTTCACATGATATTAATTAAACAGAGCAGCCTTGAAAGAACAATAAACTCTTCCAAGTTGTGAGTTATTATCCTAATGCCCGTGTCCAGCATGTGGAAGTAACTGGGAAAGTCCTTGGCTTCCCCCGGGTGGCTGCAGTCCATTACTGCCATCAGACAATGTGAGGACTGCAAGAATTACCTGCCTGGGAGACAGACAATAGGATAAAGGCCCCACAGACAGAGAGAAGGGCACCTCTCCCTGCTCCTCACCCGAGACAGGATCCAGGTATTTCATAACGAGGGTGAGGACTGTGCACATGGGCAGGCTCTACTGACAGTGTCATGGGAATAGTGGAACCTGAGCTCTAGCAACGTGACCAGGACAGACAGACAGAATCCATCTAGTCACTGCTCCTGCCGGCACAGATGGAGCCCCGGTGAGCTAGGCCAAGGTGGAGATGAGGTGGGGGAGCACCTCGGTCCAGCTTCATCCCCCTGACTGCAGAGACGAGGGAGGAAAGGAAGGAACCCTCCTTCAATACAGACTCTGTCCTCCTTGCAGGAGAAGGTGCAAATAGTATAAAGACGAGTCTAGGGAGCAGCTGCAGAAGACGCTGCTCCAGTCCTCACCTGTATTCCAGGTAACTTCTCCAGGTGTGCAGCCGCCTCCTTCTCTGCCAACAGCAACACACCGTGGATGGTGGCAGGTGAAGATCTCTGCAGGGGAGGGCAGAGTAAATGTCACCCCTTGCAATACAAGGGATGTTAGGAGTAACAAGAAGGGTTTCTACGGGTGTGTTAGCAACAGGAAGAAAGTCAAGGAAAGTGGGGGGCCCCTTGCTGAATGAGGGAGGCAACCTAGTGACAGCGGATGTGGAGAAAGCTAATGTACTCAGTGCTTTTTTTGCCTCTGTCTTCACGAACAAGGTCAGCTCCCAGACAGCTGCACTGGGCAGCACAGTATGGGGAGGAGGTGACCAGCCCTCTGTGGAGAAAGAAGTGGTTCGGGACTGTTTAGAAAAGCTGGACGAGCACAAGTCCATGGGGCCGGATGCGCTGCATCTGAGGGTGCTAAAGGAGTTGGTGGATGTGATTACAGAGCCATTGGCCATTATCTTTGAAAACTCATGGTGATCAGGGGAGGTCCCGGATGACTGGGAAAAGGCTAATGTAGTGCCCATCTTTAAAAAAGGGAAGAAGGAGGATCCGGGGAACTACAGGCCAGTCAGCCTCACCTCAGTCCCTGGAAAAATCATGGAGCAGGTCCTCAAGGAATCAATTCTGAGCACTCAGAGGAGAGGAAAGTGATCAGGAACAGTCAGCATGCATTCATCAAGGGCAAGTCATGCCTGGCTAACCTAATTGCCTTCTGTGAGGAGATAACTGGGTCTGTGGATGAGGGGAAAGCAGTGGACATGTTATTCCTTGACTTTAGCAAAGCTTTTGATACAGTCTCCCACAGTATTCTTGCCGGCAAGTTAAAGAAGGATGGGCTGGAAGAATGGATAGAAAGCTGGCTAGATGGTCGGGCTCAACGGGTAGTGATCAATGGCTCCATGTCTAGTTGGCAGCCGGTATCAAGCAGAGTGCCCCAGGGGTCGGTCCTGGGGCCGGTTTTGTTCAATATCTTCATTAATGATCTGGAGGATGGCGTGGACTGCACTCTCAGCAAGTTTGCAGATGACACTAAACTGGGAGGAGTGGTAGATACGCTGGAGGGTAGGGATAGGATACAGAGGGACCTAGACAAATTAGAGGATTGGGCCAAAAGAAACCTGATGAGGTTCAACAAGGACAAGTGCAGAGTCCTGCACTTAGGACGGAAGAATCCCATGCACTGCTACAGACTAGGGACCGAATGGCTAGGCAGCAGTTCTGCAGAAAAGGACCTAGGGGTTACAGTGGACGAGAAGCTGGATATGAGTCGACAGTGTGCCCTTGTTGCCAAGAAGGCTAACGGCATTTTGGGCTGTATAAGTACGAGCATTGCCAGCAGATCGAGGGATGTGATCATTCCCCTCTCTTTGGCACTGGTGAGGCCTCATCTGGAGTATTGTGTCCAGTTTTGGGCCCCACACTGCAAGAAGGATGTGGAAAAAATTGGAAAGAGTCCAGCGGAGGGCAACAAAAATGATTAGGGGGCTGGAGCACATGACTTATGAGGAGAGGCTGAGGGAACTGGGATTGTTTAGTCTGCAGAAGAGAAGAATGAGGGGGGATTTGATAGCTGCTTTCAACTACCTGAAAGGGGGTTCCAAAGAGGATGGATCTAGACTGTTCTCAGTGGTACCTGATGGCAGAACAAGGAGTAATGGCCTCAAGTTGCAGTGGGGGAGGTTTAGGTTGGATATTAGGAAACACTATTTCACTAGGGTGGTGAAGCACTGGAATGGGTTACCTAGGGAAGTGGTGGAATCTCCTTCCTTAGAGGTTTTTAAGGCCTGGCTTGACAAAGCCCTGGCTGGGATGATTTAGTTGGGGATTGGCCCTGCTTTGAGCAGGGGGTTGGACTAGGTGACTCCTGAGGTCCCTTCCAACCCTGAGATTCTATGGTTCTATGACATCTTCTGCTTACTCTGCACGAGACATTCAGTCCTGGCATTGGGAAACACTCACCAAATACGGGACTGTGCGGGAGACCCTCATATCCTGAGCAGTTCAATGCTGCTGTTAGAAGCCAGAGAAAAGCTCCTGAGCAGAGCTGGGTGGGAAATGCGCCCCATTTCCCCCAAACCAGTCACTTGGGCCAGACCTGTGTAGAACAGCACAGCGCATCCACACCCTGGCTGCATCCACCTCCCATGAGCAACCCAGCAAAAAGCAGCAGGGGAATTTCTATGAAAAATTCTGTATTCATACTAGAACGGCATGTACGGTCATCCAGGCTGGGGACAGAACGAATATCCTGGGTCTTATTTGACCAATCACAAATGAGCACAAAGCTCACTGAAGAGACCTAAAGCAAACCCCAGCAAAATGCAGAGTTGATGGGAGCTGTGCTGGTGACAAACTCTCAGCCCCTGTGCAGGAACACAGGGCACTTCTCTGAGTTGCCCTGGACTCAGGCACTAAACACCCGCATTACGGTGCAGGGTAATTATTGCAGAGTCATTCTGGCAGGTGGGCCCAGTTAATGCCAGCTAGGACTTGCAAGGGGCCCAGGAGGTCCTGCCGGGAATCCTTAGGAGCAGCTGCGAGAAGTGGAGATGTACGTGGCGCTGTTGTGTTTGAATTCCAGGTATGGGATAAGCTTGGACATGAGCTCAGGGTCTGGATGCTCCATTGTGGATTGGTCCATTCACAGGGGCACTGACTAGATTCTGCAGCTGACTGTGGCTACTGGAAGCAGAGAGAAACGTAGTAACCCCTGATTGACAAGTGACTTGGGCTGGGGTTTGGACAAAGGATTTTCTCTGCTGGTTTTAGAGTGTGCAGAGACAGAGAGGTTGGGGACAGAAAGATGCACATCTCCTGGCTACTCGAGCTAAGCCTAGCGTGATTTTGGGGTAGCAATGAGCATCTTTTGTGCCCTGGGGGACTATAAACAGTGCTTTGAGTCTGTACTCCACGTGTGCGATCTGTGTATCCACAGGTGGCAAGCAGAGAATTGTAGTGGCAACTTGAGACCAGACAACCAGGAAAGTGCGGGAGTGTAGCACTGACCTCCCAGACAGCTGGGGGCTGGATGCATTGACGGTTCCCCAGGAGATCAGTAACTGGGACTGTGAAGGAGGAGACTGGGCGGGTGTCCCAGGGAGAGCAGGGGCTACACAGTGTTTCCTAGATAAATATATCCCGCTGCAACAGAGGGTAACTGAGACCTGCCTGAATAAATGTTCTTGGGGATGCTTAGGGCAAAGAGTGTGGATGAGATAAAAATCTTAGCCTCAGGCCATTGCAGACAAAGGGACTGTCAGAGGATCAGCTGTAGGCCTGTAGGCCACCCAACGCAATACACTCCAGAGGGAATTCGGGAGTTGCTTTAGGGACAACACTGCTGAACTTTACTGATTAGCTGGACAGAGGATCTCGCCCACCCAAATCGACTGTGCTTTCCTGGGCCCTCTTATCCCTCTGAGCTCACGACTGTCCAGAGACCAGCGTGTACCTGGACTGATCTGAATGCCGTGTGCAGGGTCGGGGAGGGAGGCTGTCTCCTGGCATCCACCACAATGGTCAGCCCTCTATCCCTTGCTTCCCTCCTAGGGAATGAAATAAACCACAGTGAGCTCCTATTGGAAGAAGAAAACGGCATTAATTCAGACCCTCAGCAGCTGCTTTGGTTTTCCCCATCCCTGCTGGAGAGGAAATACCCCACTTTCCTGAAGGCCCCGTCCTGGGGTCTGTGTGCTTGCACTGCAGTGGAGAGCGAGTCTCCCAGCTTGGGCAGATGGACTCGTGCTAGAGAGCTCGCACTAGTGCACCAACAATAGCAATACGGGCAGTGGAGGCAGCAGCTTGGGCGCTCCAGCCCCTAGGCATCAGAGCCCGAGGTTGGGTCCACGCTGAATGTCCGTATTTCTGGTTTTAGCATGCTCACTCGAGCCCACCAGCATGAGTCTATCTGCTAGGCTGGGAGCTCACTTGTCGCTTCTGGCCTCAGTGTAGACGTATGCCCGCTGACATCTGGTCAGGGGAAGTCTAAGGGCCTCCTTTCCCCTGAGAGCTGCTGCCCGCTCCCTTCTCCCCCACACTTCAAGTTGGCACCTCTGTCCTCACCCTCCCAGCCATGCAGTAAGTCAGGGCCCGCATGAGAGCCCAGACTGAGGCCAAGAGGGAACATGAATTCTTCCAAAGCTGTAGCACTACTTTAAACCAACCAACAGGAGGTGCTGTGGCCCATCTCCCCACCCTTCTCCATTCCAGACCAAAGCTGAGGGAGATACCTGCTGGATTTAATGGCACTGAAACCCCAAATACCTTGCTTGGATTACCCCAGGCCTTCTCCTGCATGGAGGCAGTGAACAGTTCATCACTTCACACCTACCCCTCTAGGGGTTATTTTACCATCAGCAGCGTAGGTGGCTTTGGGGGGTGGGGGAGTGTTTTTCTAGATAACGGGGAAGGGCTGGAGCAATCCGAAGACCCCAGAAGCAGAGATGGATTTACCAGTTAAGTGAAGGTTTCAATGGACTGTAGAACTCAAATTTTCTCTTCTGTGAGGGGTAGGTGGCCTTGCCTGTGGCTGGTCCTGGTTTCTAGACTTGATTACTTCACTCTGGTGCACAATGGCTAATGACATTGACAAAGAGGTAGGTGGCGTGTACATTAACCTCTGACTTAGTTACATATTTCAGTGACTCCTCCTGGGATTGTCTCTCAGGCTGAAACCCTGGGACATGAACATCAACTCTTCCCTTTCCTCCAGAAATCTTCTGGGCATTTGGCCCTGGCCAGCCTTCTGCCCCATGGCAAGAGCCCCACCTCTGCTCTCTCTCTGCCTGCTCCCCCCAGAAATGCCTAAATACACCCAACATCACACACGCTATTTATCTTCACATCCAACAGCTGCCATGGGATTTCAAAGGACGGGTGGAAAGAACGCCTGAACTACCCATGCAATGTCCAACGTGCTCCAGTAGGGGGCAGTGGTGCACATTCCAGCATGTGTGCAGGTGGAATCCATCCAGCTATACAGGGAGGATTAAAAGCCCCCAAATGACCACAGCGAGCAGTTCCGGAAATAATACCGTTCACAGTAATTAACTGGGCCCTCTGAGCGTTGCCTGCAGCCTAGAGCCATCCGACTCCCTCTTGCCAGGCAGCGGATGGGGGTGCAAAGCAGGCAAAGGAGCGAGTAAGGATGCCCAGCTCCCAGGCAGAACCCGCCCCCTAAATGCCATATTCTCCAAATTCCATTAACCCGTGTTTACCTGTGTCTATGCTACTGCCTGAAAGGAATTGGAACGGGGCATGCAAGCCGCCACACATGGCAGGAAGAGGTTAATGGGCAGCTGGAGGCTGAGTCAGCCCAACTGAGATACCTGGAGCAGAAGTCTGGCTTCCAGGGGAAAAGGCAGAGCCCTGCTCAGCTGTGGGGAGCAGGCAGAGAGAGCAGAGGCTGGAGAAGGCTGGTCAGGGCCCAGTGCCTAGCAGATCTGCCCGAGGAAAAGGAAGAATTTAAGTTCATGTTGTTTCCTCCTTGTTTTGGAACTGGAGTGCCCTGCAAGGGGTAGAACTGGAAGGGACCTGCCGGAGGGCTAAGTCTCTGCAACCCAGAAGGTGTTGGAGGCTGGGCAGAGCAGTGGAAGACAGGCTGGGAAACCGAGGCTGAGTGGCTGCTGCGCTGGGCGATGCTGCATGCAGCTGCTCTGCTAAGGTTATGCTGTAACATGGATGTTGTGGGAAGGGTGCTGTGTTCGCCCCTTACCTGGGGATGGAGCAGAGGTAAAGGAGGAGCTGGGCTACCTCTCTGGCGGAGCACCAGGTGGCTTCCCATGCTCTGCTCCTTGTGGTCACCTGGATCAGGGCCCTGCCAAGCTTATCTGTGCTCCCTGCAGCCAGGAAAAAGCAAACAGTGAGTTACCAGTTCACAGTATTGCCACGCCCACGTGTTCAGGAGACCTCCAAAGCCATCAGATTGACTTGAAAATCATGAGATTGTTCGAAAAACAAAGCTTGGGTTCTTTTATTTGCCTTCTCTTTTTGAGCCTTTAAGAGTCACATTTTGAAGCTGTTTTCTCTCTGCAACCATGAAGGCTAGAGACATGCTTTTCCTTAAAACAAAACAAAATAAAGCAGAGTTTCAACCTATTCCATGATTCCAGGAATTGGGGCTTCAAGGAAATCACTAAGGATCGGGAGACTTGGCGATGTTAAGTTTGTTGTGGAGTGGGAGACCATGGACAATCCAAATGTCACCTACTGTGTCCTCCCTTGAACTGCTCCATCCCCCGGCCGCATGCTTTCCCTGAAAGCCCTTAGGGAGTGCTGCTTGCGTGGTACAGCACCTCCAGTACGGCTCCTTGGGGACTTCATGGAAGAGCTGCGGCAAATACTATTGGCCTAAACTCCCGCACGACCTCACTTTCCCCTTGATGACTGCTGACGCCTCAGGTTTCCGCCTGGTCTGAGTAGCTGGCTGGGGCGGAGGCTCATGTGAGAGGGGCTGGAGTCTGGAGGAATTAGTACCATGTTGGGAGCTCTAATTCTGGCTCTGGGGGGCTTTCATCTGTGTCTCAGAGTTCTCCTCTGTGAAATGGGGGGAGAATGTTTCCCTGCCTGCCTGGGGGGCTGGGCGCACTCAGAAGTTAATGGCTGTGCCGTGCCTTCAGGAGATAAGAACTGGTTGGGGAATGTCTGGGTTTCCCCTAAGGCATTTTTTTGTTTCTGTCAAAAATGTTCAGGTTTTCATTGTCTCTCCCCCACCCCCCCAATATTCAGTTAAAAATTAGTTCTCAGCCACTTAAAAGAGAAACATTTCAGCTGACCAGGCAAATATTTGACTTTTATTGAAATGATCGGCTGAATTTTTTTGCCATTTTGGTGCTTTCCATTTTTCAACAAAACCCCTAAAAAATGTAGGACATTGGACATTCCCTGCAGGTATTTTCATTTTGACCACAAAAAGCTTTCATCAAAAAACCCATTTGGAATGAAGAAATGTGAATCGGTCTAGTCATGATCCTGTCACTGGGTTCAGTACCTGGCAAACAAGCTATGCCCGAGTGCAAGAGCTCAGCGCCGAGATCCTGCCATTGGGGCGGCCGTTGAGGGCTGGACTCTGCAGACAGGGGTTCTTGGGCAGGAGAGCTCACGGTGGTAACACAAAGACCGTTCTTACAGTTGGTGCCTTGGAGAGAGCTGATGTCGAAGAGAGACGCATCCGTCTGATCGGTACCTGGCCAGGGAAACAGATCAAAGATGTGTCAGAGTTTTTAGCTGAAAGGAGGCAAAGCTTGCACAACCTACTACCATGTTTGCTTTATACCCAGTTTTGTACAACCCTCTACTGGCTATTACCTTTCCCAGCCAGCTTAGCTCTGCTCATCCTGGGAGAGTAAATAGCCGACATCCTTTTCCGAGGCCCTTCATATTGGCTGGTACCAGACAAACTGTCCCCTGGGGATGCTGGTTGTCGTTGGCCTTTAAAGAAGGAGAATTTATGGCTGGCAGGGGGAGACTGTGACCGAGGGAGGTTTCTCCTCGCACCAGCAGGAGACTTGAGAAGCTTTAAGTATCCCTGCTTTGTCACCTCCTCGGCTTTCGTCTCCTGAGTCATTGCTTTCGGAGGACAGCCAGAGAGGAGTCTGGGAGCGGCTGCCTGGCCTGGCCTCTGTCTGGGGTGAGCTGGACTCTCTGGAGCTGTGCTTGCTGAAGGGAACTCTGGTTTGGGCACATCAGACTCCTCCAGTATGGCTGCCATTAGCCCAGAGCCAAAGCTCACAGGGTTCTGAAGGGCGGCCACGTAGGACTCACGGTATCGACACCTTGGCCCGTGGAATTTGGGGTCTCTGTTCAGTTTTCTCCTCAGACACGGTGTGCAGGGACCCTCCTCTGAGCTCTGCCCTTTCCCACAGGTCCATTTTTCTGCTGCTGACCCTCTGTTCACCCTTGGAAGCCGTGATTTACGCTCTGATGGCACCTTTATTTCTCTAGAAGGTCCAAGTTGCTCAGCAGATGGTCCTGACTTGGCCAGAAGATCCAGCTTCATTTCTTCAGAAAACTCTAGCAGGTCAACATAGTCACCATCCAGGTCCTGGCTGATGATATCGCACAGGCTTGGCACAACAAACACACTGGGCTTCTTCCATGATCCTGCTTGGTCCACCTTGATGAGTCCTGGATACTTGCCCTGGCTGGACCTCCAGTGCACATCTTTGCAGTCTTGGCCATTACCCATGATGTTACCAGGTGGCACCTGAGCATCAGTCATGCAAAAAGACATTGTGCAGCTCTGTGATGCTGGCTCTACCATCACTTCAGATCTGCCACGGTCCAGTGCATGTGCTGGAAGGGACACTCCGACCTGGGTGGGACTTGGTGCTGCTTTGGGCTTGCTGATGAATTCTGGCGTGGCTATCTTACTCCAAGGCACAGGGGCAATTCCCTTTTCTGTGGCTACCAGGCAAGTGTGCAGAGGTGCTCTCTCCAGGTCTCGGTTGATTTCCTCCAGCCACTCATTGGTAAATAGCAGCGTATAGGAGGATTCAGGAACTGTTCTTTCTTCCACAGTGCGCAAGTCCTGAGAGAGGCTCTTTACCGTGATGCAGGCAGATTGCTCTCCGTAGGGCTCTGCTTGGAGGTAGAAGTCTCCTGGGCGTAGTAAGAGGGGGTTGAGTGGGGCAAGGTGAATGACCACTTTCTCGTGAAGACACAAGGGCCAGCCTTCATGGAGGAAGATGCAGTTAAAGTAAGGTGCCTAAGAGAAGAAAAACACACAATGTTAACAAAATGGGATCTGACCAGCTTATTGTGGCCTAATGGATGGAGCGCCGGACAGGGAGCGCCGGACAGGGCCTGCTGGGTGATCTTGTGCAAGCCACTCCCCGTGCCTCAGTTTCCCTGTCTGTAAAGTGGGGATAATGCGCTTGTCCTCCTTTGTAAAGTGCTTTGAGATCTACTGATGGAGAGCTGTGTAAGAGCTCGGGATTATTATTATTATATGGCCTTTGTTCCACAGTATGCGAGCACCTTGCAACCTGTACTGGACGATTTGTCACAGCCCCTGTGTGCGGCCGGGCCAGGCCATTATTCCTGTTTGGGGTGGGGATTATGATGTACAGACCGACTCTGCAGTGCCACAAAGAGCCTCACAATGATTAATAAACCCAGCAGCCTGTGGGGGGTTGGGGAAGTCTCATCAACCCATTTTACAGATGAGAAAATGAGACCCTGAAGAGGTGATTTGCTGAAGGCCCCACAGAGAGAACCCAGGCGTCCTGTCCTGTTCCTTGCTTAACTACCAGCCTGCACTGCCCCTAGGTGGGATATGATAGCACAGCGAAAGTTTGCTTCAGTGGGGGAAGCCTGCCTGCATCCGTGCACCCACGGCAGGCCTGGGCCTGAGAGCCGGGCTCTGGGAAGGCTTGGGGGAGGTGGAGACTGGCGTTGTTGTCCATGAACTCACACAGGCTGCCTGCCGCACATGTTCAAAGAGGCGCTTGGCAGGAATCAGGAAATCAAGGAGGCAGCACAGCCCGTCGCCGTGGTAGTCGCTGTCGAGCAGGCGGAAGAGCTGGCTGAGGACGATTGGGGCTGTGACTTCAAATGGCGGGTAGAGGGCTAGCAGGGCGTTCTGCACCGCGGCATCGAGCGACCGGGGATCCTGCAGGGGAAACCCACCATCCATTAGACAGACCAGCACTAGCAACCCGCCCCCTTTGGGGACCTCTCCCACCGCCCCCAATTTAATATACCTCATCCATCACTCGCTTTCCCAGCTCCCCACAGAGCCTCCAGGCCGGCCCTCCAGCCTGGTGGGAGCGTGGAAGTGTCTTTAAAGGAGCAACACTGATTTAAATACACCACCGCGGCTGGCAGAGCCACATGCAATAGACGTGTTTCCTTGGGAGTAACCGTGCTTTTCTGGGACTCGGGGTACATTAGTTATGACACTGCTGAAGTGAGGAAAGGTCGAAAGGTCTGAGCGAATTGGGGAGATGCCACTAGCCTCACAGAGGACTGGTTTTTGAACAGGCAGGTTAAGGGGCTTTTGGTTTAAAGGGTCGCCAGTATGTCGAGGTTTATACTCGTTTGATTTGTGGTGGGTCTGAGTTTCCAAGTGCAGGCTCCAAATTCTAAACTCCTCCAAGTTCAGGAGTGTTCACACCTGGTGATTTGGCTCAGCCCATTATAGCGAGAAGGGTAGCTAGCGAGATTAGACCCAGTCCCAACTGCCCCCAAATTCAGAGCTGGTCAGATCTAAGCTCTTTCTAAGACTGGCAGGTGTCTTAGAAATACAATCGTGTGGATGGGTGACAATGCATGAGGCCAGGCACCTTGATCGCTCTGGTTCAGCCTCATCCCTACATTTCATTGATTCCAAACCAATCACTGGAGAATCTGTTAGGAAATATCCTACATATTCTACAGCTCCATCCTTGCAAAACAAGACCCTCCAGACTAAAACAAGAGCCACCATTTGCGTCAGGCCCACTTAATGATATTTCCAATTCACTGACCTGGCTCAGCAGAAGCAGTTAATTAAACAAAGCCTGTTTCCAAGGCTGTGCTAATCTGACTGACATAACTGGTGCACCAAGGGAAGCAATCAGGATGAGTTCAGGTTAAATTTCAGCTGGTTTAGGAAAGCAATGGCTGTCAAATGGAAAAAACACATAACTAGTAAGGACAGACATTGGCTTTTCAAGCCTTTAGGAGGGGCTTTCAAGCTGTTCACAGAGAGTAAATAATAATGCAGCTATAGTAGCCTGAGACAGCTCTCCCAGAGCTAGCATTTGTGCAGGAACTGGACAGGCAGACAAATAAAGCCTTGACTGGATTTGCATGTATAGAGGCCCATAGGCACACACAAATGGAGGTTTCTGAGCATGCAAACCCATGTTCCTGCAAAATCTGGGCTGGTGGAAGCTGGTGGAAGAATTAACCCCAATGTACTTTTTAACTAGGATGTGTTGAGTTTTTATATATATCTAAAATCTCCTGATCTGTTTCTGTTCAATCCCTAGATAACAGAGAAGGCGCTTTTATCTCCTGCTGCCAAGCTTGACCGGCTACAGATCTGAGCTTCTTGACCTGGTAGGAAGGTCAGTCTCCAAATTTAACTGTACTTGATATGGACGAATTCCAAAGCTCTGAGCACAGCCTCAAGCAGAGAGGACCTTTAGTTAGCAGCCTTCCATTGATCCATTCAGGAGCTGTGTCAGCAACGGCTTCTGGTACTTGAATGAGCCCAGGGTCTGTGGCTGTCACACACTGGGGCTGAGGGGGTGAGACTGTCACACACATGTCGATGTTGGGGGCACTCGGGAAAGTGAAGTGGAATTATCCCAAGGTGTGAACATAGAGTGCACTACTTAAAGCACATTAAACCCCTGTGTGGACATGCTACTTCAGAAGTAAAACTGCCTTGTCCAGCTTAGCTTAATTAGGTTTAATGGGTTTTAGCTAAAGCACTTTAACATCACACCTTTTCTGAGGAACTTTCCTAAGTGTCCCCAGGTAGACACACCTTGCCGTTAGATTCTCACTTCTCAGTGAGGCAGATTTCAGCCTGGTTGCAGAGCTCTGTTTACCATTTTAAAGTGAAGGCTGTGTCAGAGTTGACAGCTTTAGGCCTGGTCCACATGTAAAAATTAGGTCAACATAGCTGTGGCGCTCAGGGGGGTGAAAAATTTACACCCTCTGAGCACTGTGGTTAAGCCAACCTTGCCCTGGTATAGACGGGGCTTGGTCGATGGACGAATTATTCTGTCAGCCTGGCTACCGTAACGTGGGGAGGTGGATTCCCTACAGCAGTGGAAAAATCCCTTCCGTCAATGCAGGAAGTGTCTACTACACTAAGGCCGCACAGCATGGGTGCAGGGCTGCAAAGCAAGGTTGTGTCACTCTGCTTCTGCCCTGACCTGCAGGGGCCTCCTCTAGAGTGACAGGGGAGGCAGGGAGCTCTGTCCATGTGAGCCCATCCAGCCCAGTGCTGCCTCCTCGCCTCTGCTAAGATCTGGCACCCCCTGCAAACAGACACTTGCACAATACTTGGTTTTCTCCCCCGGTCAGATTTGTCGGAAGGGGCCCGGTTGGGTGCCTTTGGGGCATGGGAATCCTACTCTTTTGCAGACTGTCTTGCAAGTCACTTCATCTCTCCATTCTGTCCTGCTGTCTGGGTACCATGGCACTTCAAGCCCCCTGTCTGCTGGTTCTCATGCCCTTCCTTGGTCTGGTGGATGGGGCAGTGAACGGAGCAGCCGGTGCTGTTAGTCCCAAATCTCAAAGGGGAGCTTGGAATTTAGCCACCTCCCAGCAGCTGGTGAGGTACTGAATTCACTGGGAGTCCTGGTGCTGTAACAAAACTGAGATGAAGAAGTTCGAATCCCCCCTCCCCAGGATGAACCAGTTCAGATCCTAATGCTGTAATCTGTAAAGCAGCAGGGCCCTCTTACACCTGGGTTAAAGAAAATTGTCAACTGAATTTGTGGCCCCCATGTAGAGCATAGAGGAGAGGAGGGTGGGATTTTACAAATCCTAATGACACGACTTTATTCTTGGTGTAATTCCACCAAGGTCAATTACACTAGGGATGATTTGGCCCAAGATGGCAAAACAACTTCATGAAATGTTACCAAAAAACCTCCCATCAGTAAATGAGTCTGATCTGGCTGTGAATAGAGAGCAGCAGCAGCGTGCAAACGCGAGGCGAATAGGGACCCGAACTAGGGAGTGATTAGAAACCAAAGGGAACTGACCAGTCGATTTTCTTTGACCAATTTAAGTGAAGTGCAAAAAGAAAACAAAAGTCACTAAGAGCATAAAGAGACTGAGATTTTATAAGTTATTTCCATTTCAATAACCTAAAGTGTAGTTCAAACGGAGACGATGCTCTTTCCCCCAAATCCCCATCTGTTTTTATAAAGCCGTCTGTCTGAATCTCCGGGAAGGGTTAGAGCTTCACAATAAATACAGTTTTGGCACAGTAAGGTTGTTCATTTAACTCTCAAGTCACCAAGCATACCGCTCCCTTTCCCTGATGCAGAGGTTTGAGAGCACTAACCAGCAGCCAATAACAATTCCACTCCCACTGCTCCAGCTCTTACATCAGGGGAGTTTAGCCTGAGTAAGGACTGCAGGATCCAAACTTTAAAGACGAGTCAAAGCATTAGGAAGGCAAGAGACGAGGTCATCAGAGCCGCTCAAGGCAGCACATGGGGCCACTAACAGTAATGCAGTCGGGCCCGACGGAGTAAGGAATGTCATCCCTGCATAGCAAAGGGAGAAGTTATTAACACACATTCTCTGGCTCTGATTCCCTGCAGCCATAGCAAGGGAGTGCAGGGAGGTTTTAACCACAATGGTTTGCAGTCCCACACGCTTCCATCCAAACAGCTGCTAGTGATCTTTGTACCCTTCCTTCTACTTGGTGCCAAACGTCTGCTCAGGCTGCTGGAGACACGGGCTCTGCGTGAGAAGGGAATCCTCCCAGGCACAAACGGCTTTAGAAGCGAGCTCTGTTGTCAATCTATCTCCCCTTTCCCACCTGGCAAGCAGCGGCGTTACACCTGAGCGTTAGCGTGTCAGGGCTGACAGCCACACCCCGTGTGGCACAAGCACACAGAAAGACAGGGCCTGGGGAAGGACAGCACCCGCCATGCACTGAGAGCCACAAAGCAGCAGGCTACTGCTAGGACTTTGCTGCAGGGCCAGGTGTGCAGTGTGTGTTGGCAGCAGGGGACGGAGGAGACAAGCAGACAGGGGAAGCTAGTGGGACAGTCATTACAAAGATACAAAAGCAGAAGGCATTACCATGTTTTACTAGGAAGTGGCAGGGAGGCTGGCGGGAGCAAGGTGGTAACTGTCCCTTCTCCCTGGAAGCTAGAAGTTTTCCTATTGCATCTAGTTGCCCTGCCGCTCTCTTCAGTCCATGCAAGCGGCTCTTTTTCCTTCTGGCGGCTCCTCAATGAAATCCAGGTGCCCTAGAAAAGTTGCAGCGAATCCAGACAAGGGGCAGAAGTGGCTCTGCCTGCGTCAGCCCAGCCTCTGCCTCCGAACCTCCATCCCATTCCCGACCAGAGTAAGTCCGAAAGGATCCCTCCCACCCAGCCACCCACCTCTCGTCTGGTGTAGAAAAGAGCAAGCCCTGCTTGTGAAGGGGAGGGAGAGGGAGTGGAAAGGGGGAAGGAGGGAGGGGGCTGTCTGGGAAAGACGACTTAAGCTCAGTCTAGTTCACGCCTGTGCTGCTTCATCTGCAAAACATTCACAGGGCAAGCCAGGCCCCAGGCACAGCAGCTCCCATTGTGCATCTAGACAGACTCTTTTCATGCCCACACAGCACAAGAACTGGGGTGAGAGCAAAACAGGCAGGGGAAGCATCTTAAGTGGCCAAATCCATCTATGGTGCATGCACGCAGAATTCAGTGCAGTCCCACCGGTGAATCTGGCCCGTGATGCCTGCCAAGACGAATACAAGACGCCCACACAGGCTTGTTTTTCTAACTGTTCTATTTCCCTCCGAAGTGGTTTCTTTCTCTGTCTCTTCCTGGAAGGGGCGCGCCAGCCAGTGCCTTGACATCTCCCCTCCTGCCTGTGTGAAATAGCTTTGCTTAATTGGCCACTCATTTCCTTTGTAATGTGGCAAAATCCACTTCCAGGCTCAGGGCTGTCCAAGCTGTGACTCACATGATGGGGAAGGAAAGCAAGAGTGAAGCAGGCCAATTAAAGGAGACGCTCCTTCAGACAGGCAGGACACTACCCTGTCTCTGCCCTAGACGGTATCCAGGTCTCCGTTTCTAGCTGAGCCGACGTTTTCAGAAATAAAGGGTTTTGGGGAAAAATAGATCATAAAACTGTTCTGGGAGAAAACCACTGCAGAATCCTAATACAGAATGCTGCGGCAGCTCTGCAATGGCCTGGGTTACAGAGAAATCTGCCAGTCTGTCCGTTCTTAGCACTTTTCAGCCATTGATCACAAATAAGGTGAGTGTCATTATCCCCATTTACTGGTGGGGAAACAGAGGCACAGAGACTTGTCCTAGATTACACAGTGAGTCAGACAGTGGTTGGAATAGAGACGAGGTCTCCTGATTCCCATCCCAGTCCTATTCTCTCTCCATTGGACCATTCTGCCTGCCTGTCTTATCAATCATCTGTCATGTATGTCTGTACCAGAGATGGGCTGGCTACAGACCTGACTTGTACACACCAGAGGTGGTCATCATCAGAACCTTTACTGCTCTGCCGGGTCCGGCTGAGGTGAGCACACATAAGATTTTTTACACGTGTCACCTGGTGGCTGACCAGTGTCACCCAGTTTAGCATTCCATCACATCTCCCACTTTACGTTCTACAATCATACCCTTTACAGTATTTCACTGTCAGGCTGTTGTCGAAGTTCAGTATGCATCGGTTCGTTAAGTGTCTCTGAATCGTCCCCGTTTTCTAATTACACATCCTGAACCCGTAACAACTGGGTCATCTGGCTGTCCAGGAATTGCAATGACTGGCTCTGATCGGTTTGGAATCCATCAGGCGTCGGCGTCTTGTTCGGCGTCCGCTGTCTGTTGAATTTGCTCTGTTGATTGTTCTCTCTGAGGAACAAACTGTAGATGTCAACGGTTTCTGGTGAACTCTCCACTGTCAGTCGCTTATCACATACCTTCTGAATTCTTTGTCTTTATGACAGCTAGAGTTCTCCATCCTTTTTCTCCATGGACATGGTCACCAGGTTCTAGACCTGGCTGTTCTCTGACTGAGTGATGTCTATTATATGTGTCCATAAGCTCTTTTAAGCCTCTTTACCTGATTGGGGGGCTACTCTTGTCATATCTGGTCATTATGGACATAGGTTATTTTCCAAAGTCGGAACAGTAGTTCTGAGTTGTCTTCCCACCAGGAGTTGTGCTGAACTGTATCCAGTAGCTGCTATTAATCTTGCTCTGTAACTCAGAAGAGCAAGGAATGGGTCTTCCTGCTGTAGGATTTTCCTGGCTGTCTGTAGAGCTCTCAGCCTCTCCATTTGCTTGTGGGTAATGTGGGCTGCTAGTAATATGATCAAAATCATATTTCATTCAGAGTGATTTAAATTCTTCTGCAGTGAATTATGGTCCATTGCCCATCACTATTTGTTCTGGAATATCAAAGCGAGCAACAATGCACTTCGGTTTCTTGGTAACACAGCCACTCGTCATATCTTTCAGGTACATTACTCCTATATGCCTGGAAAAACAGTCCACAGTGACCAGGTAATGATGTCCTCTGAATGTGCATATATCTGCAGCTAGTCTCTTCCAAGGTCTCTCTGGTAGAGGTGTTTGTACACTATATGGTTCAGCATTGTCTTGCAGGTTGATTTGTAGTGGATCTCCCGTCAAAAGTCCAATATAATCAAAACCTCTGTTGAATTCTTCCTGCTTTCTCACTATGCCCATCATGGCTGCCATTCTGCGGCTGAGAAGGCTGCTGGTCTGTGGTTCTTTGGTCGTATACACTCTGAATGCACAGCTTTGGTCTCTGTAAGTTGTTTCAGTGGTGAACTGGCCCATGCAGTTCAGAAAACCTGCAGGGCTAGTCAGAGCGGAGTCAGGTGACTTCAGCCCTGGGCGGGGTTGAACATGATTGTAAGCCCCTTCTGAGAGGACTGTGATGTCAGCTCCTGAGTCAGTTTATGGCAATAGACTTGCCATACATATTCAGTTTCATTCCCCAGGCAGGCTGTTTGGCATCACAAGGGATAGATCATAGAAACAACAGCTCTTGATTGTCTGGCATA
This sequence comes from Mauremys mutica, assembly GCF_020497125.1. Classification (NCBI taxonomy): domain Eukaryota; kingdom Metazoa; phylum Chordata; order Testudines; family Geoemydidae; genus Mauremys; species Mauremys mutica. The sequence continues at coordinate 1,706,928 of NC_059084.1, forward strand.
TGTGTCAACTCCCTGACTGCTTTGGTGCAGCAAAAAGCTGCAAAATGTCCATATTTCGTGCATGTATCACACCATGCGTCTCCGGCTGGACATGCGTCATCTCTTGGGATAAGACTTTTTCCACACCTTGTGCATGTGGGATGGAATTTGTCCCTTTTAGCCCAGGAGTTCTTTCTCCTTGCCTCTGGGGTCTCATGGTAAGTACTTTTAACACTCATGCTGCATTTGCTAACAGCTTCTAGGCTAGTTTCTTGGTTTTCAGGCTAGTTTCTTGGTTTTCAAGTTTGGCAAGTTGCTCTTGGTTTTGCTGTCTCACCAGCACAGGCTGCTTTCATGTTTTGCATTCCCCAAATCACAGTTTTCAGCCAATGTATGCAGAGCTCCTATAAAACACTCAACATTTCCCCCTGGTTCTTGAATTGTCTGGTGGAAACATGCTCTTTCATAAACCACATTTCTCCGAGGTATAAACTATGCAACTTTCCAGTCATCTTTGTGATTGTCTTCAGTAAAGTCAAAGGATTTAAAGATATGCTCTGCCTTCTTCCCCATAGTATGTAAATTAAAGAAGATACCTGTATATCTCCAGTTTCTTTGTAGAGTTGGTTTGCAATTCAGAATCTTGCAAAACGCTGCTTCCAGTCTGTCCACTGGGAAGGTTTGTCAAAGCTCAAGTTCCCAGGGGCATTGAAGAGCAGCATGTTGATGAGATCCTGCAACCTTTGTCGCTGTTCCTTCTGTCTGCAGCCTTTGTGTCCTTTTGTGTCTGTCCTTAATTTACTCCGGACACCATGTCATGTACTTCTGTACCAGAGATGGACTGGTCACCGAGCTTATTTATACACACTAGATGGATTCGTCAGAAGATCCTTTAATACTCTGCCAGGCAGGGCCGTCCTTGGGGGGTGCGGGACCCGGGCGGAAGTGACGTCACTTCCAGAACCGACCACGGCGGGGGCGGGTAGGGGAGGCTGGGGGAGGCGGTGCCACCTCAAAAAGCTAGGTGTGACCCTGCCCACACTCCGCGCCCCCCCCCCCGGCCCCACTTCAGCGGTGCCACTGGACTCCAGGGGGCTGGGGCCACACCACCCACCTTCCTGTTTTCCTTGGAGTTTTCCTTAAAGCGCCAGCTCCTGGAGTCAGCTGACTATGTGAGACTTTCAGGCTTCATTAAAAAAAAGTAAGTTTCTAGCCCTCATGAACATAAGAACATAAGAACGGTCGTACTGGGTCAGACCAAAGGTCCATCTAGTCCAGTATCCTGTCTGCCGACAGTGGCCAATGCCAGGTGCCCCAGAGGGAATGAACAGACCAGGGAATCACCAAGTGATCCATCCCCTGTCGCCCATTCCCAGCTTCTGGCAAACAGAGGTTAGGGACACCATCCCTGCCCATCCTGGCTAATAGCCATTGATGGACCTATCCCCCAGGAACTGATCTAGTTCTTTTTTGAAGAACTAGATAAATGGTCGCAGAGGAAAGCTGGAGAACGTGACCCATGCGTGTCCTAAAGGCTCAGAAACCCAAAAGCAAATGGAAAGAACCCCACGTTTATGTTTTTTAAAAAACCCTCATGATTTCTGAGTCCTCCCTCACGAGTTTTGAACCTGTGGGGCTGGCAGCACTGGGTCTGTGGTGATACTGTGGGACGTTGACAGCGAGCATCCAGGCAGCTCTGGGAAAGGGCCTCTGGCACCGGAGCTCGGTGGATCCTGGAACAGCTGGCTGAGGGGGAGGCAGTTGCAATAACAAACTTTTGTCCAGGGATTAGGCAGGGGATGGACAAAGCGCTACAAAAACAAACGGGGGTGGGGGGAGGGGTAACACTGCTCCGCTGGCCAGGGAAGCCTTTTGGGGGGTCCGTGGCTTGCTGCGTTCCCCATTCACTTGCGAGCTGGTTAGCAGCGAGAGCCCCTTCGCCACGGCTGCAGCATGATCGTTCAGTGTCCAAGATCCAAGGGCCTCTGGTGCAGTGGGGTTCCCAGCTCCCTTCTCCAGGAGCTGCCTGGATGAGCCATTGGTCCCGCTGAATTGGGCTGCAGCAGGCTGCTGGGCTGGTGCTAAAGGCAACGGGTGATGTGCAGCGATGCAGAGCGGGGCCTCTCCCTGTGTGTCGGGGGGCGGGGGGGAGCCGAACACCTGAGCAGCTGTGGCCCTGCCTAGGGCAGCTCCCTCCCCAGCAGCCGTTTCTCCATGGACTGGTTTGTTTCCGTCTCTCCTGTCATCCTCTCCTGCTTGGGGTGAAGTCAGCCGCAGCTTCCCCCGAGTCTCGTTACGGGAGGAAATGAGGGCGAATTCCCTGCAGAGTTAGCCTGGTGTTGTGCCTACCCCCCGTCTCTTGTCCCCTGAGCCTCGTGGTGCTCTCAGCCTGGCTGGGGCTGGAGTTCGAGCCCAGACTCTGCTTTCACTCAGGCTGGTTTGCAGTGAGGACACGGGTGAAAGCTCTCGGGCGCTGACACTGCCGTCCCACAATTCCCCCCAGGTGCCCAGGACAGACACAATTCACTGGGAAAGAATCCTAAAGCGGCTCAGCTTATCGCTGTGCCAAGAAGCATGGGGCACGGCCCCCGGAGTTCTAGAGACGTACCCAGGGGCAGACTGACATACGCAGTGTCCACCGCTGCCCACGGGGGAGAGGAGAAACCCCAGACCTCCATGGCTGGGTGTGGATCCCAGAGGTATTGGCTCTGCAGAATGGCCCGACCCAGGAGTGCTGGGGTCGCCAGCCGCTCGGCAGGGCCGCTGCGAGGAGCGCAGGTGCACTGGGGAAGGGGCTGCACAAAACCTCGAGTGGGGATCGAGAGTCGTTACAGGTTTGCAGGCTGGGACAAGGGGTTCGAACCAGCGGCAGCCCAGGGCAGGAGGCAGCAATGCGGTCAGCGGTGAAGCCAGGAGCAGTAGGCAGGTGTCCCCCGTAGCCTGTCCAGCCACTCCAGTGCCAGAGCCAGGCTCTGGGCTGAGGGAGCCCTGGCATGGGCCGCTGGCATTGCCCGACTGGCCGTGAGTCTGCAGGTAAGACTGGGGTGAAGAGATGAGCGTACGCAGGAGGGAGCGACAGCAAAGCATGGTTCCCTTTCATACAGGCCACTACCAGCTTGGGCCATCTCCCCCCGGTTCCCTGGGTCCCCAAGGCTGGCGTGGAAAGGAGGGACACTCAGGATAGCGGGGCCAGATGAGCGCCAGCTGGAGACAGGCAGAGCGTCCCAGGAGCATCCAGAGTTTGCCTCAGGGAGGGCATGGGGTGAGGGTCTCTGTGAGGGTCTCTCTGTTTCTCCCTCACTTTTATCTCCCCCTCCCCCCTTCTCTGTCTGGCTTTGCCCAAGCAGCTGTTGAGAGCCTGTATGTGGCTTTTCTCTCTGCGTCCCTCGCAGGCACAGAGCCGCCATTCAGGGCCAACGGGGCGGCTGGAGCCCTCCCGTCCCGCCAGAGGCTCCCTGAGGTCGTCGTTCCTTCCCAGTTCTGAGTCGTTATTGTCTCCTGAGTGGAGCCTGGATCACTCACTGAGCGGAAGGGAGTGTGTTGGGGAGGGGGCTGAGCGGATGGGAGCGTGTGTGTACGGGGCAGGGGGTGCAGCGCACGGGTAATAGAGTATTTTTCGGGGCATGAGATCACCACCGTGGTGTGTCTAGAATACGTGATTCGCTGCCGTGTGGTTGACCAGGGGGCTCAGACGTCGCAGGCCAAGGGCTGGGGGTGAGCTGTGGTAGGGGTGGATGTGAACTCAACCCTAGAGCTAAGTTCCAGTCCTGAGGCTACAGCTTGTGCCTTTCTCTGTGTTGCACCCAAAGTGTGACACTCCTGAGCCCAGCCTTCCTGCGAGTGGGGAAGGCTTGACTCTGGATCCGGAGTCAGATCTGAGCTCTATGACTCAGGGCTGTAGCCAACTGCATGATCCTTACCTTGTGCACTCTTCTGGGGTAGGCTGCAGCCTCGGTTCCTGCCCTGCGTGCGTGTCGGAGCCCTGCCACATCAGGGTCACAGGCTGTAAAGCCAGAAGGGGCAGTTCTGATTGTAAAAAGAGCAGGAGCCCTTGTGGCACCTTAGAGACTAACACATTTATTTCAGCATGAGCTTTCGTGGGCTACAGCTCACTTCATCGAATGCATAGACTGGAACATCTAGTGAGGAGATAGATCTACATACAGAGAACATGAAAAGGTGGGAGTTCCCCTACCAACTCTAAGAGGCTAATTAATTAAGATGAGCTATTGTCAGGAGAAAAAAACTTTTGTAGTGATAATCAAGATGGTCTATTTAAGACAGTTTGACAAGAAGGTGTGAGGATACTTAACATGGGGAAATAGATTCAATGTGTATAATGGCCCAACCATTCCCAGTCTCTGCTTAAGCCTGATTGTGACACTGTATGGAATATGTGGGACACTTTATAATATTATTGATACCAATATTATAAAATTGCAAGGAATCGGACCCGATCTGCTGTGTGAGATATCTGTGAAAATGTTATAAATTGCCAAGTCTGCCTAGCTTGTTGATATGTTTGTATCACCTGTGTATTGTGAGTTATAGATGTGTAGGGTATGTCTGTATTTCCAAACTTGTGCTGTGTTTCTGGGTGACACCCGCAGACAGATTGGCATCCTGCTTGATGGCCCATCAAGGGCCATCAGCTGTACAAGGAACCCATTGAAAGGAGCAGGGGGGGGGGCAGGTTACACCTTCTGAGTCAGCAAGCCATGTAGGGGCATGCCGGTGGACAGAACTAATGCCATGTGCTGTGCAGCTTGTGTTTGGGACACAGAAGGTACCAGCCACACGGCAAAAGGAATATAAAGGGCAGCTGCATCGTCTCCATTTTGTCTTCATTCCTGCTTGCTACCTCTGGAGTAACTTCTCTATAAACTGAGCTCTGAGCAAAGGACTGAATGACCCACCCATGCTGTGGGTGTGTCCGGAGGGACTTTCAAGCCAGCAAGCTCGCCAGCACTGCTGAGAACCTGACCTATGGACTCCGAGTCTCTGTGGGCTTGGCTACACTTACAAATTTGCAGCGCTGCAGCAAGGTGTGAAAACACACCCTCTCCAGCGCTGCAAATTGCGGCGCTGCAAAGCGCCAGTGTGGTCAAAGCCCCAGCGCTGGGAGCGCGGCTCCCAGCGCTGTCCGTTATTCCCCACAGGGAGGTGGAGTATGGACAGCGCTGGGAGAGCTTTCTCCCAGCGCTGGCGCTTTGACTACACTTAGCGCTTCAAAGCGCTGCCGCGGGAGCGCTGCTGCAGCAGCGCTTTGAAGTGTAAGTGTAGCCAAAGCCTAAGTGTATGTGACCGCTTTACCATTTCACAGCTCGCGTCTTGTGCTTTTTTCTGTATAATAAACCTTTAGTTTTAGACGCTAAAGGATTGGCCGGCAGTGTGTTATTTTGGGTAAGATCCAACCTAATACTGACCTGGCAATGTGACTGGCCCTTTGGGGTTCAGAAGAACATTTTGCCGAGTGAGCAGAGTTTTGAAATAACTGCTCACCTTACTGCACCTAGGTGCTGATTGGGAGCCAGAGAACAGGACTGCAGTAAAGGGGGCTGGGTGATTTCTTTCTGTTTTAGCTTCTTGATAACCAGTGTTGGGGAGCAGGAGCACAGTTTGTGACTGGTTGGGGAGTTTAATTTCAGTATTTACCCATCAGCCTTGGGAGCACCTGCTCTCCCTTTTGCAGCCTGCCCCGACCTTGGCATTTCCAGTGGGGGCTACTCCAGCCCCTGGGGTCACAGTGAAATCTAGTCTGACCTCCTGCAGCGTCCAGGCTCTTGACGAGCGCCTGACGGACTGCACCTGACTGCATTCCGATTAGGTGCCCCTCAGCCACGAAATCGTCTCTTATGGGCCCAAAGCCATTCCTGTGGTTAATGGGCCCAGGAGTGTGCATCCTTAACTCCTGCCAGAAGCCAGAAACTCTGCCACTGACTTACCGCGTGGCCTCAGCCAAGTCACGTTGCCTGGCTGTCTGTTTCCTCTTCTGTGAAATGAGGATGATGACACACGCTGGCCTGCCTTGCTCAGGCGCAGGGAGGATTAATTGGCTGATGTGTGGCAGATGCCCCCTAACCCGGCCCTGAGAGGATGCCTTCTCCCTCGAGGTGCCAGACACACGCAGGGGCACTGCAGCCTGGCAGAGCTCCCCAGAGGATGAGCCCAGCATTCTGGGACTATCCCTGCACTTTGTGTAAGAGCTGCAAACCCTGTCCTGCCTGCAGTGCGTGCTTTGTCCCAGCTGCTCTATTTATTGTATCCCCAAGTGGTTCCTGGTCTCTTGGAGTTCTGATGACCTGGCCAGCTGTTCTCATCTGACTCTGTAACATCATCCCAACCCAGGGACGTCCCCACCAGCTTCCAGGAACAGGCTGAACCCTGGTCATGCTCAGGAGACAGACTGATCCTGCAGCTGGGAAAACAATAGCAGAAAAGGACCCCCCGTCCCGTCCTGCTAAGCCTGTGTATTTTTAGACACCACTGGGATGGAGCTCAGTGGTTGTACAGGCAGCGACAGCTGATGTGATGCTGGGGCTGGTAAAAATCAAACTTGGAAACAGCAGAGAGAGAGAAAGCAAGAGCAATGCCCCCACAAGTTCCCAGTCCTGGGTGGGTTGTGAGGGAGCCCAGGCTTCAGTCTGCATCACCCCTCACTGCTGACTTGTCTGGCTTGTCCTGAGTTACCAGCCCTCAGACCAGGCCATGGCCCAGGTTACTGAGAAAGCTACTTTCGATCACACAGTTACCAGAGTCCCCAAGGTCTGGGCTGCGTCATCCCAGGGACTTCAGTGCCCAGTCAGCAGCTGGCTGCGTCCCCCAGGGCAAAGAGGCCGGGTGTTCCAGGAAAGCTCTTTGTACTATTTTGGGAGGGAGCGGGAAGAAGGTTGAACCCCAGAAAGTGAATTGACCCAGGCTGGACTATCGCCCTGAGCCTGGAGAATGAGCAAATAAAACACAGAGAGCGATTCCCGCGCAGACAGACCAGGCAAATGCTCATCCCCCAGCCTGTGCAGACTGCAGCGCCGCACCAGCAGTGTGATTGCACCTTGAGCATCATGGCTGATACAGACCCACAGGGTTAGAAGGGACCCCAAGGGTCATCTCGTCTGACCCCGGCGAGATGCAGGAGTTGGTGTGTCTGACCCATCCCAGACAGACGGCTCCAGCCTCCTTTTGAAAACCTCCCGGGAAGGATTTTCCACGACCTCCCCAGGCATCTGTCCCATTGTCCAACTGTTCTTACAGCTGGGAAGTTTTTCCTAAAATTTAATCTCAATCTGCTGTGCTGCAGTTTGATCCCGTCGCCTCTTGTCCTGCCCTCGGTGGCCAGAGAGAACCGCTTTTCTCCAGCTTTTCTATGGCAGCCTTTCAAGGATCTGAAGAGCACTATCATATCCCCCCTTAATCTCCTTTTTCCAAACTAAACATGCCCAGTTCCTTTAGCCTTTGCTCCTATGGCTGCATTCCATCCCTTTGATCATCTTTGTCGCTCTCCTCTGAATCCTTTCCAGTTTCTCTACATCCTTTCTATACATTGGGGTCCAAAACTGGACACAGTTCTCCAGCTGGGCCTAACCAGTGCGGAGTAGAGTGGCACTATTGCCTCCTGTGAGTTGCATGCTACCTTCAGTTAATGCAAGCTGAAATTGCATTTGCTTTTTTGCAACAGCCTCGCATTGCTGACTCATACTGAGGGTGTGATCCACCACAACTCCCAGATCCTTCTCAGCCGTGCTGCTGCCCGGCCAGTTACCCCCCATTCTGTTTGTGCGCTTGGTTTTTCTTCCCTAAGTGGAGCACCTGATACTTCTCTTTGCTGAATGTCATTTTGCTGTCTACAGCCCAGTTCTTCAATTTATCAAGATTCCTCTGAATTTTAGCTTTCTCTTCCAAAGTATTGGCAACCCCCCCTAGCTTTCCGTCATCTGCAGACTTGCTCAGTGTGCTCGTTATACCTACCTCCAGGTCATTAATAAAGAGGTTAAACAACGCTGGACCCAGAACAGATCCCCGGAGAACCCCATCTGAGACCTCCCTCCCGTCCCACATGAGCAGTAACCCAGACTGTGTGAATCAAGACGCGGGCACGGCCCCTGGGACAGGAGAGCTGTGGGAGGCTGCAGAGAACCAGTCATGAACTACAGCTGCAAATCTAGACAGCTGTGGCCTGGCATAGGAGAACAACCTGTTCCCCTTCCCACCCCCTGGAATCCCGGCTGCTCTCGGGCTGCACAGCAGGCCCTGTGTTCAGCAGCTAGAGAGCGGCAGCTGAGCAAACCCAAGGTCCAGTTAAAGAGCATGGACTGGCTTGTGTGTGGCCCTTGGGCACAACCCCACCTCTGGCAGGTCAGCCTGTGCTGCCTGCAAGCGAGCACAGGAATTCCCATTAGGCTGCTGGGCCCGGCAAAGCCAAAGCTGACTTCGAAGCACCACTGCAGGAGTCTCCGTGCTCGTGACCTGCATGCAGCTTTATGAATGATTGGGGTGGCAGTGGGGAGAGACCTGGCTTTCACCACCCATCTGGAGTGGGCCCAGGATATGGTCCCTGGGAGAGGACAGGCTGGTCTGACATCCCTGTGGCCAGCTGGGCTCTGCGCCTGGTCAGCTCAGTACGGTTTGAATGGCAGCTGCTGCAGGGCAAGGGTTTGAACGAGTGCTGCTTAGCAGCGTCTCTGCAGCTGACAGGGCACCAGCCAGGGAAGCAGCTGAATGTTCTCTCTGCCCCGATTGCTGCATAACCCCATGACCCTTCCCCACAGCTCCTCTTGTGCTGCTGCATCCGCCTGGGTGTGGATTACAGCAGCAAGGAACCAAAAGAAGGGCTGGTCTAGCCAGAGGCCGGGCAAGGCAACAGGATCCCGCTGCACCAGGCTGGCCGCGTTAGTAACGCACAGGTCTGCCCAGCAGGAAATGGAGGCACTTTGTTCGCCCGTCGGTGCCAGACGGACCCAGGAACCCCAGCAGGGGAAAGGTCTGAAAAAATCCTGTGGCGAAAGCGTGGAAGTGCTGAGTGGTGTGTGCTTTCAGCTGCCTGGACTCCTGGGCTTAGTCCCAGGCCTGTTCTCTGGGGGAGCCTGGGCCTCAGTTTCCCTGCATATAGCTCAGGGGACAGTGATACTCACCTTCCTCCCAAGGGTCGGAAGCTTAATTCATTCGCGTTAGTAAAGGGCTTGGCATTATCGCAGTGCCCGTGTCTGAGCATGCTGGGGCCAGGCACCGGACGGCTTCCCTGCAGCACAGCCAGGTGCTCACGAAGAATACGGGAAGTGGAAGCCCATTGAGGCTGGGCTGCTCTCTGCAGGTCTCGGACCCACTAGGCCATTTTCCACGGGTGGCACAAGGCCTGTCGCGTTGTGCTGCTGTGGCGTTGTGTAGGCGGGGGAGGGAGACGGGAGTTGTTCAGAAGGACCTTGCTGTGTTCCCGCGTTTGCGCAGGGTTATCATGCTAGCAGTGAACGGACACACTAGGCAGGTTACAATCTGCTCTGGGCTGGGGCAGCCGCTGCCAGGATAAGCAGAGCCTGAAGACATAGTGGTGCATGGGAGAGATCGCCATCTGCTCGTGAAACCGTACCCAGGCCTTTTACCCCGGGGATTGTTAGCAAAACTATGTTTTTCTTGCACAAGTCAGTGTCTCCTCTAGCACTTAGAGCTGTGTAAGGACCACAGTCTTCTGCCTTAGGTGCTAGTGATGTCACCAGCTGTTGTGTGACAAACACAGGGATGTGGAAAGGTTTTCAGTTCACCTTTAAAAAGCTCTCGAGTGCCGGTGGAAAATTGTCAATTTACACTTCCTCTATTTCTCTCCCCACCTTTCTGCACGAAGCAGGATCTCTGGTTCCTACGTGCTCCACTTCGCATATTTATTATATTGTTACCAAACTGAACTCAAACATCTGCAGTGTTACAAAACAAGGCCTGCAGTGGCTTTTTGGTGAATTGCTCAATCTATAGCAAACTGTGGGGTCGGACTGAGAACTTACACCATGCACCAGCGCTCTGGCACCTCCTGGGATGGGGCAGTGTGTTATAGGAGTCATGGCCTTCGGCTCTGAATTAACAGGCCTTGTCCACCTGACCTACAAGAGAGAGACACCCCCCCCCCTTCCCATGGTGACTTGTTTGCGGGGGCTTTGGAGAGCTGCTTGTTAGACACGTCACGTGACACGTGTGGCTGATGAATGAAGTTTTATACTTTGAGAGGCTCTGGGGTTCTCCTCTGTGGGGATCCCAGTGGGGTTTGCCCCCCTTTGAAGCACATCATCCGCCTGCTGCTCTAAAAGGAAACGGTCAACAGCTGCCTTTTTGGGTGGGTCTTTCATTGTGTTTCCTGCTGTGTGTCTGCCAATTACAGCTGACCCCTAGGACTCCACAGTCAGAGGCAGCCGGGATAAAACTCAAGTCCTTCTGCTCCAAAAGTGCAGGTGTCTCTCACGGCCGCCAAAGGAGAATCCCCTCTCGCTGCAGCAGTATGAAGGCCAGTGGCAGAGCAGCTCTCACACTGTATCCAGCGTGCAGCAGTGATACCCACATTTGCACGTCTTACTGGAGGTGCAGTTGGCCAATTAGGCACCTAATTAGCTCTTTGCACCTTCAGTTACCACAACTGCACCCTCAAATGCAGTAATTCTGTATGCAAATTGTGCACGTTTGCACACACATTCCTTGGGCACTCAACTGCATGGGCCTTTTTCTCAAAAGGTAGGAAAAATAGACTCTGGCTGTGGGTTTCCAGCCTCCCTGGCACAAACCCTCAGAGTGCCAGACCCTGCAGGGAAGGCACCCTATTTCTTGGGGCAGCGCCACCAAAACATGCTAGTGAGCTGGAGAATGCCGCTTGTGCAATGTGTGTTTTGAGGGGCAATGGTAAATCAGCAGGCAGCTAGTCTCCAGCCTGCACACACAAAATACAGGCCCCTGCTCATCGAGAGCCACCAGCTTTTGCGCAATTGGTTTGTTGTATGTCTTCCTTTGTCAGCAGCCGTAAGCTCAGAGGAGCTCCATGGGATTGCTCCATGGGATTCACAGAATGGAGCAATGCACATGCAGCGGTGCCCTCAGATTTCCTGTGCTCTGCCTGGAGCTCATCACAAAAAGGGAACTGAACATTTCTGAAAAGATTTCTCCTTCCTTCGGGTGTGACTGTCAGTTCTGCGGAGGGGCAGGGCTGCTCAGGCCCCTGGAAATGAGCTTCTGCACAAAGCAAACCATGGCTACTTGTGAAATGGGCGGAGAATCTTCCTATTGGCTGGACTTCAGTGGCAGGACCAAAGCACTGTGGTTTGCAGAAGGAGAGGAGCTGCAGCCAGGGCATAATTTAGCGGGACAGGGGGCTGAGGCAACCCCCCAGCTCTGAGCACACCTCGGTGTCTGGGATCTTTGCAGCTTGGCTCTGCTGCTGGTTTCAAGGCTGCATGCCCCACCTTTCCCAGCGCGGCTGCTCTTGGGCAGCGCTGCAATTCAGCCGTCAGGACTGAGTAGGGGCAAAACAACTCTCATGCAGTCTAGCCCCCCACGTGCGGGGTAATAACAGCGTCCCATTCGTGTCACACCCCGTCTGAGCCCTCTCTGTTCCCAGGTGATCACCGGCCCTTGCTGCAGGTGGAGCGTCTGGGCTCTGTGGGGCATGAGAACTGTGCATCCCTTTTTCTTGTACACCATGCTGAGGTCACGGCCGGAGGCTGGTCCGAGGCACTTGGTGCCATTAAAGGGCCTGCAGCGTGTTACTAGTGACTAAAACGAAGGGTGAAGATGGACCTTAACTGCCTGGCTTCAGCACGACACTTCAGGCCTGGCGTCCCGGGCCCCGACCGGCTTCCTGCACAGAACGTGGCTGCCAGCTGCCTAGCCAGGGTGCAGAGCGGATAAAAGAGCGACAGACTTAATTCCCTGGCCTGGCCCATGCCATCTACCAGAGCTCACGCCGCGCTGATTGGACCACGTCTTACTGGCCACTGCTGGTTGGTGAGGCCATTGGCTAATGGAGCTGGGGCCAGGAGAAGCCTGCTGAGCACGTGGAAAGGAGGAGAGAAATAACTGGGAAAAGCTGCTCCCAGCCAGGGGACTTGACAAGATGTAAAATCCTCCTCGCAAGGGAGAAAATGCCCAGAGAAACCTCTAGTGAGAGCAGCCCCCAGCAGGTCCCATAAACTGCTCCATCCTGCTCCCTGCCCTCTGCCAGTGGAATGGGCAAGGTACAGTGCAAGAAAGCCAGCAGACCCAAGCCCCTGGCTGAATCCCGGGGCCTGCTCCAGGGGCCAGCAAGGAGCTGCTTCCAGTTGCCAGGGCAGTGAGGAGGCATTTGAGGTTGGCATGGTGCTGAATGCAAAGTCCTTGCCTCTCCTTTGCCCAGGAGCCACCCTGGTATCCATGGAGACCCTTCCAGCTGCATTCCTGTGGCTTGCAGGGCTGCTGGCAGCAGGTGTCTGTTAGTGGAGCCGGGCGTCACCCGCACTGCAAGAGACCAGCAGAAACTCTCCAAGTGAGCAGCGAGCGAGCCACGGGCCGGGGAGCTGAGAGCACAAGTGCCCCGAGCAGCCCTGTCCCCTGGGGTGTGCCACTGCCCTCTGCCTGGGGGTCTGCCCCAGCCCCCACCCCAGCCCCAGCCTCAGGAGGAGGAACCTGGAGCAGGACATGGCTGAGAATTGTGCAAGTGGGGACGGCCCCCAGAGGAATGTGAAAGCAACTTCCTGCTTCCTCGGCACCCGTTCTCAGTTCCCTCTTCCACCCTGCTATAAACACGCCGGTTACAGCAGCAGGATCGGAGGGGAGCATCGGCCAGCAGCCAGCTCAGCACGGACGGTTCCGCCGCCCTCCTGTAAGGATGGCAACGCATCGCCTGGCCCTGGCTGCCTCCGTGCTGGCCATCTGCACGGTGCTCAGCAGGGCCACTAACCCCGGCTTTGTGGCCAGAATCACTGTTAAAGGCCTGGACTACGGTAGGTGCCCAGTCCAATTTGTGTCTGTCTCACATCGAGCCGGGCGAGCTCCCCAAAATGCATTGTAAGGGGGGTATGATAGGAACCAGTCGGCCAGCGGGATGGACATGACATGAGAGTCCAGAAATGCGGGTGCTAGTCACGGCCGTGAGGATGGGTCCTGTGACCGTGTGGAGTAGCCTGTTCCCGTCTCTGGAATGGGCCATTTCATGGCAACGTCTCCCTGTGAAGGCAGGGCAGGAGCCCTACCAACCCCATTAGGGCACTCGGGACTTGCATCTCTCCGGGCGTGTTCTCTGTGGGGTGCGTGCAGGTTAAATGGGCAGAGTCCTCCCTGCGTCCTCTCTGCATGTGGCGGGAAGTGAGTGCACCCTGCAACCCCCCCAGGAGCTATCTGGAGAGTGGGAAGTGCCTTTCCCTCCCAGCTAGAGCCAACAGCTGCAGCCGTCTAAGGGCTGTGTACACTGCAAACACAGGTGTGATTGCAGCTCGCACTAGCTTTCATTTCAGTCACGTGACTAGAACTAGCACACGCCGGCACGGACCCTGGTGCAGGCTGTACAAGCCTGCCGGGAATCCTGGGTACGTGCTCATGTTGCTAACCCACGCCAGGGCCATGCTGCCGCACCTTCGCTGCTGTTTTTAGCCGCACTAGCTAAATTCAAGCTGGAGCAAGCGGCAGTGGACACACACCTGTAAGGGCCGTGCTGATCTCAGGAGAACCCTGGGCCCATCCTACCCGGCTCTGCTGTGCCTTGTGCAGTGCTCTGCACTGTCAAAGTGAGTGCAGTGTGTGAGCACTCAGATCTGGGGCCTCTTTGACACCAACAACGAGGAGCCCTTGTGACACCTTAGAGACTAACACATTTATTTGGGCTTTCATGGGCTAAAACCCACTTCATCGGATGCATGAAGTGAAAAATACAGGAGCAGGTATAAATACCTGAAAGGATGGGGGGTGCTTTACCCAGAGTGAGGTCAGTCTAATGAGATAAATCAACTAACAACAGGATACCAAGGGAGGAAAAAGAACTTTTGAAGTGGTAAGAGAGTGGCCCATTTCACCAACGGAACCAACCAGTGTAAACGACTGCCCGGGCTGCAGGGGCGTGAAGAATGAGGCTCACTAGCATCCGTTAGGAGCTGGAATGAATGCGCGTTTGGCATGCAGCCCTGCTTCCTGGGTTCCCTTGCCCTTGGCAGCAGTGCAGCCTGCCCTGTGCCAATTGTCCACCTTGCTGCAGCCTTCCCCCATGGGCCAGGGTTAATCAGATGTCACTTAGTGCAGCCGTAGCTCAGGCTGGAATGTTAGGGCTCTTTCTCACAATCTAAGGCTTCGCACTAATAATCGCACGTGGGATGGAAACCAGCTCCCTTCACTTATGGAATCAGCAGGTAAGTTACTAACTAGTTATTCCTTTTGACACTTTCCTTGTGTGATGGCAAATATGCCAGGGCTGTATCCGGCTCGCTCTCCAAGGGCCAGCCTGTGACGTCCCCTTTGTGGCCCTGCAGCTCGTCAGGAGGGCATCGCTGCGCTGCAGAAGGAATTAGCCAAGCTGAAGCTGCCGGACTTCTCGGGGTCCTTTAAAGTCAAGCTCTTAGGGAAGGTGCACTACACGTTCTACAGGTGAGACCTTGGGCTTCCGTGCGCAGCCGGCCCCCGCTCTGAGTGCCAGGTGTGGGCAGAGTCCTTCCCAGGGTGGGGCATGTCCCTGGGGGACCGTTCTTCTCACGCCGGAGAGCCGGGTGCAAGGGGCTCGAATAAGGTGGAGAGGGAATTGCGTGGTTCTGCCAAACCTGTTTATCCAAACCTCCCAGCCAGAGCCGAGTACAATGTGACCCGGAGCCCAGGCACCCAAGGTTGGGATAGTGTTTGTGCAAAATCGGCCCAATGGGTTTTGCCAAAAAGAAAACCTACCCCCAGCCCAGTTTGTCCCTGTCTGATTCCAGAGCTAGCCTCTCTCCAGGGAGCAGAGCTCCCGGCGCTGCTGGGTGACCTCTCCTTTCAGGAGACCACGACTAACCCCCCACTCCCACCCCCAGCCCGTCCGACACAAGCAGGTTCCTGTGCTGGCGAAAGCACTTTGTGGCTCTCTCCCAGGAGTGAGGAGAGACCGCGGGTGACTGTTCCCAGGAGGGGGCATAGCCCCGGGGCACAGCCCCTCCCCGTGCCGCAGGCCTGTCCTGGCGGGGTCACTCGTGAAGGAGTTTGTTCACCCCGACCTGCTCGGTCCTGGGCCCCGTGCGCCCAGCAGTGCTGGTGGGTGTGGGGACATGGAGGCCTATGCTCAGGGTGCGGCTGAGAGCCACCTGCCGCTTTTCCCGGGGAGGGTCTGGTTTCCTGCTGATAGAATTTCTCTCCCTTGCAGCCTGAACCTTCGCAGTTTCCAGTTGCCGAGTTCACAGATTGCCCCGATCCCCAACGTGGGCCTGAAAGTCTCCATCGCCAACGCCTTTGCCCAGCTGACGGGGAAGTGGAGGGTGAAGAAGAGATTTGTGTAAGCTCCGTCTGACCCCGCGTGTGTAACCCTTTGTGTCCCAAAACGGCCCCGTCTCGTCTATCTCCCCTCCCCCGCCCCCTTCACTCACACACGCGCACACACACACACACGCACACACTTGTTTTTCCTTGTCATTTCCTGTCCCACTAACTTGTTTCCCACATGTAGGGGGCTGATTCTCCTCTCATACTAGTTTTACACCAGGGCAGCCCCATTGACATCAGTGGGGTTACTCCTGATTTACACCAGCATAAGCGAGAGAAGGATCAGGCCCATCATCCACAGGGAGGCAGGCCCCAAAGCCCACCCATGGGTGGGGTTCACCCATAGGGCCTGTCTCCCTGGCGTGAGCACTCACAGGGATGATTGGAGGGCAGTACCCAAGCCCAGCTTTTCATTTCCTGAGGGCAGCATTCTCGCCGCGCTGGGCAGGGGGCTGGGTTCTTCTCTGGATCTCCTCCAGAGTCACTCCTACAGCCCTGGTAGGCTCTGGCCTCTGCACTTCAGCCCTTGGTGATCTGCCTAGTGGCTTGGTCGCGTGGCTCCTGGGGAAGAGCCACGGGAATGAGGGTGGAGGGAATTTCTTGCTGTGTTCTCCCCTTCTGCCTCTTTAGAAATGGCTCAAATGGCTAGTGGGTGACAGGGGGCAGCCCCAAGGCTGAGCTCTGAGCTGGTTAGTATGAAGCACTGGGGAATATACTGGAGGGCGCAATCCTGCAGTGACCCTCCATCCCGGGCATGGAACCAATGGCCTTGTAGGTTATTTCCCACTCCCTAAGGATGGATAAAGGAAAAAGGAAACGGCGGAGTGACTACGTATCCTGAATATTGCTCCAGCCTCAGGGATGTTCCTTGTGAATAATCAGTGCTCCAGGAATTAACATACAAGCCCTTTCCACCAGCATATGGCATGTGCAGCGGTATTAGCAGAGCCCCTGGCTGCAAACGCCATCTCTTCTCCTGCCTCCTTTTCCATTAGCAGGGACAGTGGGTCGTTTGACCTGAAGGTTGAGGGTCTCTCTATCTCTATTGGTCTGAAGCTGGGCAGCGACTCCTCTGGGAGACCCACCGTTACCACCTCGGAGTGTGGAACCCACATCTCCAATGTTCGGGTGCACATTTCGGGCAGGTTTGGGTATGTAACTTCCCTTAATTGTCGTGGCTTGGGGATCATGTTGATTAGCCATCTTCTACAAGGGCCTCCAGGGATATAGGTTACCTTCAGCCCATCTCTGCTGCGCCCACTGGTCTGTAAGCAGCACTGTTGGCCCTTCCCATTCGGCCTTCCTTCACAGAATGCTAACGAGGTAAACTGAATCCTAGAGTAATTGGCCAAAGGCCCAGTAGCTGCATAGAGAGGCTAATTAAGGAAAAGCTCCGCTACTGCCAGGAGATTGGTTGGTCAAAGACGAATTTAATAAATAAACATGCAGAACCAAATCATGAGCTAATGAATTATCTTGCACCAGGTCTGAATTTGGCCCACAGTGTTGTCCCTTTAGGAGACACATTTTCAGCTCATCTCTAAGTTTGGGAGCTCTCCTATCGGTTTGCAAATGCAGCCATCATATCGACACAAAGCAAAGCAGCCATGATTTGAATCCAGAACATCCTGGGCCAATATGCCCCGCGGTCACACGCTTCTCTAGTGTCGCCCCTTTCCAAGCAAATGCTCCTCCGATTTCCCCCCAGGGGCAGGAGCATGACGTTAGCGCTCTGTGTTTGTCTCCACAGCTGGCTGTACAATCTCTTTCACAAGAAGATTGAGTCCAGCTTCAGGAGGACAATGGAAGGCAAGGTACGATATGCTCGGAGCACAGACTACCAACTCCTTTTCGTGCCCCTCCTTCACTGTCCAGCTCTCCTGCGGCACTGACACGATTTCCAGATGGCCCATGTCCACCGGCGAGAGCTCGGGGGATGAGGGGCGTCTTGGGGAGAAGCGTGCGGTATGGAGGTCAGTGCTGCAAAGTATTGTGAAAAAACACATGAACGGCAGCCCCCTTGGCAGTGCACAGCTCTTCCGGAATTCTAAACTTGCCACATTTGCTAGTGCCTAATATCATTGGTCTCAATTAACATAGACTTTTCTTTTCACGTGGTCTGTTCATCAGATCGCATGCCTCAGCCAAGCTCGTATCAAACGAGAGAGCCCACTTAGAGCGAGGCTTTGACCGGCCTGTCACTCGTAGAGATTTTTAGGAGCTTTGGGGTAGAAATTCTCATCGCTGGATTTACAGACATTTACTGGCTTGTTTGAATGGGGCGCAGTAGCAAAAGCCTGGTACCTACAGCACGGTACAATAGCCTGCCCTCAGGAAACCTGCACCAAGACATGGAAACAAGCTGTTAGCAATAATTGCTACACGGCTAACTGGCACGACCTGCTCCATCTCTGGATGGGAACCTCAGTCAGGAAGGAGGCAGTTGGAGAACAGGGAAAAGTCCATTTATATAATAGATTTAAAATACGGGACTGACTGTATTGAGCTTCTTTTAGTGCCATCTAGTGGCTTTTTAAGGGCCATCTGGAAGCTGCTGGAGCAGATGGGTTGGTGTTAGAAGCAAAGCCCAGGCCTGTCAGAGACGTGCTTCCATTTAAGGCTTTCGTCTCCTGCCTCTCTGGAGGGGACTCCACTGGGGAACATTGGAAACCTGGTGAGAATCTCTCTCAGTAGCTCCCCTTCTGCTCCTCTTGCAGCACGTCAGGTGCCTGTCACCACAGGCAAGAAACTTCCCGTAGGCAGAGGCCTCCCCCCGTCCATAGCGACCGGTCAATCTGCTCATGCCTGTCCCGAGGAAGTCACTGAGCTGCTTTGTTTCCTTCGAACAGGGGGTGCATCCTGTCTCTCACCCTAACTCCCTGCACCCCCCAGCTCCCTGTCAGTCTCAGGGACCTTCCCACACCCTGCAGAGCTGACCTGGCCCTGCCCCTGCCCCTGCCTCTCTCCTCTTCCCATTCTCCGCTGGGCTGGCTCCCCCTTGACACACAAGCGTGTCTCTGTGCACTAGGAAGGTGTGTGAATGCACAAGGGCTGTTCTATGACTCAGCCCCCAACAAACCTTTCCCGTTTCCCCATCAGTCTCTGGCCAGGTTTTGGCGCTCCAGGGCCTATGGAGCTGTACCTATCTCACAGAACCGGAAGGGACCCTGAAAGCTCATCGAGTCCCACCCCCTGCCTTCACCAGCAGGACCAAGAGCGGGATGTGTCCTGTCTCTGCACAGCAGGGTGGAAGGAACATGCCTCCCCTTTCACACGCTGTACAGCAGAGAGCAGGGGAAAGAACTGAGCGTGAGCTGACCGCATGATGGATAACGGGGACCCGTGGACTAACCAGGCAGTTCCTGCCTCGTACCGCTCGCGGGAATTCCCCCCTTGGGCTCAGCTCTCTGTTTTCTGGTTTCCGTTCCCCTTTCCTCTGAAGCACCGGATAGTGCTCTTGGCCATGCTGCAGGCACTTTCTGGGTCCTTATGGGAAACGGGACTGGAGCTCTCCGGCAGGTGTTCCAGTGCATTGGCAGGGTTATCCCTGCAGTCCATTTCCTGCCATGCTGTGTACGCTGGTTCAGTGCCCCAGGAACCCTGGAGTGGCGTTTACACAGAGCACCTGGAGCCGGGGGAGGAGAGTCAATAGCATGCTGTCACCAGGGCTGGCTCCAGGGGTTTTGCCACCCCAAGCACCTGTTTGCTGGGCTGGTGCCTGGAGCCAGCCCCTGGCTGTCACTGAGAGCACAGAGCTCTGGGTTTTATCATCACACCCCATCGTGCTGTTTCTCTCCCCGTCCCCAGGCAAGGCTGAATTAGCCCTTTCTGGTTGCCTGGGTTGGCTAAAAACTTGGCTACCCAGCCTGGCTTACCCAAGAGCAGTAAGTTAAAGACACCTCCCCCTCCCCCCGCGCTCCCCCCCCCCACGTGCTGCCTGCATTTGGTGAACAGACAAACTTCCAGCCTACGTGATGGAGCTTTGGTCACAGAGATCATCCATAGCAGGTTGGATTCCATGTACATGTTCTCCCACATGTCCAGCCTAGAACATAGAACTGGGAATTGGGTCACCAGTGAGACCCTTTTCAAAGGAGCTCAGCTCAGCCACCAGGCTGTGCTTGGAGTTGTTTGCATGAGCAGATATTTGCACACACAGCACCCCCCCCCACACACACACATACACCTGATGCATGCATGTTGGGCCGTCAGCCAGACCGCTGCCTCATTTGCATGCACAAATGTCACTTGCATGTGCAAATGCAGGCTTTTGCATAAGTAACAAAATTGTGCAACATCACCGAAACTAAGAGGCGGTTTGAGGGTTCGCCCCTGTGTGTGTGACCCAGCCTCTCCAGACAGAGCTGCTGGCCAGTCACCAAGGTGTCACTTCTCTGTTTTCCTCAGGTCTGTGGAGTGGTGACCAGCTCAGTCACCACCAAGCTGCAGCCCTATCTCCAGACTGTGCCAGGTACAACATGGTGATGGCTTTGGATTTTTACAAGTATTTCCCCCAGGCCAGGCATATGCTATGAGACAGGTTTTCACCCACACTGAGGGCCATGGGGCACCACCTCACCCCAGAGGACTGTGTGAGCTCCCTGGTGGAGGCTGCCCCCCTCTGTGCCTAGTCAGCTGCTCTCCGGACGGGAGGGTGCAAAGCCCGGCCTCTCCCTGCAGCCTCTGGGGAGCATGGCTGGACCAGGACCAGGGCCCCCGGGGGTTGGAACTGCAGGCGTCCTTATCAGAAAGGACCTAGCTTGACTCTCCGGGCTGAGGGCTAGTTCCCAGAGCTGATAGCTACAGGAAAACCTTGTCTCTTTGTGCCGAACTGAGCTAAGGGAGAATAAACCTGGCTCCCTAACTCCCCATGCCACGGGGAACTCCTCCCTGGCTTGCTGCTCTGCGTGAGTCCCAGCTGGGGAGCGGGAACGCCTCGCACCCCCACCCCCCGTGATTTCCTCCGGCATCTCAGCCCATCTCATTTGTGTCTCTCCTGTTCTGTAGTCACAGCAAAGATAGACAAGGTGGCTGGGATTGATTACTCCCTGGTTGCACCTCCCGCGGCAACAGCCCAGTCTCTGGATGTGAATCTGAAGGTGAGAGGGGAATGGAGGGACACACACAACCCTGCGGGGATCAGTGAAGAATAGTTGTACGTTCCATTAACGTTTCTGCCTAGCGAGGGCCTGGAGCATCAACTACCAGGTGCCGGAGCATCCTAGGACCTAGGGGCTGGAAATCAGGACTCATTGATTCTGTTCCCAGAGCTGCCACTGACTCTCAGTGTGGAATTGTGGCCATCAGCAAGTCACTTAACCTCTCTGTGCCTCCAGTGACTTAGCTGCAGCTAAAAACGGGTGAAATGAGTAAAATGCAATCTGTCCCTCTCTGGTGTCATGTACGGGCACTTGAGCTCCTTCCCAGGACGAGCTCCAGGCCATTCCAAAGCATTAGCATTCTTTATATTGATCCAGTCCGGGTTATTTTTAACACACTCTGGTGCGAGTGCAGGGCGGGGAGAGCGGTGGGTAGACCCGGGTTTTATTCTCTTCCTCTGAATGCTTTGCTCCCGAGCTGGGTCAGTGAGAACAAGTGAATTCCAGCTGCCCTTGTTCTCCCCTCCCCCATGCGTCACTCTTCCTTTCCTTCCTCACTAGGGTGAATTTTTTTCCCTGGCCCATCGCTCTGCCATCCCCTTTCCTCCTCCTGCACTGGCCCTCCCGGCGGACCATGACCGCATGGTTTACTGCGGGGCCTCCAGTTACTTCTTCAACACAGCCGGCTTTGTGTACCACACGGCCGGGGCCCTGCTCTTCGAGATCACTGACGCCATGGTAAGGGGCTATGGGACTCAGGAGACCTGGGTTCCATTCCCATCTCCACCACAAGCTTCCTTGGGCGAGTTGCTGAATCTCTCTGGCCCATCTGTGAAATGGGGATCGTTGAATCGCCCTACTGCAGGGGGTGGGGGTGGGATGACTCCACTGATGACTGCATGGCGCTCAGACACTGTGGTGGTGAGGGCCATATGAGTACCGGGATGGGTAGGGGCAGGGGCGTCTGGGGGACGTGAGTGGGGGATGTTTTCTCTCGCATTGGGCACCACATGTGGAGTTTGCAGTGATCCCCTGACAGGGTAAAAGGCAAGATCTCACGTGGACCCGCCCTTAGAGTGGATACCCCCCTTGCTGCTGGGGTTGAGAGCTCTTCTCACCGCTCAGGGCGGGTCCCACGGACCCTGGGCGATGGCTCCTAGAGAAGGAGGTGGGGTGTTTAGTCACAATTCCTGGGCTAATGGCACCTCTGAGCCCATCCGCTTTCAGGCCTGGGGCTGCAACCTCCCTCAGGATGGACGCAGGCGATTCTCTCACTCTCAGACTGGGCCCTGTGCATCAGCTGTGGTCACCCAGCAGGTCTGAATTCCAGCATGATAGGCCCATCATGAACATGCCACTGCTCCCAGTAGGAGTTAGCTCGAACAGGAGATTCTAATAGCTCACCTCAGTTGTAGCATCACTTTCCCTGACTGACCAGGTCACATATCAGGTTCATACGGGGCCCGGCCTTACGCAGCAGTAGTCTTAGACTATTGCATAGCAGCCCCATGTCTGTTACACATGTAGTGCACCTTTGAAGACCTTGAGTTAGGTCATGAGATGGGAATATGCCCAGCCACACACACTGATGGCTCTAGTAGTCACTCAGCTCTGGCTGTAGGAGACAGGCCAGCTTGCGTGTATGGATTTCAGTCCTGGAGGAGCCCATCCATGGGGTATCTGTGGCCCCAGGCCCTTGCTGTCCTACAAAAGGGCACCTGGAGAAACCTTTCCCTGTTGGTGAAACCAGCTTCTAGTGAGGAAGGCGGAGGTGGGTTTGGTGGCTGATTTTTGCCTCCAGCTCTTCCTTGTGCTGTTCCATACGGCAGGTCATTGCTGCGGCAAATTGGCCCTCAGGCACCATTTGTGTTTCTCCTGCTACAGATTCCTAAGGAGTTTAAATTCCATTTGAACACCTCCACCTTTTCAGCCTTCATTCCCCAGGTAAGTGTCCTGCTCCCCTGAGAGAGTGTCGGTGCTGAGCCAGCTACCTGTCTGCCACACACAAGCGATTGGGCATCGGGGTTTCCTGGGGGTGGCCACAGCGCTTTGGTCTGTTGTTTTCAAGTGAGCCGTCGCCCATTCCCAGACTGGATTAAAGATGAGAACTTCCCACAACACTTTGGTGTGTGTTTCGGAAAGACATGTTTGGAAATAGCGAGGTGGGCCCGCCGCTCGCTGGGGCGATGGTCACTGGAGGAACATGATGTGTTGTTAGATTAAAGGCTGCATCAGATTCCATTTCTCAGGGACTTTGCTTTACCACTGTACCGCGCTTGTGCGAATCTTTTGTCACCTTCCCAGTGCTGACTGGCTCTCTTCTGCTCCATCCCCAGCTGGAAAAGATTTACCCAGACAAGCTGATGAAGCTCAGGATTAAAACCTCTTCTGCTCCATTCCTGACGATCACGCCTGGGAACTTGTCGCTTATGCCTGTTGTGGATATCCAAGCATACGTCATCCTACCCAACTCCTCCCTCGTCCCTGTCTTCCTCCTCAGCGCGGTCAGTCTGGAAATGGCTTATGGATATTGACCCTGGGTGGAGAGACCTTAGTGCAGTTGTCCTACCGATGATAGAGGAGGGATCTGGCATATGGACCTGGAATAGCTGTGAGCTCTCCTAAGCTCATATCCCTGTGTCGCCCCCTCTAGCAAGCTGACTCCTGCTGGGATCGGCTGGGACTGGATTTGCCATGAGCTGGGTCCCATCCCTTTGCCAAGTGCAGCAATTCTACTGCATTCCCAGAGCAGGAGAGGAGAGGGACCCCTCACCTAACCTGCCTTTCCCAGCACAGCCACTCTGGCCTCCTCCCCAGGCCAGCTTCACTCCAAGTGCTGTCAGCAAGGTGACAGTGCAGGCTGGCTCCTGGCTCCCCAATCCCAGGGAAGGGCCTTTGCATTCACAGTGCCAGGCTCACGGAAACTGATGTCACTTCTCCTTCTATTCCTAGACCAGCAGCGTTTCAGCCAAGATTATGGTGACCTCTGCCCGGATAGGTGGGACCCTGGAACTTGGCAGGTAGGAGCCATAGTGAGGGTCAGGGGGAGTTCAACCTTTGTCCTTGCCCGCTAAGCCGCCGTCAAGTCACAAGATGCTCGTAAAGCCTTGCTAGCGAGCTGGGCGTCTCTGAGAGCAGTGTGGATCCTGGGCAATGGCGCTGCCAGAGGATTCGGCTAAACTTCCCGCAGGGCCCAGGAGGTGTTAGAGTTTCCATTCGGGGGATGAGGGCAGGGGAGAGGGAGAGGGAGGCTGAGAAGCATCCTGGAGCTGCAAGCCCAGACTCCCTGTTGGTTAGTGGGCTAGCCATGGCCATGGCCTTATTGGTGGAGTAAATCCAGCCCTTTTGGCATCAGGCGAGTTGCATTGGCTTACATGTGAGCTGAGTTTGGTCCTGTACCTGCCAGTGAAGGCCAGGGGTCACGGGGCGGGGGAGCAACGAAGCTGGGATGAAAGCAGTGGGATTCAAACTCCCAGCTCCCCTGGTATGTGACTTCACTCCTCCCAGCATGCCTTGGCATTACAGCACACACCTCACAGTGCACCGCCAGCCCGGCCGCACCACAGCGCCCGAGGGTCACTGCCCAGGGCCCGCCCCCGGCCGCACCACAGCGCCCGAGTATCACTGCCCAGGGCCCGCCCCCGTCCGCACCACAGTGCCCGAGTACCACACCCAGGGCCCGCCCCCGTCCGCACCACAGCGCCCGAGTACCACACCCAGGGCCTGCCCCCGGCCACACCACAGCGCCCGAGTACCACACCCAGGGCCTGCCCCCGGCCGCACCACAGCGCCCGAGTACCACACCCAGGGCCCGCCCCCGGCCGCACCACAGCGCCCGAGTACCACACCCAGGGCCCGCCCCCGGCCGCACCACAGCGCCCGAGTACCACACCCAGGGCCCGCCCCCGGCCGCACCACAGCGCCCGAGGGTCACTGCCCAGGGCCTGCCCCCGGCCGCACCACAGCGCCCGAGTACCACACCCAGGGCCTGCCCCCAGCCGCACCACAGCGCCCGAGTACCACACCCAGGGCTCACCCCCGGCCGCACCACAGCGCCCGAGTACCACACCCAGGGCTCACCCCCGGCCGCACCACAGCGCCCGAGTACCACACCCAGGGCCTGCCCCCGGCCGCACCACAGCGCCCGAGTACCACACCCAGGGCCTGCCCCCAGCCGCACCACAGCGCCCGAGTACCACTCCCAGGGCCTGCCCCCAGCCGCACCACAGCGCCCGAGTACCACACCCAGGGCCTGCCCCCGGCCGCACCACAGCGCCTGAGTACCACACCCAGGGCTCACCCCCGGCCGCACCACAGAGCCCGAGTACCACACCCAGGGCCTGCCCCCGGCCACACCAGAGCACCCAAGTACCACACCCAGGGCCCGCCCCCAGCCGCACCACAGCGCCCGAGTACCACACCCAGGGCCCGCCCCCGGCCGCACCGCAGCGCCCGAGTACCACACCCAGGGCCTGCCTCTGGCCGCGCCACAGCGCCCGAGTACCACACCCAGGGCCCGCCCCCGGCCGCACCACAGCGCCCGAGTACCACACCCAGGACCCGCCCCCGGCCGCACCACAGCGCCCGAGTACCACACCCAGGGCTCACCCCCGGCCGCACCACAGCGCCCGAGTACCACACCCAGGGCCTGCCCCCAGCCGCACCACAGCGCCCGAGTACCACAGCCAGGGCCTGCCCCCAGCCGCACCACAGCGCCCGAGTACCACACTCAGGGCCTGCCCCCGGCCGCACCACAGCGCCCGAGGGTCACTGCCCAGGGCCCACCCCTGGCCGCACCACAGAGCCCGAGTACCACACCCAGGGCCTGCCCCCGGCCGCACCACAGCGCCCGAGGGTCACTGCCCAGGGCCCGACCCAGCCATGCCCATCACTGTCCAGGGCCTGCTCTTGGCCGCACCCCAGTGCCTGCTGCTATCGCAGAGGGATGGCAACGCTGTGCTTGCAGCCATTCCACTCTCTTTAAAGGCCGGGCTGGCTGCGGGTGGGGTTCAGACGGGAGCCCCCTCCTGGGGCAGAGCCCTGACACTAGACCTCCCTACATGAGGGCGCGACGGACATGCCAAGTCTCTGTGTTTTTCTGCAGGCTGCAGCTGTCACTGAAGCACTCGGACGTCGGCCCTTTCTCCGTGAGTTCTCCTCAAAGGGACTTCACACCAGAAGTCACCCAGGCTCTGCTTGGAGGAGCTGCTGGGCTTGATTCACACCCCTGGGTGTGCACCCAAGGGAGGGCTCCCGGGGGAGGGGAGATGGCACCCCACTGCCTCCATTCTATTGAGGTGCCACCGGGACTCAAGAGGAGCTGCACTATTGGGGTCTTCTCATCTCCCAGGACTCAACTTCCACAGGCCCATCCCTTCCTCCTCCCTGGAGCACCAGGAGACCGTGCATGTGTCTACACTGCACACTAAGCCCAGGCTGGGACTCAGGTGTCAGCCCCCCTCCAGCAGCAAGCACTCAGGACCCGGGTCCTAGGACCCTGCTAGGGGGCTGGGTCCCCTTCTGGGACCCCTGGCGGGGCTCAGGTCAAAGCCCTGTCATTTTGCAGTGTGGATGGAGGTCAAGCTGCAGCCTGAGTCAGACGGTCTGCGTAGTGCAGTGTGGACGCATCAGCCCACCTGGGAGACCCAGGTGGAGCAATTCTAAGCCCAGGATTACAGTGCAGTGCACGGAGTCCACCTGCCCAGGTCCCCCAAGCCAGGCTCAGTGTGCGGTGTAGACACAGGGAGCCTGTACACCCCCACTGTGCCTGCCTGTGGGACCTGGGATGATGTTCCCCCAGCCCCAGGTGTTGCAGTCTGTGGGACCTGGTTAGTTTCCAGGATGGCCCCTGTGTTTTGTCTCCTTGATTCAAGCAGATTCTAACCTGAGTTCTTGGTCCCCTGGCATACAGCCACCCCCCTCCCATTGCCTCCCCTGCTGCCAGCTGCAGAGGGTTACGCTCTTCATTGCATCCCCAGGTGCAGCTGCTGCAGGCGCTCATGAACTTCTATGGCTCAAGCATCCTGATCCCACGCATCAACGGTGAGGGGCTGGTGGGTCCCAGGGTATCTGACACCTCACTTGTCAGCAGTGGCTAGAAGCTGCTGCGGGCAGAGACCTAGATCCCAGAGCTGCGACCAGCGTCCTGGGGACCACTGCACACACAGGGTGGGTGGCTGGATAGAGTCTATCTCAGAGCGGTGACACGCAGAGAAGAGAACACACTGGAAAGAATGTGCCTGACGACGCACGTCTTAATGCCTTCCAGATCCCGTCTCCCTCACGCGCTGCGTCTCCTGCTGCAGCTCGCAGGGCCAGAGCACTGGGACCGGCTCCTGTGTGCGTGTGCAGGGGCAGAGCGGCACGCGAGACGTCTCCCTGCTTGTGCAGCTGCAGGGAGCAGGGTGCTAACAAGGGGAGGGCTGGGTGGGTGCGAGTCGATGGTGCTCGGTTCGCTGCACAACCCCGCAGCGACTCGGATAGTTCTGCCCCACCATTGCTCTCACGAGTGGTTTATTTTGCAGCGAGACTGAAGGAGGGCTTCCCCCTCCCACTGCCGGCTCGCGTCCAGCTCTCCAAGCTCGTCATACAGCCCCGCCAGGTCAGTGAACACAGTCCTCTGTGCTGGGCAAAGGGGCCCCTGGGCAAATATCTGGGACAACAAATAATGCTGACAGCAGGCGGAGCAGAGTGAGGAGCAGCCTCCCGAGTGGGGTGTGAGCCGGGCCCGGAACAACCACCCCTGGATGCCTTAGTACAGGGCCAGGGAAGGGCAGGGGAACCCTTTGCATGGCTAGTGACGCCCTTGCGGGGGGCGTAGGGCGGGAGAGGGAAGGAAGGGGTCTCTGCGCTGACACACAGGTTGGCGGAAGCGTGGTGAGGAGGAGCAGTGCCGTTCACAGGCAGGAATCGCCCTGCTTAGTCGGTGCTAGCTGGCAGGGAGGAGCTGGTCTGTACTAAGGGAGGAGAATGAGGAGACGATCACTAGTCAGTGTCAGTGGCCCAGCAACACACAGACTCCATGGGAGCCCAGGTTCATATAAAGCCCTCTGTCTACCCAAGGTACATCCCTGGATTCCCTTGGGATTTACTGGGCGTGGGCGGCCGGGGCGTAGGACGTGTCTCTCAGACAAGAATTTAGGAACTGAGCTGGTCTCGGCTCTGAGCGTCAGGGTCCAGATTTTCACAATTGCACAAGTACAGTTGCACATCAATCCCAGAACTGCACATTCAGAATCAGCGTGCAAATGTACATGTGGTTTTGTGTTTTCTGAGAGTCTGGTCTTAACTTTCACACGGCTCTTTTTATAAAGAGCAGAGATTTGCTGTGATTTTTTATCCTAAATTCCCACCATCTCCACCACCACTAACACACACAATCTTGCCATGTGCTATGTGTGGGTTTTCTATTGGGTCGCGTCCTTCCCTGTCCCCACCCTCACGTTAGCAGTGGCTGCAGTCCGGTGGCTTTGTATGCACATAGAGGGCTCAAGCCAATGCACACTGAAATCAGTGCAGAGTCCTGTTAATTTCAACGGGGCTTGGATCCAGCCCAGACTTTGTGAGGCAATTGGGACCCCTCAGCATGAGGGAACTAAAGAAACGTAACCTGTTAAGGACTGAGTTCATTGGGTGTTGGCCAGGCACGTTTGTAAAGCCCTTCCAAAGCAAAGCAGCAGGAGAATGTCGGTGCCTGTGAGTATTGCAGCACCTCCAGCCTAGGGCAAATGAGGAAAGCGCCAATGACAGAAACAGAGAAACAGCTGCTCACACAACGCTGAATAAATAGAAAGTTGGGAACAATAGCTGGGGAGAAACATGGATTTCCCTCTGATGTGGAGCCAACTCACACACTACATGCCCTGCGGCCTGCACCATACACACGTGCTCACCGGCTCGCTGCTCTAATTAGAGTACATATTCCCTGATTAAAGAGAGCCCTGCATTTACTGCCAAATGCAGGTGGGCTCTGCGGTTCTGTGACCAGAGGAAAGGCTTTGCCAGTGGGTTACATCATGATCTCTTTCCTAGAACTTCCTGCTGTTTGGAGCAGACGTTCGTTACGTGTAGAGAGGCCGAGGCCGAGACGCTGAAAGAAATGACCGATATGAAAAGACAAAACGTTCCTCTTTCCCCTGAGCAGCACCTGGCCTTGTGAATGGATAGCAGGCTCCCGCCTTTCCTCCTTGCCTGTGCCGCACCCATCCTCATGCCCAGAGAGGGCTCCAGATTCCCTCCTTCCCCCTGCAATTCACTGCTACCAAAGCTGTTTGTCCAGGAGTAAAAAACATGTGATTTGTCTCCAAAGAAATTCCTCCCCTGCCTGTCTTGGTCTGGATCACTGAGCACTGGATAGACAGAGGAGCAGCAAGTGCATTTGAACAAAAAGAAAAAAACAAGCAAACGAGCTTCCCTTCCACAGCCTTTGATTCTAGGAAACCGTTCTGGTATGTGCTGCTTTCCAGCACACAGGAACCGATCCAGCTCCCAGGAAAGATGCCCATTGGCTGCACTGGGAGTTGGCCCATGCCCTGAACCAGTCAATTGATTTATTAACACACTTGGGGTGAAGTTCTGATCCGCATTAATGAGCAGTTGTGGCCATTGCCCTGCGCAGCAGACTGGTTGTGCCAGGTGGAGTGTGGCACGGGGAGATGCTCACAATAGAACCTGAGAACGGGCACTCAGAAGGGACGTGTCCATTGATTGTGCAGAGCAATTCATGGTGTTGCAGAGAGACCAGAAATGAACAAAAGCCAGGGGGTGAGGCCTGATTAGCAGGGAGCTGGGAGTCACACGCACCAGGCCCCGGCTGTCAGTCTTCATCTGAGTTCTGGCCCTAGTTTTGTTAAGTGTTGTGTGCAACTGAAAATACCCACGCACCCTACCGGGACGTTAGCATCTAAGCTGGGGGTTCCTCCACCTTTCCCCCAGTAGACAGACATTGTCTCATGGCCCACTGCCCCGCACACTCCCGATGCTGGGTCGGCTCTGGGGTAGCTATGGCAATTGCTTTCATGGATCAGTAACACGTGGCAGCATTTGCTGTATCTGCTGCTGTCTCTTTAACGCAGTGTAGCAGCTAGCAATGAAGGGGGGCAGGGGAAGGAGAACCAGCACCATGTGACCTGCCAGCTCGCTGCACATTTTATAATGACGAGAAAACCCTGGAAAAAAGGCACATTGGAATTGTGGGTTCCTCAAAACAGGGCTCCCGGTCCCGCATCTCCCCCGATCCACTTTGCACTCTGACCAGCTGTAACCTATTTATTCACACTGCAGCGTGCTCCAGTGGAAAGTATGTTAGAAAGAGGAACACATGTTTTATTGTGCTATTGGCAAATAAAACACTCTGATAAAGGCAGACATTGCGGAAGGTTTTTTCATCTATTTCTGTGGCCCCTCAGCAGAACGGTTACTCCGAGGAAGTACCTGACATAACAATAATACTTTACACTCACATGCCTCTCATCAACACCTCTCCAGCATTTGCGTGTAACACACTAGCCAGTTGGAACATTTTCCATTGCCTTCGGTGGGCTTTGCGTCAGGTCCAGAGTGGCTTTCATCCAAGCATTTGAAGCTCCATTACACACAGTAATGAGGTGGCTGAAAAAATTCTGTAAAAAAAAACCACATTTTTTTTCCAATGAAAAACAATTTTTTGATATCCTGGAAATTTTGGGGGGAAAACTATGAAATCCAACAAATTTTCTGTTTTCAGGAACGAAAAACCACGTGCATTTGTTAATTTATTGTTGAAAATGAAAATGTTTATCAGGTTTTCAACAAAAACTAAAAATAATTAAGACTTTTATGAGCAGAAAAACAACAAAAATAATTTTCTTCAGAATTTTTCATGGGAGAGGTGAATAATTGTCCAAGCAGCACGACTGATTAATAAGTCTGGGGGAGGCAGCCATCTTACATGTGAGTAAACTGAGGCAAGTAGCAATTAAGTCACAGGCTCAGTTTTATAGCAGAGCCAAAAATCAAACACAGGAGTCCTGACCCTCAGGCCCCTCCCCTACCCGCCAGGTATGAAATACTAACCATTTATCCACTGGATAGTTTTTATTAGTAGTTTGAATGCAGATTGACTTTCCCACCCACTGCTGGACTCTGGTGTTACGTGGGTCGCTCAGAGCAGGCCCGAGGCAGTAACTCCTCCCTGAGAGTCTCTTGAGGTGGGTAGTGACTGATTTCTCCAGCCCTGTTCTGTAATTCTCGGAGAGGACGGGATTCAGGCAGCTGTTGGCGTAGGCAATGCTGGAGACCAGGGCCCTGTCTTCCCACAAAGAAGCCAGGCTGGTCCTGCAGGGCTTGAGGGAGGTTTGCCCGGCAGTGGTGATGAAGGTGGGCACAGCTGGGGTGTCAGAGGCACGAAAAAGCTGACAGCAGGACGAGCAGAACTTGCTGTTGGAATGTCAGGCCCCCATTTGCCAGGCAGCGTGACGGTTTCCTGTGCTGCTGTCCAGGCTGCAGCCAGTGATTAGAGGCAGGTTTCTGAGGCCCAGTTTGCTGTGGTGGAATTTAGACCATTGGCCCTTGAGGCAGGTGCTGTGGAGCTGAGATGGGTGAGGCGTGAACCCCGTGGAGGTCTGTGTCTGAAACAGGGCAACGTCCCCCACTGGCCCCACACTCCGATTCTCTGGCCCAGTTGCTGCGTGCTCTGGGACACCCACAGACACGTGGAAGCAATGGAGTCCATGTGGGCAGCCTCAGTCTCTCTGGGAAGAGGCACCAAGGGCACGGGGGCCTGCACTTGTGGATGGCACATCAACGAAGGGGAGCTGAGGAGCGTGGGAACTAGTCACAGCAGGAGGCAGGCCGGCCGCTGGTTCCGGTTTCTGTCCTGCCCCAGCCCAGTCCATGGGGATTGCTGTGAGCAGCAACCCGCGGAAGTACAAGTGGGAGGCAAAGGCAAAGCTGTGCCCTCGGCGGGACGCTCGGCCAAACAGCCACTAGCCTGGGCACAGAGCTGGGGGGTAGAGGGGCAAACACAGCAACTGGCACCTGCCAGGGTCAGGAACCGAATGGTGCCCCCCCGGCTGCTTTCACCTTGACTGCATGATCCCGGTAACAGTCCCGTTTCCAGCCAGAGCTGCTAGGGAGGTGACTCTCTGGGCACCAAGACGGTGATACCATGAGCAGAGCTGATAGAAGAGGGACGGTGGAGCTGCAAAGCAGGGAGGTGCCTAGTTCTCAGTTGGAACTGGGATCCAGGGCAGCAGGCGCGGCCCGCGTAACTGACAGCCACGTCTCTTTCAACAGAGCACCTGAGCCCGTGCTGGCCTGGTAGAATTGAATTAAGCATCATTTTAAAACTCAGCAGTGGGAATCGTGCCTGTGCTGGGGGGCCCTGGCATGCTCGGTGATTGCACCGCACGCTCTCCTGCTGGGCTGGTTTCGGGGGGGTGGATGATCGCTCTGCCGTGCTGGAGGGGGGAAGCTCTGTTCTAGGGATCCGGGGTTGTAAGCAAGTGTCCACACTGCCAACCCCAAGAGTTCAAAAATCACGTGTCAGGCACCCGAAATCCTGAGAGTTGTTTGTTTCGGTGACCGGCGGAGCTGGCCGGCGGCACACGGGTCACGCTCTCACGTTGGCCCATAACCAGGCAGCCAGACACGGGCTGACTTTTAAAACCAGAGGCAAGAGTCTGATGGAGGCGCTGGGAGAAGCGTCCAAGAGCCTCGAGTGTGAGAGCCGGGCCACGCGGCCGGCCTGGCGGGAGAGGCACGGGAACGTGGCAAGTCTCTGTAGCACATTAGTCTGTATCCACAAAACCAGCCAGGAGGCCGGTGGCACCTTGGAGACTAACAGATCTCTGGGGGGACGAGCTCCCCTGGGTAAAACCCGCCGGGCCAGGCGCACCTGGAGCAGCGGGAGCTTCGCCCACCAGCCTGTGCCCGACGAGATCAGCGCGCTGGTGCCTTAGGTGGGAACCTCGGAGCCCGGAACTGCGGTTGCCCGGGCGGTTGCCGGGGGAGCGATATTTGCGGGACACCCGATGGGGCCGGAGACGCTCACGTGGGCGGTGAGCCCGGCCCGGCCCTGCAGCGGCTCTGGCAGGTAAAGCCTGAGCCGGGCGGGGTGAAGGGGCACCGGTACTAGGAGCCTGGGGCCCGCTGCCCTGTGCGGGTCGCTTAGCCCGGCGGGACCCCCAGCTCCCCCAAACCCCGCTTTGCCGCCAGCACTAATCACGGGGTGACTCGATAGCGGTGTGTTGGGGGGGCGGGGCGCTCAGCAGCTCGCTGCGTGACGGGGGGTCGCTTAGCCCGGGGGGTTCACACGGGGGCGGGGGGTGCAGTCAGTAGCGGTGTGTTTGGGGGGGGCGCTCAGCAGCTCGCTGCGTGACGGGGGATCGCTTAGCCCGGGGGGTTCACACGGGGGCGGGGGGGGCAGTCGGTAGCGGTGTGTTTCGGGGGGGGGCGCTCAGCAGCTCGCCGTGTGACGGGGGGTCGCTTAGCCCGGTGGGTTCACACGGGGGCGGGGGGGGGCAGTCAGTAGCGGTGTGTTGGGGGGGGGCGCTCAGCAGCTCGCTGCGTGACGGGGGGTCGCTTAGCCCGGGGGGCTCGGGCGGGGGGGGCAGTCGGTAGCGGTGTGTTTCGGGGGGGGGGCGCTCAGCAGCTCGCCGTGTGACGGGGGGTCGCTTAGCCCGGGGGCCTGGCCGAGCCCCGGGCCACGCAGCGGGTCCTGCCCGCCCTGCACCCCCCCGGCCCCGGGTGCAGGGCCCAGGGTGTGGGGGTGCCCCCGGCAGCCCTTCCAGGCCGGCTGCAGCCCGGACACAGGGCGCGTCTGGCGTGTCGCTGCCCTTTGCTTCCTGCCTGGCTTTGCTGGGGCCCTGCCGCTGACCCACGGGGCCCCCTCCCCAGTTCATCCCTCGCCCGGGAGACACACGCCTGCCCTGCACGGGGGGGATGGGCCAGCTGCCAGGCTGGACCTGACTTACACTGAGTCCTCCCCCCGCCCCTCTCCGTTTGCACCCCGGGGTGCACAGCCCCGGAGACCCGCGTCTCTGACTCGCTGACAATGACGTACGGCCCCGATTCTGCAGCTTGCTCCACCTGGGCAGGTGCCCGTGCTGGCGTCACCAGCCCCCGGATGCTGCGGCAGGAGTGT
The DNA here is from genome assembly GCF_020497125.1 of Mauremys mutica. Classification (NCBI taxonomy): domain Eukaryota; kingdom Metazoa; phylum Chordata; order Testudines; family Geoemydidae; genus Mauremys; species Mauremys mutica. The sequence continues at coordinate 1,740,561 of NC_059084.1, forward strand.
CGCCCCTGTTCTGAAACCCGAACACTGGGGATTTCAATCGTTTGATAGTTCGCTGACTCCGGCGGGGAGGAAACGGGGGTTCCCGGGTGTTTCGCGTCTCGTCGGTTTCCCAAGAAAGGGGGTGAAGCGGGGCTGGCTAGTGAACGTCCTGCTCTCTGGGGTTTTGCAGGGTGTCTGGTCTCTCGCCCATCTGCCACGATGCTCCTGCCCTTCAAACGCATCTCGGGAGCTGCTGGGACGTTCCTCTGGAGGCGGTTGTCCCGGGCGGCGCGTTCCGAGCTCAGAGCTCACGTGCCCACCCGGGGCCGGGGCGAGTGGAACAGAGGCCTGGAGGACTTTAGCGCCCGGCTGGCAGCAGGGCCAACGCTGCAGCACTTCTTAAGAAACGCGCCCCCACCTCAGGAAACTCGCCCTCAGCTGGCGGAGGAGCCGGAGGAGCCAGAGCCCTATCTCACTTCCAGCATCCTGGAGGAAGCCGGGCGGAAAGGTCAGTGTTACTGCCCCTTCTCGGCCCCACTCACCCCCCCTTTGGCTCACACCTCTTCTTTGCACCAGCTTTCTGTCCTCCCGTGCGCCTGTCCCCACCTCCTGGGCATTGTGACAGGCCGCGGTCGGGGCAGAGCCCGGCCGTCAGTGACCTAGCACCAGGCTGGCATCGGGGGCTAGCGAGTCTCGCCCTGCGCACCAGGGACCGATGGGCCAGTGGAGCCAGGCCTGGGGCTAGCCAGCCCTGAGACTCGCTGGAAAGTGCCCTGTTCGTGCTCTTTTGTTTCTCTGAAATGAGGAGAATGTCACTGCCCTTTCTCCTGTGCCCGGGAGGGGGGCTGAGGAGCGGGGGACTGTTCACGGTGCCCGGCTCTCCCTGCTGGCTGGTCATTACGGTGGTGACCAGGCACCTGGCCCAGATGCTGCTAGGAAAGTTGGAGTGTTTGTGCACGTTTCATAGCACGTGCGTACTGTGCCCCTGGTTGCTACAGGGAATCGCTGGTTACCAGGAGGCGCCAGCCAAAGACTGGTGCCATGAGCATCCCAACAGTGCCGCGGCGTTTGGGAGCTGCAGAGTCTGGGCCCATGGCATGCGGGGGAGACGCTGTAGGGCCTGAGGCTGCCCAGTGCCAGTGGTGGGGGATCGCTGGCAGCCCTGGCGTGTCATGGGTGTGGAAGAAGCAAGCTAGGAGATGGTGGCAATTCATGTGCTGCCTGCATGAATCTGAGCCCAGGTGGGAGAGCAGCAGGGTGGCCGGGAGAGGCACAAGACAGAGCCAAGTGTGACAGATGGGCTGAGTGATGTGATCCCGTCTCCCTCGAGCATCTGGCCCCAGAAACTGCTGCCTCTGTGCAGCCAGCCACTTTACTCCTGTGGGGCAGGTGGAAGGGGCTCAGGGCTGCGGGTCCAGGCCCAGCTGGGGGCTGTGCCCACCTGGTCAGTTTCTTACATCCTTGGCGGCCTCCCCATTCCGGCAGGATTCCCACCCTCACTGAGCAGCTGTCATTGCTGCAGGTTGGCGTTGGCGTTAGGGGTACAACTTGTCTGAATCTTTCGGCAGACCACTGAGCAGGGTTGCACAGTGGGTGAATCTCCGAACGCCCCCTGCAATCAGCAGCGACGAGTGCGGCCTTCCTTTGCCTGCTCTGCGTGGTCAGGATTTGGCCCCCTCTGTCCTGGTCGTGCCCAGGAGCTGCCTTCTGTTTAATTGCAGTGTATCTGGAGACCTACGGCTGCCAAATGAACGTTAATGACACCGAGATTGCCTGGGCCATCCTACAGAAGAGTGGCTACCTGCGGACACGCCGGCTGGAGGAGGTACGGCCCCGTGTTCGCTGTCCTGACACACAGGGTGCTGCACCGGGAACCCCTGGGCCCATGTCTCCCAGCCTGGGTCCAGAAGCAGCTTTACATTAAGGGTCTGATACCCTCAGTGGGGTCTCGTCTGCAGAGCACCCTGCCGGTTCAGGTGCTAACTGTGCGAAGCCCTGCAGCAGCTGGAATGGAACAATGTGCTGGCCACATTAATAAAGCTTGATTTATATTTTTTAACTGTTGCATCTGTCTTGGCTGCGAAGGGGATTGGACCCAGCCTGAAGCAGGTGGCCGGGCTGTAACTTTCAGCTGTTCCGCGGAGCACGCTGCCTGTATTCTGCTCTAGAGGGAGTCGTAGCAATTCCCTTGGTTTGCTGGACTAGCTGATAGCCGTGATGCTGGCGGTGCCTGGGTTCCAGCTTGCATGGAGAACTGATCCTCCTCCTCTCACTTCTTCTGTATTGTCTTCCCCACTGTAGGCGGACGTGATTCTCCTGGTCACCTGCTCTGTCAGGTAAGGAACGTCGCTTTCTTAGAAAGGGTTATTTGGAAACTATGGAGAGTGAATGTCCCCGAGTGTCGGAGATCAGAGCTTGGAGACCTGGATCTGCCCAGTAGATATCCAGAGAGCTGGACTGACCTTATTGCAGTGCTCGCCTTGCGGCACGTCGGCATCCAGGTCTCCCTGGTCTCTGCTGTAGCGCAGCCCGAAGTGAACATAACGTGTGTTCATGTGACGACTGCCATCCTGGCTGACACGCTGGGGACTGAACCAGGGCCCTCCCGAGCTAAAAGCCGAGCTGCTGCAGCCTGAGCTAGCGAGAGAACATTCTGTAGCTGGAACCTGTGACAGAGAGGGCCCTGTAACACTCACCAGTGGGATACACTTATAGCAGCATTATACAGAAGGAAGCCACTCTTTTTTTACTACTTAATCTGCATCTGGTTTTGCTTCTCTGCATCCTGCCTCTTTTCTCCATCTCCTCCTCTGTAATAATAGAATGTGGGATGTAGTTCAGTGCTGGTAGTAAAATTGCATGTGGTTTCTGAACGCATCGCAAAATGCTCATTGTCAGCTGTGATGCAGTTTGTGTCACCAGTAAAGTCCCATTCTTTCTCTGAAAGACCTCAGTCTCACTGATTAAGAATCATTTCTGCAGTGTAGCTGCAGCCTACAGGCAATGCCTGTGCAAGCAAACAAAACAGCCCTTGGTGACGCGGTGCCGAAATAATGCAATCTGTCTGCCGTAAACAGTGCGCATCCTCAGGCAACCGGCCCAGGCTGTGGCACACTGTAACGACAAATATCCTCCCTCACTCTCGTGGGGTCAGGAGGGGGAAAAATTGGAAAAGGTTCTGGAAAGAACGACAAGAACAGTCTGAGGTTTGGAAAACAGGCCTTCTAGTGAGTGATTTAAGAAGCTCAATCTATTTACTGTACCCAAGAGAGGGTACGGGGTGGCTTCAGCATGGTATATCCCACGTAACCCGCATGGAGAAGAGGTTTTGGAGAGCAGATGACTCTCTAATCTAGCAGAACAAAACCTCCTGAGTTCAATGGTTGGAAGATGAAGCTAGACACATTCAGCCTAGAGATCTGGTGCAAGCTTTTACCAGGGGTGGGGGGATTAACCATCACAACAACTTACCTGGGTGTGTGCTGGGCTCTGGGTCTCTTGCATGCCCGAAGTCAGGACTGGATGTTTGCCCAGTAGATCTGTTCTAGCTCAGCGCAGGCTGCGGGCTGGATGCCAGGGGCCCGGGTGAGGTTCTCTGGCCCATGTGACAGGGTCCCTCCTGGCCTAATCTAGGACAGCAGGGGTTGATTACAGTGGACGCGGTTCAGGGCACAGGCTGCGGAGATGGGGCTGAGCTCGTTCCCTGGCCCTGTCACACACATGGGTGTGTCGCTCGGCAGCCGTGTGCCTTGTCTGTGAAAGGAGGCCGATAACGACCTCCCGTCCCTGCCTCTCGTTCCTGCTGTTCAACAAGTGCCTGGGCCCTTGGCTGGACAGGGCAGAGGAAGAGCCATCAGCATCACTGACTGCCGTTTCTCCTGGCTCCCCAGGGAGAAGGCCGAGCAGGCGATCTGGAACCGCCTGCGGCACCTCACGGCTCTGAAATCCAAGCGGCTGCGGTCCCAGGCACCTCTCCGCATTGGGATTCTAGGTACCTGGCAGTATGTACAGCATTGCCGTGGCAAGGGGCCGGGGGGGTGTTACATCCACTGTCGAGGGGACGAAAAGCTGCATCCCAGGACACTGGCTTCATCGGGGGCACTGAGCCTTCTCTGATGGGAGGAGCGGGCTGTTGGGTGGGGTCAGACACTGACCGTTCTCCTCTGGCTACAGGCTGCATGGCCGAGAGGCTGAGGGAGGAGATCCTGCACAAGGAGAAGCTGGTGGATATCGTGGCTGGCCCTGATGCTTACCGTGACCTGCCCCGGCTGCTGGCTGTGGCCGAAACGGGCCAGCAGGCTGCCAACGTCCTGCTCTCCTTAGACGAGACGTATGCAGATATCCTGCCTGTCCAGACCAGCCCGGACGCCACCTCTGCGTTTGTGTAAGAGCCGAGGAGTCTCTCTCCCACCTGCCCTGCTCTGCAGGGCTCTGATTTCGGAGGGTTGTGGGGAACCAGACCTTAGAGATGGCAGAGACCTGCGAGCTAGTGTCTGTACCGCGCTCGTCCCCGGCAGCACAGACCCAGGGCATCACCCTGCTGATACAAGCCTGTCGCCTGTTGTACATTCGCTCCTGCTTTATCTCGGTGATCGAACTCCCACCCACCCTGGCGAGGCTGCACGACAGTTCTGACCATCAGGGAGCTTTTCCTAATAGCCGGCCTTGGTTTCCCTTTCAATGCTTGGTCCCACCAGCCCAGCACCATTCCAGACGATTCCCCTGCTTCTGACATTGGCACCTCTCCTGGGGGGGCGGCTGGCTCACCCTCCCTGCCCGTAGCTGGGCACCCAAGTGCATATTTTATCCTGCCTTGTACATCGCCCCTTCCAGGGCACCACCCACCCCGTCCTTGTTGCTTTTCTTCCCATTGGCGAGTTCCTTTCTGAGACCGAGCCGCCCAGCTGTGAAGCCACGTTCTAGGTGTGGACACGCTGGAGGGGTACAGACAGGCAGTTACCGCCCTGCCCTGGGAGGGAGGAAGACATGGGCACCTCCCGCGTGGGGCAGGCTCACCCAGAGGGTCCGGGTGGGGAGCGTGCTCAGCCAGTGGCTCTGCTAGTGTGACTGGCGCCCATTCATCGGTGTGTCCCCGCTGCAGATCTATCATGCGCGGCTGTGACAACATGTGCAGCTACTGCATCGTCCCCTTCACCCGTGGCCGCGAGAGGAGCCGGCCCCTGGCCTCCATCCTGCGGGAAGTGAAGGTGCTGTCTGATCAGGTGCGCTGTCCTTTGCACCCCAGCCCCGGGGCCGGGGGAGCTCTGGGGTCAGGCTGCTTGGCCGGGCTGCCATCTTTGCGCCAGCAGCCCCAAGCGCCGCGCTGAGCCGAGGCCACTGGCTGCGTGTGGTGATCAGTGGGGAGTGATCCCATAAAACCATGGCTCTCCCCGTGGGACAGCCCAGAAGGGAGTGACCGAAGGCTGTTCCCTGTCCTCCCCCATCTCCCCCACAGGGAGGGGCCCTGGGCTCGGGCAGGGAGCGGGGGCTGACTGGCTTCGGGAGTTGTGCTGTGATGGGCTACGGAGTCAGTCACCTCTTCAAATCCAGCCCAGGCCAGTGGCATCCCCGAACCCTTCCCATCTGTTCCATGGCCCGTGGGAACAGGTTGATGGTCCCAGGTTCGTTCCAGTGCAGAGGCGTCCATGTCACACAACCTCCCGTCCGGGCTTTGCTCCTGTAGGCCGGACAGTCTCAGCCGAGAGGCCAAGGCTTGACAAGGCGGTGGAGCCGGAGCTGCCCCTTGGCCCTCGGGGGCATCCCGCCGGCAGGGCGGGGAGCTCGTCCTGCTGCTCCCGGGGCTCTGGTGGGCCTGCGTGAAGTGCGGGCGTCGGCCCCCACCCCTTCCCGCCGGCGCACCCAGCTGCCCCCTTGGCGATGGCTTTGCACAGCCGGGCTTGGTCCGGAGGCTTGGCTTGGCGGCTAGGCTGCTATTTCCCTTGGTGACTCGTGCCCCCTTGTCCGTCTCTACAGGGGGTGAAAGAAGTGACCCTCCTGGGTCAAAACGTCAATAGCTTCCGAGACACCTCCGAGGTCCAGTTCCGCTCGGCAGCCGCGCCTGGCCTGAGCCGCGGCTTTAGCACCATCTACAAGGCTAAAGAGGGGGGCTTGCGCTTTGCACATCTGCTGGATCAGGCCTCCAGAGTCGACCCGGAAATGCGGATCCGCTTCACCTCCCCGCACCCCAAGGACTTTCCTGACGAGGTGCGTGCAAAGGGGCTGCGGGATTCCAGCTCCTCGCCACGGGAGCTGCAGCTCCCCCCAGAGGGAACAAGGCTGAGATCACCCCCGGCAGCTGGTGCCGAGCGGGAGCGGTGTCTTTGCAATGGCTCTTTGCTCCCCTTCGCTGAGGGAGGTTGTTCCCTTTGTTTGGGCCAGAGCTGTGACCACCTGTATGCTCTCCTCTCGGCAGGTCCTGCAGCTCATCCAGGAGAGGCACAACATCTGCAAACAGCTCCACCTCCCGGCCCAGAGCGGGAGCTCGCGAATCCTGGAGGCCATGAGGCGAGGGTGAGTCTGACTGAGGGGACGTGTTCCCGTCCTTGCTGCGCTGCAGCCTGCCCCTCGGCTCGGAGATGGGGGAGTGGGAGCCTTCCGGGGACCGCCGTCCCTGCCAGACAGGGAGCCCCGCAGACATGCCTGAGTGCGAGTGTGATGACCGTGCATTGGCCAGGGCAGGCACGGGATGGCAGCACAGGCTCGTGCAGAGGCCTGGGTGAACATTTTGCCTGTCAGTTTAACACCCCCCCACACATTTTGGGGGCGAGGGGGGTATTCCAGCAGCACCTCTCCAGGCCTGTCTGCGTCTCAGTCTCGACGTGGCAAACCCGCGTTGCAGTGACGCTCAGCGCCTCTCTGAGCAGTGCTCACGTCTGTCGGCAAAGTTTCATTCCTTGCGTTTTCGGTTGGTGTTTGTGGGGGGCAGGTGCCCCCCTCGCGTGGCCCCCAGACGATTGCAGTGCTGTGTATTGTCGCCTTGAGCTTTGTCAGGGGCGTGTTGCCAGCCTGGCAGGGAGGGAGGTGGAGGAGACGCACTTATCCACTCCACTCCTCGAGCTTCAGGTCCAGCCAGAGGAATCTCTGGGTTTGGGGGAGACCCTGCAGATGCTGCTTTTGTTTCCTGTCTCCCTGATGACGTCAGAGCTTCATAACCAACACGTCCGTGTGCTTTTCCTGACAGCTACACGAGAGAAGCGTATTTGGAGCTCGTACAGCATGTGCGGGATTCCATACCAGGTAGGGCTTTCCTTTCGCCTGGGTCTGACCCAGCCACTGCTGTCTCACTTCCCCTGCTAGAATCCCTCGCTCATCCTCACGCACACGGGCAGCGGTGCTGGGATTGGCTAGATCGGGGTTCGTGCTTTGCATTTGAAGGGGCCTATGGGAAGAACCAGGATGTTCCTCCAAATGAAACGAGGTCAGCGAGGTGGCCTGCCCGGCCCTCGCCTGCTCCTCAGAGAAGTGACTGTGCACCAAAGCCAGCCTCCGGCCTCGCTCTGCCCTTGTGCATGCTGGGAAAGAGCCCTGGCAGGGAGGGCTGATGGGGAATAAAGCTGCTTGGGTATTCCCCTCTTGTCTGTGCTTTGTGGGGCGAAGGGTCTGCTCCCCGGCTGTGTAACCCTGTGCCTCTCGGTGCCAGGCGTGAGTCTCAGCAGCGATTTCATCACTGGCTTCTGCGGCGAGACCGAGGACGATCACCAGCAGACGGTGTCCTTGCTCAGGCAAGTCCGCTACAATGTGGGTTTCCTCTTTGCCTACAGCATGAGGCAGGTGAGTGCGGGGCCCGGGGGAGAAGCCTCTAGCGTGGTCACCCTGGTCCGGGTCAGTTTGTTCTCGCCTGTTCTCCCCCCACACACACCCACCCACCCCCAGCCAAAGGCAGTGACTGTGTTACTGGGCCCCAGTCTCTTGCACACACACAGTGCATGTGAACGGCTTGTGTGCACTCGCACTGTCAGCATCCGTGTGTCTGGGCTGCCCAAGTGAGGATCTTCCCAGCCCTCGGGGCCTATGGTCATGGAGCGTGAGCTGATACAGGCCAGCCCAGCAGAGCAACCCATGGGGCAGCCTTTCCCAGCCGCAGTGCTTGCCTTGCTCAGCACTTTCCACGTGCGAAATGCAGTGTGAGCATCCAGGCTGCCAGCTGGGTGAGCTGGCTTCACAGCACAGTTTGCACCCCAGCTGAGCACTCGGGGGCTGACGCAGCCTGTTTGGCTTTGCTGGAGGGGAGTTTTGCAGATGCAGTGCGTAGCCAGGTGTCCGCCCCGCTGCAGGTGGAGCTGGTCGGCTTTCAGAAACTTTTGGCAGAAGAGGCAGGAGGTCTCTTGGCGGCCGTGCCCGGTGGTGGGAAAGAAGGCGGGAGATTGGCAGTGGCTGAAGGAGACAAAGGAAGATAAATCTCCTCCTTGGGGTGGGGCTTAACTGGCCACCTGTGAAAAGTTTGTCCTTCTTTGAATGGCATCTGAGCCCCACTGGCTCAGACAGGACAGGGCTCCTGCCCCATGCGACCTGGCCGAGAAAGGGCTTTTAATCTCTTTGTTGTTTCAGAAAACCCGGGCCTATCACCGGCTGCAGGATGACGTGCCGGCTGAGGTGAAGCGTAGGCGCCTGGAGGAACTCATCTCTGTCTTCCGGGAGGAGGCCACCTGGGCAAACGAGGCCATGGTGGGCCGCTCGCAGCTCGTGCTGGTGGAGGGGGTGAGTGGAACTTTAACACACGCTGGGTCTGCTTCCCACCCCTGGCCCAAGAGGCTCTGAGGCCATTCGACCGTTCCACCTCCCCGGCACATATGCCGTCTAGTCAGGGCCAGCGATACGTACCTAAATAAGTGACCTGCTCTTCAGAAGTGCAGAGCAAAATACTTCGATGCACCCGTTAAAAATCAGCTCACTTTTCTGTAGGGGCATAACTCCAGGCACCTGATTTGGAAAATCTTGGCTTTGGGGAGGTCCTGAAATAGGACTCTTGGGAGGCTGTAGAAGAATTACTTCAGGGTGTGGCTGCAGGGGATGCTGGTCAGGTGACAAGAGCCCAGCGTGGAGGAGCTGGTGAAATGTCTGTCCGTTGGATGCATTGCAGATAGATGTGAAGGCAGGGTCCCTGCCCTGAAGAGCTGACAGCCCTGACGGGGTGGGGTTTAGACGTGTCTCAAGTTGGGCACCCAAAATGAGTGGAGGCTTTTTGGCTGCCTCTCTCCCAGCGCAGCTGCTGCAGCCAGAGCTCTTTGCTTAACGACACGGAAGGTGGATTTTAATATTGGCCACAGTGCTCAATCCCCGGGCAGCAGAGTCCAGCTGTGAGTCGGGGTTGATGCTGTGCAGATAACGTTCCCTGTCCTCCTCCCAGCCCAGCAAGCGCTCTGCCGCCGAGCTGTGCGGTAGGAATGATGGAAACATCAGAGTGGTCTTCCCCGACACGGAGATGGAGGACGGCACTGGCTCAGGAGCTGTGGTGAGAGCCCAGCCAGGGGACTATGTGCTGGTGAAGGTGAGGCTCGTGTGGCTCTCGTTTCCAGGAGGGAGCCGTGCGTTCGGCGGCGGGGTTCAAAGGGCTGGGGCCAGCTCTCCCTTTTTGCGTGTGCTTTTTTGTGCTTGCAAACGAATAGTGAGCACAAATGTGAATAGACGAGCTGCGCTGCTGCCTGCCTGGTGCTGCAGCACCATCCCCTGCTGGGGGGAGCTGCCAGTTCCTCTCCCAGGGATTCTGGCATGGCTGGGACCTCCCACCACTGCCAGTGCTGCTGCCCTGCTCCCTGCAGTGCCTTCCGGGGTGAGGCTGGGAGTTCAGACACCAGCAGTGCGCTGTGCATTGCTGCTGGGCGGGGCTGGGACTCCAGCAGACGTCCTCCTTCAGCATTCCCTGTCGGAAATCCGTCTGACCAGCAGAGCTGGGCCATTGCCCTGCCCCACGCAGCCAGCTCTCCTGAACTGTTCCCTGCTGTCACTCCCAGCTCGTCTCATGACTGTTCTGTGCCGCTGCCTTTCAGGTTACCGCCGCCAGCTCCCAGACGCTGAAGGGAGTTCTGCTTCGCCGCACCACCCTCAGAGAATCGGCGGCGCACCGCTGACGCCTCCCGGCTGCCGGCGAACAAGGGGCAAGCGACTTTTCCCCGGGGAGGACCGGGTAGCACTGGCCAGATGGAGGTGCAGACGGGCATGGTGTTTACTCCCAGAGATGCCCCGTCAGCTGGAGCCGTGCAAACTCCTGAGCAAAAGGCAACGGACACGTGTGCACACGCCGGCCTTGGCAAAGCTGCTTGGAGCCATTCGAAAATCGCTACCTCCAGGAAATGCTTTGTTTCTGCTTTTTCATTTGCTGTCTTTGCTGTACCTCCCTGGGCTCGGGGGCAGTTAGCATCCCCCCTCCTGCCCCCCCCCCCAGCTGTGCATCTGCCAGAGTTCAGCACCAGGGGCTGGAGGTCTCCCCACCCAGCGACTTGCGGCTTTCTCCCAGCTCACCTCCGTAAACTCTGCAGGGAGCCGCTGACATTAGGAGCCGCAAAACTCCAGTGGTTGCTCAGAGTGCAAGCGAGGAAAGCAGCAGTGTGCAGAAGGTGGGGAATGCCCTGGTGGTTAAAGCAGGGGGCTGACAGTCGCTACTCCTACAGCTGACAAGTAACACCTGGGTTGTGCCAGCAGGGCAGTAGGAGCCCTGCGTGAAAGGGGAGCGGGGAGAGATCATTAATGTGCTGTTTATAAAGTGCTAGACGGACAGGAGCAGAGCAGAGGAAGTATTGCTTTTAAATGCCCTGCTGAGGTGTGAGCTGTGGGGTGGGAGACAGATTGCAGAGCTGCACCCTGCTGGCTGTGGGAACCATCCAGGCGGCCCTGCCCTTCCCTGCCCTGCACTGGTCACTTCCTGTCCGGGCCCCCTAGAGCAGGAGGAGATAGGAGCTGAAGGGCGGCTCTGCCACCTGGACAATCCCTTGTAGCAGAGGAGTCCAGGGGTAGCTGGGTAAAGTGGCTGTTAAGGCTGAGCACTGGTCTGGGAGTCGCAATGCAGCAGCGCTCCCTTTCCTTTCTGTGCTCTGGATTCCAGGTGGGCTAGTGTCATCCTCCTGGGCAATGTCGCGGGAGTGGGGAGGCAGCCTGAGCCGTTTAACTGGGAGATTATTCCCGGCAATCTGTGCCCAAGGAGCTGTTAACGTCCAGTGGAATCCCAGACTGACGTGGGAATTCCTCGCTGCTTTGTGGGACAGAGCAGGGTTTTGAAATGGAATCGATACCTGTACCTGTCAGGTGGGGGGGAGCAGTGGGTCGCAGGACGTAATGTCCCGAAATGGGAGGACATTGATAAAAGATTCACACCTCTTATGAAATGTGTTGTGTTTTTTCACACTGCTGCAAGCTAAACACTCTAGTGAACTTTGTATGGAAAATTCAACAGCTCATCTCCCTGTAAAGTAGGAAGGAATTGACCCTGTAACTGGGCTGCAGTGAGTTCAGAGCCCTGCATTCCCAAGGGAGATGGGGGTTATGGCCAGCTGGAGCCTGCGCTGGGCAGGAGTGTTGGAATCACGGTGGAAGGGTGAGCGAGGGGCAGAGGCTCCAGAGCTTTACTGGGCATGGGGCAGGGTCTGGGGTGGAGCCCAGGGCCTGACCCACAGATGCTGCCAGCTGGAGGATGGGGGAATAATCTTCCTTCTCCTGCCAAATAATTGAGAAGCAAGTCACGGAGGGGAATGTCCCAGAGTCCGTCCCTGGCTCCTGCCCCCAGGTTCTTGCTGCAGAAAAGGGGGGGGTGCGTGCCCCAGTTTTCAAACTCAGGGGGAGCAGCAATTTTCTTTCAGCGTTTTCAGGGTTCTCTGCTCATTGCATCCGCAATGGGCAGCATGTTGTTTCTAAACAAACTCCCCTCTGTCAACGAACCAAAAAATGTTATTTGCATCACGACTTATGAGGCGAGGCTGAGGGAACTGGGATTGTTTAGTCTGCAGAAGAGAAGAATGAGGGGGGATTTGATATCAGCCTTCAACTACCTGAAGGGGGGTTCCAAAGAGGATGGACCTAGACTGTTCTCAGTGATAGCAGATGACAGAACAAGGAGCAATGGTCTCAAGTTGCAGTGGGGGAGGTTTAGGTTGGATATTAGGAAACACTATTTCACTAGGAGGGTGGAGAAGCACTGGAATGGGTTCCCTAGGGAGGTGGTGGAATTTTCATCCTTAGAGGTTTTTAAGGTCAGGCTTGACAAAGCCCTGGCTGGGATGATTTAGTTGGGGTTGGTCCTGCTTTGAGCAGGGGGTTGGACTAGATACCTCCTGAGGTCCCTTCCAACCCTGAGATTCTAGGATCATTTCCTCAGTGAAAAGGGAGGCAGACAGGCTGCCTGAGAATGGGGAATTTCTCAGCACCAAGATACAAAAGCGCAGTCCCTGCCGTTGTGTCGGGTGCAGACTTTGCCTCTCGTGTGCACTGCAAAGTGGCAGAAGAGAAAGTCACTGGTACGGTGCGGCCAGCAGCACAGCATTCTGCTTTCCCACCCTGCTCGCTCAGGTTCCCTTAGACCAACCCACTAAGGCTGCTCGTCATGGGGGGAGGGGGGATGAAACCCTCCTTTCGCTGCAGGCTGGGCCCGTTCCCCTCGGAGCGGAAGCCCCCCTGCTCCCGCGGCACTGAGCACTCCCAGGAGTGAGCCAGCCAGGGCGGTGCTGTCTTCTCCCCATCACGCCGCACGCTGAGGGTCTTTCACTGTAACTACATGAAGAGGGAAAGGCTAATGAGGGGGCGAGCTGGGTTTACATCGTCTCGCCTCCTGCAGATGCTCAGGGGAGTGGACTCAGTGCCCAGCTTGGGTGTTTAGGGTTTAAAGGCCTCGTGAATGACATTTGGGGTTTTAACGCATTGAGGAGGCTTCCACAGTGACCTTGGCAGCTGTCCGGCACCACTGTCAGCAATTCGCAAGGGGCGTCTAGCTGAAACCCAGCGTCCACCCCCCCGCCCCGAGTTGAAGCTGCATCCCCAGGCCCTGTGTGGGGCTGAAGCCCGGAGCTCCCCATGGAGCAGAAGCCCTGAGCCCATGGGCAGAGTTGAGGGGCACCTCCATGGCTGGCAGAGCCCGATGAGAACAGGGACCACAGAGGAGCCCTCTGGGTACAGAGCCCCCAGCTGCCCCAGTCTGCACCCTGAGCTACCCCCTGCCTGAACACAGCCCCCAGCTGCCCTTGCCTGCACACAGCCCCCCAACTACCCCCCTGCTGCCTGAGCTGCCCCTGTCTGCACCCTGAGCTAACCCCTGCCTGCACACAGCCCCCAGCTACCCCCTGCCTGCCCCCTGAGCTACCCCACTCCCTGCACACATCCGCCAGCTACCCCTGCCTGCACCCTGAGCATCCCCCCTCCCTGCACACAGCCGCCAGCTACCTCCTGCCCCCTGAGCTACCCCTGTCCCTGCACACAGCCCCCAGCTACCTCCTGCCCACTGAGCTACCCCTGTCCGCACGCAGCCCCCAGCTACCCCCTGCCTGCAGCCTGAGCTACGTCCCTGCCTGCACACAGCCCCCAGCTACCTCCTGCCCCCTGAGCTACCCCCGCCCCTGGGCACTCACAGCCGCCAGCTAGCAGAGCCACAGCTGGACCATGGTGGAGGGGCTGGTAGCTGGGTCCCCAGCGAGTGCAGAGCCATGCTGAGGCTGGGGTCGAGGCCAGGCACAAGGGCAGGAGTTGAGCTTGGGGTGGGGATGGGTGGTGCTCACTCCCTGTCCCCCATGGGGGCTGGCCTGGGACCCCACCCCGAGCATTCCACTGAGCCTCCTTTGGGGGGCGCACCCCACCGTTTGGGGCCCTCTGTGCTAGTTTCCAGCAGCTTGGGATATAATCAGCTTGGGACATCGGGAACGTCTGCCCCCAAGAATGCCATGGGGACTGACTGATGTAGATGCTAATAAGCTTGAAGTAACAGGGCGACTAACCTATGGGAGATGGACACCCCAGCACTACAAATAAGGGAATGGGGCTGAAACCCCATTGACTGTGCATTAGGCGTCAGGTCACAGGCGGGAAGGGGTATCCCAGCCGGTGCTTCGAACCGTCAGGAGGACAACCCCTGGGGAGGGGCCGATGAGAACTGACACTCACAGTGCAGGTTGTTTGGCAAGGGATGCGCCGTGCTGCCTGCCTCGCTGGGGAGTTTGCTGACTGTACTAATAAAACGATTATGACGATGGTTGCAGCTGTGCACACCGGGACACCCTGCACACCAGGACAGCCATTCTGATAGCGCTGGGCTTGCTCTTGGGATAGGAACGTACCACTTTCAGGGCGCTGACTGGGGGGAAGTCATTTAGTAATATAATCAATGTACAATCAGTAGGTGAACCAACGTTACTCCCCAGAGCAGACTCAGTGAAGCCAATAAGACCGTGTGTGCGAGTCAGCGCTGCTCACTGGGACGATGGGTGGGAGAATCTTGCCCTCCCTAGTCGCTTTGAAAGGTGCTGGATTAGACGGGCACAACCTGTGTCTAATATCAGCATACGGGTCATCTGAGGTAACAGGTCCAGACCTAGGGCAGGTAATGGGGTCATCTGAGGACACTGGACAAGTAATGGGGTTATCTGAGGTCACAGACTCAGCTCCAGAAGACCAAATGGGGGTCATATGAGGTCATTGAAGAAGTAATGGGGTCAGCTGAGGTAACTGGGGTCATCTGAGGACACTGGCCTAGCAATGGGGTTATCTGAGGACACAGATTCAGATCCAGAAGAGCAAATGGGGTCATTTGAGGTCACTGAATATGTAATAGGGTCATCTGAGGTAACAGGTCCACACCTAGGGCAGGTAATGGGGTTATCTGAGGACACAGACTCAGCTCCAGAAGAGCAAATGGGGTCATGCGAGGTCACTGAAGAAGTAATGGGGTCATCTGAGGTAACAGGTCCAGACCCAGGGCAGGGAATGGGGTCATCTGAGGACACTGGAGAAGTAATGGGGTTATCTGAGGACACAGATTCAGCTCCAGAAAAGCAAATGGGGTCATGTGAGGTCACTGAAGAAGTAATGGGGTCAGCTGAGGTAACTGGGGTCAGCTGAGGACACTGGACTAGTAATGGGGTTATCTGAGGACACAGCTTCAGATCCAGAAGAGTAAATGGGGTCATCTGAGGACACTGGAGAAGTAATGGGGTTATCTGAGGACACAGATTCAGCTCCAGAAAAGCAAATGGGGTCATGTGAGGTCACTGAAGAAGTAATGGGGTCAGCTGAGGTAACTGGGGTCAGCTGAGGACACTGGACTAGTAATGGGGTTATCTGAGGACACAGCTTCAGATCCAGAAGAGTAAATGGGGTCATTTGAGGTCACTGAATAGGTAATAGGGTCATCTGAGGTAAGAGGTCCAGACCTAGGGCAGGTAATGGGGTCATCTGAGGACACTGGAGAAGTAATGAGGTTCTCTGAGGACACAGACTCAGCTCCAGAAGAGCAAATGGGGTCATGTGAGGTCACTGAAGAAGTAATGGGGTCAGCTGAGGTAACTGGGGTCATCTGAGGACACTGACCTAGTAATGGGGTAATCTGAGGACACAGATTCAGATCCAGAAGAGCAAATGGGGTCATTTGAGGTCACTGAATAAGTAATAGGGTCATCTGAGGTAACAGGTCCAGACCTAGGGCAGGTAATGGGGTCATCTGAGGACACTGGAGAAGTGATGGGGTTATCTGAGGACACAGACTCAGCTCCAGAAGAGCAAATTGGGTCATGTGAGGTCACTGAAGAAGTAATGGGGTCAGCTGAGGTAACTGGGGTCATCTGAGGACACTGGCCTAGTAATGGGGTCATCTGAGGACACAGACTCAGCTCCAGAAGAGCAAATGGGGTCATGTGAAGTCACTGAAGAAGTTATGGGGTCAGCTGAGGTAACTGGGGTCATCTGAGGACACAGCTTCAGATCCAGAAGAGTAAATGGGGTCATTTGAGGTCACTGAATAAGTAATAGGGTCATCTGAGGTAACAGGGCCAGACCTAGGGCAGGTAATGGGGTCATCTGAGGACACTGGAGAAGTGATGGGGTTATCTGAGGACACAGACTCAGCTCCAGAAGAGCAAATTGGGTCATGTGAGGTAACTGAAGAAGTAATGGGGTCAGCTGAGGTAACTGGGGTCATCTGAGGACACTGGCCTAGTAATGGGGTCATCTGAGGATACAGACTCAGCTCCAGAAGAGCAAATGGGGTCATGTGAGGTCACTGAAGAAGTAATGGGGTCATCTGAGGTAACTGGGGTCATCTGAGGACACTGACCTAGTAATGGGGTAATCTGAGGACACAGATTCAGATCCAGAAGAGCAAATGGGGTCATTTGAGGTCACTGAATAACTAATAGGGTCATCTGAGGTAACCAGGGCAGCGCTAGAGCAGGGAATGGGGGTCATCTGAGGACACTGGCCTTGTAATGGGGTTATCTGAGGACACAGATTCAGATCCAGAAGAGTAAATGGGGTCATGCAAGGTCACTGAAGAAGTAATAGGGTCATCTGAGATAACAGGTCCAGACCTAGGGAAGGTAATGGGGTCATCTGAGGACACTGGAGAAGTAATGGGGTTATCTGAGGACACAGACTCAGCTCAAGAAGAGCAAATGGGGTCATGTGAGGTCACTGAAGAAGTAATGGGGTCAGCTGAGGTAACTGGGGTCATCTGAGGACACTGGCCTAGTAATGGGGTTATCTGAGGACACAGATTCAGATCCAGAAGAGCAAATGGGGTCATGTGAGGTCACTGAAGAAGTAATGGGGTCAGCTGAGGTAACTGGGATCATCTGAGGACACTGGACTAGTAATGGGGTTATCTGAGGACACAGCTTCAGATCCAGAAGAGCAAATGGGGTCATTTGAGGTCACTGAATAAGTAATAGGGTCATCTGAGGTAACAGGTCCAGACCTAGGGCAGGTAATGGGGTCATCTGAGGACACTGGCCTAGTAATGGGGTCATCTGAGGACACAGACTCAGCTCCAGAAGAGCAAATGGGGTCATGTGAGGTCACTGAATAACTAATAGGGTCATCTGAGGTAACCAGGGCAGCGCTAGGGCAGGGAATGGGGGTCATCTGAGGACACTGGCGAAGTAATGGGGTTATCTGAGGACACAGATTCAGATCCAGAAGAGCAAATGGGGTCATATGAGGTCATTGAATAAGTAATAGGGTCATCTGAGGTAACATGTCCAGACCTAGGGAAGGAAATGGGGTCATCTGAGGACACTGGCCTAGTAATGGGGTTATCTGAGGACACAGCTTCAGATCCAGAAGAGCAAATGGGGTCATTTGAGGTCACTGAATAGGTAATAGGGTCATCTGAGGTAAGAGGTCCAGACCTAGGGCAGGTAATGGGGTCATCTGAGGACACTGGAGAAGTAATGAGGTTCTCTGAGGACACAGACTCAGCTCCAGAAGAGCAAATGGGGTCATGTGAGGTCACTGAAGAAGTAATGGGGTCAGCTGAGGTAACTGGGGTCAGCTGAGGACACTGACCTAGTAATGGGGTAATCTGAGGACACAGATTCAGATCCAGAAGAGCAAATGGGGTCATTTGAGGTCACTGAATAAGTAATAGGGTCATCTGAGGTAACAGGTCCAGACCTAGGGCAGGTAATGGGGTCATCTGAGGACACTGGAGAAGTGATGGGGTTATCTGAGGACACAGACTCAGCTCCAGAAGAGCAAATTGGGTCATGTGAGGTCACTGAAGAAGTAATGGGGTCAGCTGAGGTAACTGGGGTAATCTGAGGACACTGGCCTAGTAATGGGGTCATCTGAGGACACAGACTCAGCTCCAGAAGAGCAAATGGGGTCATGTGAAGTCACTGAAGAAGTTATGGGGTCAGCTGAGGTAACTGGGGTCATCTGAGGACACAGCTTCAGATCCAGAAGAGTAAATGGGGTCATTTGAGGTCACTGAATAAGTAATAGGGTCATCTGAGGTAACAGGGCCAGACCTAGGGCAGGTAATGGGGTCATCTGAGGACACTGGAGAAGTGATGGGGTTATCTGAGGACACAGACTCAGCTCCAGAAGAGCAAATTGGGTCATGTGAGGTCACTGAAGAAGTAATGGGGTCAGCTGAGGTAACTGGGGTCATCTGAGGACACTGGCCTAGTAATGGGGTCATCTGAGGATACAGACTCAGCTCCAGAAGAGCAAATGGGGTCATGTGAGGTCACTGAAGAAGTAATGGGGTCAGCTGAGGTAACTGGGGTCATCTGAGGACACTGACCTAGTAATGGGGTAATCTGAGGACACAGACTCAGCTCCAGAAGAGCAAATTGGGTCATGTGAGGTCACTGAAGAAGTAATGGGGTCAGCTGAGGTAACTGGGGTCATCTGAGGACACTGGCCTAGTAATGGGGTCATCTGAGGACACAGACTCAGCTCCAGAAGAGCAAATGGGGTCATGTGAAGTCACTGAAGAAGTTATGGGGTCAGCTGAGGTAACTGGGGTCATCTGAGGACACAGCTTCAGATCCAGAAGAGTAAATGGGGTCATTTGAGGTCACTGAATAAGTAATAGGGTCATCTGAGGTAACAGGGCCAGACCTAGGGCAGGTAATGGGGTCATCTGAGGACACTGGAGAAGTGATGGGGTTATCTGAGGACACAGACTCAGCTCCAGAAGAGCAAATTGGGTCATTTGAGGTCACTGAAGAAGTAATGGGTCAGCTGAGGTAACTGGGGTCATCTGAGGACACTGGCCTAGTAATGGGGTCATCTGAGGATACAGACTCAGCTCCAGAAGAGCAAATTGGGTCATGTGAGGTCACTGAAGAAGTAATGGGGTCAGCTGAGGTAACTGGGGTCATCTGAGGACACTGGCCTAGTAATGGGGTCATCTGAGGACACAGACTCAGCTCCAGAAGAGCAAATGGGGTCATGTGAAGTCACTGAAGAAGTTATGGGGTCAGCTGAGGTAACT
The DNA here is from genome assembly GCF_020497125.1 of Mauremys mutica. Taxonomy (NCBI): domain Eukaryota; kingdom Metazoa; phylum Chordata; order Testudines; family Geoemydidae; genus Mauremys; species Mauremys mutica. The sequence goes on from NC_059084.1 coordinate 1,759,447, forward strand.
GGGGTCATCTGAGGACACAGCTTCAGATCCAGAAGAGTAAATGGGGTCATTTGAGGTCACTGAATAAGTAATAGGGTCATCTGAGGTAACAGGGCCAGACCTAGGGCAGGTAATGGGGTCATCTGAGGACACTGGAGAAGTGATGGGGTTATCTGAGGACACAGACTCAGCTCCAGAAGAGCAAATTGGGTCATGTGAGGTCACTGAAGAAGTAATGGGGTCAGCTGAGGTAACTGGGGTCATCTGAGGACACTGGCCTAGTAATGGGGTCATCTGAGGATACAGACTCAGCTCCAGAAGAGCAAATTGGGTCATGTGAGGTCACTGAAGAAGTAATGGGGTCAGCTGAGGTAACTGGGGTCATCTGAGGACACTGGCCTAGTAATGGGGTCATCTGAGGATACAGACTCAGCTCCAGAAGAGCAAATGGGGTCATGTGAGGTCACTGAATAACTAATAGGGTCATCTGAGGTAACCAGGGCAGCGCTAGGGCAGGGAATGGGGGTCATCTGAGGACACTGGCGAAGTAATGGGGTTATCTGAGGACACAGATTCAGATCCAGAAGAGCAAATGGGGTCATATGAGGTCATTGAATAAGTAATAGGGTCATCTGAGGTAACATGTCCAGACCTAGGGAAGGAAATGGGGTCATCTGAGGACACTGGCCTAGTAATGGGGTTATCTGAGGACACAGATTCAGATCCAGAAGAGCAAATGGGGTCATTTGAGGTCACTGAATAGGTAATAGGGTCATCTGAGGTAAGAGGTCCAGACCTAGGGCAGGTAATGGGGTCATCTGAGGACACTGGAGAAGTAATGAGGTTCTCTGAGGACACAGACTCAGCTCCAGAAGAGCAAATGGGGTCATGTGAGGTCACTGAAGAAGTAATGGGGTCAGCTGAGGTAACTGGGGTCATCTGAGGACACTGACCTAGTAATGGGGTAATCTGAGGACACAGATTCAGATCCAGAAGAGCAAATGGGGTCATTTGAGGTCACTGAATAAGTAATAGGGTCATCTGAGGTAACAGGTCCAGACCTAGGGCAGGTAATGGGGTCATCTGAGGACACTGGCCTAGTAATGGGGTCATCTGAGGACACAGACTCAGCTCCAGAAGAGCAAATGGGGTCATGTGAGGTCACTGAAGAAGTAATGGGTTCAGCTGAGGTAACTGGGGTCATCTGAGGACACTGGCCTAGTAATGGGGTTATCTGAGGACACAGATTCAGCTCCAGAAGAGCAAATGGGGTCATTTGAGTTCACTGAATAAGTAATAGGGTCATCTGAGGTAACAGGTCCAGACCTAGGGAAGGTAATGGGGTCATCTGAGGACACTGGAGAAGTAATGGGGTTATCTGAGGACACAGACTCAGCTCCAGAAGAGCAAATGGGGTCATGTGAGGTCACTGAAGAAGTAATGGGGTCATCTGAGGTAACAGGTCCAGACCTAGGGCAGGGAATGGGGTCATCTGAGGACACTGGAGAAGTAATGGGGTTATCTGAGGACACAGACTCAGCTCCAGAAGAGTAAATGGGGTCATTTGAGGTCACTGAATAAGTAATAGGGTCATCTGAGGTAACAGGTCCAGACCTAGGGCAGGGAATGGGGTCATCTGAGGACACTGCAGAAGTAATGGGGTTATCTGAGGTCACAGACTCAGCTCCAGAAGAGCAAATGGGGTCATGTGAGGTCACTGAAGAAGTTATGGGGTCAGCTGAGGTAACTGGGGTCATCTGAGGACACTGACCTAGTAATGGGATAATCTGAGGACACAGATTCAGATCCAGAAGAGCATATGGGGTCATTTGAGGTCACTGAATAACTAATAGGGTCATCTGAGGTAACCAGGGCAGCGCTAGAGCAGGGAATGGGGGTCATCTGAGGACACTGGCCTTGTAATGGGGTTATCTGAGGGCACAGATTCAGATCCAGAAGAGTAAATGGGGTCATGCAAGGTCACTGAAGAAGTAATAGGGTCATCTGAGGTAACAGGTCCAGACCTAGGGAAGGTAATGGGGTCATCTGAGGACACTGGAGAAGTAATGGGGTTATCTGAGGACACAGATTCAGATCCAGAAGAGCAAATGGGGTCATGTGAGGTCACTGAAGAAGTAATGGGGTCATGTGAGGTCACTGAAGAAGTAATGGGGTCATCTGAGGTAACAGGTCCAGACCTAGTGCAGGTAATGGGGTCATCTGAGGACACTGGAGAAGTAATGGGGTTAGCTGAGGTAACTGGGGTCATCTGAGGACACTGGCCTAGTAGTGGGGTTATCTGAGGTCACAGACTCAGCTCCAGAAGAGCTAATGGGGTCATGTGAGGTCACTGAAGAAGTTATGGGGTCAGCTGAGGTAACTGGGGTCATCTGAGGACACTGACCTAGTAATGGGGTAATCTGAGGACACAGATTCAGATCCAGAAGAGCAAATGGGGTCATTTGAGGTCACTGAATAACTAATAGGGTCATCTGAGGTAACCAGGGCAGCGCTAGAGCAGGGAATGGGGGTCATCTGAGGACACTGGCCTTGTAATGGGGTTATCTGAGGACACAGATTCAGATCCAGAAGAGTAAATGGGGTCATGCCAGGTCACTGAAGAAGTAATAGGGTCATCTGAGGTAACAGGTCCAGACCTAGGGAAGGTAATGGGGTCATCTGAGGACACTGGAGAAGTAATGGGGTTATCTGAGGACACGGATTCAGATCCAGAAGAGCAAATGGGGTCATGTGAGGTCACTGAAGAAGTAATGGGGTCAGCTGAGGTAACTGGGGTCATCTGAGGACACTGGCCTAGTAATGGGGTTATCTGAGGACACAGATTCAGATCCAGAAGAGCAAATGGGGTCATTTGAGGTCACTGAATATGTAATAGGGTCATCTGAGGTAACAGGTCCAGACCTAGGGAAGGTAATGGGGTCATCTGAGGACACTGGAGAAGGAATGGGGTTATCTGAGGACACAGACTCAGCTCCAGAAGAGCAAATGGGGTCATGTGAGGTCACTGAAGAAGTAATGGGGTCATCTGAGGTAACAGGTCCAGACCTAGTGCAGGTAATGGTGTCATCTGAGGACACTGGAGAAGTAATGGGGTTAGCTGAGGTAACTGGGGTCATCTGAGGACACTGGCCTAGTAGTGGGGTTATCTGAGGACACAGATTCAGATCCAGAAGAGCAAATGGGGACATATGAGGTCACTGACTAAGTAATAGGGTCATCTGAGGTAAAAGGTCCAGACCTAGGGAAGGTAATGGGGTCATCTGAGGACACTGGCCTAGTAATGGGGTTATCTGAGGACACAGATTCAGATCCAGAAGAGCAAATGGGGTCATTTGAGGTCACTGAATATGTAATAGGGTCATCTGAGGTAACAGGTCCAGACCTAGGGCAGGTAATGGGGTCATCTGAGAACACTGGAGAAGTAATGGGGTTATCTGAGGACACAGACTCAGCTCCAGAAGAGCAAATGGGGTCATGTGAGGTCACTGAAGACGTAATGGGGTCATCTGAGGTAACAGGTCCAGACCTAGTGCAGGTAATGGGGTCATCTGAGGACAGTGGAGAAGTAATGGGGTTATCTGAGGACACAGACTCAGCTCCAGAAGAGCAAATGGGGTCATGTGAGGTCACTGAAGAATTAATGGGGTTCATCTGAGGTAACAGGTCCAGACCCAAGACACAGAATATCTGCAGACCAACCCGGATGCCACCTCTGCATTTGTGTAAGAGCCGAGGAGTCTCTCTCCCACCTGCCCTGCTCTGCAGGGCTCTGATTTTGGAGGGTTGTGGGGAACCAGACCTTAGAGATGGCAGAGACCTGCGAGCTAGTGTCTGTACCGCGCTCGTCCCCGGCAGCGCAGACCCAGGGCATCACCCTGCTGATACAAGCCTGTCGCCTGTTGTACATTCGCTCCTGCTTTATCTCGGTGATCGAACTCCCACCCGCCCTGGCGAGGCTGCACGACAGTTTTGACCATCAGGGAGCTTTTCCTAATAGCCGGCTTTGGTTTCCCTTTCAATGCTTGGTCCCACCAGCGCAGCACCATTCCAGACGATTCCCCTGCTTCTGACATTGGCACCTCTCCTGGGGGGGGCGGCTGGCTCACCCTCCCTGCCCGTAGCCCCCAGCTACCCCCTGAGCTTCCCCCCCTCCCTGCACAGAGCCCCCAGCTACTGCCCTGCCTGCCCCCTGAGCTACCCCTCCCTGCACAGAGCCCCCAGCTACCGCCCTGCTGCCTGAGCTACCCTCCCTGCCTGCACCCTGCCCCCAGCAACCCTGCCTGCCCCCTGAGCAACCCCCTCCCTGCACACAGCCCCCCCAGCAACCCCCTGCCTGCCCCCTGAGCTACCCCCCCTCCCTGCACAGAGCCCCCAGCTACTGCCCTGCTGCCTGAGCTACCCTCCCTGGCTGCACACAGCCCCCAGCAACCCCCTGCCTGCCCCCTGAGCTACCCTCCCTGGCTGCACACAGCCCCCAGCAACCCCCTGCCTGCCCCCTGAGCTACCCGCCCTGTCTGCACACAGCCCCCCCCCAGCAACCCCCTGCCTGCCCCCTGAGCTACCCCCCATCCCTGCACACAGCCCCCAGCTACCCCCTGCCTGCCCCCTACGCTACCCCTGTCTGCACACAGCCCCCAGCTACCCCCGCCAGCGAGCACTCACAGCCGCCAGCTACCTGTGTGGGGGTAGCTTAGGGTGCAGGGCGCTGGTATTGAGGAATGGTTCAGGCAGCTCCGGGTGCAGAAGAGGGAGGGGGAGCTAGGGGCTGGGGCAGGGCTTGGGGCCCTGAGCTGTTTTCCAACCATTTGCACTTAGTCCGTTCCCCTCGCGCCCCCCCCCACAAACTGTGTGTGTGGGATATTTTGTGTTTGCCTGCCCCCCCCCCCCGCCAGCCCAGCGTGGCTGGGTGTCATGCTAGGTGGGCCAGGGAGGGGGCGACGTCGTGCTCCCTTCCCGGAGCCCCACCATGCGGAGCTCTGTCTGTGTGTGTGTGTGTGCGTGTCTGTGCGTGTGTGTGTGTGTGTGTGTGTGTGTGTGTGCGCTCTGCTGTTTCCTGCCCCCCCCAGACATCATACCACATCTCTGTGTGAGTCCCCCTGCCCTCCCCCCACCTCCCCACTGCTGGGCCCTGGCGTTTATAAGCGCATGTTGGCGGGGGCAGAAAGACCAAGGTTGCGACCCCCCTGGCCTAGGTTGACTTGGTCCTGCCTCAGCACGGTGTGTGTTTGGGGGCTGAGGGCCGGGGGGGGGGACTAGGGGGCCTCGCAAGGGCCCTGTCAGCCCTACGTGGCCAGGATTCAGTCTCACTGGCTACGCTGCGCCTGCTCTGGTGAGTAAGTGCTACTCAGCATAAGGGTAGAAAAGCTTCCCGTGAGTTAGCACATGAGGCGGCTTCCATTGCACGGGGTTTGCCTACCTGTCCGTGTCCTCGTGCAGCACCTGCCACAAGCAGGGCACGGCCTTGTCCTGCAGCAACTGCTGCTCCTGACCAGCTCATTGGGCTTCCCCGGCACCCTTATGCACCCGTGTGACACACAACGAGCGCTGTGCCAGCCGAGCCCGAGGCTCTGCACGTCCCAGCCCTCCTGCCAGCCCCGCACGCCACTTAGCGGCGTTACTGAGGGCAGCCCCTTTATTTGTCTGCCTGAGGTGGCGCCTGCCTTCTCGCAGGTGTTTGCTTTAGCTCCTATTTTGTGTTGTTTAAAGCTGATGCTGGAGCCCCAAGGCGATGTTACATGATCTGGGTTTGCCAATTCTTGTGCTGATGTGCCTGAATCTCCAGTCGCTTTTGCAAGCCACTGCTCAAAGCTCTGCACATAATGGCCAGCGCCTGACCTGCAGCAAGGGGGGCGGGATGCAGCTCATGGAGGGCCAGGGTGAGTGACGCCTTCCGGGCTCCTTTGCACGTCCCTACTCCCGGGCTGGGCTATGCCAGGGTGGTTCCCCCCATTGGGTCCAAAGCGGGATGACTGAGTGGTGCAATTCTGGACCTTCTGTGCTGCTGCGATGGTGCAATTTGTCTGGTGAAAAAGGCAACGTCTCAACGCTCAGGCCCTGTCTGGAGGAGCCAGGTGTGACCCACAGTAAGGGGGGGGGGGTTCACTTCAGAGCTCATCTCCCCTCCCCAAGTCTTAGCAGGGCCCCGTTTAGCTGCACCGGGACCCGTCCCCCACTTTGCAATCCAGGGGCTGCGCTCGCTGTAGGCACACCAGGCCACTGCCCAGGGCAGCACATTTCTGGGTGCCTACTTGACTGGCACCAGTGTGGGGGGGGGCTGGGGGGGTCAGCACAGGGCTGCTGGCCTCTGCTGGGCCTGACCAACTCTCTCCTGCTTGGACCGAGCGTTGTGCAGAGGGGCAGGCCTCGAATGTGTGAGCTGTGACCCAGGGCCCGTCGGCATCCCCTACTCCCGCAGGCTTCCAGCGAGTGGCAATTACTGACTCCGCTAGGTCTTTGCTAGGTGATGGACAGGTAGGGCCGCGCGGCCTCTACAGTAGCTTAGCCAAACTAATCAAGGCACAAGGCCCCAAACCCGTGAGCGTCGCTTGGGCGCTAGGGTTACGCTGGGGTCGATAGCTGTCCCACCACAGTGACTAAACTGCTGGCAGGTCATCTCAGGGCTAGTTCAACAGTCCCAAAACTTTTGAGGCTCATGCCCCCTTACCCCTGCCCACACGCCCCTGCCCCTCAGAGCCAGGGCCAAGAGTGGGGCTGCAGTTCAGGGAGGAGACCACTCAGTAAGGGGGCCGAGGCTGGGGATGGGTCTGAGGCTCGGCCTGGGGCCGAGGACAGAGCTGCGGCTGGACCAGGGGCTGGTAGCTGGGTCCCCAGCGAGTGCGGAGCCATGCTGAGGCTGGGGTCGAGGCCAGGCACAAGGGCAGGAGTTGAGCTTGGGGTGGGGATGGGGGCTGGCCTGGGACCCCACCCCGAGCATTCCACTGAGCCTCCTTTGGGGGGCGCACCCCACCGTGTGGGGCCCTCTGTGCTAGTTTCCAGCAGCTTGGGATATAATCAGCTTGGGACATCGGGAACGTCTGCCCCCAAGAATGCCATGGGGACTGACTGATGTAGATGCTAATAAGCTTGAAGTAACAGGGCGACTAACCTATGGGAGACGGACACCCCAGCACTACAAATAAGGGAATGGGGCTGAAACCCCATTGACTGTGCATTAGGCGTCAGGTCACAGGCGGGAAGGTGTATCCCAGCCGGTGCTTCGAACCGTCAGGAGGACAACCCCTGGGGAGGGGCCGATGAGAACTGACACTCACAGTGCAGGTTGTTTGGCAAGGGATGCGCCGTGCTGCCTGCCTCGCTGGGGAGTTTGCTGACTGTACCAATAAAACGATTACGACGATGGTTGCAGCTGTGCACACCGGGACACCCTGCACACCGGGACAGCCATTCTGATAGCGCTGGGCTTGCTCTTGGGATAGGAACGTACCACTTTCAGGGCGCTGACTGGGGGGAAGTCATTTAGTAATATAACCAATGTACGATCAGTAGGTGAACCAACGTTACTCCCCAGAGCAGACTCAGTGAAGCCAATGAGACCGTGTGTGCGAGTCAGCGCTGCTCACTGGGACGACGGGTGGGAGAATCTTGCCCTCCCTAGTTGCTTTGAAAGGTGCTGGATTAGACGGGCACAACCTGTGTCTAATAAACCCATGGCTGCTGCTTTTTGCCCCAGTGTCCACAGATTGGACCTGATTCTGATCATAGTTCAGTCATGAGAACCGCCACTCAAGTCCATGGAGTTGCTGTATCTTTGCAATACTGATGTGAGTGAGCTCAGAATCCAGTGCACTGAATCCCTTCTGATCTTCCTGGCATCTCCCGTAGGCGAGATTTACATGCCAGTTTTCAGACATCAGTGTGAACACGGCTGTGACCAGCAAGAGACAGTGAGAGAGGGGGCAGAGCTGCAAAGGCCTGACCGAATGCAGATGCAAATGTTTCTGAGTGTTTAAGGGGTTCCAGGGCCCATGTTCAGTTACGCTCCCGTAGAGAGAAAAAGGCAGAGGTGGAACTGAGCTCTGACCAGGGCAGTTTTGATTCAGGCCCTAATAAGACGACTTTAGGAATTTGGGACACCCTGGAAAAGCTAAGGACACCAGTGGCGAGGGAATGGGAGGAGAAATACTGTATCGTCAGCCATGACGTGACATTTACTGTTCAGGTTAGAAGCAATGATGTAATTTTATATAGACAATTCACGGGATCAAACACCAGAATAGAATTCATGATCACATTTAGGATACATTTCCAAAGAGTCAAAAGATAAAGCCGTGCGGTTGTTTTCAAGAAATAGCCTTAAGCATTCAGAACAGCAGAACATTTTGGAAACATGAAGGCTTTACTCAGTGTTAAGGCAACAGGACAAACACAGCTCAGCAGTCTCCAGCCGCGATGGCCCTAGCTCTGAGGAGTGCACCGCTCTCAGCCTTGGGGGACAGGCAGCAGGGTTGCATTCTGCAAAACAAGGAACAATCACAATCATTTCACATGCCAGAGCCACTTGGAGCTTCTTGACAACAGTGCCGTTATGATACATAGCAACCAGCCTGTGTGAGGGGGCAAGTCAGAAGTGGGGGGTTGCAATGTTTGTTTTCAGTATGAAGAACAACAATAGGGGTGCAAGTGATAATGTTACAGATAAAAATTCAAACTCCTCTCAGGGGCGAGGAAATCGTTGCTTGGCCAAAGCTGCTGCCTTCTGCAACTGGCAAAGGGACCTCTTGATCTAGCTTAGCTGAAATGAAGAAATGGGGTTTTATTTCTGCCCCAGCTGAAGGAAGCTGGCTAGATTGTGTCATGTGCCTGATAGAGCTTTTCCCCTTTGACTGGAACCATTATTACAGGGCTGCACACGCTCAGACATGTCCAACCCCTCGGGCAGATTTTCCAGCACAGGGACTGACAGAAGACGATGCTCCCAGGACAACAAAGTGACTGGCAGCAGCAGAGCCACCGCATCCTTATATTGCTGTGTGTTATTTCGGTCCTCGGCTGTGTCCTTAATGGTGTCAGAATGAACCTGCAAAGATCTTTATACAGATGGTGAAAGCACATTGATGCTGGTATGGCTGCCAGGCTGGGCATATCTGCACTGCAGGGGAATTATCCATCGAATAAATAATAAACTCAGGGAGCTCTGAGGTTCTAGTTGTGCTAGACTAACGTATACTGTGTTACACTGTATTATACCAAAGCCAATGGCCATGGATTCTCGCAGTTCTCTTTTAGCAGCAGTGCTTTGCTCAGGACACCTACCACTTCAGCCTGCAGACGTTCATCCTGCAGCAGATGGAAGCAATCCTGTAAGCAAATCTGCAGGAGGTCCTGCTTGTGTCCCCATCCCAATACATAGCACAGGTTAGACTGCAACTGATCAGACCTGGTTCTCCAGCTGCTTTGGTTTATAGCAGTACCATCTGCCCAGAGCTGCTCTGAAAAGTTTTCTGGGTTTCCATAGCAGGGACCGGGAAAACTCAGGCAATTACACTGGGGTGAAAGTCTGTCACTAGAGATGAGAGCGCGGGGCACACAGATGAAATGCACTAACCTCGGTGGTATTTTCAGGAAGCAGAGGCAGTGTTTGTTCAATAAGACTGCGACCCTGTGAAATAAAAAAGACAGTGTGGTGAAAAGCTAGCGTTCTGCACAGCTGTCTGGGCAGGCCGCTTTGCACCACCCCGCTGGACACACCTCCCTGACCTGGTCTCTGTGCAGGTGAACTGGACCCCGAGCTGGCCCTATACCAAGTCACTGCCTCCAGAGCACCCCTCATGCCTCAGTTTCCCTCTCCTCAGGGTTCCTCACTAAAGTCTCAAAGGTTTTCTCATTGCCAATAACCCCTTACGGGGGCTGTTTACTGAGCAAAAGTAAGTTCATCCTGCGGCACTCTTCAGCCAGCCACTCCCAGCCCTGCCTCGCTGCAGCCTTTGCTCCCCGGGTGTCTCAGGGTACCCTGTGGGCCTATAGCCCTCTGGTCCCCACGGCCAGCCTTCCTGTCTGGAGTCTCTTCCCAGGCCCCTTCCATGTGCCCGGCGGCCTGGCTGGGTCACATGACTTTCTTCCATTTCCCCACCTGGGGAGAAGGGTGGGCTGTGTCACAGGGGGCTGTGGAAGGGCCAGCGATCCTGGAACGGGCCCTGCCTGGCGTGAGAAACGGACGCAGCCCTAAAAGCGGAGGCATCAGGCAGTTCTCAATCCAGCAAGGCTGCAGACAGAGCCAGTGAGGCTCCTACAGTGAATTACAGACAGCGAAGGGATCTCCAGAGAGGAGTGAACAATAACAGGTACACTCAGTGACCACGTGCTTCCCCGCCGGGTACGTGGGAGTGATTGTTATGGAGCTCAGCGGCAGCCAAGCCAGACACGGCTCTATTAAGACACTCTCGGGCAGCGCCAGGCCTGAGCTCCTGGGGAGAGCAGTGTACTGCCGCCTTCCCCTGGGGGAGACGGCTCATATTTTAAAAAGAAAAAGGCCGGAAGAAGAGGGAAAATGTTTTGCTGAAAAGAAGCCCCCTAAGGGAGTGCTACAAACATGGTGTGTTTGGAGCAATTCCTTGCCAAGTGTGAGACGCACCTGACTGGGGTCCTCTCCCCAGACCATAGACCTAACGCTGTGAGAGGGGAGCAGCTGTTGTGCGGTTCTGCCTGGGCTTCAGGACAGAGTCGTGCTGGGCCTGAGCCAATGCCCAGACGCTGGTGGAAAAACTCAATGCACCTTAGGGCACGTCCTCAGACTTTAGCAAGTGACCCACTGAGCATAATGGCAGCCGAGGAGAAGCTACTTCTTCCTGGGACTTCTCTGCCTCTAAGCCACAGGGAACAAGGCAGCACCTCCAAGAAACAGAAGACTCTCCTGGGTCAGGAAACATCCTGGCTGTGTCTGCATCAGAGCAAACGCATGCTAGCCCTAGCCCAGCCGCTCTGGGACAGCAAATCCATTGACGGGGTAGCTGGGAGTCGCTCTCCAGCCCCTAGTACAGGGGCCAGATCCTCCACTGCTGAAGCTCTCTTGCCTTCATTGGAGCAGGGCCAATTGGCAACAGCCCTGGGTCTGCCCCTCGGGAATTAGCTGATTCCTTCTGTGCCAGGAGTCTTGTGAGAGTCCAACAGACCTCGCGCTAGGAACTCATAAAGCCGGAGCCCTGCAGCAAGAGGTGCCACCTCGTCTTTGCCTAGGACTCCAGCAATCACAACAGCCTCCCATGCAGGCAAGGTGGACACACTTACGGTCAATTCTAGCACAATGGCGTCGGGATTAAATGACATATTAAAGACGGAAGATGGGCTGTTTCCTCCCGGAGCGGACGTCGCAACTGCAGAGACACAAAAAGCACATGAGAAAGGAACGTGGCCAAGAGGCCTGGCAACAGCTGAACTCCGAGAAATGAAAGTCCTAGTGCAGGTTAGCAGGCTGGTATGGGCTTCAGCAAGGACCCGAGACAGGGAGATGAGAGACTATTCCCCCCTTCGGAGCCTGCCCCCAAAGCCCTGACCCACTGAAGGATTTTGCACGTCAGGCCCTGTTACCATTTCCCCCAGGTGTAAGTGACTATAAATGCCATTTCATACGTTGCACGCTTTGAGACCACACGGACGCTGCTTACACGAGCGTCACGTGTGCTGTGGCCCATCACCATGGTATCTGGGCACCTCACTGTCTTTAGTGTATTTGTCTTCACAAGACCCCTGCAAGGGAAGGCAGGGCTATTATCTCCGTGCTACACATGGGGAACTGAGGCACAGAGCAGCTAAGTGACTTACCCAAGACCACACAGGAACGCTGTAGCAGAGCAGGGAACTGACCCGGGTCTCCACTCCCAGGCTAGGGCCCTAACTTGATAATCCCTCCTCTTAATCTCGGAGCCATGTCCCTGCCTATTTGGCACTGGGACCCGTTCCCATTCCCTAGCTCCCGTGGACAATGGCAGGTGAGGCGCCCTCCACTCAGGGAGATCTTGTGACCCTGTGATGTTACCAGCCTGTTGATGGGTAAATCTGAAACATTCCTGTATCCGGGTGTCTGGGGCATCAGTTTTGGGGTAATACTTTAACTCCCCAAACAGTGAGGGACAGGGGAGGGGGGCAGAATCTGGGCCCTGAAAAGAAAGAGGGGGAACTTACGTCTTGCTGTGCTTAATGCTGTTCCATCCAAGCCGGACACGACAGCACTGATCACTGGGCACAGCTGTAACACAAAGTAACACAAGCACAGTCACTGCTAATCAGTCATGGTGCCCAGACAGCAGCGAGGACGTGACACTGGGCCGTTTAGTAGTGTTGCCATTAATTTTATTGCTGAGATTTTAAATCAAGGGACTAGAGCTCGGAGTACGCACTGACTCTGAAGCCTCAGTTAAAAGGGCAGTGACCCAGACAGACAGTTTGGAGCCACGTCTTTGTTTCTGTATTTCCCAACTCCGTTTTCACTGGCACGTCATAACCGAAGCTTTATTAAGTTAAGCCTGGGAAGGTGCCAGGCAGCTCCTTCACTACCGGCTTTTTCTTAATACATTTAGTGACCTTGACAAAGTTTGTGGGGTGCAATTTAGGGAACAAGCTGGCACAGGCCCGGGTGTGGGCCGCATGACCCAGTATGGGATGAGGCATCCCAGCAGCCTGACCAGCTCTGACTTAAAACTAGGGCTGACGATTAATCGCAGTTAACTCCCGCGATTAACTCAAAGATTAACTGCGATTTAAAAAATGTATCGCGATTAATCGCACTGTTAAACAATAGAACACCAACTGAAATGTATTAAATATTTTGGATGTTTTTCTACATTTTCAAATATATTGATTTCAATTATATCACAGAATACAAAGTGTACAGTGCTCGCTTTATATTATTTTTATTACAGATATTTGCATTGTAAAAATGATAAACAAAAGAAATAGTATTTTTCAATTCACCTCACACAAGTGCTGTAGTGCAATCTCTGTCATGAAAGTGTAACTTACAAACGTAGATTTTTTGTTATATAACTGCACTCAAAACTAAAACAATGTAAAAAACTTTAGAGCCTACACGTCCACTCAGTCCTACTTCTCATTCAGCCAATTGCTAAGAGAAACAAGTTTGTTTACATTTACGGGAGATAATGCTGCCAGCTTCTTCTTTACAATGTCACCTGGAAGTGAGAACAGGCGTTCTCATGGCACTTTTGTAGCCAACATTACAAGGTATTTACATGCGAGATATGCTAAACATTCGTATGCCCCTTCATGCTTTGGCCACCATTCCAGAGGACATGCTTCCATGCTGATGATGTTCGTTAAAAAAATAATGTGTTAATTAAATGTGTGACTGAACTCCTTGCTTGAGAACTGTATGTCCCCTGCTCTGTTTTACCCGCATTCTGCCATATATTTCATGTTATAGCAGTCTCAGATGATGACCCATCATGTTTGATTTACGAATGCTGTCACTGTGGATTTGAAAAAACACAAAGAAGGTACCAATGTGAGATTTCTAAAAATAACTACAGCACTCGACCCAAGGTTTAAGAATCTGAAGTGCCTTCCAAAATCTGAGCGGGACGAGGTGTGGGGCATGCTTTCAGAAGTCTTAAAAGAGCAACACTCCAATGCTGAAACTACAGAACCCAAACCCAAAAAAAAAAAATCAACCTTCTGCTGGTGGCATCTGACTCAGATGATGAAAATGAACATGCATCAGTCCGCACTGCTTTGGATTATTATCAAGCAGAACCCGTCATCAGAATGGACGCATGTCCTCTGGAATGGTGGTTGAAGCATGAAGGGACATATGAATCTTTAGCGCATCTGGCACATAAACATCTTGCAACGCCGGCCACAACAGTGCCATGCGAACGCCCGTTTTCACGTTCAGGTGACATTGTAAACAAGAGTGGGCAGCATTATCTTCTGCAAATGTAAACAAACTCATTTGTCTGAGCGATTGGCTGAAGTAGGACTGAGTGGACTTGTAGGCTCTACTAAACTTTTACATTGTTTCATTCTTGAATGCAGTTATTTTTTGTACATAATTCTACATTTGTAAGTTCAACTTTCATGATAAAGAGATTGCACCACAGTACTTGTGTGAGGTGAATTGTAAAATACTATTTCTTTTGTTTTTTACAGTGCAAATATCTGTATTAAAAATAAATAGAAAGTGAGCACTGCACCCTTTGCATTCTGTGTTGTAACTGAAATTAATGTATTTGAAAATGTAGAAAACATCCAAAAGTATTTAAATAAATGGTATTCTATTATTTTTGAACAGTGTGATTACACGCACTTAATTTTGTTAATCGCTTGACAGCCCTACTTAAAAGCATGAAATCAGAACGAGCTTCTTCTCAGTGCACCCCCTGGTGTAGGTTAAATATAAATAAATAAATAACAATTGGAAATGTACCAGTCTCCCAGAACTGGAAGGGACCTTGAAAGGTCATTGAGTCCAGCCCCCTGCCTTCACTAGCAGGACCAATTTTTGCCCCAGATCCCTAAGTGGCCTCCTCAAGGATTGAACTCATAACCCTGGGTTTAGCAGGCCAATGCTCAAACCACTGAGCTATCCCTGATGTTCCCATCTCTGCAGCAGCTCTGCTGGTCTGCTGCATTTCCTCCTGGGAATCCTCTCCCACCCTGGGACTTGCTTAGGTTTCTTGGCCAGCAAGGTGCTATTAGGATCCAGTTGCGGCTACCTCCTGGTCAAGCCCTGCACACAGCTGCTGCAAAAGATGCAGGCAGCCATTATTCAGGATTTAAGATAAGGATTGTGCCTAGTCACAAACACTTGGACATAGTTCACATGTGACCCTGGCATCATGCATGTGCCGTCGGACATGCTGCTGAAATGGGGGTACATTTACATTCTGGAGAACTGCTGATGTCACGTGAGATCAACTGCTCCCATGAGACTTCATGTCAAACTAGTGGAAATCTCGTGAGCTCTTACAATAGTTCTGCCATCTTGAATGGTCAAAACCTCAGCACAGATCAGTTGCTCTTAAGAGATTCAGAGAAAAACACTCAACACCCAAAAAGAAACTTTCGAATCCCTGCCAGCTCTCTCTGGGCAGTCAGTGACAGCTGGAACCAATTGAAAGGCTAGTCATTCACCAATGCATTTTTAACAGGTGTCCTTATTCAGCTCAACCCGCAGCAGAAACTCTTTTTAGACTTACAGTCTTTTGCAGGATCTGAGGAAGGGTTCTGTCCAGTACACGTGTTACGAGGGTCAGGATTTCATTCTCCAATGGCAGGGAAGAACTGCGTAGGTTAAACATTCAGTGGTTAATAGTGGCAGCTTGCTTCGCAGTGGAGTTATGAGTCACAATACAGGAGAGATGTGTTTGTCATAAAGCAGTGAGAAGCGTCTAGTGCAGGATTTCAAGTCTGGCAAGGCATTCCCACGAGCCCGCGATTGAGTCTCCCTTCGTTCCATGCGCACGCAAGGGTGAAATGCTGACTGTCTCAGTAGTTCACAATGCAGCCGAATATTGACTAGAAATCAAACCCTCCTTAAGCCTAAGAATCTTCATTCATGCAATATGTAGGACTCAGATGTCGCAAGCAGGATGGGTGCCCTGCAGCGCACACTATGCACCACCTGTTTACTGAGCAATGCTGCTGGAGTCCGGACAAGTAGCTGTTACTTACGCTTTCAGAACTTTGATGTCCATGTAACCAAGAGGGATTTTGCAGTGCTCAAGGACGAGGCTGGGATCTCCCCTTCTGATCGCAATGATGATGTTCTTGAGCACTTCAACTTCAATTATTTCACCTAAGAGGTCAAGTGGACTAAAGAAACACGCTTGGGTTAAACTAATCCCTAACTCATGCCCTCCAGACAGTCTTGCAATCCGACTCTTCCAAAGAGAGACTGTTGGGTCATGGCCGAGAAGCAGCACAAGCAGGTGCCGAAAACTGGCTGTCACTGACCCCACAAAGGGTTTTTATAAGTTTGTCACAACACTCAAAGTGTGAATCCAAATGAAAATGTACGTGCTTCCATACCTGCCACGTGTTGACTTTCACATAGCCCACAAGCTGCCTTCCCTAGGCAGCATCGGAAATTGTACCTCCCAGGGCAGGACGACACTGCAAAAATAGACCCACCGCAGCAAGCCTGAGAGCGCCTCAGGTCAGCTGACTTGGGCTTGCACTACAGGACTAAAAATAGCAGCTTGCAGACGTTTGCACTCAGGAACTCAGAGCCCTGGCTCTGGAACCCCCAGTGAGGGGAGGATACATCACCCTGGGCCACTTCATTAGTAACCAGGTGCCACCAGGCCAAACTTCTTTACTGGGGGAAACCCTATTCACCTACCTGGCATCATCACAACCTGGGGCTCTTCAAGAAGAAACTATCAATAGCCTACAAAAACAACAAGGAGTCCAGTGGCACCTTAAAGACTAACAGATGCATCTGAAGAAGTGGTTTTTTTACCCACGAAAGCTTATGCCCAAATAAATCTGTTAGTCTTTAAGGTGCCACTGGATTCTTTGTTGTTTTTGTGAATGCAGACTAACACGGCTACCTCCTGATACTTGACATCAATAACCCCGTTTTTCCCTCTCTGCTATTTGAGACGAGTCCCATAAATGCCATCCATGAATATACAGAGCCAGGTCCTCAGCTGGGGTAAATCGGCCTGTCTCCATTGCTCCAGTATTTTAAGAAATTGCTCCCTTAAATCACTGGACAGTTCAGATTTCTGGTGCAGCAGGAGCATTGCCAGCAGCCTTTTACACAGAAGGAAATGGTTCGAAATAGAATGGCAAATCCATGGCTACCTCCTTGCAAGAAACTAAAAGGGTCTGTATGGAAAACATTTGCTCTCTCTCTGCATTGGTGTCTTTACTCCATCTTTGGCATGGAAAACTTTGCCTGTGTGCCTGGAACACCTCTTCCTAAAGAAGTGGACATTTTATGCCAAATTCTTGGTGGTGGAGACTGGTACATCTTGATTGGTTTCAGTATAGCTGCACCAATTAACAACAGTAAAGAATTTGGTTTTTTCCCCTCAAATAGCAATTGGTACCTATAAAATAAAGTAGATGCAACTTTGCTTACAAGCACAGAGCTACAGAGCAACCTGCTACATTCTGGAGTCTTTCTGCTAATGATCAACAAAAGAAAATGCCAAATGTTTACTGACCTCTTAACTGCAACGTGTAGTTTTAATTTTAAGGTAATTTCCACCACACTGTTAGGTAAGACGTCCAGTGTTATGTTAGGGGCAGTGACTTCTTCAATTCTAAGCCTGCAAATGAAACCAGAGCTAGTGACGCGAAATGCTTGGCCCAGCAGGGTGAGCAGTTGAGATATTGCAAACCCTCAAATCCCTTTTCTGCTTTTTTTTTTAAAGTGAAAAATGTTGTTTCTAGTGTGTTGGGGCAGTGTAGGCTAGTGGGTAGAGCAAGGGACTGAGGCTCGGGATTGCAGGATTCTGTCACATACTTTGTGAGGGACCTTGGGCGAGTTACTTCAGCCTCACCTCCTGGCTGTACAAAACGGGGACAATGGCTCTTATTTTCACGGTGAGGCCTAACTAATGTTATAAAGCACCAAGTGGTCCCCTGGTAAACAGCAACATCAGTGTGTGAAAAACCACTGAGCCTGATTCCCCTGTCACTCACACCTGGGCGAATCCAGAGGCGGGTGCCAGTAAATTCAGTGGATTTACACCCGTGTAAAAGTGATGTAAGTGAGGGCAGAATCCAGCCCTATGGATTCATACTGGTGCAAGCCAAGTGAAAGTGAGAGGCAAATCAGGCTTGCAGTTCCTTACTGGACTGTAATTCTATGGCAAGTGTGGGTGCCCTCGGTTAAACAGCATTAGAACCACTCTGCCATGTGTCCCATGCCCTATACTGCTACAAGTTAATGAAGCTCCTGTGACTGGGTCCTGTATTTCTGGAGCAGGAGGATCTGGGCTGTAGCCTCACCATTCCCAAGAAGTTTTGGCAGCCATAGTGAGCAGCATACTGGCTACTGCGGGTCTAGAGAGCCTCACAATTGTTCCAGTGGGACAGAATCTAATCCACATTAACTGTTAAACCACAGCTCTCACACGGACCCCTCCCTCCACCTTGACACAGCCTCCTCTGGACCTTCTCCAGTTTGTCCATATCTGTCCTGGAGTGTGGTACCCAGAACTGGGCACAGTGCCCTGCTTGAGGCCTTGTCAGTGCTGAGTAGAGCAGAAGAATTACTTCTCGGTCTTGCTTACAACTCTCCTGCTAAAACAGCCCTGAATGAGGTTTGCTTTTTTTGCAGCAGAGTAACATTAGTGACTCACATTTAGGTTGTGATCCATTATCACCCGAGATTACTCTCTGCAGGACTCCTGCCTAGGCAGTCCTTGCCCATTCTGTACTTGTGCCATGTATTGTTCCTTCCCAAGTGGAGTATTTAGCATTTGCCCTTATTGAATTTCATCCTATTTATTTTTCATCGTTTTGGGTTCGACTTACCCTACCACTTTGCTTAGCTCGGTGCCCAGCAGGCCTGCACTGCCGATGTCTCCCCCGGGAACTGGTCCTGTGACAGGTAGATCTCCAGCAGGTGGGGCAGCTCTCTGATATCTCCTGAGAAGCGAATCTCCAAAGACAGGCAGATCTTCTCCCATAGACAAACCTCCACCAACAGGGAGGCCTGCTGTCACACTGAGCGTCCCTTCCTCTAGAGTGACATCTGTTCCCACACCGAGCAGATCTCCACCTACAGGGGCCCCTGATCCCCCTCCCAACACACCTTCATCTATAGAGACATCGGCCACAGCACTGACTGTAACACCACCTATGGGGATGCCTGCTCCCCCATCCAGCGTACCGTCACCTGTAGGGGCACCTGCTCCCACACTGAGAGGACCTCCACATATAGGGACACCCGCTCCCCCACTCGGTATATCTCCAACTGTAGGGACACTTGCTCCCACACTGAGTGTGTCTCCACCTACAGGGACACGTACCCCGCCATCGAGTATATCTCCACCTAAGGGGACACCGGCTTCCACATTGAGCAGACCTTCAACCGTAGGGACACCTGCTACCCCACTGAGTGTGTCTCCACCTATAGGGACACCTGCTCCCCCACTGAGTGGATCTCCACCTATGGGGAGACCTGATCCCCCATTGAGTATATCTCCACCTATAGGGAGACTTTCTACCACACTGAGTGTCTCCCCACCTACAGGGACATTTACTTTTCCATCAAGTATATTTCCTCCAATAGAGACGCCTGCTCCCCCACTGAGTGGATCTCCACCTATGGGGAGACCTGATCCCCCATTGAGTGTGTCTCCAACTATAGGGACACCTTCTACCCCACTGAGTGTATCTTCAACCATAGGGACACCTGCTCCCCCACTGAGTGGATCTCCACCTATGGGGAGATCTGATCCCCCATTGAGTATATCTCCACCTATAGGGACACCTGCTCCCACACTGAGTGGATCTCCACCTATGGGGAGACCTGATCCCCCATTGAGTATATCTCCACCTATAGGGAGACTTTCTACCACACTGAGTGTCTTCCCACTGATAGGGAGACTCGCTACCCCACTGAGAGGATCTCCAATGATAGGGACGCCTGCTCCCCCACAGAGTGGATCTCCACCTATGGGGAGACCTGATCCCCCATTGAGTGTGTCTCCAACTATAGGGACACCTTCTACCCCACTGAGTGTGTCTCCACCTATAGGGACACTTACTTTTCCATCAAGTATATCTCCTCCGATAGGGACGTCTGCTACCTCACTGAGTGTGTCTCCACCTATAGGGACACCTGCTCCCCTACTGAGTATATCTCCACCTATAGGGACACCTGCTACCTCACTGAGTGTGTCTCCACCTATAGGGAGACTCGCTACCCCACTGAGAGGATCTCCAACGATAGGGACACCTGCTCCC
Source organism: Mauremys mutica (assembly GCF_020497125.1). Classification (NCBI taxonomy): domain Eukaryota; kingdom Metazoa; phylum Chordata; order Testudines; family Geoemydidae; genus Mauremys; species Mauremys mutica. Next base: position 1,779,349 of record NC_059084.1, read on the forward strand.
CCACTGAGTGGATCTCCACCTATAGGGAGACCTGATCCCCCATTGAGTATATCTCCACCTATAGGGACACCTGCTACCTCACTGAGTGTCTCCCCACCTATAGGGACACCTGCTACCTCACTGAGTGTGTCTGCACCTTTAGGGAGACTCGCTACCCCACTGAGAGGATCTCCAACGATAGGGAGACCTGATCCCCCATTGAGTATATCTCCACCTATAGGGAGACCTGATCCCCCATTGAGTATATCTCCACCTATAGGGACACCAGCTACCCCACTGAGTGCGTCTCCACCTATAGGGACACCTGCTACCCCACTGAGTGTATCTTCAACCATAGGGAGACTCGCTACCCCACTGAGAGGATCTCCAACGATAGGGACACCTGATCCCCCATTGAGTATATCTCCACCTATAGGGACACCTGCTACCTCACTGAGTGTGTCTCCACCTATAGGGACACCTGCTACCCCACTGAGTGTATCCCCAACCGTAGGGACACCTGCTACCTCACTGAGTGTGTCTCCACCTATAGGGAGACTCGCTACCCCACTGAGAGGATCTCCAACGATAGGGAGACCTGATCCCCCATTGAGTATATCTCCACCTATAGGAACACCAGCTACCTCACTGAGTGGATCTCCACCTATAGGGAGACTCGATCCCCCATTGAGTATATCTCCACCTATAGGGACACCAGCTACCTCACTGAGTGTGTCTCCACCTATAGGGAGACTCGCTACCCCACTGAGAGGATCTCCAACTATAGGGAGACCTGATCCACCATTGAGTATATCTCCACCTATAGGAACACCTGCTCCCCCACTGAGTGGATCTCCACCTATAGGGAGACTTTCTACCACACTGAGTGTCTCCCCACCAACAGGGAGACTCGCTACCCCACTGAGAAGATCTCCACCTATAGGAAGACCTGATCCCCCATTGAGTATATCTCCACCTATAGCGACACCAGCTACCTCACTGAGTGTGTCTCCACCTATAGGGACACCTGCTACCCCACTGAGTATATCTCCACCTATAGGGACACCTGCTACCCCACTGAGTGTGTCTCCACCTATAGGGAGACTCGCTACCCCACTGAGAGGATCTCCAACTATAGGGAGACCTGATCCTCCATTGAGTATATCTCCACCTATAGGAACACCTGCTCCCCCACTGAGTGGATCTCCACCTATAGGGAGACTTTCTACCACACTGAGTGTCTCCCCACCAATAGGGAGACTCGCTACCCCACTGAGAAGATCTCCACCTATAGGAAGACCTGATCCCCCATTGAGTATATCTCCACCTATAGCGACACCAGCTACCTCACTGAGTGTGTCTCCACCTATAGGAACACCTACTACCCCACTGAGTGTATCTTCAACCATAGGGACACCTGCTACCTCACTGAGTGTCTCCCCACCTATAGGGACACCTGCTACCTCACTGAGTGTGTCTGCACCTATAGGGAGACTCGCTACCCCACTGAGAGGATCTCCAACGATAGGGAGACCTGATCCCCCATTGAGTATATCTCCACCTATAGGGAGACCTGATCCCCCATTGAGTATATCTCCACCTATAGGGACACCAGCTACCCCACTGAGTGTGTCTCCACCTATAGGGACACCTGCTACCCCACTGAGTGTATCTTCAACCATAGGTAGACTCACTACCCCACTGAGAGGATCTCCAACGATAGGGACACCTGCTCCCCCACTGAGTGGATCTCCACCTATAGGGAGACCTGATCCCCCATTGAGTATATCTCCACCTATAGGGACACCTGCTACCTCACTGAGTGTGTCTCCACCTATAGGGACACCTGCTACCCCACTGAGTATATCTCCACCTATAGGGACACCTGCTACCTCACTGAGTGTGTCTCCACTTACAGGGAAACTCGCTACCCCACTGAGAGGATCTCCACCTATGGGGAGACCTGATCCCCCATTGAGTGTTCCTCCAGCTATAGGGACACCTGCTACCCCACTGAGTGTTCCTCCACCTATAGGGATACTTTCTACCACACTGAGTGTCTCCCCACCAATAGGGAGACTCGCTACCCCACTGAGAGGATCTCCACCTAAGGGAACACCTACTTCCACATTCATCAGACTTTCACCTAAAGGGACACCTACTTCTCCGAGTACATCTCCAACTATAGGGACACCTACTCCTCCACTGAGTAGATCTCCTCCTATAGGGAGCCTTGCTACACCACTGAGAGGATCTCCAACGATAGGGACACCCCCTCCCCCACTGAGAACATCTCCAACTAAAGGGACACCTGCTCCCCCTCCTAAGGCACCTTGATGTGTAGATACACCTGCTCCCCCACCAAGCAACCCCTTATCGCCACTTACTGGGACACCTCCTCCCCCGCCTAGCAGACCCCCAGCTACCCCACCAAGGTTATTCCCAGTTAAAGGTAACCTCACTCCCCTGCCTCCCCCAAGCAGCCATCTGATCAAAGGCAGACGTGCTCCCTGTCCTCTTGAGCCAAGCAGCCTCCCATAGACAGGCTGTCCTGCTCTCCTACCTTCCATCCCGAGTAAAGGTCTGGCCTCGCCGACCCCCCGCCCACCAAAGGAAGGCACCGCTCCAGCCCCTTGCACATTGGATCGACGCTCAGCTCCCTGCCCACCTAACAGCCTGCCCACTGCAGAGAGCAGGCTGCCGAGGAGTGATGGCTGGCTTCCTGCGACGGGCGTGCCTCCAGCGCCTGGGTCACCGCTCAGCTGCTCGTCAGCCAGACTTTGCCCATGGAGCACGTGGGACACGAAGTCTAGAAAGTCTGAAAAGATTGTCAGTCGTGTCACTGATAGCCCTGGGCGGGGAGCAACCGGGCCGTACATATTAGTATGGCCCAATGGGCCCCCCCATCGGGCACTCCTGCAGCACTGCCTATACGGCAGCTACAGCATCTCACATGGGGCCCGCCTTTCAGAGGGGCTCAGCACCCACCTCTCCTGCTGAGCAGATTCCCAGCACCCCCGAAAATCAGGCCCCAGCTACTCAGTTGTGTTGGCACCATCTCAGTTTAACATTGGCTATTTCCACCTCGGGGGTGATGTCCTGCCAGTACCAGGAGGGAGCTGATGGCCCCTGCGGCCCATCCCGCTCTCACTTCTAGGAAGCAATGGTTAATGACCTCTCTTGGCACAACCTGGTAGGGCTTGTGGCCCCATCCGGCCTGGGGGCTGGGGGAGGATGTGAGTCACTTTCTTGGGGCAGGTATCGGGAGGGTAGTCGTGTTAGGCTGTATCCACAAAAACAACAAGGAATCCAGTGGCACCTTAAAGACTAACAGATTTATTTGGGCATAAGTGTTCGTGGGTAAAAGACCCACTTCATCAGATGCTTTTACCCATGAAAGCTTAGGCCCAAATAAATCTGTTAATCTTTGAGGTGCCACCGGCTTCCTTGTTGACTCTCTGGGGGATCTACTCTGCCACTTAGGTCTGCAGGAGGCAGGTTCCTTGTTCAGCACCTCCAGGATCCAGCCCAATGGTTCCATGTAGCTGGCCATTGGCCCAAGGTGACATCTGAAGGGACCTAGATGCCTCAGTCCTGTTTTCAAAGGTGACTTGGGCCCTCAGGGCCAGGTTTGCCAAGGGTTTTTGACTCCTGCAAGGCACAGCATCCTTTAATGGGAATTACAAATGCATCTAAACAAGCTAAGCACATTGATTCCAAAGGGAGTTAGGCACCCATCCCGTGTAGGTGCCTCTGAAAATCTGATTAGGTGCCTCCCTGCACCTATCAGTGCTTAAATACCTTTGAAAAGCCAGCACCTAGGAGCTGAATTCCCATGGAATATGAATGGGTTTCAGGCTCCAGAGAGCTGACAACACTTTTGAAATATGAAAATGTTACTGCATTGCAAGCTGGTGCTCCATAGAGTCCCACTCTGGCTTGGCACACAGTAACTCGCCATGTGGCTCCTAACCAGAGCTGGGCAGAGAAAGGCCATTCCATTCAATGGAGGATTGCAATATTTTGCAATCTGGTTTCATGCCAGTTCAGGGAGAAAAAAACCCAAAATTTTGAATCTAGCTGTGCACGGAAGTGGCCCCCTGGCCCGCGATGCCAATGCACTCTGCCAGGTTCCCCTGGAAGCCCTGGCTCGCAAGGCACTGGGCATCTGGGAGCTTGGGAGCCAGGCCCCCAGCTCCCCATCAGGCAAGCTGGCAGGAAACCAGCCAGTTTGAAACCCTCCCTCCATCAGAGCGTCGTCAGAATTGAACCATCTCGGTGATGCATTTTGATACTGGTGAATTGGCAAATTCTGATGAGAAAATTTTGGTTGGAATTTTTCTGAGCAGCTCTGCTCCTAAGTCACCTTTGCAATGTTACCCCAGGTGCCACCACACACAGACCTCGTGCCTCTGTGGGTGTACACCACATATGCACCCGTCTTGCTTCTGTGAGCACCCTTGGGGAGGGCTGGAAGGCTTTGGGTCAGTGTAGATAAATGCACTGTGCTATGACGGCTAAACAGCTGGATTTTAACTTTGTTGAGCCCTTAAAGAAGGAAGAAAGAATGGAACACGGATTTCCAAGCCAGAAGGGCCCCAGCCCATCACGGTCATATAGCTGATCTGCTGCATAACGTGAGCTGCCGAATTTTACCCAATAATTCCTGCGTCAAGCCCAGAACCTTGAATGGCTGCTGGAAAGAGACACACTAAGTAGGAGACCTCTGATCTCTGTGAACTCAGGAGACAGCTTACCTCCACCCCGTCCCACGGATGGCATGTTACAGTACTCAAGGAAAGGCTCGCTGAGCTAGCAGGTTTCATGTCAGGCGGGGTGGGGAACGAATGGGACATTTTCAACTCACCTTTCTTAGTCGTCTTCTGCCTGATTATCAGCTCCGGCCTGTAGCCCTGTGAGTCTTGGGGCAGGGTCAGCAGAGTGCAGAAGAGGAGAATGCTGCAGACCTTGAACATCTTCGCCCCAATGCCGGTCAGAGTGTTTCTAGTCAACGCCCCTGCATGGGACAGAGTGGGAAGAGGACAGGTACCACAGTCAGAACACCGAAAACCAAGCCAGACGGAAGATGTGCCATATACATTAAAGAAAGGGAAGGAGTTAGGTGCATACTCTAGAGACGATGGGGCCGATCCTCGCCCCACACCCCAAGCACTGCTTTGTGCTGCTCTACGCTGGGGAGTCCCGACAGCTGAATTCCCATCTCTAGACCACCCACATCCTGGCCCTGGCACAGGGGGCATGGCCTAGGTGACAGAAGCACAGCTGGAGTGCTGCCCTGATCCAGCAATCTCCAGCTGTCAGCTATTGCAACCGGGGCAACTTAGAGCAACTCTGAGCTAGTTCTACAGATCATATCCAATCGCTCCTCCTTTAAAGCCTTCTGTGCAGCCCAAACTTTTATATGGCAGCTCTAATGTAGCACTCCTTAGATTCGCAATGCCATGGCGACAGTTCCCTCCCACTCCTGGAATCCCAGCCACGAATAATGAAATGGGACAACATGACTAGGACTCTGGGACAAAAAACATGAATGCTGCTGGCACAAATTTCAGTTTATATTTCTCTCCCTCTTTGAGAGGGATGCTGGCCTGGTGAAAAGGATCATTTAAGGTAAGGGAGAATTCTATCAAAGGAGGAGAGAAATCCAAATGATTGGACTTGTCAGATGCCAACACTACATGTCTGATTTAGGCAAATGCCCAGCACACAGTGTGTCACGAGCTTCCATCGCCTTGGTTTAGATACGGGGTGGGGATGTTTGCAGTGATTTATTACAGAGGAGATGCTTCACCAAGAGAAGCCGGTTATTCATGGGCTATTGGAATCAGATCTATAATTCCTGAGGGCCAGAAAGGTTGCTGCACTGAAGCATCTTTAGAAGTGCGAGTTATTTTAAGTACCGTCACACATTAATCTTTGGGTCTCGGGGGAAGAGTTAGGAGCCTCTCCTCAAACTGAGTGTTTGTTTGGGGCTGAGAGTTAGAACATGGGAGGGAAGAGGATGAAATAACAAATAGACTCATTTTTCATTTAATAACCCAGGAGGTGTCCGACTTACTGGATCGCCAAGAACTAAGTGAAGCATTTGAATTCTTGTTTGGAAAGATACGGCATTACATGCCTGTCTGAAACCCTCTGGGAGTCCGAGGAGAGCACTGACTTCAGTGGCTTCTGGATCAGGCCCTAGTCTCTTAGTGAACCCTAAACATGTAAGTGAACAGATTGATCCTAAGTGGGACTAGGATCTCCCTCCTGCTCCAGAACCCACTCCCCTTTTCTTTGAAGAGGTTACTTTGCCTGCCTTTGCAGTAGAAGATACACTGTCAGATCCTTCCTCTTTAATGCATTTCTCTTACCTTCTCCAGTGAGCCGTCTTTGGTAGCCATTCAGTGACTTCTTGTCCCTCTGTGGCTGCCGACATGGAGCAGGCAGCCCTTATATAACAAAACCCTGCTCAAGAATGAGGAAAATCAGAGGAGTCATAAAAGCCAAGGATTTAATGCATTTAATTGTCTCATTATGACATTTATTGTGTGCCAAAGTAAATCACTGCTAATTGTCACATCACTCGGGGACCCCGTTTTTTGCTTGCGTTAGTACAAACCGGATCGGAAATGGGCCGAGCGTGTCGAATTAAAATGTAAAGTTCAAGTCCACGCTGTTACTCAAGAATTTTGGATTGACGTAAATGAAAGTGCTGAAAACCTACAGTGGTCAAGTTGCAGGATTTCTGTTCAGACCAGTTGCTATCTGGCAGAAGGGTGACTCCACTGATCTGCACGGCTGTAGCGCTTTCATCAAGACACTCCAAGCAGAGGGGAGAGAGTCTCTCACGTTGCCTTAGTTAATCCATCATGCACGGCGGGAGGAGCCCTCCCGTCCACACAGCACTGTCTACGCTGGCACTTAGGCTGAGAACGCCATCGCTCAAGGGTATTCACAGTGCTGAGGTTCATAGTTCTACCCAAGTAATTCTGCAGTGTGGACCAGGGCTCTGTGCTGGGTTCCTGTGTAGCCTCCACTTGGTGCTTGCTGCAAAGCATGGGCCACGTTTTCTGAAAATATTCATAGAGCCATAGAATTTAAGGCCAGAAGGGAACATTAGCTCATCTAGTCTGACCTCCTGCATATCACAGCTGACAGAATTTCACCCACTTACCCCTGCAAGCCTGGCAGGGGTGGAAATCGGCATGCGCAAAACATCATCGTTTTTCACTTGTGAAGTGGGTGGTTGCAGACACAACCATGCAGTTAGACTCGTAATTACGCACATTTGCGCACACAAATGCCAGCTTTTAGAGGTTTAAACAGATGCTGCTGTAAATAGTTCAGAGAGCCTTTTAGAGCTCCTTTGAAAAGGGGGCCCTCTAGGTATACATGTGAATACTGGCTCCACACGTTATCGCAAAAAATCCCCACTTCTTTCAAAGAACCCCTGCTCGGTGCATTCTTTTCCGCCTACGAGGAGGGCAAAGAGAGAGTTTTCCTGCCAAAGGAAACGAGCATTGAGAGCTTTCTCTTCCCGCTGGCACAATATCTAGATGGAGATTCCATGGAGCTTTGGGCCCGCACTCCCCGGTCACGTCTGAGCGCTCTCTTGCACACAGCCAGGCTTCCGCGCCCCATTGTTCTCTCCCTTGCTGCAGAGGGCAGGGCCTGGCCGTAGAGAGGAGCCTTCGATGAGGTGGGCCAGGCCGGGATGCTCACTGAGCTAGTCCGAGCCCAGGCAATCTACCCATTTAATGGCAAGTCATCAGCCTGCTAATCTCTGAACAGCCAGCTGGGTGAGTGTGGGTATGTCTACACGGGGATAAAAAACCTCTGGATCAGCTGAGTTGGGCTTCAGCTCTGAAAAATTGTTGTGTAGCCCTTCGGCCTTGGGCTGGAGCATGAGCTCTGGGACCCTGCAAGGGTGGAGGCACAAAGACGACTCAGCTGCAGCACATATGCTATCTCCTGCTAGGAGCAGGTATGATTTTTAAACAGACTAAGATGCACTGGCCTACGCAATTCCCCAAGAGCCTGTGGAATCAGCAGCACCAAACACGTTGTAATGTGGCAGGGCAGCTCCACCTCCAGCATCGTTGCGGGCACTTACAGGGGCTCTGCTGTTCTCTCTGGCAGCCCCTGACTGGGAGGAGAGTCCAGCTGAGCCCTGGTCTCCCCTCGCCAGGATGCAGACAGGCACGAATGAGAAACTCGACTAAAAAGAAATTCACTCAGAAAGCGGCTGAGTTTGGAGAAGAAGCAACATTTGTATGCGGCTCATGATACGCCGAAGTGAGTCAGCTGACCTAGGCCCCTCCGAAGCTCAGCTGTGTGCAGTGGGACTTGTGTGCATGCTCGCTTCCAGTTCGTGTTCAGGCCGTTTCACATACAGACTGTTCAGGGAATTCCTTGATTTGGGGATGTGGCAACCACCAATGGAAAGAGGAATTGGGCTTGAAGTAAAATGACACGAAATGGAACAAAATAAGACAAAAGAAAACAGTTAATTGTACAATAATTCGTGTTCTCTGAAGAATCTGCACAGCAAGAAAAGTGTGGAGAGGGAGATGCTCTTTGGAAAGCTCACACGTTTCTAGCTCACCTAGGGCTACGTGCCGGAATAAGTTAGCCATCAGAACAGACTCACAAGCTACTAAAACTCAACTGCCGTTGAACCTTATCTGCAGGTTGGACTGAGACAGAGAGAAAAACAAGAGGTTTGAGTCGCGAGTTCATCTCCTCTCCCCCAGCTCCCCTGTTTGGGGTGATAACAGTCACTTCTAGGCAATGCTTCTGATGTTTTAAAGCCCCTGGCTAGATGCTGAGACGTTTCTTTCTCCTTCTTGTGCCACACAATTCTTACCACTTCCACAGAGCATCACTCAGGAAGAAAAACAAACAAATTCCTTTAGTTTATATGAGCTCGCCAGCTCCTTGGGCAAGGCGCCGCCCTTTTGGTCTGGCTTTGTACAGCCCCTAGCACATTGGGGTTCTAGTGTTCAAGCCCAGAGCTCCTAGGCACTATGGCAATACAAATAATAAATGACAATTAGAATAAAATGTAACTAGGAAACTTCTCTCAGCGTGACAGCAACACCCCAACGAGACCAGCCCTTCCCGAGATGACTATTCCTCTAGCATGAGGGACAACATGTGCTGCTATTCCACTCGTGAATAGACTCCATGGTTTATGCACTAGTTCAGTGGTCCCCAACCTTTCTTGTCTGGTGGGCGCCAGACGACGAGCCACAGAGGACTGTGGCAGCGGACAAGCATCTGGTGAAATGCCACCGACAAGCGGCAACGTCAATAGACGTCGCCACTGAAATGCCACCAACAAGCGGCAACGTCAATAGGCATCACCGTTGACAAGCAGCATCATCCAGAGGCGTCGCCGCTGAAATGCCGCCAATGACGCTGCTTGTTGGTGGCATTTCGGTGGATGCTCCTCCGCCAGCCAGTACACGGGCGCACTTGGATGCCCCGGCAGGAGCCATGGCGCCCGCGGGCACCACGTTGGGGACCCCTGCGCTAGTTAATGCTATCCGTAGAAAACCACATCTTTTCTTCGAAAGGAAAGGGAACAGAAACAACAGATGGCACCAGACCTACAGAACGGATTTGCTTTGGGGCATTCTCTCTCTTGGGATTACTGGGGAAATCTCAAAAAGAACAGGAGTATTTATGGCACCTTAGAGATTAACAAATTTATTTGAGCATAAGCTTTCGTGGGCTACAGCCCACTTCATCGGACGCATAGACTGGAACATACAGAAAGAAGATATTTATACATACAGAGAACATGAAAAGGTGGGAGTAGCCATGCCAACGGTAAGAGGCCAATCAATTGAGATGAGCTATCATCAGCCGGAGAGAGAAAAACTTTTGAAGTGATAATCGAGATGATCCATAGAAGGTGTGAGAATACTTAACATGGGGAAATAGATTCAATTAGTGTAATGGCCCAACCATTCCCAGTTTCTGTTCAAACTTAAGTTAGTTGTATCTAATTTGTATATTAATTCAAGTTCAGCAGTCTCTCTTTGGAGTCTGTTTCTGAAGTTTTTTTGTTGTAAAATTGCCACCTTCAAGTCTGTCACTGAGTGGTTAGAGAGGTTGAAGTGTTCTCCCACTGGTTTTTGAATGTTATGATTCCTGATGTCAGATTTGTGTCCATTTATTCTTTTGCGTAGAGATTGTTCGGTTTGACCAATCTCTGAAATTATTCACAGGCTGCTAGTTTGAATGAGAAGATTGGCAGTGTTTCCCTCATCCAGGTTACTCTGTTTTTATAGGACTTGGACACTGGACATCGCTAATGATGAGGCAGTGAGAATTAGACACCGAGCAGAATTAGGAAACAAAAACCATCTTGGCTTTTTTCACGCCGACTAATCTCCTCATCTTCCCCTTGTACCATCCAAATCATTAAGCTTTCTGTTTTCACCTGGATTTCACTAAATACACACAAGCTGTTGACATAAAGTTCAATTTGCCAACGCCCAAGAATGTCACCATTCATTAGATGCAGAAGTTGCAGTGTTGAACAAAGAACTCTTTCTGCAACATGCCGTTTCATAGTGGTCCTGTTTACATCACTTTACCTCTGGTTCTAATCATGGCAATTGTTGTGTTCTTGGTTTATGGAACTGACTTGAGCAGAGCAGAGCATAATTATGGGAAATGTCACTTCAGTCAGTATAAATCCACAACTGAGGGCCCATCTTTCATAGCTGACTTCCAAAGACAGTTATTTCCAGCCACACAACAGCAGCCTAGGCTACAGCTAATGACATTGACTCCAGTGGGCTTTAGCAATGGCTAATCAGACGCTGTGTTAAAGCAAACATTAAACATGATTAAGGCCATTGTACTCCTGTACTATGACATCCATTGACTGATTGTTATACCAGATAGAAAATAGCCAGTACTCACCCCTTAAGAGCTTTGAGGTCAAGGTGCCAGGTTTATTCTCAATGGTCAGTTTAATAGTACCAGATGTATCCTATCGGGACTCCAAAGTCTATGTCCAAGTACAGCTTCAGTCTGACAAGTTCCCCAAAAGGCGCTGAGTGCGGTAAGAAAATAATAATAAAGGAAATCTTGTTAAATCCCCTGTAGACAGTTTCCACGATCCCTCCATCTACTCAAAACAAAGCTGTGGTTAAACCCTGGGGCCTGTTCACCCAACTGCAGAATATGAGTAAATGCCATTGACTCAGGAGGAAAGGGCTTGCAGGCCAATGGACAATGACATCGCATGAACTGCATTCTGTATAGCAACCATTAGCGTATAAATAGATGGTCCGTCTTCTACCAGCACTAAGGAATGGATCTGTGTGAGGAGAGTTGACCTTACAAATAAATAGATCTGAAGTGACCAAATCCACCTATATGCTCCCCGGAAGTTAGTGTTGATGAGTGGTGCTGGCTGACAATTGTTTGCCTAAGCTTTTTATTTAAATAAACATTTTTTGTTTGTTGCTTTTAGCCAGAGAATTTGTCCCTATGGCTGCACATTTGTGGGCAGGTAAATCTGCATGTAGGAAATATTGGACCTCCCACTGGTCACTGGGCATTCTCTGCTGGGCCGAGCGAGCCCAGAGCAATTCTGTAATTACAAATCAGCGTGACTGGCTGTTTTCTTTAGAAGTCACCTGTTGACTATGAAATAAAGCAAGTTTAAAAAACTCCTCCACTGTGCCCTGAGACATGATGCCCAGCTCATGCTGTACAATCCCTCCTGCCAGGGGAAGGAACAAGGAGCAGCTGCTCACAGCTGTACTGAAACGTACCGATAACCATGGGCCCCTACTCACTAGCAGTAGTCATCCTTCAGTCTCAAGCCCCCATGGGTACGTGCCCTGGAGCGGAAAAGAATTCACTCCGCTGGTTTTACGGCCATGGCTGAAGAGACTCACTTGAGAGAGACAATCTCTGCCACATCTGTCACATTTAAAGGTGATGTTTCGACCCTTTGGGCTCTGCCTTTGGCGAGCTCTTTCTCCTCTGCTAAGCTGGACAGCTACCTTGTAACTCCAAGGACTAAGGTACAATTTAACCTTGAGGAGCTCTGCGTTCACAACGTTAACCCTGCAGAGACAACAGAGGCAATAAAAGTCTGCCAGTGGCCACAGCAACCCACATTCTCTAGGACCCCCAACGCCCACTTCCTTGGTTCCTTAAAAAGCTACTGAAAGTGAAGTACAATGAGATCTCTCTAGCGGCAGGAGCTCTGGGCATTTGAAAGAGCCCTCGTCCCTTATCCGCTGTCCCACCCAAAAGGCACACACCTACGCGCGGGGGGAGGGGCTGGCTCTCAGAAGCTCCACACAGAGATTCCAGGTTACCCTGGCCCACGCTGAGATAGTCACTTGCTCGTTTTTACCGGGCTGGGGCAGGGGGTTGGGGTGCAGGAAGGGGTGAGGGCTCTGGAGTGAGGCCAGAAATGAGGGGTTCAGGGTGTGGGAGGGGACTCTGGGGAGGGGCATGGGGTTGGCATGCAGGCTCTGGGGTGGGTCGGGAATGAGGGGTTTGCGGTGCAGGAAAGGGCTCCGGGCTGGGTCAGGTGTTGGGGTGCAGGGTACAAGCTCCAGGAGGGGGTTTGGGTGTGGGAGGCGGCTCCAGTCAGAGGCAGCGGCTTGGGGTGCAGGACGGGGTGTGGGGTGCGGGTTCCGGGCAGTGCTTATCTCAGGGGACTCCCCAGAAGCAGCGACATGTCCCTCAGCAACTAGGCATCAGGGTGGCCAGGCGCTCTGCGCAGTGCATGCTGCCTCCGTGCACAGGCGCCGTCCCCACAGCTCCCATTGGCTGCGGTTCCCAGCCAATGGGAGCTATGGAGCCAGATCTCAGGGTGGGGGCAGTGTGCAGAGCCCCCCCAGCCACCCTTGCACCTTGGAGCCAGAGGGACATGTCGCCGCTTCCGGGAGCCAAGCAGCACCAGGTAGGAGCCTGCCACCCCGCACCAACCAGACACCTGGAAATCCTACCTGCTGCCCATCGCCCCAAGGGGCCAGTCCCACAGCCAGGATAGCCAGAGTGCTGAGATGCCAGGGCCATGCCTATTATGCCAAAAACAGTGTGTGTAGGGAATTCGACACCGAACGGCTGTACCAGCTGTACACCACCCAGGGCTTCTCCCTACATGGAAAAGCCCCTGTGCGGCTGACCACGCCAGCGTTACAACCCCTTTGTGCCACCAGGAAGCAGGCCGCTATTTATTAACTCTGCTCAGCAATATTACTGAGCAGAACAGAATAGCTTCCTTTGGGCCGTCCTACTCAGACTCTGCTGGGCCTGTCAACACCGAAGCCAGTTAGTGCTAGCTGTGAGGAAGACTCTGTCCACGAGGAACCAGACACCATGCGTTAACTCCACAGAGACCACTGAAGAGCCATGGGCTGGCAAAAGTATTAGTTCTTAACAGCCTGGGGCGGATGCAAAGTAGCGCCTGGGAGAAGAGAGATTCTCTACCCCAGCAGCCAGCTCCTGAGCCCTCCAGATCCCTGACCCCCAGTATGGCTAATTTACTTATAATGTCAGGATACTGATGGAATAATAATTTAGGAATCGTACAAATCCAAAGCGACAGAACCTACAATCAAGAGCAGTTAAATGTCACCGGGGTCTGTTGGTGTGACAAGGTGGGGGAGGTAATTGCTCTTATTGGAGAGAGACAAGCTTCCAAGCCATGCAGAGATCTGCTTCTGCGCTGGGAAAGGTGCTCGGAGTCTGTTGTAATAATTGGGCCCAGATATTTACCCGAATTGTGAGCTCAGCTGTAAAAAGCAAGTAGAGGGTCATAAAATGCCACAATAACGTAGAACAACAAATGTGAGGGGGAAAGTACGAAAGCGAGACAAAACCACTGACTTCATCCAAACAAAAAAGCCTCCTGATATAGCTGAAGAACTGTGCGAAAATCGTGCCTGGCAAGCAAGAGCTATTACGAACCAAAAATGAATAAACCAACATTTGGGCTAATTGTGAACAAAATATCCTGTGGCACCTTATAGACTAACAGACTTGAGCTTTCGTCGGATGCAAGCATGTTGCATCCGACGAAGTGGGTATTCACCCACGAAAGCTCATGCTGCAAAACGTCTGTTAGTCTATAAGGTGCCACAGGACTCTTTGCCGCTTTTACAGATCCAGACTAACACGGCTCCCCTCTGATATGTGAACAAAATGAGGCGATTGCTGTTCCACCCAACAGTCCTTTCAGAAAGGGATGGGGGAGGGGAACTACCACAGCAAATTTCACCATCATGGCTGCAGCCATCTCCTGGGACCCTGGGCCTTCGTCATCCTACACCTGAAAAATGCCCTGACCAGACCGGGCCAGAGAGAGAGGGAGACAAATGGGCAGAGCAGTGGCCATCTGGCAGAATGCTGGGTTAGGAAAATATTGCATAAGCCAGCAAAGTCCTTGAAATATTAGTTCCAGGGGACAGGGGCGGCTCTAGACATTTCGCCGCCCCAAGCAGGGCGGCATGCCGCGGGGGGCGCTCTGCCAGTCACCGGGAGGGCGGCAGGCGGCTCTGGTGGACCTCCCACAGGCGTGTCTGCGGAGGGTCCGCTGGTCCCGCAGCTATGGTGGACCTGCGGGAGGTCCACCGGAGCCGCCTGCCGCCCTCCCAGCGACTGGCAGAGCACCCCCTCCCCCCCCGCGGCATGCCGCCCCAAGCACGCGCTTGGCGTGCTGAGGCCTGGAGCCGCCCCTGCCAGAGGGGGCCTGTTCTGCAACTTTCAATCACTAGCTAGATACCTCGTTCTGAGAGACCATGCAGCCACAGACTCCGTGTGTAATCCTAGTGACACTGGATGCTCGGAGAGGGGCAGCATGCTGGTTTTATCTCCATTTCACAGAGCTCAGCTGCAGGGGCACCAGCCAGGAGCAGAAGATTCTGGATTGACTCAGGTTTGATGCTCCATGGTGGTCGGTGGTGTGAAGAGTGAGTCGTGGCTGTGAACAGCCCACAAAACAGGGGTTACTCAAAGATAACCCCACCCACCCTCAGCTCCCAGCACTAGCAGCTAGTGGCAAAGAGGGATCAAATGCAGCTGACAGGGGACAGCTTAGCAGGTATTGAAAACATTGTATGTATTATTTCTCTGTGTAAATTAAGTTAATTCAATTAACTACATGGAATATTTGTATGAGACAATTCACTGGCTATTTTAGCAACTTTGCCATTTTGCTGGCACATTAATCTCAGGGCAGGTCTTGGGCCAAAGGGCTTCCACCCAGGTAGGGCTGTGTTTGCAATGCACATACAGTGTGGTCTTAAAGCCTGACCTTACCTTGCCCACTTGAACGCCTAGGTGCAACCCAGGAGAAATTTGCAGTCAGCACCTTACTTATATAACTGTCCTTAATACCAGGCTTATATAATTGCTTTGGGATATTGTCAAAAACCTTCTTGGAACCTCAGAGTCTACCTGCTCCTTCCGTCCTGTCAGTCCCATCACCAGCACTTCCTCAAAGAACGTAATTAGCCTGGTATTTCTTGGCCTCTCATCACAGCAGCAGGATAATGTTTCTTCGCTAAACAATTCTTTTTTTGTCAATAAAAAGATAAATGGATTTGCTAAGCACCATAAAATTTATAACACCGTCTGTCTGTCTGTGAGTAGCCCAGCTAATGCATAACCTTTTGTCATCACTGACTTAGTAAGATTAATCGCTGATACCAGAAACTTTTCTCAGTACTAGTGCAAATGTCACTAGTTTCCCAGTTCCTCCCTGGATTAGTAGCGGTGGTGGGAGTGGGGGTAGCAAGTGGAGGGTTGGGTTGGAGTTAGCATTTCCCCAGAATTGAAGTAATTTCTGGCTCCTCTTGCAAGACAGAAATAAAATATCCCTGCTCGGGTGAAAACTCAATTGACAGGGAATTGAAGTGTGTTCCCCCTTTGTGACAGTAATTAGGCTAGTAGGTTGGAAGCCATTAAAATCTTGACATTCAGCATCCAAGTACAGAAGAATATTATCTGGGCTTGTCTACACAGTGTGTTTGTGCGTACCAGGCTGGGCTGTAAATTCGAGCACACACCAGTATGTGTCTGGCTGTGTGGACGCTGCTGACAGGCATTAAATGTTCTCCTGGGCACCGTTACATATTATTGTTTGAGTGACTAGGGCAGTTCTGCAGCATCAGGGTGAGGGGAGTGAGGCGCTGGGGACCCTGAGCAGCACCCCCTGCATGCCATGGAGCCCTGCAGCCCCCCACAATGGGCGCAGGGCTGGTGAATCTGTGACCCCTGAGTAAGAAAATGGGGGTTTCAAGTGACACAGAGGCTCCTGCAGACTGTCATTATGGTCACAGAGCAGCCCTGCTAATACCACCCCCCAACCCCCATCATGCACTGAGATTTGGCTACTGAGGTTAACACAGGGGGAGGATTTGCCCAGAAGGGAAAACAGGGACAGAATAAATCTGCATAAATGCAAATCAGGGAAATAGTTATTCCTCCTCATCTGCTACATTTTTCCAGCTACTTTAAATTGAGAAAAACCCTGATTCCTTCAGGGCGAGTTGGGACTTAGTCTCCAGTGTGTGTTCTCCCACATCTCAGAGAGACTCATCTATTAAACATTCTTGGTGCAGCAGAATTATTTCGGGAGCATCTAGGAGAGATTAATAATGAAACCTTTGCAAATGCTAAAATCCTTTGGCCATTTGGAAAAGGAAACGACACCACACACTGAATGCAGATAAAGATGAATCTTTTAGTGTAGTGAGGAAGAGAGGAAATGTGAAACAGCGCTACCCACAATGCAACGCTCTTCCAAAGCCTGTTGAAATGAACAAACCAGGATAACATGTACTTTGATCATTTCAAAGCATAAATATTCGTGAACGAACTAACTGTGTATTTGGATTGGTTTGCATGCTTGATTTTTTTTTTTAATCACCAAAATCAGCACCATTTGCTTTGCAGATGGTAAACAAATCTAAATGCTGAAGGAAAAGGAAGACATTCAGGTTTCTTCAGTCTTGCTTCTCACTCTCTTTCTTTAAGGGGTTTAAGAATTTGGCAGAGGTCTCGTCTAAGAGCCAGATTTTCTGCAGCAGGAGAAGGTCCTGTCCAAATGGAACACTTCAAAATGCTCAGCTCATCCTAGTTCCTTAGGCCTGATCCTGCAGCCCCAACTCAGTGAGAGTTTTGCATGAAGAACAGAGGACATAGGACTGGAAAGGACCTCCTGAGCCATCGAGTCCGGCCCCCAGCTGCTGCTGGCAACGCTGCCGGATCATTCCATTCATAGACGTAGGCTGTTTTCAAGGATGGGCTTCAGGATCAAATCCACATCCTCCCTCCAGGATTGCTGGTTTAAAGAACATCATAGCCAGGACATCACCTGGACACAATGGGAACAAGAGAGAAATATCGTATGCACTTGCATCCTGAACAAGAGTTTAGATCAGTGGTCCCCAACCTTTTTCATCTGGCAGGCTGTTGAGCATCCACCAATATGCTGCCGAAATTCATCGGCGATGCCTCTGGATGATGTCGCTTGTTGGCGGCAAGTGGCGTCGCCGTCGAATTTCGGCGGCATTTCGGCGGATGCTCGACCGCCGGCCAGGACGTGGGTGCATTTAGATGCCGCAGTGGGCGCCATGGCGCCCACGGGCACCGCGTTGGGGACCCCTGGTTTAGATTCTTTGCTCCTGTATAGCACTGTGAGCACTAGCAACATCAAGGTTTACCAGGGTAGCCTGAGGGGGGCACCTGATTTTTGCAGTGCTGAAATTTAAAATAAAAGAGTTATTACTTCATCTTTTCCTAGCTGATTCAGCCCTTTTCCCTTCTATTTTCATAGTCTCTCCCCTCCACACACACCCCTCCTCGAGGGCAGTGGGAACCGCCTGTTCCATGTCCATGTAGGCGTTAATATTTCTGCCAGTTCTAGGCCACTGCACTGGAATTTCCCTCTCGCGTTTGCAACGTGCCCATTCCTGCAGTTCTGAGCTTGCCCCGTGTTCACTGCTAAATGGACCGTTGGGTAGGTAGCCAGGTTGGTCCCAGGATAGGAGAGGGGCAAGGAAATACTGGACCAGCTTCTGTTGGTGAGCTGAGAAACTGCCCAGCTGGGCGAGTTGCCTGCCATCCAGACCTCCTCAGCCCCCAGAAGCCTCCAGCTAGCCTCCCTCAGCTAAGGAACTGGAAGAAGGCAGGAAAATGGATATTCTTGGGGACTTTTATGGCCCAACCTGAGATCTGGGCAAACCAGTGAATTCCTCAGCTATTTTAATGGCTGCATAAGTGCATTGTCTATGCAGTCTGATAGCAACCCTTACTTGCTTGCTTTTGTCAAGGGCTGGAGAACGCTGGCATTGCTTAAGAGCAAAGTTTTGCTGTATGAACACCATTTGGACAATCCCCATGACACGTGTAAACCCTACACAACAAAAGCTGTGGGCTCTGCGCCTTGTGCCTGCACAGACTTAACAGGAACAGCCTACACATCTGATTAAATTCTTCTTTTTTTAATCTCCTGGACCGTCTGTGAATATCAGCAAAAGTCTCCTGACTTTTTTATTACACTGACAGATGAACAGCTTGTCAGCCACAGGATATGAAAACTAACAACAAATAAACTATGCCACAGGGTATTTTAAACATTGGATGTCTCTCTAAAACTATGCTCTAGCTCAATCGCAAGATGTGGGCTTAATGCAGGAATCAGAGGGTGAGACGTGGCCTTTGTTACGCAGCAGGTTAGAACACGGTGGTCCCTTCTCGTCTTAAAAGTCTGTGCACCTATGGGAATGGTTTTAACAATGAGGCTGTCAGAGTCTACCCTCACTTGAAACTGGGTGGTTTCAAAGTGAGGACCCGCATGTCTTCCCCCACCCCAAAATCCTAGGGTAGGTCTCCCCTTCGGCTGCCACCACCCGGTCAATTCCGTGGGCCGGGACACCCCTGTTTCCCCCCTTGGGAACACAGATCAATTCACAGAGGAGGAACCTCCCCCCTCCTCCCTCTCTCCAGCCTGCTCTGGAGACAGAGGTGCCTGGATTCAAACGCCTTGAATCTCTACACACAGGGAAGCAGCCCACTTCCCCCTCCCCTTCCCCTGAATTTCCCCAAGGGAAGGAATTAACCAAGTCCAAAGAAAAGAAAAGAATTTATTAAGAGAACAAAAGAAAATACAGAATCTCTATGAATCCAAGCTGGGCACTCATAGGGTATAACCTTGCTAAGTTCTGGAGAGAATCCTCTCTCTTTCTCAGTACAACCAGTACAAGCAGAATTAAGAATAATCAATAACAAACACACAGAATTGCAAACATAGGATTATTAGATAAGGACACAAAGTATCTTTCTAATACTCACTATCTTGACTAGAAGAAATTAGTTCAGAAAGGTGGAACTTGTAGGGACTTGATTAACTCGTCTGGTCTCTTGAACTCCAAACGGCCAAAGACAAAAGACCCCCCCAAACAGAGGGAAAAGTTCCCTCCTAGGAGTTTCAAATTCTCTTCCCTGATTGGTCCTCAGGTCAGATGCCCACCAGGTACTATGCTTTAACCCTTTACTAACTATTCATGACACGCCCCCCAAATCGTCACAGTGGGATCCACTGGCGGCGATTTCCTCCTAGAACTGTAAAACAACCAGAGTAATAAAACACATGCACTATTACATCGACTACTAAGCATGAAAACATATTAAGAACAGTTTTTAGCCACGGGAAACTTTCACGAGAGAGTGCATCAGCAACTTTGTTGGAAGCTCCTGAAATGTGTTGAATGTCAAAGTCAAAGTCTTGGAGAGCTAAGCTCCAGCGGAGATGTTTCTTGTTGTTTCCCTTGTTGGTGTGAAGCCACTTTAGCGCAGCATGGTCAGTTTGTAGCTGGAACTGCCGGCCCCAAACGTATGGGCGTAGCTTTTCCAAGGCATACACAATGGCGTAACATTCTTTTTCACTGATGGACCAGTGGCTTTCCCTCTCAGACAGTTTCTTGCTGAGAAACACGACAGGATGGAAGTTGTGATCCGGTCCTTCCTGCATTAGTACCGCTCCTACCCCACGTTCAGATGCATCGGTGGTAACTAGGAAGGGTTTGTCAAAGTCTGGGGCCCTTAATACAGGGTCCGACATGAGCATCGCCTTAAGCTGGGTAAAGGCTTTCTGACACTCATCAGTCCACTTAACTGCATTTGGCTGGGTTTTCCTGGTCAGATCAGTTAGTGGGGCAGCGATTTGGCTGTAGTGTGGTACAAATCGCCTGTAATATCCGGCCAAACCTAAGAAGGATTGGACCTGTTTCTTTGACCTTGGGACAGGCCACTGTTGGATAGCCTCCACCTTGGCCTGTAGGGGGTTGATGGTTCCTTGACCCACCTGGTGTCCTAGGTAAGTCACTCTGTTGTGGCCTATTTGACACTTTTTGGCCTTAACCGTTAGTCCTGCCTGCCTGATGCGCTCTAAAACCATTTTCAAATGTTCTAGGTGTTCGGGCCATGAATCAGAAAAAATGGCCACATCATCGAGGTATGCAACTGCACAGTCTTCCAATCCTGCTAGTAGACCATCCACCAGCCTTTGGAAGGTGGCAGGTGCATTCCGCAGTCCGAACGGAAGCACAAACTCATACACCCCTGCATGGGTGATGAAGGCAGATTTTTCCCTGGCGGGTTCATCTAGTGGTACCTGCCAGTATCCCTTGGTTAAATCAATGGTAGAGATGAACTGGGCACGTCCCAACTTTTCCAGTAGCTCATCAGTGCGTGGCATTGGATAGTTGTCTGGACGAGTTACAGCATTTAGCTTACGGTAGTCCACACAAAAGCGTATTTCCCCATCTGGTTTGGGAACCAGAACCACTGGAGATGCCCATGCACTGGTAGAAGGGCGGATGATACCCATCTCCAACATGTTGTCAATCTCCTGTTTAATAGCAACTTTGGCATGAGGTGACACCCGGTAGGGTGGTGTTCTAATCGGGTGAGCATTACCTGTGTCAATGGAGTGGTAGGTTTGCTCAGTCCGTCCTGGGATGGCTGAGAACAAGGGGTCGAAGTCAGTGCACAGTCCCTTGATCTGTTGCCGCTGTAGACGTTGTAGGGTTGTGGAGAGGGTCACCTCTTCCACACCACCATTTCTTTTACCTTCGTAGTAGACACCTTCAGGCCACTCGGTGTCATCTCCTTCCTGAACTGTAAAGTGACAGACCTGTAATTCTCTGGGATAAAAGGGCTTTAGAGAGTTAACATGAAACACTTTAGGCTTTAAAAAGGAATCAGGGAATGTTATGAGGTAGTTAACAGCTCCCAGGCGCTCCTGGACCATGTATGGTCCTTCCCAGGACGCCTCCATCTTATGGGCCTGTTGCGCCTTCAAGACCATGACCTGGTCTCCTACCTTGAAGGACCGCTCCTTGGCATGTCGATCATACCAGACCTTTTGCTCCGCTTGAGCATCTCTTAAGTTCTCTCGAGCAAGGGCCCAAGAGTCTCGGAGGGTGTTTTGAAGGTTGCTTACAAAGTCCAGAATGTTAGTCCCTGGAGGAGGTGTAAACCCCTCCCATTGCTGCTTTACCAGCTGTAATGGCCCCTTAACCTCATGGCCATACACCAGCTCGAATGGTGAGAATCCTAAACTCGGATGTGGAACAGCCCTGTAGGCAAACAGCAACTGTTGTAACACTAGATCCCAATTATTGGAGTGTTCCTTGACGAATTTGCGGATCATGGCCCCCAAAGTTCCATTGAACCTTTCCACTAGGCCATTAGTTTGGTGATGGTACGGGGTGGCAACCAAGTGATGCACCCCATGAGTTTCCCACAGGTCTTTCATGGTCCCTGATAGGAAATTTGTTCCCGAATCTGTAAGAATTTCAGAGGGCCAACCCACCCTGGTAAAAATGTCAGTTAAGGCCTGGCACACAGTGTTAGCCCTGGTGTTGCCTAGAGCTACTGCTTCCGGCCATCTGGTAGCAAAGTCCACAAAAGTCAGTATGTACTGTTTTCCTCTGGGGGTCTTTTTTGGGAAAGGACCCATAATATCCACAGCTACTCGCTGAAATGGGACCTCCATTATGGGGAGTGGTTGGAGAGGGGCCTTGACCTGGTCTTGAGGTTTTCCTACCTTTTGGCATACCTCACAAGACCGGACATACTTGACAACGTCCTTGCCCATCCCCTCCCAGTCAAAGGACCTTCCCAACCTGTCTTTGCTTCGTTTCACCCAGAATGGCCACTAGGGTGATCATGGGCTAAGCTTAAGAGCTTTTCCGGTACTTGGTCGGAACGAGCAACCGTTTTTGAGGATGCCAGCCCTCCTGGTGTCCACCAGAAAGAAATTCCTTGTATAACAGTCCTTTCTCCACAACGAACCGGGATCGGGTAGTAGAGCTGAGAGGCGGTGGGTTGCTGCGTGCCGCCGCCCATGCTTTCTTGAGGCTGTCATCAGCTTCCTGCTCTCTCTGGAACTGTTCCCTTGAGGCGGGAGACACCAGTTCCTCTGGAAGCGATGTAGGTGATGAGGTTGTTTCCGTTGACTGTGAACCGCTCCCCGCTGGTGCACAAAGTGTCATTTCAGGCTCCGGCTGAGCCTCTTGGGTAGGGTTGTTTGCTGCTTCTGCCAGTTCAGGCCCGTTGGCGCCCTCTGGCGGTGGAGTTGCAAGCGCTGGCGCCGGTGCTGGCGCTGGTTGCTCTTCCAGTTCCGGTTCTGGGACTGGATGTACTATGGCTGCTGTAGGTGTTGGCCTGGGATCCGGTTCCACCACCTCTGTCTGGGTCTCTGGTAACACAGACGGGGTCCCGGTGGATGGCTCAGGAACAGGGATGGGTCCGGCAGCTCGTCTGGCTTGGCTGCGTGTAACCACTCCCTTTGTTTTTTGCTGTTCAATGTGTCGGGCCAAGTCGTTCCCCAGTAGCATGGGAATCGGATGGTTGTCATAGACAGCAAAAGTCCACTTCCCTGACCAGCCCTTGTACTGGACAGGTAAACGCACTGTAGGTAATGTTACAGGTTTTGACATGAAGGGTCGAATTGTCACTTTGGTTTTCTGGTTGATGAATTTGGGGTCCACGAAGGTTCGGTGGATAGCTGACACATGTGCTGCAGTGTCTCTCCATGCGATGATCTCCTTTTCGTCCACTCTCAAAGTTTCCCTATGTTCTAAGGGTATTTGAGATACATCTATGTCCGGCTTTCCTTGGTGTGAAGGTGCAAGGAGTTGCACTCGGTTTAGGTTCTTTGGGCATTTGGCTTTGATATGCCCCAATTCATTGCATTGAAAACATCGCCCAGTTGATGGGTCACCGGTTTGTGTTGGTCTACTGGAGACTGGTGAGGTAGAAGAAGAGGTAGAGTGTGACTGTCCGTGGGTTGTAGGTGTGGGTTTGATTGGTCCGCGACGGTAGGGTTTAGTGTCGGTGTGTACCCTGTTGGATTCGCTCCCCTTGGCAGTAGCTTTCGTGTTGTCTACCGATGCCATCCATCTGGCTCCAATCTCTCCTGCCTCAGTGAGAGTTTTTGGTTTACCATCTTGGATGTAGCGTCTAATGTTCTCAGGAACACCATCTAGGAACTGTTCCATCAATATCAGGAGGTGTAGGTCGTCTAGCTCCTTAACCTTGGATCCTGATATCCAGGAGAAATAGTGTTTTTCCAGGTAAGCAGCGTGCTCTGGAAATGACATCTCTGGTTTCCATTTCTGGGCTCTGAAACGCTGACGGGCGTGATCAGGGGTGATGCCCATTCTGAGTCTGGCCTTGGTTAGGAACAGTGGAAAGTCGTCCATCAGGTCTCTAGGCATTTCAGCTGCCACCAGGGATAACTGTCCGCTGAGCTGTGACCTCAGCTCCAGCATGTATTGATCTTTAGGAAGATGGTATCCAATACAGGCCCTCTCAAAGTTTTCTAAAAAGGCCTCAACATCATCCCCTGCCCTGTAGGCGGGAAATTTTCTCCGAGAAGGTTGATCAGTAGGTTGAAAAGGGGTTGGATTGGTTGGCTCCTGCTGCTTAGTCTTTGCTAATTCCAGAGCCTGCTGGTGGGTCTCCCTCAGGATTTCCATTTGTCTCTTGTGCTCAGCCTCTTGTTTCTCCAGCTCCCTCTTGTGGTTAGCTTCTTCCCTGGCCCTTTCTGCAATAATTAGTTCCATCTGTCTTTGATGTTCTTTTTGTTTTTCTTCAGCCTGCAGCCTGGCCAGGTCAAGTTTGCTAATTGTTTCACCAGTACTCATGGTTGTGTGCCTTCTGGTGCTGGCCACACCCCTATGCAGTCAGTGAACTGTCTGTGGTGTTTGACAGTCCCTAACCCTGGCTATGATAACTTGAGTAAAGAAAGAGAAATCAATCCTTTGTATAGCAAATTGTGGTTTGTGTAATGTTACTGGTTTGTACTGAGAAAGAGGGAAAGAGTAAAAAAAAAATTCCTCTGTCTCCCTCTGCTCTGAGTTGCTGTACCCAGCAGCCCAGCTGAAAGGCTGCTGCTAACAATACCCCTGAGAAAAATCTGGTCTATTCCTCAGGGATTTGTGTTCTCCTGTCTTCTGATCCTTTCAAAAGACACAGGGAGAAAAAAAAAAAAAAACCTGGCTGGAGGGTTTGTCTCTTCCCCCCCAAACCTGTTTTTCCTGTTGGATGGGAATGTACTTTGGCGAGCACTTCCCCCCACCTTAGGAATCCTGAGTGATACCTGATATCACAAAGGAAGGACACACCTCTAGGGAAGAGTTTTTCCTCAGCATAGCCAGCAGAGAAAAAAAACTCCTCCCAACCCTGAAAACTGCTTGAAACTTGCCTTTTCCTCAAGCTGCCTCAAGCAAACAGAAGAAAACTGCTTCCAACAAAGCCTGCTGGAACTTAATTCCCTCCAGCCAACCTGGCTGAAACTGTAATCCCTCTTCTGTCAGGTTGCTTTCCTGCTCTAGAAGAAGAGAATAGCTCCCTTCAGCGTAGCCCAGCTGAAAAAAACTGCTTGTAACAATGGGTTCGAAACTCCGCTGCCACCATGTCAGAGTCTACCCTCACTTGAAACTGGGCGGTTTCAAAGTGAGGACCCGCATGTCTTCCCCCACCCCAAAATCCTAGGGTAGGTCTCCCCTTCGGCTGCCACCACTCGGTCAATTCCGTGGGCCGGGACACCCCTGTTTCCCCCCTTGGGAACACAGATCAATTCACAGAGGAGGAACCTCCCCCCTCCTCCCTCTCTCCAGCCTGCTCTGGAGACAGAGGTGCCTGGATTCAAACGCCTTGAATCTCTACACACAGGGAAGCAGCCCACTTCCCCCTCCCCTTCCCCTGAATTTCCCCAAGGGAAGGAATTAACCAAGTCCAAAGAAAAGAAAAGAACTTATTAAGAGAACAAAAGAAAATACAGAATCTCTATGAATCCAAGCTGGGCACTCATAGGGTATAACCTTGCTAAGTTCTGGAGAGAATCCTCTCTCTTTCTCAGTACAACCAGTACAAGCAGAATTAAGAATAATCAATAACAAACACACAGAATTGCAAACATAGGATTATTAGATAAGGACACAAAGTATCTTTCTAATACTCACTATCTTGACTAGAAGAAATTAGTTCAGAAAGGTGGAACTTGTAGGGACTTGATTAACTCGTCTGGTCTCTTGAACTCCAAACGGCCAAAGACAAAAGACCCCCCCAAACAGAGGGAAAAGTTCCCTCCTAGGAGTTTCAAATTCTCTTCCCTGATTGGTCCTCAGGTCAGATGCCCACCAGGTACTATGCTTTAACCCTTTACTAACTATTCATGACAGAGGCACATGCCAGTATCCGTGGCACGCTAATGCTGAACGAACACCCCCATTGCAGGACTCATGTATGTCCATCAAGATTAACCAGAGAGAGAGAGAGAAGAGAGCTCTGAACATTGGGTTTCAAAACTGAGCAGAGAATTAGCAAAATGCTCCAATCACCTGACTGCTAGCTGGTTGCTGGAATGTGCTGGGAAGAATGTGACTGACCAGGCCTTCCATGGCTGACACCTGCAGCTGGGAGAGAAGTGATCACGTCAGTGGGTTCTTGTGACTGAGCTGGAAAATGTCCACTCCTGCCTGCTGCTATCACCAGTTCTTCCTCAGTTCTCCTCCTCCACTACCGCAGGGCTCTCTCACGGGCTAAGGTGGCGGATTCTGTTACCCTTTGCTGGGGCTTTGCTTTATGCCATTTCATGGGCTAGCTAGGATGAGATTCCTTGACCCTACATGCAGCTAGAACTTGGTGCCTTCCGGTGCACTGTACTGTGCCTCCAGCTGGCCTGGGGAAGCCCAGACTTCCAAATGCATAATACTCTGCATTCCTATGGGGCTGTAATCAGCGCTACAAGTATTAATGAGGCCACAGCACCCTGGGGAGCCGGTAAGTTTTATTAACACTTTTTATCCAGGTAAGTAAGGAGAGTCACAGAAAGGGGAAGTGACGTTCCCAAGGTCGCATATAGAATCATCGAAAGAGCCTGGAACAGACCCAGGAGTCCAAACTCACAAGCCGCTGGCCTACCCACATGACCACCCATCTGTCAAGTGCAGCAACCGCCGAGATAGCTGACAAGCAGCTTTTATTGAAACAGGTTAAACAAGGCAGGATTCAAACCTCCTCCTTTCCAAGGCTCAGGTAGCATCACAGGAGTGAGTGAGGATCAGTGGGTCAAAGCCAGTGCAGTCGGGGGGTGGATGCTGAGGCCTGGACTGTAAGGGAGAGGGGCAAACTTCATAATGGACCACGGGGGCCATCTGTGCCAGGGAATTCTCATGGAGATTTTGCCCCAGAATGTCCCCTCCTGTAGGTTTTTCTTGATCTGGGAGAAGCTCTTCTAACAAATGATCATGAAACCAAAGACAGGTCACAAACAAGATGTCACAGACCCAGAGATTTTATCTGGCGTTGATACCAGCATGCCCAGTACCTGTAAATCCAGTTCCACAAACTGACCTCTTGACACTGGAAAGATGGAGAGAGCAGCTTGGATTTTCCCAAACAGCCGGAAGTAGATCATGCCTACACATACAGAGAAAGCTCATTAGAACTAGAGATGGTTTATTTCACGAATCAAAGATTCACAAAGGGACAGAACTGCAAAGACAGCGAGTAGGACAGCCCAGGGGAGGCGGCTGCAGTCACATGGACAACACTGTGCTAACGTCATCAGTCATCTCAGTTCAGACTTTGAATCAAGATGGAGCAATCAGCTTCCTGGACACAGTTTTCTCCATGGCAAAGAGAAATACAAATTACTCTGCCTTCTTCTCAAAATAGCATCGACTCTATTTAACAGAGTAAAAGATTTTCTAACAAGTGGCATGTTTCTAAGTGGTACTGTCACTTCTGTTTACCATACTTCCTCAGTACAAAAAGGTATTTCGGAAAGCAATTGATCACAAATTAGCTCGTAACATTGCATGATGGAATTTGAATTACTTTAAAAAAATAAATTGAGCTGCTAAAAAGCTCAAGAAAGTATGTGCAATTCAATTATGGTATATAAAATACAGCATAATTGAACTGTGCATATATATTGTATATCGTGCATATATATCATATATGGTGCATATATATCTACTAGACAATTTTGGAAGCTACAGTTACTTTGATTAAATTACAGCTGCTCATCCCAAAGAACCTGTTTGCAGACTTGCCAGTGTAGGCAAGAGGGTATGAAGAGTGGTATCCAGCAAACCACTCACCAGGCTGGTGATCAAGCTAGGAAGAAGAAAAGGAAGAAATTCAAAATAATACCAAAGAGTTTCTGAGAACAAGAGTCCCATGATCAGGAGGAACCTGAAATGCTGTGCTGGCTCGGAAGATACCACATACTCACACATACTGCATCCCGGGTGTTCTCTGATGTTAACCGTTCCCACTGTTAGCGCTACCCAGGCTGCACCTTTGAAAAATCTGCTTATTAAAGAGTAAAGTTGGGCTTGGATTTCAGATCGACGTCTTCTTCCATTTTTACTATGGAAAAATTCATAATTAGACCCACAGATGCTTTCTGCATTTTAGTTTAAATATTTCCGTATGGGATGTTAGATGGGATGGGATCTGAGTTACTACAGAGAATTCTTTCCTGGGTGCTGGCTGGTGAGTCTTGCCCACATGCTCAGGGTTTAACTGATCCCCATATTTGGGGTCGGGAAGGAATTTTCCTCCAGGGCAGATTGGCAGAGGCCCTGGAGGTTTTTCACCTTCCTCTGCAGCATGGGGCACGGGTCACTTGCTGGAGGATTCTCTGCAGCTTGAGGTCTTCAAACCACAATTTTAAGGACTTCAATAACTCAGACATAGGTTAGGGGTTTGTTATAGAAGTGGATGGGTGAGATTGTATGACCTGCATTGTGCAGGAGGTCAGACTAGACGACCATAATGGTCCCTTCTGACCTTAAAGTCTATGAGTCTATGAGTATGCAAATATAGTTGTGTGAATCCCTAGCAAGTTTACCAAGAAAGCTGCTTTTCTGGTAGTGTTCTCTCCTCTCTGGGGAGCAAAAGTTGCATGAATGCTGTATCGGGGCACTGAGATTTACTCTGAAGTCATCTCCTCTGCACAAGGTCTCCTGCTGCATAGGCTGAATTCTGGAAAGTAGCACAGAGTCAATCTGGTCTGTGTGCCAGGATTCTCCACAAGGGAGCAGGGAGCTGAGAATTTTGCACCCAGAGTAAAATTCACCCGCTATGCAAATGGCCAACATACATTTCACCTTGTAAGTCCCATTTAAATCACCAAAATTCAGGACACGGGCTCCTGGGTGCTACCGATCCTCCTTTGCACATCAGATCTCTGGATGAAAAACCCTAATAAATGCTAAATCCAATAGGGCAGTGGAAAGGATTCATATTAGCACAGTGCTTTGCTATTCATAATTTACCAATAGGTCAAATATTCCCAGTACCCACCTCTTACACTGGTTGATTTTGAAGCCACCAAAAAGGCCCTTGCAATTCTTAATACCAATTTGAGGTCACCGGGGGGATCCTGCGTTATTCGGACATGTGATGTGATGTTCACGTCCAATGAGGATACGCTCAGAACTCACGCAGACTGAAAAACAAGCAAACGTTGTGCACTCTACAGGGAACATCGAAGCAGCATGTTACTGAAAAGCCGTCCATAATTCTGGCCCCAGCCATGGCATTTTACATGGCCTCAGAGTCTGCCCTTGGGCTCCTTGTTCTATTGCTGCTCGTTCAACGGAACGGTCATTGTCAAGGTCCCATGTGATGAGTGTTTTTCGGGATGCCAAGAGCAAGTGTCGACTTCCCGCTTGAATTGCTTTGACTTTGGAGGAAAGGAAACATCAGAAGAAGAACGAAGGAAGGAAGATCCCGTCAGAGAGCAGAGTCTGTCTGAGCCTCCTCTGCACGTTGTCGAAACTACTCTCCTTGCTGCCCCCCAGTCCAGCAGCTGCCCCTGCGGGCAGGGAAGGGCTGAAATCCCGGCTGTATTGAAGTCAAAGGGAGTTTTGCTATTGACTTCAATAGAGCCAAGATTTCACCCTAGAAATTGAAGGTGCAGCACTGAAAAAGCCTGGTCATAACAGCTACACACAACTCATAGTCTACTCTAAAAATCAGTGTTTCTCTCTGTATGCCAATCCAGCCGCTTCCCAGAGTGCCGTTCCAATGACGTTTTTCCGGCAGAAAGCAATGAAGTAATAGGACTCTGGTCTATGGTCACAGGCAGGCACATTATGGTTCCCTTCTTCTCTGAGAGCAGGAATCTTGTATGTCTCAATAGCCCATCACTCACAAAACGAACAGATGGATCAGGGAATAGGAGACCCGAAATAAAGCAGGCACAGTAGATCCCATTTTAAGCTCATAAACCTTGAGTGTGTCCCTTTAATTTGATAAAAGCTGAAAATTTCACCATTAAAAAGACTGGAAATACTGTGATGCAATTAACTTCAGGAGCATCCCCGTCGAACACGCTGGGCCTCATTCACCACGGCATCACCGTGCACACAAGTGTCTCTCCACTGAGGCCTAAAGAGCCACATTGGTGTGATACCAGCGCAAGGTGCTGGTGACTCAGGCCCACTGTGTTTTTATAAAGAGGTGGAAGCGCTTGATCTGTAATGGGCCTACCTCTGCTCCCTGCAGAGTCATTTACAGCTGTGCAAGGCGGGTGCACAACAGCAGTGCAGAACAGTAACATGGTACATCCCCGCTGACCAGTGCAAGGCTGGGGAGAGTCTGATCCTGCTCTGAGGGAGGTTCAGGGCAAACTCCCATTGGCCCTCCTGGGAGGAGGAGTCCCTGTCATTAACTATGTATTCATTAAATATATGTTAATATTTAGTCCATTTAATTTCAAAGCAGGCCAGATCCCCAGCTGCCGTGAACTAGCATGGCATCATGGGGCTGTGACAATTCATATCAGCTGAGGATCTGGCCCAGCATCTGTAACGGCTGCCATCACTATCACAGCTGACACCCTGGGGAGCCTTGCACGGGCTCTTGAGAAGCTCCACTACCCAGCATTCCTCCTTCACCCAGGAGACATTCAAGGCCAAGTAGACTTCCACTGCAGAGACCTCCATTTCCAAGAAGCTCTGTGCCAAGCAGGCCTTCCTCACTGAGAAGACTTTTATCACTGAGTAGACCTGAACCAAGCACTGGGTAGACCTGAACTTTCTCACCGAGGAGACCTGGGCCAAGCAGACCACCTTCGCTAGGTTTGCCTCCTTCACCAAGTAGATTTTCATTACTGATTTGACTTCCATTGCCACAGAGACCTTCTTTAGCAAGACGACTTGTGCCAAGGAACCCACCTTCTCCAAGAAGGCCTGTACCAAAGCACACCTGCTTTGCTGCTGAGTAGAGCTTCATTGCTGATAATACCTTTCCCAAGCAGACATTCTTTGCCATGCAGACCTCCTGCACCAAGAAACCTTCATTAATGACTAGACTTTCAGTCCAGGGAAGAATTCCATTGCCAAGAAGGCCTATGTTGGGCATGCTATCGTTACCAGGAAGACCAGTGCCAGGTGCACCTTTCTGGCCAGGAAGACCTGTTCTGGGAGCACCTTCATCGCCTAGATTGGAGCCCAGGGTGCCTTCATGGCCAGGCAAGTTGATCTCCTCCACCAAGGAGACTGTCATTTCTGAGTAGTCTTTCATTCTGCAGCACACCTGTGCCTGGCACATCTTGATGGTGAGGAAGCCCTTGAGAGGCACAGCTGCCTGGCCAGACCCTAGTGCATTGCCCAAAGGAGCAGTGCTAAGCTTATCTTCATTGCTGAGCAGACCTGTACCCAGCAGACCTTCTGGGCCAAGAACACCACCTTTCCTGTCTCCTGGGAATATGGGCTGCAGCACATTTTTCCCACGCTCACCTCCATGCAGCGAATCTGTAACAGCTACAATATCATCACAAAATCTGTGTTCCGTTGTAGCCGGGGTCACGTCATTAGGACCACCTGGATGATTTTCTTCACTATCATTTTACCTTCAGCCCATTCTGGTCAAATTTACACATCAGTATTTCGTAAACTTTCAGTTAAATAACTTTATAAATTGAGTACATCTTCTGACTGGAACGTCTCCAGGGCAAGCTGAGAACCTCAGCAAGAAAACCCAAGCATTGCATTGTATATTATTTATATACCACCATGTGATTCTGCAGCCATTGAAGTCAATGGGAATTTTGCCACGGACGTCAGTTGGAGCAGGTCTGGGGCCTGAGTATTTAGAGTTCAGTAGAGAAAGAGAGAATCCATTCTGGGTGAACGTCCCTTCGGCAGAGCACTTATCTGTGGTATCCTGGAGGAGCGACTGATGCTGAAAAGCAGAAGGGACAGACTCACAAGGCCCCAGACCTCGCTGGGAAGTGGTGAGGCCTTCCAAAGCCCAGCACTGGGCTGGGTTCTCAAATGGAGCCGGAAGCTGTGGAGAACTGCAGAACACAGAGACACTCTGAACCTTCAAAACAAAGAGGGATTTGCCTAGCTCGCAGATGGCTTTGCGCCCTGGCTACATACTCCTGGAAAATCATATAAACACAGGGAAATCTCTTCACCCTGTCTCCGGATTTTGCTGACTTTGGTCCAAGGAGGTTCAGGCATCAGGGTCAGCAAACCACAGACCAGGACAACGCACCAGACCTTCGACGTCTTCAGTCCTGAGCTGTGCTGAGAGAACAGAGTCAGGAGCAATTGCTTTGACATCCTTGCGGTCACCCGGGTGCGAGTGAGAGGAGCAGCAGAACCCTAATGTTGGGAGACTCGGAAGGAAAGTGGCATTTTAAACAGTGCAGGAAGGCGGGGAAAGAGCCAGAAAGACAGATCACATCGCACTGCTCGAAATGTCTTGAAATAAGAATACTGTAGTTAAAGGGGCCCCAGCCAGACAAAACATTACACCTGTTAAAATAACGCCTGTATCTACATTACAGACAACCTCAAATTGGCTTTTCACTCTTCAGGCTGCTTGTTTATTATTTGCATTTCACTCAGCTCAGACAACGAGAACAGGCCAGTTGGTCTTTTCTGTTCCTAGTCAAAAGGAGTCCCCATGTCATGTCATGGCCCCATGGTGCAATTTTGGGCAGCACACACTCTCAGGGTCTGTCTATTCATGTGAATAAATCTGTTTGCCTAGGAACTAAAAACGCAAGCCTGGAAACATTTTGAGGTGTCTTAAGTTTTATGGAATCATTTGTTTACAAAGCTAAAAGACACAGGCCAGATTGGACTGAACATTGTCTCGTTAAAGAAAGATACTGTCCAATATGCATATTGCAGAGCTTCAGCACTGAGAAATAACATTTTTTAGGTCACACTGAACAAGTTCAGCGGGTCAAGATACTTTTAAAAATCCCTTTATGACAGTCCCTGGCACAATGAAATTACATTTTAATTCCCTAGAATACCTTATCCATTTCCCCTTTGATCAGCATGTACTGAAGCTCAGCTCCTGTAGCGGTGATTATTGCACAGAAGAGAAAGATGGAGGCGCACTGAAAATTGTGTCAAGTAAAATGAGTGGGAGTCTCACTGGAAGATGTGCACAGCGTTGACATGGGCTGCAGGGATGGTTTGCGGATCTTTTAAACTAGTTCTTGGAACGAATGCACAATGAAACTCTTAACTATAGAAAGTTTCAGCAAATGTTTAGTCACTTTAAAAAACGAGGCCAGATCCTTATTTGTTGTAAATCAGTGTAGTTCCATAGAGCGCAATGGAGCGACCCTGCTTTATAGCCAGTATCTTCACACAATGGGCCAGGCCCTCGGTCGTGTAACGCTACAGCCCTCAGTGGAGCCACGCGAGGTTACCCCCTGCTTCCCAGTTACAGCTGCTGAGGATCGGGTCCGACTGTTCCAAAGTGGTTCTGAATTTTGTATTCTCAGCACAAAGCCCCTCAAAAATCATCCCGGTTATTTCTCCCCAGCGAGTCGTCAGCA
This sequence comes from Mauremys mutica, assembly GCF_020497125.1. Classification (NCBI taxonomy): domain Eukaryota; kingdom Metazoa; phylum Chordata; order Testudines; family Geoemydidae; genus Mauremys; species Mauremys mutica. The sequence goes on from NC_059084.1 coordinate 1,812,725, forward strand.
GAAACGTAACAAGGAAAATCAATGTTGTGAGTTTGACAAGCGAGACCGTCGCTACCAGCTTTAATATTTCGTTGTCATAGCTGATTAAACACTGGCACAGCCGTGAAAGGAAAACATGGTTTGACACTCGCTCTTCTAACGCTGGTTACGCTTTGCTGCCGTTGTCGTGGGAGCGAGAGTCCTATGGAGACAGTGACTTTACGGCTCTTACCTGGATCCTTTGATGTTCCCGAGTGGCTGCCGAGAGGTTTCTTCTCTGATGCTGATATGAAGCAGCCACCTTCCTATCCCCAGGCTAACTGGTGTGAGGAGAGCAGGACGGCTCCTCTCCCGAAGCCGGGAGGTGAAATGCAGCCCCCGCACCAGCCTGGCCCCGAGCTCCGTGGCAGATAGACGCTAAGCACAGGCAGCGAGTTATATGGGCCCGTGGTGTCCGGGCTCCACCAGTGTTCAGGAAGGTGGGCCCGGCTCCACCAATGGTTGGGCTGATGTTTTCAGAGCCATCCCGTCCATAGGATGGACCGAGGCAACCGCCCCGGGCCTCGCACTTCAGGGGACATGGGGTCCAGGGCGGCCTGGGGGATTAGCTGGGGGCCTGGCGCTGTCAGCAGTGAGTGACCCGGCCCCAGCCCGCCCTCCGCTCTGCCTCTTCCCGCCCCTGCTCCACCCCCCCCTCCGCTCTGCCTCTTCCCACCCCTGCTCCACCCCCCCCCGCCCTGCCTCCCCCCACATCAGCTGGCAGAGCTGTCCCCTGGAGGGTCTTCGCGCGCCCGCTGCCATTTCAAGGGCTGGCCCCTTGGGTCCTGCAGCTTGCGTCTGGGGCAACAGCACCATAGCTGCCCAGCGTTGGTTTGCAACATCTTAAGACAAATTATGTAATGCTCCAATTTGCATATTCATATTGACCATAAACTTCTGCTTATGATCCGCAAACCCAGCCCCAAGCAGGGGTGGGGGCAGGCTCGGGCGCTGCACGACCCCGGGCAGCTGTGACCAAGGAGGAGAGAAGGTCGGGCTCTAGGGTGTCTGAGGCAGATGGGTGAGGGGGGGCTGAGGAGCTGGTGGGTGCTGGGGGGGTGGAGGACTCCTCAGGGGTGGGTGAGCTCTGGGAAGCAGGGGGTAACTGGCCCACCGGGGGGTAGGAGACACAGCAGGAGCTGTTGCAGGAGGTACTGGGCATTTATGAGAGGCGATAGCCTACTGCTACTGTCTGGGTGGGGGTGAGGGAGCCCGGGGACAGCACAGGGCCTGTCACCTGGTAGCACCTCCCCTCCAGCCACTGCTGCTGTGCCTCCTGCTGGCTGCAGCTTCCTGCCTGGGATCCAGGAGGGAGCCGGCTCCTGCTCCGCACATGCCACTGCAGCCCCACAGAGGCAGCAGGAACAGTGGCGAACGCCTGCTGCCGTCCTGCGCCGTGACAGGCTCCCGTGGCCATGGGGGAATGCGGACAGGGCAGGTACCCGAAATGACACCTGGCGACCCTGTGCCACCAGCAGCTCCCGCTGACCCAGTCTGTGCCTCCAGACCCCCCATCACCGCGCCGCAGACCGTGGCTTTGCGCCAACACTGAGCCCTGGTGCGATATGTTCCACATAGGTTTTGCTCTGTACAGTCGGCGGCGGCAAACCAAACGGCCTGCCGTTGAAGAAGGGGTGAAATAACAAACGGTGGCATGAAACACACTCAGCCAGATGTGGGTTAATACATGACAGGGGGTTGCATACGTCAGTGTGTGTTAGACAAGGTGGTCCAGTGGCTAGCACATCAGATGGGGCTTGGGAGACCTGGCTCTGCTCCAGCCCTGCTGGGTGACCTTGGGCAAGTCATTTCCAAGATCTGTGCCTCAATTTCCCCATCTGTAAAGTGGGGCTAGTGATCCTCTCCTCCATTGTAAACAGAGCGGGTGGGAAAACAGTTTTCTGTCAGAGAAAGGCTGTTTGTCAAAAGCAAAATGTTTTACAGAAGTGTTCCAGTTTCGACAAAATTGTCAACGGAAGCACGTCTAACTGATTTGACATGGAAATGGAGTTTTTCATTTCATTGCATTTTTCATTTCATATGACCTATTTTTATTTATATTATTATATTCTGACATGATCAAAATGTTTTGGTTCAATAAGCTCATTTTGATGGTTCTGAATCAAAATATTTGGGAATATTCTGCTCAGTGAGATATTTTGAGATTTCAGCTTTTTGTCCTGATTCGGGACAGAAAGACAATTCATAACACGGGAATTTCTTGCATAACAGAAATTCTGTTTTCCAACCTACTCCACCTGTAAAGTGCTTTGACACCTGTGGAAGAAAAGCTCTATCCGGGAGCCAGGTGTCACGCACAGATTTGGGGAGGACGTGAAATGCTGTTCTTGCCTCTTTCATGTATTCAGTCAAGTGATATTTGGCTAATCAGCTAATGAAGCATTGGGCAGAACAGTCTCTTCTCAGACAGAGCTATCGACCAATGGCGACCTTAGACTACATCTTTCCATAGTAGCCAGAGGGCTCCCCAGGCTCGGATTTACTCCTTCGCATGCCCGGATGCTCTTGTTTTAAACCCTGCAGACTGAAGCTGCTCTGAAGATCATTAGGCTCAACTCCCCTCTGATCAGCCATCTATTGGTGCAGATCAGGAGCAAGGCCATTGCGTTAGCAGAGCTACATCCAACAAAAATTGGTATCGATGCATAGCTGGCAAGTTTTCTACAGCTCCGTAAGGGGAACTTGATGCAAAGTATCTCATTAGGTATGGCTGTGTATTTGATACTAGGCAGACACAGCAGTTTCCATCCAAATGAAATAGCAAATGGTGAGCACAGATTATTAAATACAGAAACCGTGCAATGCCCCCAGCGGGCAGGTTCACACAGCTGGCTGAGAAACAATTTGGTTTTTTCCATAGACATTTCTGATGAAAACAAAAAATAAATTCTGACGAAACATTGAGAGGTTTGGATCCTCCGTGATGGCCTGAAGGTTCTCCCCAAATATACAGTGTAAAAATAAATTGGTTTTGACAACAAAGAAACGACCACCACCTTTCTTTGACCAAAATATCAACCGGCACTACAAACGGGAGCTCTAATCACCTGGTGATGAGCAACCAGAAGGTACAGAACTTGGGCAAGTGCGCCGTGGGTGCCAGGGCCCCAGAACGCTAATCGTGCCTGGGTACAGGTAACCAGTAACTACTCTAACAAGCAAGTCCAAACTGTGCCGATGAAAGTACCCTGCACACCTGCTTGTAGAAACAAAACACCCGCAGCACCCAAAGAAGCTAAGCCTTTGAGTCTCAGATATCGGACATCTCTTCTTCTTCTTCCCATTAATCCCATCAAATAGCCTCCCGCTCAATGAATCCTGTCCCTCTACCGGGCTCTTTTCAATGCCATATCCTCTTTCAACCACGGGCTAACAGGTCGTCTTGTATGACATCCCACCACGTCTTCTTGGGTGGGCATCTGTCTTCTTCCTTCAGTCTAGATCTGCTGGTCTCACCCACAGGCAGGGCTGCTAGACCCATTTGTAGGGCGGGGGGGCTGAGAGCCATTGAACCAAACTATAAACCCTGCATGTGATGGAAACCACTTGAAGCCAGCACCCCTACTTCCAGCACCTGCGTTACATGACCAAAACAGCTGAGTCTGCACTCCCTTCTTTGTTCCTTCACCTTGAGCAGGTCTCTAACATGCCCATTCCTCACCTGGTGTTTCTTGTTACCTACGAAGAATCCCAGCTGTATAAATAAAGCACAGTGCAGTTGTCAATCCATAAGCTTCTTTGCACAAATAGACCCAACTACACAGCAGCTCTCGGGAATCAAATAGCTTTTAGCTCCACTCGCAATGCTGCTAGATGGCTACCAGGTGTCACTGTTGTTTTACACATGCATCGAATGGCTGATGTGCCATCAGCAGAGATGAGCACTCAGGGAGGCCATGACAGCTCACTAGATTCAGGCTGGAAATGACTGGCACACCTGGAACTGCTCAGATGCCCTAATGTTCCTGAGGGACCGAAGATTTTTGTCAGAGCTTGTCGTTATTAGCATTGTTTGGGTATTGATGACGTGGAACGCTGGCTGGGCCAGGTGCTGCATGGACTGGCCCAGGGGCTCAACCCTTCGCCCCGCAGGCTCTCCGGTGTTCGGCGGCAGTGCAAACTGAGCGTGCTGCCCATGCTGCTTTGGGCTATGGAGATCCGTCCACTAGAAATGGCACTGAGACTCCTTCCATATACACTAAACTGCCCAACACCAACTTCAGGTAGCAATGGATCCGGGACAAATCCTTTGTCTTTGTCAAAGTCAGAGGCTCCTTATCCCATTCTCAGCCCCGCTGAGCCGCCCAGGCTTTACTGGGATTGACACTGTATAAGCCAATGTAACACTGTCCCCTTAGGGGTTAGAGCCATTAATGGCTGCACATTGAGCTTTGGCTTAGGAGGAAGTGCTCTAGACTCCAGCCACAGACACACACCAGCAGCTGGGTTTTGGTAAAAAGGCTGAATCCTACAGGGGAATCTCTATTTTGCCTCTAGCAATATTGGATGCTACCTGCTTTTGTCACATAAAGATGATGGACTGAACGCACCCCCCTCTTTGGGGTCCTGTACCGACACGGTCAGGCAAAGAGGCTGGCTGCTCTGGACTTGCATATCGGGCCTAGAGTGTAGCTACCAGACGCCCTGCACTCTGACATTCAGGGCCACTGTCTGCTCCTCCCAGAGAAACAGCTCCTGCTGCGCCCCGTGGGCCGGGGCTTGTAACCTTCCTTGGAAAGGTTTTCAGACAGACACAGTTCCAGCCTGGCCCTGTTATATCCTACCTAGCCCAGGTACAAGCTGGGTTAGCGGGACCCGATGAAGCTAGAGCCATGCGGGAAAAGGGAATTCCACTTGCTGGAGGATTTTGATATTTCAAAATTTGGGTTTTGTTCCAATGCGGAGTGAAAGGGAACGGAGCCCTTGGCCGTCCTGGGCTTCCTGTCTCAGGGGCAGTTTTCCCAGCAGGCTGCCGTGTCTCCACGCACCTTGGAAGCTGTGAGTCTGGGAGCCAGCACTCCCAGCTGCCCCTCATCCCATCAGAGAGTCAGGAAAGCCTGGGGATGCTGCCCTACAGCACCCCGCCACGGGCGCTGCGGAAGCCCAGGAGCTTAGGAACCAGGGCTCCCAGGTGCTCATCTCTGAGTCAGCAGGCCAGGTGGGATGACGGGGAGGCAGGAGGGTGAGCTGGCAGGGTGAGCTGGCAGGGCGCCATTGGGATCCAGCCTGGCTCCATTGCAGCTTCGTCAACATGTGGACGACGAGAAAGATGCGAGAACCTGCGGGGGGGGGGGCATCACCGAGGTCAGGAGCTCCATTCAGGGATCCCTCTCCAATTTACTGGCAGACAGGGCCAACGGGTCCATCTCTGTGGGGATTCTTGGGCACATCTGCAGCCATCGCGAGAGGATTTTAAAGTCATTTGAGATCTGCCAAGGTTTCCTTTGAACTCTTCCCTTCTGGCTCTCCCTGCTTTCTGGCCTCTTTTCTGCCCCGGGAACACAAAAAACAACTTCCTAGCACCACCTCCTTCACTATTAGTGCCAAATTAGTGATTTTAAAATATTAGGGGAATTAGCAAAAGATTAGTAGCTGGAATTAGGCAGCCTATCTGAAGGAAGATTTATTGCATAAATAATGCACGCAGTAACAAGCATCAAATTGCTGGCTTGGCACGTCCTTCCAGAAACAAGTCAGCTGCAACCTTGCCTCTCAGTGCCAGCCACGTGCCTGAAACCTGGCAGAACTCTGGGTACCTCACAAAGTTTTGACGAGTGGATTTTACATGAAGTGAACAATAATGATTTTGATGAGTTTCTGTTGTTCCGTGTGTGACTAGGAGGGGGCATTGATTGTGTGTTCTCTCTTGTTCCAAAGTAAGTTACCAAAGATAATCACACTAATACAGGCCCTTTGCAGGAGTAATCCCTCCTGCTGTAGATTTTGGATGAGTTAAAATGCCTTGGGGCCCGAAACTTTGAACAAGGCCCTTGAAAAGGGCAGGTGCAATGGACTGCAGCACTCAGCAGATAATTCCACCGTTTTGCCTTGTTCCAGTTTTTTGGTAGACATGCCCAGTGTTTGGCAAAGCACTGGATTTCTCAGAACATATCATGCTAAAGCGCTGTTATGTAGCATTTTATGCAATCAAATCCTTTGCGGTCCAGAGGTTAGAAAGGAGAAGAACACTAACAGCTCCAGGGACGTGAAAAGCACTGCTCTGACTGCAGAGAATCGGAATCTTTAATTAAAACGGTCACACAACAATTACAAAATATACAAGCATTTTCCAACCTCCCCTAAAACTATCAAGCCACAGTAGAGAATATTCCACACATTAATTATCTGAAGCAAACCAGGTACATGTTGATTCCACTAAGTCTAGGCTTTAATCAAAGTAGCAACTGGTGGTACTGGGTTTTTGGAAAGGCCCAAGGTCTTGTTTCAATATTCCAGGTATGAAAAGAAACATTGTTCAGGCCTCTGCAATCAAGCCGGAGCCTGTCTGTTTTCAGGTGGGAGAAGTATAATGCAAGGGACTCTTCCAATCTGGCTTCACTGACTCATGCTGATAACACAAGAAGATCCTAACAAAACAAGTAATCAAAAGTGTTTAGCTCAATTCCTTGCACAAACAAACAATAACATTTGTTGTTGTTGTTTTTTTTCATACATGGATCTATTCCTTTGCCTGATATTCCTGTCAGTGGAATCCACTGTAGTGAACTTTCAGGGCTTTGCAGCAAGATCTGACAACATGAATCCTATTAAGGGCAGTTATGTGGGTCACTGTAAGAACAAGGTGTCCTGCTCACATTGAGCAGAGAATCCAGCCAATAAAGTGAGACGTTACCTTTGAAAAATTGCATTGTCCCTGCTCCAAAGTTGGGCCATGTTGAAACATTTTCTTTTCAAATCATAAATACAGTCTTTCTTGTAGCAAACTAACCTGAGAATCTAGGGGGAAAGCAAGACTAATGAGATGGTACAGGAAAACACTGCCTCGTCAAAACACTTACTTCAATGACATCAATATCAGCGTTACTAAAGTCGATGTTCATCAGTCTGGGGAGAGGAATGCCTCCTCCTAACACACCTGCAGATAAGAACAGAAATCAGACTTAGCTTTCCAGGCTGACGGAAATTGGAGTCAATGTTTAATTTCGCTCTCTGTTCTCAGCTCACTCAGTTGCAATTAGCCTCACTATGTTTTTTTAAAACTAACTCTCCATTCATTCAGATCACTGCAAGCAAAGTAGAGTTCTATTGTGAGTCCTGTCCAAGACTTCATTGCTTTTGCCAAATATACTATGCTACTTTTTCTAGCACACTACAAAATAGCAGTCATCCAAATAGATGCACAAAGTCAATTCTGCAATGCAGTATGTCTGGTTTGTTTTATTATTGTGTTTATTCCTTCACTGACAAAATTCAATCATCTGCCATGGGTCTCACCATCTTTAGTACAAATTAGCTCCAGTAGGTTCTACTGTGTGCAGCTAATGCAAATTGAAAACATATAAACCATTATATTGTGTACAGGCTGAGTCTGGTGCAAATGAGCATCTGAATGAAAAATAAAGCCGTCCTTACTGTTCACTGCTGGCAGGAAGGCAACATCAAAAATCTTGCCAACCAGCGACTCCCAAAGCGAGACCTGCATCAGGGACAGAAGTGATTTAATGGAGATGCTTATTCACTAAATGATGGACCAAGATTCAGATTTCAGTTACATGGGGTCAATGTGTCTCTTCTGGATTTAACTACAACAGAGTCTGGCCCAATGCCTACTCCAGAGTCAATGTACTGTAGCTCAGTCCCTTATTTGTGCTGCAGAATCAGGGTGCAGCACCTTTTCATGGATTATGCAGTCATTTTCTGGTCCAAAATTAATGCCATTCCTTAGATCAATTGGCATTTAGCGCTACGTGATTCTCTGCCATTAACCTTCTCCGGAAGTCAAACAAACTTTGTCTTCAGTTAAGTTAAGAAATGAAAATCCTGTGATTGCTCCTGAATTTTCCTTCTGTTCTCTCTATTAGAGTGTGATGTGTCTCCCCCATCGCTGGGGAAGCTAGTGAGATGTTTTTAGCACAACTTATGGAGACCAAAACACCCCTCCTCTCTAAAGAGGGAAAGAGATGGAAAACTAGGTGGAGAACTTAACCCTACAAAGCAAACACTGTTAATACGGAACACTTTTCATTGTGGAATTAATGTAAGCATTAACGTAAGCACTTTTCGTGACCAAAAGTCTTCAGGAATAGCAGAGAGTGAATTAAATAAAGGTAATTACTGCCCCACTCACCACTGTCCCAATATATCCCAATGTTAATAACACATTTATCATACCCACGTCTTACAAACGGTCATTTACAGTATTTGCATGAAGATTGCCCATGGATCATCCCATGAAATATGTCTGTCTAGAGGCAATAGAATATATTGTATAAAAGTGACACTAATTTTACATTCTAATTAACCCTTGTATTGTTAGAGCCAATATTGGTTAGCACTTGGCTTCCTGCAGTGGATTGCACACAGCGCTGAAGCAACCTATGCTCTTACATCAAATTTGCCGATGGAGGAGGAAGCCAAGGAGAGATGAGTCCTGCAGAGAAAGGAAGAATCAAGTGACTTTAATTTTACCAGCAACTTCCAAATGTGCCCATGTCTAAGAAGGCGCTGTGTGAATTAACACACAGGATCCTCTTTCCTCCCCCTCCCACCCTGAACACTGAACCAAGGCTAAGACATGATGAAAAGACGTCCTACTTGTCAAGACTGACACTGATCTTCAGTTTGTTGTCTTCAACAGAAAAGTGGGCCAACAAAGCAGCATCCTGCAATTAGGAAACAAAAGTCAGTCGGTCAGTCAGTCTCGGACGCTGGCTTTTTCCTGCCTTCACGCAGGATGGCTGAACGCAGCCGCGCATCTCAAGTGTGGAGCAGAGATGTGCGTGCCCTCAATTGGTGCATCCCATTGCAGAGGAATGAGAGCAGCAGATTTGACCAAACAACAGTCCATTGACAGAACTTGTGACTGCAGAGGGAGTTTCAGTATTTGTGCTCTGGCTAGTTTTCAGTACGTACAATATTTAGAACACACAGGGTCTGGTGGGCATCATTGGGCTGGGAAACCAACACTTCCGTGGTAGCAGTGAGTTGTATCCAGCCTTGATTTTTTTTCAAGGTCACCCTGGGAGTTTCAGGCACTGCAACTTTCAGCACCAGTGGCTGGGGCTCAGAGAACTTCTGGTAAACCTGTGGAAATTCAAGGACAGAGGTGTGGAGTTACAGAGAGCAGGATTGTAACACCTGTGAATAAGGTGGCCAGATTCGTTATTGCTTTACTCCAGGTGCAACTCCACTGATTTAAATGGATTAAACTCGGAGTAATGCTGAGATGAGGCAGGCATAGTGAATGCATCAACCATTGAAGTCCATGGCTGAATTTAGAGCATCACCTGCGGATCCGGGCCTGTAACTATCGTGTTAAGACAGATGGGGCAGCTCCATTGCGCCACCAGAACAGTGAAGAGAGGCCACCTCCAGCTCCAGCCCACTGCGTTTTGCACTTTAGAGTCTGATTTATAGTCCACTGAAGTCAATGGGATTCCTGCCATTAGCTCCAGTGGACTTTGGATCAGGCTCTTAATAAGCAAGAAAAAGGAAGTGGATCTCTCTATCCTCTCCCCCTCCGTCCCTGCAAGGGAAAGGAAGTGGATCTCTCTATCCTCTCCCCCACCCTCACAAGGAAAAGGACGTGGATCTCTCTATCCTCCCCCCCTCAGTACATTTATGGCCCCCGTCACCGGAGTATTTGTTGTAAAATATAACACTAGAACTCACTAACCGCGGGAACCAGGGCTCCAAGGGTTGATGTTGTTAGTGGAGGAAGCTCAGGAAACTGACAAATAAAAAAGAAATAATTCAGTGAACCATATCCATCATGTGACCAGTGTCTACACCTTTCTTTGCAGCATTAACAACACACCTGGCGCGTTAACCAGACAATCCTGCATTTTTCATTTCTCTGCCTGAATAAGTAGCATTCCTGGCGATTGATAATTTGCTGCTAAAACCGTACAACTTGTGTGCGATTTTATATACCCACTGCCAGCCCATGTTAGCCGATCATCTATTCTTAATTCAAAAGCAAAAAAGGATCAGTGACTCCCCACGTGGCTGGGGTGCTACTCACCATTCCATCAGTGATTTCTATATCAAGTGCCCCTTGCTTCTGCAGGAGAGAGATTACAGAGCCAAGGAAGTTTATAGAGAGTCCAAGCTGGGAGGAGGCGGTGTCTGCCATCTGTGGCATTGGTGGCATGGGGACAGCTTCCGGTTTGCCCAATGGGTAGTCAACAAGGCCTCCTGCTACCCGCCCAACTACAGTCTGCAAGCCCAGGAGAGAAAGTTATAAACGTTCAGAAATGTTGCACGTGATACTCACTTTGGGTTCATTTGGTTAGGAATTGACATGAAATAATTTTACGTTTAACTAACTCTGGATCAGAATCTATTAGGCAGCTGTTCTGACCTCTCTCCAGAATTTTATTAATTAAAAACAGGAGAATGTTAACAGCTGGTGTGATACAGGGTCTGATCCTGAGCCATTACAGTCAATGGGAATTTTCTCCAATGGCTTCAATAGGAATTTTCTCCAATGGCTTCAATAGGAAGACGATCAGAGCACAGAGAGTATGACCTAAAGCCATTGTCAACGGGAGCCTTTCACACAGTGAACAGCAGCTTCCAGTGAATTCACTGCTCAGGGGCCGGTGGGGTCCCCTAGGACCCTCCCCCCTAAACTGCAGGAAGATCAGTCATTGCAACGACGAGAAACATCAGCCCTTGGGTACACATGACAAGAACAGGACTTACATTTAAATCAACTTCCAGGAACTGGCCAGTTACTAGCGGAAGGCTGGACACAGTGTACTGGATGCTTCCCAGTACGCCCAGGGGCACCAGGGCTGCATTGAAATAGAAAGAAAGCTAGTGAGCATCATCTGGGTTTGGATGCAATTCTACGTCCTAGCTCCACTGTCTCCCACAAACCTCCCGGAGCTCAGGTGTTCTGAGCAGCCAACTCAAACACCCTGCTGAGAGTCCCAGAATAGCCCTTGGCACCAGGCAGTACCGTGGATGGAGCTGAGCTCCTGGCAACCAGTGTTTTCCATTGCTGGAAGAGGAGGAGGACTCCAGCCAGAACAGCCTTGAACATACCCGCAGCACTGGGGGAGTCTGGAGCCAAGACCCAGAGAAATCCACATCTCAAAATTGAACAAAAACCGGGACCTTCTGAACAGGGGATATCCAGATCCAATTCCAGATATTATCTTAGGGTAAATCGTGCCCCCACTTTGGTGAGTGCAGAGGTTCTCTGGCTAGTGGAGAAAGGCTCAGGAAAGGGAGGGATTTGGGGGGGGCAGAATGGGGTGTATGCATAGGAGGCACTACCCCATGTGAGGTGGCATTCTGCTCCAATCCTGCCCCCTATATGTAGGGTGCAGGGTCAGAGCAAGGGAGCTCCTTGAAGATCTCGTGTCGAGGGGCAGAGCAGGGTATGGATTCAATGAGCACCTTTTGCCCTGAGGATTCATTGTCCCCTCGGGTCTGTGTATTGCATGAATAGTCTTGAGGGAACATGGGGAATGGACTTGGCACTTGGGGAAAGAGAAGCAACGATACCACCAGAGACTTACAGTTCACGAGGCCCAGCTCATCATTGACAAGGCCAAGGACAACATCGACCACCGGGCACAGCTGTAAGAGTCAACGCTTTGGTGAGGCGTTCCCAGGAACCAGGCTCTTGCTCAAAGTCAGACTGGTGAATGCAACTAACAGTGTAGCAACATGTCACGGACAAATCAAACCCCTTTAGAGCAGTGCCTGCGGCCAGACCCTTACCTGGTGTAAATCAGCATGAATCAGCTCGCCTGATTTGCATCAGCTGAGGATCTGGCCCCTGGAGCTTGCTACACTCCCTTCCCCGTATGAGGAAAGCCACCATTCATGTTAATTACAGATGGGCCAAAGCTGGAACCTCGAATCCCAAGCCCTGGAGTTCTTAGAGGAAGGGGACAGGGACTCTGTAGGCACTGGGCATGGTAGGCTTGATCCTACTCCTCTGAAGTCAATGGAAAAACTGTCACTGACCTGAATGGCGCAGGACTGAGGCTGTGGTGCACATTTTCACAGGCTCACCCATTGCTCCCTCAATAAATTTGCCCCATTATGTATCAGGCTCACTCTAAGCTCAGAGTTTTGCAAAGAAGGGATGTTTTCAACGGAGCTGGTACGTTCTCTGATACATCATTAGTGCTGGACCCAAACCAAAACTCTGGCCCCAAAGACCCTGAACTTTGAAGGAACGGTGGTTTCTGAATACAAGCCTAGATCAGGATTGAAACGTTACTAATGGCTTCTGCCTTTATAACGGGCTGCACCAAAACCCTGGATCTCACCTCTAGGATGTATGAAATCTGAATGCTATAGCCTGAACCCCTCTCTCCTGGGGATTTATTCTCTTCTCCCTTCTTTGTGAATATTAGGGAGTCAGAAGGCAAATCAAGGAACAAATCGAGCTGTTTGGGAAAGGGCTACTCTTTCATTTCTCAAAGATCGTCTAACAGAGGCTAATTTTTTGAGAAAGATTAAAATATTTGCTTGTTTAAAACATTCGAAAGGCATTTTGGAGCATGGCTGTAGTTACGTGACGTGCTAACATACTCTCTTTCTGGACTCACCAATTCGGGAAGCAGTCTGTTAAGGACCCGCGCCAATAAATTATCCACAATTGGGAGCAGGCTGAGAAAAATAAAACAAGAGGATGAAAAATGTTGCTGAGGAATAAAAGTATCTTGTTGAACAACAGAACTATGGATTAATAGTACCCGATGGGTACCAGTGTGGACCTCTGGAAGTAACTGCCCTGCCAATAAGACAACAGTATAAAGCAGTTAAGTGCTTTGTGGAAGTTTTGATTTTGAATGCTGTGATGAACCAAATTCTCATCCCATGGAAGCAAATGAGAGGTTTGCCACTGAGCTGTGTGTTCTATGGTTGAACCCTTTTAAAGTATTCATGTCTTTAAAAGAAACTACCGGTACCTTGTCCCAGGAGGGGACTGTGCAGTGCATGTGAAATGTTGTGTATCTCAGAACACACACAGTGGTAAAAGGAATTCAAGAGCAGAATAGATAATATTGACGTATTTCCTTATGGAATAACTGGAGCATCTCACACGCCACCCTGCCGTAACTCTAGTAAGTGCCAACTTTTCCGTAGCGACCACTGTACTGTAAATGCATATTGAGTAACCCCCAAATAATATTGGTTTTGTTAATTGCATATGTATGTGACCAGCTAGATCCTTAACTTACCACAATAGTCACTATCACACATGCAAATTAGGCACAAAAACGTAAACACATTGTAATACATGCAGCTGCATTTGCAGTTCAGAAGATATGGCCCTGAAGGTCATCAGTGCATGTTCATAATACCACCAGCACTGTGGTCAGTTTAAAATCCCTTTTGCACCTACCCTCTAAGGAGTCTGATTTTAATACCATCGAGAAGAGTATCGCAGCTCTCAATCACCAGCCTGGGGTAGCCTGTGCCATCCATGGTCAATCTGACTTTCGACGTGATGTTCACTTCCACTGCAATGTCAAGCAAACCTAGGAGGCTGCACAAGACGACAAGAGCAAGGTCAAGACAAAGGATCTCCTCCAAGTGGAGAGTGATGGACTCTCTCCCCAACCAGCGGCTGCCTCCTGATACGCAGAAGCCTCCATCCTTTCACCCTTGCACAGGGATGGACGCAGTTCCACTGCAGAGCACAGGCACTGAAACCTGTTAATGCTTGGATATGATGGGAAAGACAGGAGCTTGCTACCTAAAATGGGGAGTGAGGGTAGCACCATGGCCCCACTTCCTCCCCAGTATAGCTGGCCAGGGTAGAGGGAGGCGCATCCCCACAGTCCTTAACATTGTGATGGAGCTGCCATGGCAGAGTAAGCTGCTCCCAGTGGCCCTGAGGCCAAATGCTGGCTGAGTCTGAGGGCTCCTGCTAGGCCTGCCTGCTGCATCAACGCCCATCCCTCATTCCTCTGCTTCTGCTTCACTTCACAGGAGTTAGTGTCTGAGCCCCTTGTGTCACTCAGTGACTTGTGTTTGACTGCCCCCAAAGCTGACACTTCCATCCGGAATGATTCCCCCACCCCCGGGGCAGGAGCTAGAGAACGCCCAGTGCAGCTGCTGATTTTACTAGCTGTCCGGAGTGAATGAGACACTTCCCAAAGAGTACCCTACTCACCTCTTACCATTGATTGCTACTCTAGTATACAGGTCCAGGCGGACTCCAATCCCTGGGAGGAGTCTCACAGATACTTTGGGGAGTGTTAGTTCCACAATTCTCAACCTGCAGGATGCAAAGAGGGATCGTGAGCAAGAGACTGACTGGGAGGCCCAAAATCATGTAATCAAAATAATTTAAAAATGCCTCCACTGAAGTAATGTAAATGCCAATGGAGACAGAACCCTAAGGAACCAAATTCTCTCAAAACCTAGTTCCCAACGTACACGTCTCTCAAGTGACCATGGGAAGCTTGCAAACAAGGTGATAAATGAATAAATGGAGATATACTTATCTCGTAGAACTGGAAGGGACCCCGAAGGGTCCTCAAGTCCAGCCCCCTGCCTTCACTAGCAGGACCAAGTACTGCTTTTGCCCCAGATGGCCCCCTCCAGGATTGAACTCACAACACCCTGGGTTTAGCAGGCCAATGCTCAAACCACTGAACTATCCCTCCCCAATAATTAGATAGAAAAAAATATACCCAGTAGTTCAATGTAGCTCTTGCATTTGCGCATCTCTATTTGCTTCCTGCTTTCAGCTGGTAGGGGTCACAGAAGTACTGAAATGCTCTTCAATATACTATACTGGATACGTGATGTTACTGCTGTATTTTTTACCCTTCCAGAAGCAGGAAGCAGTGGAAATCTTGTGGGATTTCCAGCCCGATTTCTAAGCCAGAGAGGTTTCAACTCTGAACCTCCTAGAGTTTACCTACAGCTCCTGAGCCGTATTACATTATTGCCTGTGACCATGCAGTGGGCTCATTGCCACATTGTGCAGAGACCTTTGCAGTATGTTCCTTACCCTGTGAGCCCCTGGACGGTGCTGAGCAAACCTCCTTCCCCGAGGATACCAAGTAGACCTCCATCACCCAGCAGACCTCCTAGCAATCCTCCAGCTCCACCATTGGGGAGACTCCCTCCAGGAACATAACCACCAGCCCCAGGTAGGCCTCCGCCATAAGCATTGCCACCACCGCCAAGGAGACCTCCGCCACCACCACCACCACCTCCACCAAGCAGGCCACCTGTAATCCCACCAAGCAGCCCACCACCACCCCCTCCACCAAGCAAGCCACCAGTAATCCCACTAAGTAGCCCTCCTCCACCGCCACCTCCACCAAGTAAGCCCCCAAGCAGGCCACCACCACCACCACCACCAAGGAGACCTCCTAGCAGGCCTCCACCTGCATCTGGACCTCCACTGTCGAGTGGCACGTCCCTGATTGCGCCTTGGAGGGCATTGCCTTGTATCAGCGAGCCTGTGACAGCTGGAAACAATGCACAGGGTAAGTATTCAACAAATGGGAATCTGGCTTCTTTTGTACCATCTGCCTACTTTATTTTAACAAGGGAGATGTCAGGCCACCTATATCCACCTGAGCTCAAACCCTGGATGAAGCCAACTAATGAATTTTAGTTCTGACTTCTGAATATTCTCCGTAAGCATGGTTACAACCGTTGCTTTGACAACACATTAGAATTCCCCATCGTCATGTCAGCAAAGGGAATTCTGGACCTATTCGACACTACGGGGATGGGCAGCAGCAGAAAGACCTCTCTGTGAAAGACAGAGCGGGTGAATTTGCCTACTGCCTGGATAAGCAGAATAAAATTTCTTGCACAATCACAATAATCATGCACCCAGTATGCGTCCTAACTGCGTGGCCTCACTGTGCAGGTCAGTAACCGTAGCATCTCTGTGTGCCTACACCTGGCGGGGAACCAGCCTCACAGCCGGTACAGGACCAGGCTTAGCAGGTAGCTGTTGCTGTCACTGGATAACCCTCGGGGAGAGGCAAGTGACTGAGGCAGCCGGGCCACCACTTGACTCTCTCATGGGCAGCCCTTGACTGTGCTGATGTCAGCATATCCATCCATGGCTGGGGTGGGTTAGCTGGGTACTGTCCTCCCCATAAGAGCTCGTGTAACCAGGCTTTTTGACATATCTGCCTACTTCACTCGGGTCCGGTTTTCCCACGTATTCCCTGCCGTACAAGCCTGGTGGTTTCTCTCTTGCCAGGCATTTCCCCTGCTCTAACAGGCCTCACTGAGTTTTGTCTGCACAATAGTTTCAGCACCTCTGACGACGGCTATTTATTCCTATTTCCATCTGTACCCCACAGGTGACGTTCCGTTGACTTACCGTTGCCTATCACACCTTTACCAACCCTGAGGACAGCATCTGGCGCAGGCTGGCTCAGGGCTGGTGTAGGCTGGCTCAGGGCTCGTGTCAGCAGACCACAGAAGATGGCGATGGCCCAGCCCTTTAGCATCTTGGTGTCTGCGCCCTGGTGAGAACATTTCTGGTTAGCAATATGCCACGCCAGAAAAGGGGAAGAAACGAAGCTGCACCGTGAAGAGAACAAAGAGTCCCAGGGAAATTCAGGACAGGAAAGTGGAGCAATAGATCATGCACATGAACTGGAAAAGAGAGAGAAAGGAGTAAGGGGCCGAATTCTGCTCCCATTGGGCCTGATCCAAATCCCACTAAAGTCAATGGGAAGATTGCATTAACCATAATTATCTGCCATATTTTGGTAAAAAACCAACACCCCGTACTTTGTACTTATACCAGGATTACAAAAGAAATTTAAAAATAAATAGCAAAAGTTCTTCCCAGCAGTATTGTAGGGACCATGAGCACAATGACTAAAAGCACCTTGTAGCAGCCTCATTCCTTTCTTTACCTGACTTTATCCCAAGCTTTAAAGGTGGTGTTATTCTTGCTTTGCTTAGCTCTTGATCAGCCAGAGGTTCGGTAGCTGTCCATAGCAGCCTTGTTCTCGCTGTGTTCCGCGTCTGAAAATATAGAAAAGGCAGGTCTTATATAGCAAAAATCTGCAGAGGCGAAGAGGAAAGCAGCCTAAATGGTAAAAGGTGGGCTAATGGCTTGAGTGTAAAAAGGATGTTTGTGGTTTTGACGGATTCCAATATAAATAACTGTTGGTAAATCTGGAAAAGCTATTAAGCAACAGGTATCAGATACAGCCCAGGTTAATCAGCCAGTGCTGTTACTCAGCATTCCAAGGGCTAATGCACGTCTCCAAGCACACACCGGTCATTTGCCAATACGACAGGTTTCAGGCACCCACAAGCCCGATCCTGCAAACTCATGTGACTAGCACATAAAAGGGCGACAGACAGGGTTGGAGCAAGCAGCCATTCTGAATTGAAACACAGTGTGATCTTTGCAGCCTGGGACTCACCTACCTCAGCTGAGATCTCACTGGAGACCAGAGCTTTCAGCTGTGACTGCGGAGAGCAAGGCACCTGCACCCATGTCTGCGTACGTAGGTATGTGGCCTGGTCCTCACAGATGCTGAGCATTGGCAGCTCCCATTGACCTGGGACAATCAGACACTGCTGAAAATCAGGCCACCAATTTAGGTGCCAAAATGCAGATTTTGGTGCCCAGCTTTAGCACCCACTTTTGTGACTGCACCACACAAAATTGCCCGCTAGCCATCTCTATGTATGTGTGTGTGTGTGCATAGTCCAGAGTCTGGGGCACAACTGTGGCCATTATTTATTTGTTCAGATTTCTAAGCATCTCAGACAATCAGTGCCCAGCCTGTTTGCTGGATGCTCTTCCATTGTTTTACATATACAATCCCATCATCCACTGAACATCCCACTCTAATAACCACCCCTGAATTGCACGTGCAAATTAGAGATGCAGTTGCACATTCAATTCTGCAAATTCAGATCTCAATGGCTCAGAGATAATGTCAGTGCCATGATTAGACTAATGAGCTCTAAGTATGTGTCTACATTGCAATTAAAACCTGCAGCTGGCCTGTGCCAGCTGACTTGGGCTAAGGGGCTGTTTAAGGGTGCTGTAGATATTTGGGCTTGGGTTGGAGGGTCCCAGAACTTCTACACTGCAACTAAACAACTCCTTAGCCCAAGCCCCACCAGCCTGAGTCAACGGGCATGGGCCAGCCATAGATGGCAAACTGCAGTGTAGACAGACCCTGAGTGCCCCAAGCAGGGTCAGCCTGCCAGGGCAAAGCTTCCTTTCATGCAAATGTCACTGGCTGCTTTTCGTCTCTTTGTTGTCTGTTATGCACAGTTCATTTCGGAAAAACAACTGAAATCACTCACAAACAAGACACTAAGGCCCCTGATAACCTGCCTGTGATGAGCCCAGCAGAACACCACATGGTGCTGAATGCCAGCTCTGAATCGCAGAACAATGGCATCTGGAGCCTGCACGGGGAACAGTCTCCGGGAAAGTTCAGAGGGAGGTTTATGTCCTTAAAGTTTCAACCTGAGAAGTGTTTCCTGAAGATTATCAGCACAGTTTCTACAGCCTCCATCGTGTTATTGATAGAACTGACGCCTTCAACAGACATCGACAAGTCCCTACCCAGTGAGAAATTGAGATTTAGTGTCAGCTACCAGCTTAAATTGCCATCAGCTCATAACGATGCTTTTGTGCTAGTCACCTGAATGGTTAATACCTTTGAGATAAAATCTTTTGTTAGATCCCAGCTAGAGCGGTCAAGTATATCACACAATAAGGGAAAATATGTTTTCAAACCAAGTAATCAGGTCATCAACTCAGCTTATCCGTATCAGACTCTTTGGATATAATTATCACCTTCATGGATTCCCATTAAGTGCAGCTCTGGGAAATGCCAGTGGATGTTGTTACAAGAGCAAACATTTTAAATAATGGGCCATCTTCCCACAGAAAAAGGAACTTCTCTTCACTGATACGGCTTATAAGCCACCTCTGTGAATCACTGGCAATGCTCTGAACTTTTGTCAACAACTGCCACCATTGCATGTGCAAAGTAGGTAATTGTGCATGCAAATTGCCAACCAGTACTGGGCGAGCAGTGAGGCAATTACCTGTGAAATCTGAATCATAATTCAATTCCGAGTCGATCGGGCTTTTTTTGCTGGTGTTTCTTCCCCATAAACATTAGTGTGGCTGGGTTTTGACCCTCCCTGTCACTGAAGCCCTGTCAAGGTGGTGCGGGAGGGAAGGGACGAGCCATACAGGGGGGTGCTACACCCCATTGGCCTGCTGGAGTGCAGTGCCCCAGCAGACCCAAACCGATCCATGTGGAAGGGAAGTTCCATTTGGGGCTGACCGAGGAGGAGGCCACGTGTGCAGATGCCCTGACTCCCTATGCAAGAGATACAAGGTGGCAGTGGCCACTAGTCCAACATGTGGGCCAGAGACCCGACCATGCAGGGAGGATGCTGCAGCCCTGCTGCTTTCACAGACACTTTAAATGCCCCTTGAGGGACAGAATAGTGTCCTGCACAAAGACCAGTCACTTGGGTTTGGGCTGGGAGGGTGAATTGCTCTACAAACGTTGCCATAACCAGAGTGGAGGCCCGTAGGAGCTGGAGAGGGCATACTGGGTTATTGAGCTCCCAGAGGGCCGGGGAATAGACAGCAGTGTCATTCAGATGCTCAGTTCTGGAATAGTTAAGTGCCAGTAGAACAGTGCAGCTGCCTCCGTTCCTTCCCAGGACAGACGGTCTCTCAGCTCTCTGGCTCGCAGCACAGAGATCTTCCTTTTGAAAATAGATTTCTGGTGAAAGCTAAGGAGTCTCCCAGCCACAGAGGGAGGAATTTCCAGCCAGATGATTTAGCAAATGGGCCACTTTCCTGTGCAGGGTTTTCTGCAAAGCCTTAAAGAGCAGCAGCCTGACTACCTTTCCATTTCCTCCACCCCACAACTTTATAGGTCTCTGCGGCAACACGGACATTAACAATTCAGGGCCAGATCCTCTGCTGCTATAAATTGGCGTAAGCTTGAGACACATCGATGGCAGTATATGCAGTGTACACCAGCAGAGGCGCTGGCCCATGGGCACTACTTCTGTACATCTCCAAAGATCCCCAGTTGTTGAGCCGGAGCCTTACCTGGTGTAAATCTGAGTAGCTCCATTGATTTCCGTGGCTCTGTGCTGACGTTACTGGCCTGTTCTCTCCGCAGCCGCTCCCCATAATAGCTGGGAGACAAACTAGAAGTTGCTTGTGTTCAATTTGCACAACACACGTAATCACCTGTGATGTCCAGCTTGTGAAAGGGCATTTTGAATAGTACCTGGCTCAATGTACCAGGGGAAGGACGTCATCTAGGGCCATAGCAACTCCACAAACCCAACTGCAACCACTAGGTCTGAACGTGGCCCTGTATACGTAGCTATATACATATCACACACATACCAGATAAACGCAGCCAACAGAAGCCCAAGGAACAAAGCCTCTACTTCTACAGAGAGTGATTAGAGGAATAATTAACAAACGGCTTATGGCCTAATTTTCAGAGGTGCTGAGTGTGTGCAGCTCCCACTAACATCCATAGGATCTTTGAAAATCAGGCCATTAGTGGTTAACCTCCTAAGATATTTCCAGAAGATCCGCCTAGATCTGCGGCTGAGGAGCATGCAGCATGAGCGTCCTGCTCAGCTGTTGGGTATAGTGACCTCATCTGTGTGGGGAACACATCTCCTGGCCTCGCAGATAAGGAGCTTCCTTCAAACAGTCTCTTTGAAATGCCAGGCAGACTCCGTGCTCCTCAGCCAGGCAGAGGGGCAAGCAAGAAACTTCCCCTTCCCTGGCTCAGCTGTTCCAAGGCTAGGAAGGATGGCTGCTAGTGGCACTAGATTGGAACTCAAGAGACCTGTGTTCGATTCCTGACTCACCCCCTGTGTGTCTTTGAGCAACTCACTTGGTCTCCCCTGTGCCTCCTCCCCACCTATAAAATGGGGATAATACGGACTGTATTAGGACTGTGAGGTGCTTAGATACTACACTGAGGAGGGCCATGTGAACAGAAAGGCACAGGAGTTGCTCCCACTAGGGGAGCATAGCCGCTGAAAGGGGGCAGAGAGGCTAGTGCAAACACATAGGTAACATTACCTACAGCTCTCCGCGGGAACTGAGACCTTCCTAAGGACACTGTCGCATGTGACTGATGGGTGAACAGACATGCGGGGCGTTGTCTGATTGGTGGGGAAGGGCATTGTGACAGTGCTGCGGCTGGCACTCTGGTCATTATTTGTACTAATTAGGCCCAGCCTCCCTGAGAAGGCCTAATTGTACAGAGGTGTACCTGATTACCAGGCCAGATTGTAGGGTTACCAACCCTCTGGGATTGTCCTGGAGTCTCCAGGAATTAAAGATTAATCTTTTAATTAACAACTATGTCATGTGATAAAACCTCCAGGAATATGTCCAACCAAACTTGGCAACCCTACCAGATTGGGGCAAATTAGCCCATTAGCAGGGACGCTGTATTAAAGGGCACAGGAAGGCTTGCTAAGGGGGGGAAGAGAAGACGAGAAGCAGAAGGCTAGGAGAGCCTGGTGAAGGCAGTCCCCCCTTCCCCACCCTGCTTTTGGAGAAGGGGTTAGAAAGTTGAGATGAAGTGTGGAGACAGGGACCCGGTGGTGTTTACAGAATGAAGGCTGAGCGCAGTCTGCGTTTGTGGAAGGGAGGAGTGGCCCGTCGCAGACATGCATTTAGGGTGGCTCAGGCATTGTGCTGAACTTCAGAAATGTGACCCTTAACGGAGCTGCCTAGCAAACTATGAATGACGCTTCCCCTTTTAGTGTCTTGTCAGATGAAAATTTCTGTATTCGTTGTGTGGCAGTGGGCGTGAGGGGGGCAGGGGAGCATTCTGACAACCTGAGTCTTACAGCAAAGGGGGACAAAACCGCATCAGGAATGCTGAGGCAATGAAAGCTTTTATTGAAAGGGTAACAAGAAATGGAAAGCACCCCCGTGCACAAGGCAGGGCTCTCGGCTCCAAACTCTCCTGAAGCTTAAGCTGACTACAGAAGTTTGCTTAGAAAATCCCAACTATTTTCAACCAAGTAAGCAACAATTTCATTTCTACTAAGTCTTTTCTACAGCTTGATTCAATGATCAGAAGCAGAACAACATTTTGTTTCTATCGTCATAGCCTTGACTCAAAGTGTCATGGGGGAAAAAAGTAAGGAAGTGCAGGGTTCTTCAGTCATGAATTCTCTCCTCCATCCCGGTGCCAGTGGCGGGCTGTCCCTCGTGGAAGGGTTAGGCCAGCGCGTTAACCAATAAAGCGTTCTGTGGGAAAGAGGAGGCACTCGGTCAGGAAAATTCAATTTTCTCTGTGGGATTTTCACCAACTTTTCTCACCTGCGCTAGAGGGACCATTGAAAGAATTAGCAATGGTTAATGGGTGCTACAGTACCAGTACGTAGTACATTAGGGTTCATGGCCCTAGTTTTGATCACAAGTGGAAATCAGATGGAGGTTCAAATCCAATCTATAGCAAACATGTAACGTATCCACCTCACAAAGCTACTGCATGGGTTAGTATAACTCATCGTCTCATCTCAGGAGACAATTTGACTAGAACAAGATGGGGAATAACAAACCGTCACCTAGAGTACGGTTAGAAGATTTGACAGGACATACATGTATGAAATTGTGACAGAATGCGGCTCCTGGTTGCACTATGAAGACTGAGCATTATGTCCCATTCAGTCTGTGGTGAGAACACATGTGTTTCTCAAATAAAGCAGCAGGGTTTGTAAGGTTTTACCATGCCGACAAGGTGGGACATTTCAATTGAAGTCCTTACTTTCAGAAGTGGCCTCTAATTTTCTACTGTATTTCGCACCTGCACTAATTGTGTGTACAATTTTGTGGACACAAAGTATATCACTTAATTGTCGGAATACTTGATTGCAGCAGCTTAGTCAACAAAGTACTATAAAATAAACAGAAGAAAAATGTAGAGAGCAATTCAGAGGCAGAGTTGAGGCTCTTCTTGAAAATTCAGGACCATGACTGGCAGGGTCTAACTGTACAATATGTTACTGCGAAGTCTGAGCAAGTGAGACTCCAGAAAAAGAGACCATCATGAAACTCTACAGGAAACCAACATGAAGAAATGAGCAAACCCTTACATTAATGACTTTGACAAGGCCATTCTCCCAGTTCAGGTTGAGAAGATTAGGCAGAGGAATTTCCACCCCCAGGGCATCTGAAATAAACAAGCAGAAACTGTCAGCCCTGCGCTAAACGGTGTGGTTGTAGCCAATGAGAAAAGACAAGAGAGGGACCCTATGAGACAGAAGACTCAAATATAAAGACCGTACCATTGAGGAGTGGCACGTATACAGCATTGAGTATGTCACTGATTAATGGTTCCAGACGTGCAACCTGCAATGGAGAAAGAAGCATCTTAGTGACCACATATTTTATGACTGAAAAAGAGAACATCTGCCTTTTCATTGTGGAGATATTGAATTTGATCCATTCCATCTCCGGATCAGAATGTCCCCCCACCTGCCGGCTGTTATCATGGGATGGTTTTTAGTAAGCAAGCCAATCATTTCTCAGGTTGAGACATTCCCATTTCACAGATCACAGGAGGAGGACAGCTCATGTCTCAGTTCCCTGCTGGGCCCCAGACTGTCAAGTCACTTCGTTTCTCTGTGACTCTTTTCCTGTAAATGGGGATGATAGCACGTCCCCGCCTTGCTGAGGGCTGTGAGGGTAAATACCTTAAAGATGATCCGGTGCTCAGATACTACACTAAGAGAGGCCATCTAACTCATATAGATAGAAGGTGCTGAACGAGAGGTGCCTTCAGTAAGCTCCCTGCCAGGACCCCCAGTTAGTCCAATCTGTGATGCCCCTTTTTTATTGTAAGTGAGCATCAAGAGTCCGGAGATTGCTTCAGAATCTCCCACTTGCTTTACACCTAATGCCCCGAACTGCTGTTCTCTCCCCACTAGAGATGCCACAGGCTGGGTGTTCACTTATGGAGATCAAAGCTGCCTCTGCTCTAGGATGATGCCTATAAGGGTATAAAACTGAGTGGTGTCAAATTTATTAAGCAAATTCTATCGGTGCAGGACACTCGGAGCTCTTAAAATGCAAATCTTAGGCAAGTGTTTCCCAACTTTTTCAGGACTGAAAGCGGGTGTGTTAATCACAGAAACGACTGACAGGTAATTATGCTCCATTCCCTCCCACCCTCTCCTGCAACCTTCACAAACTCACAAGATGCTCCCAACATGTGCAATTAATTCATGTATTCAAATGCAATTCGTAGAAATCAGAATGGCTTCGTATGAGTGATGATTGAGGAGTCAATTAAAATAATCCTCTCCAGGAACGTGAGAATACCAACGTTTTCTCCAAGAAAAGCTTGGAGACCAACACTTATTAAAACTTCTGTTCCTTATTCCCTGGATACAGTCTCCATCATTATTGTACTTTGTTCAGTGTCTGTGTCATGAACTTACATTGAAATTGCTAATTAGCGAAGAAGCCAGTCTGAGGCCGACTCTACAAAAAATGGAAAAAGTCAAGATAGAGTCAGAGACTATCCTATGCAATATCAACTTTTCCAGTATCTGCATAGCCGGTGGAAAGACATTAGTAGATCAGAGAAAACTAATATTTCACTGGGATGGCAACACAGTTACACACACAAACAGTTTCTCATTAAATCAACAGAACATGGAAAATCTAGGATTTGACCTACCAGTGCCTGATTTCCATAGACTACAACATATTGTAACAATACCATGAAGTCCAACTCTAATCAAGTCTTCGAGTGTTAATGAGATGCCCATTTGGCCTCTGCATTTGTCTTACACATGTACAGAAACAATTTTTGTGAAAACCAAGCTAAAAAATAGAGGGACATTTTTCAGTAACCAAAGCTCCCTAATTATTTTTATTCTTTTCAGAGTCCACATTTAGTAATAGTAATAATTGGAGATATACCA
The DNA here is from genome assembly GCF_020497125.1 of Mauremys mutica. Lineage (NCBI taxonomy): Eukaryota > Metazoa > Chordata > Testudines > Geoemydidae > Mauremys > Mauremys mutica. The sequence continues at coordinate 1,837,895 of NC_059084.1, forward strand.
ATCTCCTAGAACTGGAAGGGACCTTGAAAGGTCATCAAGTCCAGCCCCCTGCCTTCTCTAGCAGGACCAATTTTTGCCCCAGATCCCTAAGTGGCCCCCTCAAGGATTGAACTCACAACCCTGGGTTTAGCAGGCCAATTTCAAATATCTGTCGTTACCGAAGTGAGCCCAGGGAATCTACTGTAAAGAATTATCAACTCTTTGTATTGAATTTAAATTGTACATTTCCATTTAATCTTGTCTGGTTCACTGCCTGTTGTTCTCCTGAGGAATATTCCTTCCGATATGAATGAGGCACAAGGGACGAAGCCCCATTTACCTTTCCAGAGCTACAGAGATGCGGAGTTTGTTGTCTGAAATGGTAGGCTGGACTCTCAGAACAATATCCTGCAATTAGAGCAAGAAAATAAAGCAAATTCATTCCTTCCTCTCCCATTTCCAAGATTGAAAACAAAACCCCAAGTCATGTAAACTTTTATCTTTATACTTACAGCACCCAGAACAAAGAGAGACTGCTGGGGCAAAGCTGAGGGGAAAACCTCAATGGAAGCAGGGAGCCGCACAGTGACTTTGCCATTTGTCACCGACACTGCAGGCGTTTCCAGAACTCTGATCTTCAGCAGTGGTTGCTGAGACTCTGGCAGCAGTTTGGAGACCTGTGCAAAGTCACCAGACTCAGTTACAGCAAGAAGCAGAAGATTTTGAAGGTAAGAGGGATATGGCAAAAAATCTGAAAAAAATAAAATCACTGACCTCAGGAATGAGAGTGCGAAGGACAGAGGCTGTCAGTGGGATGTCACTGGGAAGCTGAGGGAGAAATACGAAGTGAGTCAGCAAGCTGAATTGCTTCCAAGAAATGGATCCTGCGTAAACCGTTATCCCTGTTAATATTTCTTTGCTCAACCAATTCTCAGGGTTGTTCTACTGGCAGCAGATGATGCAAGTAGCAGTTTGATGAGATTATGCAGATACAGTGGATGATGCAAGGAGAATTGTGTGGCCCAGATTCATTTCTGCTGCCACTTCTCTGACTGCTCCGGGGCTGAACCTGACCCCGAGACTGACAGCCGTTAATTACTAGCAAGCTGACATCCAGCGTGTCATAGCCTGGATTCTGCAAGTCCTTGCACAGGGAGTTGCAGGAAGCCTGTGGTAGCTATGCTCCAAACAAGGCTGAGCTCTGCTACATGTGGGCACAGGTAAGTTGATTTGTCAGTCGTTTGCACTGAGCAGAAGTCTCAAGCCTCTTGTGCCCTTACTCTTAAGAGCACAGAGTAAAGACCTTGCAGGGTATGGGCAGAAAATGGGCTTGTCTCAAGAGACAAGAGCTTAATTGCCAACGAGGGGTGCAGCCGGACTCTCCCCTCTATGACCTTACTGCTACTACTAGATGGATAGAAGTCAGTGGCCATGCAGAAGCCCTCTCAATAAGGCAGGATCAGGTTCCCCTGCTCATCAATGTTTTTACCTTGTGTTCACATGTGCAGCATCCCACCCCTGTGCTGTGCAAGCTCAAGCCCCGTGTGTTATCAAAATGCACAAGGTAGGAATCTTATCCTAAGGAGTCAAACTGTTCCTAGGTCATTCAAGAGCAAAAATAGACGAGGGGCCTAAAGGTGGCATGCCTGGGCAGAAGGCTCAAAGGCAATGGATCCCTTCCGGTTTGCCGCGCTCACCATTTGAGCTGCAATGTCTGTGCTGAGATTCCCAGGCGCCAGCAGCAGCTTGAGCACTGAGCTGAGGAGACACACCGAGAGGCCAAGCTGGGAAGAGCTGCCCACCATGGACGGCAGAGATATGGTTGCTGCTGAGCACGCGGGATCGTCGACTTTATTGCCAAGCAAATCCTCCACTACAGCCTGAAAGAAAGTTTAGAAGGGGCGGGGGGGGAGGGGAACATCCATAAAGCTCCCTACAATGAAATACACTAGTCATTAAGCCAATATCACTGTGGCCAAACTGTATAGTAAGATTCCATTCATAAATAGTTTATAAATGGTCTGTGCACAATTAATAGATGTTTTAATAAATAGTTAATCAATTGTGAAAACATCCAACAGATCAATAGGTTGCTTATAGCCATGGCTTACAAACATCTCTGATATCATCTACTGATGTCCACATAACCATCAACACCACATACTACTGATGTAACGTCTATTAGCCATCTAGCCACTCTTTAGAAATGGAAACTTAATATGAAGCATGACCATTGTTGCTTTAGGCAATGCTAGCATTAGGTGCTTCTGATTGAAGATCAACTTCACATTGTTGTATTAAACTAGCAAATATCTAAGCTGCTGTTCACCTCTCATCCCCGATCATCAAGCTTTAGTGTATGATGAAGTCTACAGAGAGCGAGGAAGTGACAGTAATAATATGACCAGTCACTGGGCTGCAGCCCACAGCCTCTTTGAACGAGTCCTCTGCTGCAGACAACTGGGAAACAGGGGGCTTCTTTGAGAAATCGTCACCACACCGAAGGGGACCACAAGAACCATCCGGCATTGCAGACTCAGGGATGCGCACGCTAAGGAAAGCGACAGCACTTACATTTAAATCCAGTGTGATCACCGCATCACTGACCACGGGGAGGCTCGCTAAAGTGTACTGGAGATTTCCTACCACGCCCAGTGGGACCACGGCTGCAAGGAGACAAAGAGTCTCTTACGATGGGATGAAGGGGAAACGCCCCTGCTCTCTGTTCCTGTTGTTTGTTATTTTTTGTATTCTCATCGCACCTAGGAGTCCAACCAGGGACCAGGACCCCGCTATGGTGGGCGCTGTGCAGACACAGAACAGACTGTCCCTGTGCGGAAGAGCTTACGCACAAAGTATTTCTGGGTATCCCCAATCACCTATTCCCAGCAGAACAGTGCTGAGGGCAGCAGTTCTTGAAAGGACCCGCACTGGGAAGAGAACCTGGAGAGAAACACCCAGCTGCAGCGCTGAGTCGCTCTGAGCAAAGCTTACGAATTGGCTCAGAACTGAGCTGTGAAGCTCTCTCAGGACCAAGTGGCTCTTAGAATGGAGAAGGTTGTAGGCTCCCTGTGGGAAGTCCCAAAGCAGCCATTGAACTTTCCCAGCATCTTCTCTATCAGAAACTTTACAGAGTTTTCCCCCCACATTGGGAAGGTTTGTTCCCATCCCCTGTTCTTTGGATCACTCAGCTCTGAAACAATCTCACCTCCAGCACCAGAGCACTGATTGCTTCTACCGCCTACGGTCTACGGCTGCCCCTTCTGCTGCAGGTCAGCTTAACAATGGCTTAAAGATTTAGAAAACCCAGTGGATCCTTTAGGTGAAATACTCTTGTAAAATCAGATCATTTTTCATATTGCGCAGCTACAAAGTGCTGAACTGGACCAGGGAGGGACTATTTTGGAACAGGAAAGAAGGAGGAAGTGACCAGAGACTTACAGTTCACGGTGCTCAGCAGAGGGTTCACGGTGTCGTCGAGCACGGTATCAATTAAAGGACACAGCTGTAACACACAGAGAAAAGATCCTACTGCACGAGACTCTCCCAGGAACTGGATTCTGTCCCAGGCTGTATCATACTGGTACAGTCATAGGAATATTGCCAGTTCATGAACTTGGCGAGAAGCTGCCGTAATGCAGCCCAGGAAGTTCATTGCCTGCATGGGGAAGCCTCTTAGAAAGCCTCCTCCACACCCTCTCTGCTGACAAATGAAGAGCCAATGCTGGCCTCTCAGAAGGGGTACAATTGTGGTGCACCAAGGGGTGCAGAAGCTTACCTCTCTGCACAGTGCTTGTCCTGAAGCCCATCCCTCTATTAACTCCTGTACAGGATAGTGTGTGGACCCTCTGAACCCAGGTGAACTTCAGCCCAGGGACAAGATTTTCACAGCTTATGTGCACAAAATGCACAGTTAATTCATGTACACATTGACTGGGAATGCGGACTGGAGTAAGTGAGCATGCAGATAGCTAGGCACATGACAACATGCTATTGCACATCACAAGGGCCCAGTTTTCAAAATGGTGGGCCAGCCCCTCCTTAGGGGGTGAGCCTTTACTCTCAGGAATGGTCCTCTCTCGTGAGAGGCGCCCCAATGACTTAGTGCAATAGGGACCACGCAGTTGACTACTTGTTTGCACATTTGGGCTTCTCGGGAATCACTTTGATCCTTGCCACCATTGCTTTGCACACTTACCACTCCAGGAAAGAGGTTCCCAAGGTCCTTGTTTAGGAGAGCTGGACGTAGTCGGAGCACACTAAACAACAGAAGAATATAAAATTAGAGGTGATGCTGGCTAGTAACTGGGAAATTAATGTAATCAGCGCAAGAGAAATCGAACTGCTCGCTCGTAGCTTCACGCTGTCCTCCGCACAGCACAGGGCTGGGATTTTGTTCTGAAATTAATTCAGGAATTCAGGATCTGGCCCAATATTGGGATTAATATGCATCCATGTATAGTGCAGCACAATGCAGAAACTCTCTTGTTTGGCCATTTGAGCCAACCTTTGAAAGAAACATTTGTTCTAGTCACAACAAATGAATACGGCACTGAGGTATCCTAAGTATCAAACACAAGAATTAGCGAATTTATTCTCTTTGAAGATAATAGTAAAAATGGCTGATGCCAGCCCATCTGTGGCTCAGCAGATATCTGTGGTACCCACTTGAGGAGGATCCGAACGTTAACAAGCTGCGTCTTGCAGTCTTCAATGATTAACTTGGGGGCGCCTTCGTTATCCTGTGCCAGTCTGGCTGTTGTGGTAATGTTCACGTCCACCTGGAGATTGAGCACCTTACCTACAAGGCTGAGAGCAGACAGAGGAATTAATTGCATCCATCTTAACAATTGCCCCTGCTGATTGACTGTGCAAGAGAGAGCAGGCTAACGGTCTCTTTACAGGCCGCGTCTACATGCTAAACTGGGGGCTCTCCGATTAACTCACCACCGTTTCACACTATCCTCTCGGTTATTTCTGCACCATGTGAACTTTTAAAGGTGGAAATATGGTTAATAAATGACACCTGCTGATATACACAAGCCTGTGAAAGAAACGGCCCTGTCCACAGAGAGCCGGGGGGACCGCGGCCTGGCCTGAGGTTTCTCCCGTTGCACTCTCTCGCTTTATGGCCCCCTCCCGGGAAGACTACTCACCCTTTGCCTTCAGTTAACACTTGGGTGTAGACGTTCAGCTGGACCCCCACTCCTGGCAGGAGCTTCAGCGACACTTTTGGGAGAGTGAGTTTTTTTATTTCCAGCCTGGAGAACGAAAGAGCACAAGAAGTAGGCAATGGAACGGTAATGCTGAGGACACGGCCTCTCCATAGCCCAGGGTTTGTCCGCTCAGCCCGCCAGTCCCTCTAGAAGTGGCTCCATGAGCTAGAGGGGTTTTCAGTGTGGGAGTTTAAGCTACGTTTTCACAGTGCTTTAGTTCCACTGTGTGCTGGGAACTCTCCCTCCTGCACAAGTAGAACTGAGTACAGGGTTTTTTCCTTCAAGGGCTTATACTAGCTGTTAATACTTTAAAACCCCAAAACAGAGGGGAAAACCCACCAACTGCGATTTCAGCGTCATGCTAGACAGAGCAAGGAATGAGCGATGCTGCTTCAGGTGTCACCATTGGGTGGTTGTGAAGCACACGTAGGTTCATCACTTATTGAATTGCTCATATTGACGGTAACAGGTCATATTCTGGACAGGCGAGTGCATAGGCACATACCCAGAAACATCGTCTCAGCACCACGTGGGACAAACGCTTGCTCCAATCTTAGATCCCCAAAAGATCACGGGGAAGTTGCCCCACTGCTCCTCCCTGACTGGGAGCAGCAGAGGAATGTTATTGGGGGTGGCCAGTGGGTCGGGGTGCACAAGTGGATGATCAGGGCTGACCGAGATGAATGCAGACAGCACGTCCTGCTAGATTATTCTCTCTCATTAGAAACGTATTGGAGTAGGGAGGGGAGGGGAAGGGGCTGCTCATATCCAGAATGGGGCTGGATGTCAGCGCTCCCTTTTGCAACATCTTTGTGCTCCTCGTTGGAAGCTGGTTCTGCCAGTTCCCCCTTCCCCCATTGGCCAGAAATCAGCCCGTGGTTTGTTCACTGACACCTGGGCTGCCCCCAACTTACCCTGTGAGGCCAGTGTCCAGCAGATTTCCCAGGTTGAGGAGCCCCCCATTGCCAGCTGACACGGGTCCTAGCACACTGTTGAGAATGTCACCTCTGTGGAGCAGATCAGCTATAACTGAAGAGATGACCAGTGGTTAGAGGAGGTGAGGCGGGTTCCACCCCCAACTGTGTTGCCTGGGGCACATCTCCTCCCCTGCCCGTGCTGCGGTTTCCCCATTTGTGAAGTGGGTTTGGTGATAGTTTCCCACCTGGATAAAGCCCTTTGAAATCTTTGGGTACAAAGTACTTTATAAGTGCAAGAATGACTCTGATTATCATTGTGACGGATACTCAGTGACTTTGGTACCGCCCGCAGCTTTTCTGTGTAGGAGCAAATGAAAAGAAGGACAAAATGGTTCAGAAAATCCTAATAAATCTGACCCCTTCCACAACACTGAACGGAATAGTATTCTAATAAAACTTACTTTTTCCTAATACGTTTGGATTCACCCTGGAAAGAACCTGAGCAGCGCCATCTAGTCCTTGAGACGGGGTCAGCAGGCCGCCGAAGAGGAGAATGGCCCAGATCTTTAGCATCTTGGCTGTGGTACCTGTGAAAAGGATTCCCAGTCCGTTACACATCAGAGGATGATGATCAGGAACCGTGGTGCCAGAGGGGATTAGAATAGACAGGGAAGGAAGCTGGTTGCACAGAATGAAGGGGAAGCAGAGAGAAAGGAGGAAGGCATGGCAGAGGGGATCCATTTAGGCAACAAGCGGATGAGTGGCAATAGGTACTTGTGCCCAACTCCTGATCCCATTGAAGTTAATGAAGTAAAATTACCATGGATTTAGGAGACAAAACTTGAACCTTCAGTGGATGACTTCCATAATGGAGCCATGTGAAAGGAGCGAGCAGTTATCCCACTTTCCTTACTCCCTCACCTCAGGATAGTTGCGTCATTTTCCTCATTCCATCGGGAATGGTTTCCGGAATTTTTGCATTGGAGTTTGACTGAGAATTTTCTCCCACAAACCAGAACCCGTATCCCACATGCAGGGGAGGCAGAACCTTGTTTGCAACACGACACGTCATGAACGTTAATGGGATGGCAGAGACACAGGTTTCACTGAAGAGTCAGCTAAGAAGGAGTGCAAACCCTTATTACACACAAGCCTCTGATAAAAGCATGAAGTGTCTAAACGTGTTAGAGTCGTTTTTCAAAGACCATGTTAAAGGAAAGGGCAGCAGGAACACGTCACTTTTTTTTTTTTTGGTTTTAAGAGATATTACCAGCTCCGGCCATACAGTCCCTATACTTAAATGGGGGACACAAGTAGAATTAGTATCATCTCAAGAACCAGAATGAACTTTGTCATTGCTCCCATTGCATCAACACATGTACGTGGAAATACAACAACAGAGCAAAAAGCATCAGGATAAAAATTAAGGGTCAAATTCACCTTGGGTCTAAGCACACCTGGTTTATGGAGCTACTCAAGGGATGATTTTAATTATTATTATTTATAAAAGCCTTGAAATAATATTTCAAGAATTCTCAACAACATGCAGCGAGCATACATCTGTGCTTCAAAGTCCATGAAGAGCAGCAATCTCTCTGCTCCCCTTTGTCTGTGATGGTGGATTTGCTTTCGTCCAGGCTTGAGCTAAGAGAATGCTCTTCAGAGAGTAGTTTTGGTCTTACCTTCGCAAGCTCTTGGTCACTAAGAAAAGTCTCAAGAGTTGTCCTCCTTCTCTGCAGCTGACCTGCAACGGGCAGCCCTTATATACAAAAAAAATCTATGACTGGAATGAGGAAAATGACATGACTGAGAAAAAGTCAGGCTAATTGTTTGCGTTGGATAACAAGGTGTGATCTCTGATGTCTTCCAGTGCAAATATTTCCTTATAGATGTGAAAAGTTAGGTAAATTATTGAGCAACATGTATCAAATGCACAGCCTGGTTTCTGGCCAGCATTTAGTTCAGCATTCCAGCTGCGAATCCATAAGGGTTGATCTAAAAGATCCTTGCCTCTTTGCTAGTCTAGTGCAGTGAGTTTTTTGCCTTGCTGCTCAGCTGAGTAGTAAAACTGGGATTGGCTGTAGGGTTGGTTGAAAATCTTCCATAGAAGCAGGTTTTGATGGATATGTGGGTTTTTCATTAAATGAGGTGGGGGTGGGGGAGAGAGAAAAAAATTGTCTGCTTTCCTCGGAAAGTTTCAACTTATAAGAAAACCTGACCACCTGAAAACAAAAACCTTTTCAGTTTTCAGCCAAATACCAAAAAAAAAAAAAAAAAAAAAAATCAGCTAAACTCAAAACACTACAATTCAGAAATGCCACCACAGGGGCCTCGTGCAATTTGTAGTTCGGGTATCTCATGCCCACGTCCACCTCTACAGGCTGGGTTCTCCAGCTAGACTACATCTCCCATGATGCACCACAACCAGGGGCTCCCAGCATGCACTGTGATGGCTTAGCAAGGGGGAGACTATGGTGTATCCTTGGAAATGAAGCCCAGCATACACAGAAGAATGAAGGTGTGGGGCACTTGAACTATAACTCTCATGAGGCACTGCAGCATCATTTCCAATTTGAAATTTTTGGTTTTCAGCAAGAAATTTTTGGTTTTCCATTTTTCACCAAAAAGTCAAAATGTTCTGTGGAAAATGTCAACAAAAACAATTCTCCAGCCATCAATTAGTGTGGCCTAAATCTGTTCAGTTTGGTTGAAGCTGGTGAAGTACAGGTAGGAGCTAGCGAGGAACAGTCAAGAGTCCATTTAAATATAACACATGAAGGCAGGCAACCCGAATATTGACAAAATGTACAAGTGCTTATATACAAATGCTAGAAATCTAAATACTAAGAATGGTGAACTAGAGTGCCTGACATGAAATGAGGATATGATATAATGGGCATCATGGAAATGGAATGAGGATAATCAGTGGGACAGGGTAAAACCCAGATACAAAATATATAGGAATGAGAGAATAGGTTGCATTGGTTGGGGGAGTGGCACTAGATGTTAAAGAAAGCATAAAGTAACAATCTTAAATGCATCCAACTGTACCATAGAGTCTCTATGGCTAGAAATTCCATGCTTGAACAATAGGAGTATAGCAGTAGGAACATACTACTGACAACCTGACCAGGATGGGGACGGTGATTATAAAATGCTCAGGGAGAGCAGAGAGGCTTAAAAGGCAGGAAATAATAATGGGGAATTTCAACTGTCTTCCTATTGAATGAGTTCATGTCACCTCAGGAAGGGAGACAAAGATAACATTTCTGCTGACTGACTCCTGGAGCAGCTAGTCCTGGAACCCACAAGAGGAGAGGCAATTCTTGAGTTAGTCCTAAATGGAGCACAGGCTCTGGCCCAAGAGGCAAATATAGCCGAACCATTCAGTGATAGCAACCGTAATGTCATTACATTTAAGATCTTTGGTGGGGGAGGGGAAATACCAAAGAAACCCACCACTGTAGCATTTAACTCAGGAGTAGGCAACCTATGGCACGGGTGCCGAAGGTGGCACGTGAGCTGATTTTCACTCACACTGCCCGGGTCCTGGTCACCGGTCCGGGGAGCTCTGCATTTTAATTTAATTTTAAATGAAGCTTCCTAAACATTTTAAAAACCTTCTTTACTTAACTAAACTATTGTTGTATGTAATCTATTATAGACTTATAGAAAGAGACCTTCTAAAAACGTTACAATGTATGACTGGCATATGAAACCTTAAATTAGAGTGAATAAATGAAGACTCAGCACAGCACTTCTGAAAGGTTGCTGACCCCTGCTTTAATTTCAAGAAGGGGAACTACACAAAAACGAGGCAGCTACTTAAACAGAAATGAAAAGGAACAGTCACAATAGTAAAATGCCTGCCGGCTGCAAGGAGACTATTAAAAATACCATAGTAGAGGCTCAGACTAAATGTATGCCCCAAGTTGAAAGTAAGAGGACCAAAAAATGCCACTATGGCTAAACAGGAGCGTAAAAGAAGCAGTTAGAAGCAAGAAAGCATTTGACCCTTGGGCGTGAAATCCAACTGAGGAAAACAGAAAGGAGCATAAACTCTGGCAAGTCAAGTACAAAAGTATAATAAGGCAGGCCAAGAAAGTGAGTTGCTCTTTAACTTCTAGAGACACAAAAACTAACAGCAAAACTTTTTTTTAAATACATCAGAAGCAGGAAGCCTGTCAAACAGGCATTGGGGCCACTGGATGATCGAGATGTTAAAGGAGCACTCGAGCACAATAAGACCACTGAGGACAAAACTAAATGAATTCTTTGCATCAGTCTTCATGACTGAGGATATGCAGAAGATCCCCACACCTGAGCCATTTTTTTTAGGTGACAAATCTGAGGAACTGTCCCAGGTAGAGGAATCATTAGAGGAGGTTTTGGAACAAATTGATAAATGAAACAGCAATAAGTCACCAGGACCAGATGGTATCACCCAAGAGTTCTGAAAGGAACTCAAATGTGAAACTGCAGAACTACTAACTGTGGTATGTAACCTATCATTTAAACCAGTCTCTGCACCATATGACTGGAGGATCGCTAATGTAACTGATTTTTAAAAAAGGCTCCAGAGGTGATCCCGGCAATTACAGGCCTGTAAGCCTGACTTCAGTATCAGGCAAACTGGTTGAAATGATAGTAAAGAACAGAATTATCAGACACAATAATGTTGGAGAAGAGGCAACATGGCTTTTGTAAAGGGATCTCACAAAACTGGGTGTCTGGGCAACAAAATGGCAGATGGAATCCAATACTGATAAGTGCAAAGCAATGCACATGGGAAAACATAATCCCAACTACACAAATGATGGTGTCTAAATTAGCTGATATCACTCAAGAAAAATCTGTATGATGGTCACAGCACTGACCAGCCAAGGGAAAGAGGAAGCCATGTGAGTTAATACAGGGCTCAAGGTCCAGAAGTCAGGAGGAATCTAGGCTGTAGGCACTGATTTTTTTGGCCTGGTGCTGGCACCACAATAAATTATAACCCACCCACTGCACGGTGTGCATGTTTCCTGCCCTAGTTGGCACATTAAGCAGTACCCATGAGGACTTGTCTCCGCTGAGTCACTGAGTGACCACACACAATGCACTGAGGGCCAGCTTGTGGCATAAAGTCACTGGGTCATGTGGAGGTGCCTCTTCTATTTGGTAGAGCCAGGTCTATGAGCCATCCACCTGGGAGAGAGGGTCCCAGGGATGCACCGATAGAGCAGTCCCTGCAGGCAAAGAGGGATCGGTGGGGTACATGATTAGTTGTGAATGAACCATTAGAGAGACTCCCAAATGGGATTCTCTGCACTTGTGAGGCGCAATGCAGGACCCACCAGAAAAGCACCTGCTCAGATTTAACACTTTGTTTAAACTTCTGATGGAAAGACCTGGCCGCAGAGGATTAGCTGAGATGGCTTTTGTCTCACACTACTTCCAGCTTTAAAGATCTCATCTTACAGCCAAAGTCAGCATAGGAGAGGTGCCAAGGTACTTATAATGCTGCCATTATCCCAGCAACTTAATCACTCACTAACCTCAAAAGAACAATGGGTTTCATTGCTGGCTAGAACATGACATGTAATGAAATATGTGTGTGCGTTGATAAAGGAGTATTGTGCTATCAGCTCATCTGAGTCACATCAAACTTTGAGTGGATGAAAATAATAATCATGAAATCAGCATAAGCACAGCTCTGGTAAATGTCACTGGGATTAATCAAGAAGGCCGGACTGTGTAATAATGGGATCCCTTTCCATGACAAAGAGCCACTGCTCATTAGTGACCTTTCATTCATGCTCATAAGTTGGCTTCCTGTCAGCTGTAGTCAAATAGAGACGTCAATGGAGATCTTGTGCCTGTTTTAAGGGCACCATAATGGCATTACATATGTTGTGCAAATTGAAGGGGATTTTCCTAAAAAGATTCAAATTGAGACCAGTTCTAAGGTACTTTCATAAAAGTAACTTGCAAGACACAACGATTAAGAAATTAAATTATTGTAGGAAGAAAGGAATAGAGATGAAATTGGAGGAGATGAGACTCTAGTTCAAAAGGAGATGAACAGGATGAATATGTGATTTTGGGGCCAGTAATCACCGTGCAATCTTAATTGGAAAGCAGATAACATACCTAAGCGGAGACTCTGGCTTGTCTACACTTGAAATGGTACAGTGGCAGAGCTGCACCACTTCAGAGCAGACGGTACCTATGCCAACGGGACAGGTTCGCCCATCGGCACAGGGAATCCACCCTCCGAGAGGCAGTAGCTAGGTTGATGGAAGAATTCTTCCAGTGACAGTGCTGTCTACACAGGGGCTTGGGCATCTTAACTACGCTGCTCAGAGGGGTGGATTTTTCACACCCTTGAGTGACAGTTACGCTGACTTAGTTGAGAGAGCTGGGGACTAGGGAGACGGAAACCGGTATTGTGAATGTGTGGGAGAGATGAACAATTGAAATCAGGTGATGGGAGACTAAAGATGTTATGGAGTCCGGCTATGTGTCTCCTTCAGCCTAAAGGGCCCCATGTGCCTGACTCCATTAACATGCATAGTGAAGGGAAAATAGGCTCCCAGGGCCAGATTCCAAATGCAGCGATTGTGGTAAGGCCACTGGCGTCAGCTGAGCAATCTGGGTTCATATGAATGCGACTTAGAGCAGAATCTGGCCTGCAGGATTTTTGGATATTCCTGTATCACTGAGCTCAACACAGCACAGAAAAAAACTTTTTACCCTGACTTAAAAGACTCAGACACCTTGGGTGCTCTATGCTGCACCACGGGGATCACTCTTATACAAGTGGTAGCCTCTCTGCCCATATACACCCCATCCCTGCTGCCAGAGGGAAGGAGATGTGGGCTGGGATGCCCCTGTACTGTGCTAGTCTCCAGCTGTGCTTTCAGCCCCTAGGGGCCAGTAGCAGCCAACATAAGTTAGAGCTGTCCAGAGGCTTCTCTAACTTGTGTCTGGAAACAGAGACCTATTCATGGTCTACATGCAGTGCAGGTGGGTGATGCAGGACTAGGGCCATGCATACTCCCCCAAATCAGCTTCCAATAGCCCTTACACCACACACCTCATGGCTTTATCATAACTGCCAAAAACTAAGGTTTGGGGCCTGCAAAGAGTGTTTGGTGGGAAATCAAAGAGACACCATCTGGGATTTGCCATCTGATTTGGGTTTTCCCTGTGAGCTCATCGAAAGATATTTTGATTTTTTTTCCTTCCATCAGACTTCAAGCTTGGTTCTCATCAGCTGCCAAAGGAACAAGAATGAAGATCTTCATTTTTTCTTGGAATTGAAAAGAATATTTGCTAAGCTATGGGGAGAGAAGGTACAAAAAAATCTCTCTCACAGGGAAATCTCTCTGCAGCTTATGGCTGCTCTTTTCTTTGATTAGAATTTTTTGCTGAGGACTGTACCTCTGTATGCCAAGTGTGGAAGGCATTTAAGAGATTGGACCATAGTATTGTGCACCCAAAATCCAAATGAATGACTACAAATGAGTGATGAAGGGAGCCGTGAGCAGCAGTACGGTCTTGTCCACATTTGTTAAACGGCTTCTTTATTGCAAACACAGACAATACAAGGACCAACTTTTCCAAAATGGCTGGGTTAAAAAAAACCCCAACAACGCTTTGCCCATGTGACAAGGGAAGAGTTTTATGGGATCGTGGGTAATGTACTGAACATGTGAGAAAATAATAAACAAATACGACCTTGAGAAGTAGCACGTTTGCGCAGACCCTGGAAGCAGACCTCCTAGACGCTCAGTGCAAAAGGAGAAGGTATCAGGCAAGCTGAAAATTCAGCTGGGGGGTGAGTGAGTGGGGAAGAACCCTTCTATTGCAAGAGTCCAACTTGTTTTGGCAACTTCTGGAACTTTAAACTGCATTCTACTGCTCAGCCACTAGGTGCAGTGTATGTACCTCATCTTATGTACAGGAACCTCAGCTGTACCTGGCAGAGCATTAGGGGACCGTGTGGTGTGTATAAGCAAGCTCTGAGACCAGTCCAGATCTGGTACCGACGTACATGACAAACCAGATGCCCCCCAAGCTGGGACTGACCAAAAAGTGCTGAGTAATTCCCACCCTGATTGAGTCTGTGCCAGTCACATCTCACCAGGGCCCCCCAGCAGTGACTGGCTGTTTCTATCACATTTCATCTCTTGCACTTCGACACATCATCACCGCTGTGCAGGAGAAAACACCACCACCACCACCTGAAATTGAGACGTAGCTTGGTATCCCATGGAGAAAAGGCAACGTGCCTTAGTGGGGCAAGGCAGTTACGGGTGAGAGTGGTCTGTACAGTGCAGCCATGAGGGATCTCCAGCCTGTGTCTCAAACTGTGCTCAGCTCCCATGGTGATGCCAGAACAAGAGTTAACGTAACACAATAGGGCACGTTTTCAGCCACGAATCAGTTTCCTTTTATGGAGCTTTTGTGCCCTGCTCTCTGACCCAGTGGCAGTGAAGGGAGCCATAGCATTGACCTTTGCCTCTGATCTACGTGCATGGTGCCCAGTCTCTCCCAGCAGGCAAGAGGCCCTGGAGTTTGCTGCCATACTGTCCCATTCCCACTAGGTCTTCTCCCGCTTTTAGTATCGTAAGCGTCGCAAGCCTCTACCATTCTGGGCAGCCCATAAATCCAGCACTCCCAGCGGTCACACATGGCACAGTCAGAGCCCAGCCTGGCAGGATGTCAGGACCCACAGGGTCCTAGAAGGCAACCGTAGGAATGAGATTTAACTACATTCAGAAGGACATAAGAACGGCCAGACTGGGTCAGACCAAAGGTCCATCTAGCCCACTATCCTGTCTTCCAACAGCAGCCAATGCCAGGTGCCCCAGAGGGAATGAACAGAACAGGGAATCATCAAGTGATCCATCCCCTGTCGCCCCATCCCAGCTTCTGGCAAACACAGGCAAGGGACACCATCCCTGCCCAGCCTGGCTCATAGCCATTGATGGACCTATCCTCCATAAATGTATCTAGTTCTTTTCTGAACCCTGTTATACTCTTGGCCTTCACAACATCCTCTGGCAAGGAGTTCCACAGGTTGACTGTGTGTTGTGTGACAAAAAACTTCCTTGTTTTAAACCTGCTGCCTATTAATTTCATTTGGTGACCCCTAGTTCTTGTGTTATAAGAAGGTAAATAACACTTCCTTATTTACTTTCTCCACACCAGTCATGATTTTATAGACCTTTATCATATCACCCCTTAGCCATCTCTTTTCTAAGCTGAAAAGTCCCAGGTTTATTAATCTCTCCTCATACGGCAGCCATTCCATAGCCCTAATCATTTTTGTTGCCCTTTTCTGAACCTTTTCCAATTCCAATATATGTTTTTTGAGATGGGGCGACCACATGTGCACACAATACAGCTGCTGGTCATTTGTTCCCAGGCACCTACCTAGCTAAAATGAAGGGAATCAGTGTTCCATTTGCTCTCTTGAAATACCCCTGCGTAGACAGCAGTTGCCATGGACAGTGTGTGCGCTGACCAGCTGCAGAATGCTGCATACTCAGAGGTTAATAACAACCCAGTGAACTTGCAAAACTGTTTTTATAGATTTTTAAGAAAAATACATGTTCCCTTTCCTTTGTTAGATTTGCCATTGAGAGACCTGGGTCATGTTAGAGAGGGGTCCAGGCTGTGGAGTTCAAAACTGTAATCAGACCCAAATCCAAACTTCCCTAACATTTGGGGATGCTCAGATTCACTTTTCTGCTTCAGCACATTTTAGAGATCGGCCCAGGTCACATCCAGATCTGGATGGGCGCTAGCAGTGCCAGATCCAGTCGTGGTTGGGTTCGGGATATATCGGAACCAGTTCGTTTGTAACTCCAGAGCATATTTCAGCACAATGTTGCATGACTGGGAGTCTGCTCAAGGCAGGCTCAGGACCAGAAGGGGTTGGAGAGCACTGGCAAAGTTGTGTGGCGGCATCTGCTCAGTGTCGTCCTGCCTAGCACCCTTTAGTTCCTCACAGTCCTGGACTCTGCAGCCAGACACAGCCGGTAAGACCTTCTGAAAAGAGGAAACACCAAGAATGCAGAGAAAGAAACTAGAATCTTTTATCGCAATGGCATATGAAATGTGAAACTCCACTGCCCACAGTGCACTGCTGTTCTAAACTCCTGTGAAGGCTACAAGCTATAACAAAACGTCACTGAGAAAATTACAGAGATTAATTATATTCAAGCAAAGGAGCAGCCCTTTAATTGCGCTACAGGCAGAGCCCAGCATACGTCAGTTACTGGGAGCGGTGTTGCCTTTTTATTTTAGTTCTAGAGAGCCAAAATATTGAATCAAAATGAAAAGAGGAAGAAATGCTTCCGGGGACACCAGACTTGCTGTTCTCCATCTCGCTGACTCTTTCCAGTGGTGCTGAATAGTGCAGTGACGCCTCCTGGATCAGCTTGATGTGGCTTTTACATTCAGCACAAGAGCATTCTGACAGAAGTAAAACATGTCACAAATATTAGTCACCAGCTAGTTCAGCGCTTAGATCCCTATGTGCTGACTACCAGCACAGACCATGCAACATACAGAAAAGCATGTGGCAAGTCAGTCTCCATACACTTACCTCAGACATGCTAATATCAGCATTTGCATATTTCATGCCTAGCAGGTGAGGCAGAGGGATCCCTTCTTGCAGTGTCCCTGAAATACGCAAACAGAAACCAGGGTGAGAACTGCCTTGGGCAGTTGAAGACACTAGCAATGTCTAGTCACTTCTCCCCTAGTCTCCTGCAGCAATCCCAACTTCTGTTAAAAATGCCTAGAAGATTTTTTGTGTGCACCAAGAAGGAAAATTCCTCAAGATAGACTATTCTGTTATTCCAATGGCACATTTTCCATTCCAAATATCGATCTAATGCCCAATAGCTAGACTGGGCCTTCTGTGTATTTTGTGATCAGCAAACCTAAGGAAAGCTAAGGTCAGATGAGCCCACTGGTGTTTGGAGATTTCCAAAACGTACTGAATTTATTAAAATGATCTCCAGTTTCCCATGGGATCTAGTTTTTATTTTGCCAGCAGGTACCATATTCAAAGAGCTTCCAAGAATGCACCTGTGGTGCATCTGTTTTGCATGCATAGACCTCAGGTTTCCATGAGCAACTGCACATGCAAGTGAGCATGAGAACATACACACATTACCGGGTCTGAATGCCCAAATGCAAGTTCTGCATGTGCAAAATGGCTATGTCTGCAATTTGACTGGGCACAGTTATTCACCAACTCGTGAAAGTGAAAGTTAGAAAGGCTTTGCTAGGTCAGTTAGTCCATGCCACTGTCAGAAAAGGTTATTTCAGTCTAAAGAAAGTACCGGTAGTCACGGTATCTGAGAAGGATAAACAGTTTACAAAATGAAACCATCTCATCACCTTACCATTGATTGTTGGCACATATGCAGCTTCAATAATATTCACCAAAAACCCCTTCACCAGCAACTCCTGAAAAGAGAGAAGTGATCTACTAATCCTGCCACAAGCAGCATCCACCCAGTCATTTTATATTTGCTCTGATTTCACTGATGCAGACATCCAGTTGCAATGGCCCCAAATTCACACTAATTTCCTGTTGTTTTGAGAACCGGATGGACAAATTTGAAAAATTCAAAATTTCAAAGGAAAATGACCATCCCCTCATTTTACCACCAGTTCTAGTATTTCCTTTGGCAATGACTCGGCTCTTCCACAGGTCAGCTAGTAACCGAGAATCAGAGCGCAGTGCAAATGATAGATCTCGGACAAACTGAAGTGCTAAGAGCCTGCTGTAATTGTCTCCTGTCCTTCACGGGCTTTTATGTTATCTAAGTACACACCCTGGACATCAACAGCCCCTCCTTCTCGGTAATGAAAGCGGGATTGGAGTGAGTGAGGAACCTTGAACCTGCAATGCACACACTGTTAATGCAGAACAGATTTTCACTGCAGCATTGTTGCAAGCGTTGGGGACGGTTATTTATTGACCAAAAGTCTTCCAGGAATTAAAGTGAGTGCATTAACTCACAGCCATCAGTCCAGATTGCTAATATTTCCTGGCAAAAGAGGTGGTGAGTTCTCCAATTAATTTGTCACTAGAACTTCTTACTTGTAATAACATTTTGATTTAGGGGATTATAGCACATTGATTTTTGAAATTAAACTATTACTAGGAATACAAGAAATCCAGCTGGGTTCCCAAGAATGAACTCCAGGGCTAGACATTTTTGACCAACACGTCAACACTCCGATTCATAGATACAATTATTCTTCAGCATTTGCTTGTGCCGAGTATCACACACGCCACTGAACTCACAGCGAACGTGCCAATGGACGAAGCTGCCAAGGCCATTTCATACAAGCTGCAGAGAAAGGAAATAGGCGTTGTCATCTCCTCTCCACCCCTTGTTTATTTGTGACTCCTTTTCCCTGCCGCTGGCAGCATTTCCCGCAACCCACCCCCCTTTCCTCCCTCCAGCCTCTTTGTTTGACTTGCTGCCCTGGATCAAGGTCTCCACTCACGACAAGGGTCAGACGTCCAACAGAGCTTGGGCTTTACCTCTGCACTGACTCCACTGATTTACCCCCGGGGAAGCAAAAGGAAAAGCCGACTGTCTCTACCAGAAAGACAGGTAAAGAGATGAACGAACCTCCCCATTAACTCACAGAACCACTGTTCTCCCTTCCCCGACCTACAGCTGGGCAGGAAAAACTCTTCCTGTCTCACAAAAATTGTCAAGACTTTGAAAAATTTTCCTGTCCTAAATTTGGAGGGAAAAATCAAAATCTTAAAATTTTTCATAAACCAAAGACACTGGGAAAAAATTCAAATGAAATATTTTGTTTCAATTTTGACAAGGGTGTCTGTCTGTCTATGGTGGGGTTTTTTTGCTTTGTTTTTTAACTATAATTTGCTTAAATTTCTAAGCAAAAAATCATTTTGAACCAGGAAATGAGAATTTTTCATTCTGATAATGTCCAACAATATTTTTTTTGACAATTTTGAAATTTATTTCAAAATTCTTTAGTCGAACAATTTCTAAGAACTTTTCAAAACGCTTCCATTTTGACCAACTGGAGTTTCCAACCAAAAAAAATGTTGAAAAATTCCCAATCGACCCCCCTCAACTCTCCCAGCAGGTGCCGGGATTGGCTTTTCTCGTCTCTGGATGGGTATTTTCTAACTGATAATTTTATAAGAAGTCCCCTGGAGGAGGTGGGGAAGGAAGAGAAGCCGATTTCCTTTTGTTCACTTGTCATTCCGATTTCCTCTTGGGTCTTTAAACTCCTCGGCTCCAGGGCTCACCACAGCTGACTGACCCACCTTGCTCTGCCATTCTCCATGTCCGCACATAATACTTGTCTTTATTGTAACTACGGATGCATGTTTCATCTAATTCACAGTTCATACACCTCAGAACTGGGGTTTGCAAACAAACACTATGTGGCCTCAGCCCATCCTGCTGCCCTTGGGGGCTCAGCACCGTTCCTTCTACCTAATTCCTCCTACTGGGACTCTACCCAGCGACCCCTCCAGGCACCCTAGCAATACCCAGGCATGGTTTCTGAGTACTTGGCCTTTTCAAGAGTCGGGAATTATCACACTCTTAACGGTAAGAAACAATGGAAGGAGAATAGCGAATGTCTGACCTGTCCAGACCTAAGGAGATCCGCAGCTTCTCTTCGTGAATAGAGAATTGGGTATCCAAATTGATATGCTGCAATGAGAAAACTGAGTCAGCATCAGAAGTCGGTTCAGTCCTGCATGGCAGCACGTGGGCATGGAGCCAGATCTTTGGCCCCGTGTCTGTCTCCATTGAACCATTTTAGCGACGCGAAGGGGGCTTCCAGCTGCCCCACAGGAACACAGAGGCATCCCCAGGGGATGCTAAGCAGGGCCCGGCTTCCTCCCTCCCCTCTAGGAGTGTGTGTTGGGGGCAGGCTGGGAGCTGCCTCCCTGGGGACGATGTAGCTATCCCTAGAGCAGCCCCCCAACTGATCATTTCAACGTACAATGTCCAGGACAAAGAGGGATTCCCGAGCAGCGCTGGGCTGCGAAGTGAGGAACTCCGCGGTGCCGAAGAGATGCACGAGGCCTTTGTCCTGCCGCATGGTGAGCACGGGCGGTTTAGTTATTCGGATTTCAATAACCATCGGCTGAGACGGAGGCAACGACTCAGAGAGCTGGAGAGATTCCAAGGCAAAGATGATAAAGTGACAGGCCCACCCAGCCACCTCTCTGATCAGCCCCAACACAGGCTCTGGAGAACAGCACCCGCAAGCCCATAAAACTTCCAGGTTACCAGAAAAGTGATCTCCTGAGAAAAGCATGGCACTGGCATTGAATTGTGTGTTGATTGGAGAATGGTACCTGTCCCTTTCATTGGCATTCCCTGATTCTTCCGTGTTCCTTGGGCAAGCAAAACCTCTTCTTACATAACAGACACCTCCCCTTCTTAATCAATTAGCAGGTACAACAGCTGGTTCTTGTTATCCCCCCCCCCCCCCGCAATTTGAGCCGTATCCTGCGAGGGGTTCAGCACCTGTGACTCCCTCCAAAGTCAGTGGAACTACAGGCACTCAGCCACTCTTGGGATAAAGCCTGTAAGAACCACTAGTACCAGTCCTTCAACTTCCGTGAGCACCAAACTCATTCATTTTTGCCCAGCTATGCAGAAATGTGCTGCTGAATTGCTGCCAAAGAATGAAGCAGCGTGGTAGAGCTGCCACCAAAGTGACGCCGATCGCGGGTTTTTCTTTTTTTTTTTCCTTTGCCGCTTAGGGTGGCAAAAAAGCTGGAGCCGGCCCTGCATGCAGTCGCAGTAATTATGCAGGCAAATGTATCCACAATTCTGAAACACTGGGCTCTCAAAAATACCTGGATCTAAATTAAACCTGGTGAGACAATTCATCATTTTACTGAACGCCCATGATCTGTCTTGTTGATCAAACGAAGAGAAAGCAATGCTCGGTTTGGGGAAAGAGCCGAAGCAGGATCTGGTGGAGGAGGCACCACGCTGTCTGCTTCCACAGGAACGAGGGTGACCAGATGTCCCCATTTTATAGGGACAGTCCCAATTTTGGGGTCTTTTTCTTGTATAGGCTCCTCTTTTAGGTAATAATTGGAGATATACCAATCTCCTAGAACTGGAAGGGACCTTGAAAGGTCATCGAGTCCAGCCCCCTGCCTTCACTAGCAGGACCAATTTTTGCCCCAGATCCCTAAGTGGCCCCCTCAAGGACTGAACTCAGAACCCTGGGTTTAGCAGGCCAATGCTCAAACCACTGAGCTATCCCCTTACCCCCCACCCTGTCCTGATTTTTCACACTTGCTGCCTGGTCACCCTAACAGGAACCCTGAGATCCCTCACAGGCCAATGGGATAAATAAATAAAGTTCACCAACCATGGGGATCAAGGCGCCAAGTGTTGTCGTCGTTAATGGAGGAAGCCCAAGAATCTGCCAGTAAAAAGTTAAGAGGCAGTGAGACAATAGGCAACAGTTACATAGAAAACCTGAGATCAGTGGGCCCCAGCCTGAGGTGCACTGGAAAGAGGGCACAGGTAGGTTTCTACCCTCTTTCTTCTTCCTCGCCCCCAGGGCAGCTTTGGCCTCTGATCAAATTAGAGCAGCATCAGCTAGAGCTGCCCCCACGGGCCATTCTGGGGCCCAGCATGGTCACAACTCAACAAGCTCTTTCCCTCCGCCGCCTGGCCTCCTGGCTCCAACCCCCACACTCGGGGCACGTGGCATTGAACTAGGCAGCCAGGTTTGTGCCTCTTGCCACCTAGAGATTCCCTTCGACAAGGGAAATCTGAAGCTGGTCCATTTGGCAGCTTTGCTGCAGCATCCAGGTGTATGGTAGATAATGAGTTTCTGAATTTCTCTCATGGAATAAATTTCTTTCCTGCTCCAAGATATTCCAGGAGTTGGGAATTTATGCTCATGACTCCAGCTGCAGGGTCCCTGCAGGGGAATGATGTCACGGAGTGTGGGGAAGCCAGGGCCCTGCACCCCTCTTCCTCAGATTCACCGGGACTCTCAGCCAGCCAGTAAAACAGAAGGTTTATCAGATGACAGGAGCACAGTCCCAAGCGGAGCGTGTAGGTACAACCAGAACCCCTCAATCAAGTCCTTCTGGGGGGTTCAGGGAGCTTAGACCCCAGCTTGGGATTCCCTGCGTTGCACCCCCAGCCCAAGACTGAAAACAAAAACTCCCCCAGCAGCTCTCTCCCCCCTCCCCCTGCTCCTCCTCTCCTTTGTTCAGTCTCCTGGGCAGAAGGTGTCACTTTTCCCAACCCCCCTCCTGGCTCAGGTAGCCTCCTTCAAGGCAAGTCCCCCATCCCCAATGTAACCCCCCTGCGACATTCCCAGGTCAAATCCGCCCTGCTTCCTGCTCCGTCACAAATGATAAACAGGTATGGATGGATCTTGCCTGAACAGGTGTTCAGGTTTCCTTATTAGCCCCAAAGGAAAAGCCCCAACTTTGAATTGCTCACTATGGTCTCCGTGACATCAAGGTTGAGGGATGTTTGTATGAGAGTGAGCTCGGCACTCAGGAAATTCACTGACAGGGCCAGCTGGGTAGCGGAGTCCCTTTTCGGCGGCAGGGAGGTAAGAGCTGGGGGGTCAGCGGGAAGGTCAATGAGATCTCCACCCTCTTGCAGGACCGTGGTCTGAAAGGAGAGGTAGAGAGAGACACATTCAGCCATTTCCAGAGAGGGGCGCAGCGATCCAGAGGGTTTGCATTTGGACAATATGCAGGCCACTGGCTGACTCGCCTTGTTCTGTTGCTAGGATTTTATGTTAAGCAACAACATCAGTATAGAACGGTGGAGCAAGAGCACTGACAACTGGGGCATGAGATTGAGCAGCTTCCTTGTCCACAGAGCCCCCTGCTTAAGGCCACAGGGGCCCAGGCAGCACCTATGAGAATAAGGGTCCCTGTTATCCAAATCATCAGAGCCCCTCGCATCCCCTCACACCCAGCCCAGCAGTGGCGCTTACATTTAAATCCAGTTCTATGAAATCTTCACTCGTCACCGGTGGGCTCAGCAAAGCATAGCAGATGCTTCCAGCGGCGCCGACTGAGCTCAGGGCTGCAGAGAAAAAGCGAGAAGCCATTTAAACAGCAGCAAACGTGCCAAGTGCTGCAAACCCTCCAGCGGAGGGAACAGGACGCCCTCCCAACGAGGTTAGCCAACCAGTTACACAGGAAGGCAGTAACCTGAGTGCCTCTGCCCTCACTGCTGCCGAATGCTTGGGCCTGGTACAATCCGGGGCTCCCGATGGGATTTCCCTGTTGCTCTCTGCCCACATGAACAAGGCCTGTCATCTGGGCTCTGTAAAGCAGCCCACGCACGCTCTTTGGAGTTCTCTCCATCAGTTTCCCCACAGACCCTTCTGCCACCCCTGCAATGGTCCTAGTGGCCTGGAAGGCTCCATCTGAAACCTGAGCCAAAACCAATACACAGCCCTCTGCACTAGCCAGCCCTAGGAGAGAGTGAAATAGACCAGGAGAGGATTGGGGATTTATTCTCCAGAGGACCCTTAATACCCAACTATCTCTATGTGCGTGAAGAGCAATGAGTGTCTCCTTAGGCCCCACTTCAGGAAAGCACTTAAGCACATGCTCAAAGTTAAGCACATCTTTAAGTGCCCCAGGGGACTAACGCACTACTCCATGCTCAGCACCTGTTTCAGTGATGTACTAGAGAGGGCTGCCTTCGTGAACGGAGCCCTGATAGTGCAGCAATTGTGTGATCACCCTCCACCCCATTCCCTTTGTGGTACCAGGCCTTGTTCCGGGGGTGCCCTGAGAGAGCAGCCCCAGGGCTCCCAGGAGTGAAAGGACAGTGGCTGTGCCTGCAGCAGCACTCCTTGGCCTGCCCGCTCTGCCATCGTCCTTGGGTTTGCTCCGTGTTCTGGGAGCTACTGAGAGGAGGACAAGATGAAGCCACAACTTACAAACCAGGGTGGTGAACTTTTGGTTCACAAGGGTAAGCACAGCATCCACTGCTGGGCACAGCTACAAGGTGAGAGGAGACACAAAACTCCAGTGAGGCACAAGCAGGAACAAGACCCAGAGCTAGGCATTTTTTCTACTGTGAAGCTTTTGGATTCGTCGGTGCAGGGCCAGATTCTCCTCTAGCTTCCAGCAGTGTCCCAGTGGGGTGACTCCAGTGGAGCTACTGCCCATTTTACACCCAGGGCAAAGCCGAACCTTTGGCATCATGTTGTGCGATGGGCATCCCGCAGCTCAGAGCCTGGCCTACAGGCTCGGGCTCACGCTCCAGCACTAAAGCCAGCAGGGTAGAGGCTGCGGCTCAAGCTGGAGCTTGGGCTCCGGAGCGCCTCCCCAGAACGCCTCCCCGGCAATGTTTAGCGCCATAGCATGAGCCCGTCTGCAAACCCTGGGCGGGCTCCGAGACTCTCTGCTTGCTGTGTACACATACGCTAAGGGGCACAGCCTGGGCGGCTGGAGGTTGTGGTGGCTTTATGCACCTTTCTGCCCTCCCAATCCGGGGCTGTTTCGGGGCCTGGAGAGCCTGGGGAGACCTGTCTAAGTTACAGCAGCCTCCCCAAAGTGCCCTATGCCCACAGTAAATAGAACCAACCCTGCATGCTGTCCACCGCCCCCACCACCACACACACACACTCCGATTTAGTTAAACGTGTTTCTGATCAATTTAAGCTGAACTGAAAGAAGCCTGATTTAAACTGAAGTATGAGTGTTCACACAGCATAGTGCAGCGGCAAAAAATAGGAGTGTAAACGTGGTGGCACATGTCAGCAATGCAGGTATGTACCCAGGGTCCCTGGAGCATTGGAGAGTTGCACCAGTGCATCTACACTGCTATTTGCAGCTGTGCTAGCAAGGGTATGTCTACTCAAGCTGCAATCTCAGCTCCAGCTGGCAGTGTAGACGTGCTATCATCGGTCAACAACACACCTCCAGTTAAACAGCTGCAAACGTGTGTATAAGCAAGTCCCTAAATATTGAAGAAGAAGAAAAAAAGGGTTATCGAGACATGGTCACTCACCATCGTGACCACTGTAGGCAAATGTGTCCGTGTCACTTTGTCTGAGATTACAAGCTCTTTGGGACGACGACTGTGTCTTCATTTAGATTCGTAAAGACCTCAGCACATTGCGGGTGTTACCAGAAACAGACAAATACTAGAGCACACCCACTGTTACCAAAGTGTCCTACTTCAAATACCACCAGTACGAGAACTGTTTACTGACCGCCACCCCTGGGCAGTTACTCTCTGGAGGAAAAATGGGTAGTGGATGAACTACACAAACAGACTTACCATGTCTGGCAGGACTTTTTGAAGGGTGGTATCCAGGAACTTGTTCACAAGTTTGGGCAGCATGCTGGGCAAAAGTGGTAAAGAAAGAAATCAACAGAGTAAATAAAGCAATTCAAAATGACAACAGTTGCTGCGAAGCAAAAGGTCAGAGGATCAGCACCAGAAGAATCCAGTTGGCAAACTAGTCCGAAGTGTTTTGTGCCGGCTTTAAGCAATGCTAAAAGGTTCCCAGTCCTAGAAGAAGCTCCGTCATCCTGGAGACCATTTCAGTGCACGTAGATGGATACCGCCTGGAAATAGAGTCAGGTGTCTGTGGCTGAAATTCACTCCAGTACCGAGGGGTCAGCACAAGGCCATTGCTCTTTTCATCTAGCACTTGGTGCTCTGATTTTCACTCTGCCAGCACTGAGCTGGGGACCTGCCCTCATGGTTATAAGTGTTAAGTATTACAAACAGTGGCAAACCTAGTGAGCATTGTCTGCCATAGAAGAGGCTAAATCTCGGGCACTCACCTGCTGGGGAGATTGGTTTTAACACTAACGAGAGAAATCTGGCAGTCGCCAACGCTGAATTTGGGGCAACCCGAGTCATCCTGCGACAGTTTGTTCTTGGCGGTCATGTTCGCAACCACTGTGATTTCTATATTTCCACCTATAAAGCTGCACAGAGCAAACTTCAGTTACCTCTGGTGAATTCTGTACTTACATCATCCTCCAGGGCGACCAGCTAGCATCCAGAAGGTGCTGATTGGCTCAGGGTCCATGCCAGCTGACCTCCTCCTTCTGATGCCTTAATGTAGGGCTGCTTAACCTGACCTTCCAGCTTGCTAAAGGGAGGGGGGACTTCTGGGGTGGTCCCAGGGAGTTGCTTTAGGGAAATGGTTAAGAAATCACTGCCCTAGAGTCCGTGTGCATTGAGTCTAAGGCGACATGTCTAGCACTGCTCTGGACTGTTTATCTCCTGGCAATAAAACCCCTTAAAACTCTCCTGCTTCTTGCTCATCTTCTGGCTACCTGATTTTATGGAAACCTCGAACGTACCCTTTGGCTAGGGACGTAGCGCTAACGCTATAGCCACACTGGCCCACGCACGCTGAGCTGGTGAGAGAGGCAGGCAATGCCGAATGCCGGAGTGGTGAGAGCTGCTCCTCTGGAAGAGACGGTTCTCCATCAGATCAATGCACTGTGCCTCTGGAAAGGCAGACAGAGGAGCCAGAACGGATGCTGGAAGCACCAGGGAGGGTACGAGATACAAGTCCAGCCTGGTGGCCTTTGCCATGCCAGGGGTGACTTACACATGGAGTCTGTTTGATACGGTGCAGAGGGCCCCCACACCAGCACCTACCACCCTTTCTCTTCCTTAGCATTGCAGCTCTCAAGCCCAAACTAATCCCGTGTTTGCCAAATGCTCTCAGCTCTGGCTAACCCATCTGCAGAGCATGCCACATGCCGGCCACTGCACTTCAGGTGTTGAACATTTCTGCAGAAGATGGGAAATAAACATGTTGCATTCCTTGCTGTCCCGAATATAATTGTTTTTAATTCCTTATCAGCTTCCTGGGATCATTAACTCAAGGAACAGTTTACCCAACAGATCTGCTCACACGGTGCATTTTCCCAGGTTCCCCAGGGAGACTTATTTGTTTTCAAATATTCTCAGTTCAATACGAATTGTTGAAAAGGAACGTCACCTTCTCACACCGCAGGCAGGATTGCACTCACCTCTTCCCAACGATGGTTATGCGAATTAATACAGCCATGAAGAGCCCAGTCCCTGGTAAGAATGTCAGTGTTATCTCAGGGGGCTGAAAATCTTTAACTTTGACCCTATGGGATAAAACCAGGTGAGCAGTTAGGAGAGCCGGTGCCTGCACTAGTGAGACCGGAGTCTAAAGGGATACAAATCCCGTCAGGATTATTCCATTTGTCATTGCAGCAGCCAGGGGCGGCTCTAGACATTTCACCGGCCCAAGCACAGCAGCATGCCGTGGGGGACGCTATGCCAGCCGGCGAGAGGGCAGCAGGCGGCTCTGGTCGACCTCCCGCAGGCACCCACCGGAGCCGCAGGACCAGCGGACCCTCCACAGGCACGCCTGCGGGAGGTCCACCGAAGCTGTCTGCCACCCTCCCGGCAGCCGGCATAGCCCCCCCCCCCCCAAGCACGTGCACGTGGCACGTGCATGCCACCCCAAGCACGTGCTTGGCATGCTGAGGCCTGGAGCCACCCCTGGCAGCAGCATCTAAGGGCTCCGGTCAGGGATCAGAACCCCAAGTGCTGTAGAGACACGGAACTAAGAGATGCGCCCCTGTCGTGAAGTGCACAGACTAAATAAGAAACCTAGAACCCTTGGTGACTGGCAGACCACGTCTCCATGGCCTATGCAGAGGTTTCGTATGCAGGTCAAAAATTCCTAAACAAACGGGACAAGTTATAGTAATCAGAGAAGTGTAGACCTGAAAGGGACCTCGAGAGGCCATCGAGTCCATCCCCCTGTGCTGAGGCAGGACCAAGTAAACCTGGACTATCCCTCACAGGCATTTGTCCCACCTGTCCTTAAAACACTCCAACGCCAGGGATTCCACAACCTCCTCAGAAGCCTGTTCCAAAGCTCAGCTACCCTCAGAGGGAGAACGTTTTCCCTAACATCTGACCTGAATCTCCCTGGCTGCAGATTGAGCCGATTACTGCTTGTCCTGCCTTCAGTGCACATGGAGAACAATTCATCACCGTCCTCCTTAAAACAGCCCTTAACAGATTGGAAGACTTATCAGGTCTCCCCCAGTCCTTTTTTCTCAAAACTAAATATTCCCAGGGGGTTTTAACCTTTCCTCATAGGACAGGGGTTCTCGACTTGTAATCCTTCTTGTTACTTTTTTCTGGACTCACTCCCCACATCTCCCCCAAAGTGGGGTGCCCAGAACTGGGCACAGGACTCCAGCTGAGGCCTCCCCGGTGCTGAGCAGAGCAGCACAATTACCTCCGAGGTCTTGTCTTGCTAACACACCCTCGATTTCTATTGGCCTTGTTTGCAACTGCATCCCACTGTTGTCTCATATCAGTGGCAATGGAGTCTTCCTAGAAGTGGCGGGGCCAGGAGGCCCCATCCCTCCTTTTCCCCCACAAGGTCCTGTCCCTCAGCCAAGCCAGAGCTGGGCCAGGGAACCCGGGCGCCTCTATCTGCCCGGGGCTGGGGGCCCAAGAGCAGCCCCTGGCTCGTGTCCCCAGGCCCCAGTGGAGGGTCCATGGTTCCCCACAGCTGCCCAGGCTCCCTGGGCCGCTCTTCCCTGAGCTGGGCTCCAGCTTCTGGCCTGACCAGGAGGCAGAGCCTCTGGGGGAAGAGAAGGGGCAGGGGCCAGGCCCACCCACTTTCAAAAGTGGGAGGGACATGGCCCCTTGGCCCCCTCTGTTCTGGCACCCCTGACTCATATTCAATTTGTGATCCACTACCCTCCCCCCCGCAAGATCCCTTTCAGTGTTACCACCTAGCCGGTTATTCCCCATTTTGCACTTGATTTTTT
This sequence comes from Mauremys mutica, assembly GCF_020497125.1. Lineage (NCBI taxonomy): Eukaryota > Metazoa > Chordata > Testudines > Geoemydidae > Mauremys > Mauremys mutica. Next base: position 1,866,847 of record NC_059084.1, read on the forward strand.
TTCTTCCTAAGTGAAGTATTTGGCATTTGTCTTTATTGAATTTCATCTTGTTGATTTCAGATCAATTTTCTTGGTGTCACCCACAGATTCTATAAGCGTACTCGCCACTCCATTATTCCAAGCCATTAATGAAAATGTTGAACAGAACCAGACCCTGGGCAGACCCCCCGTGGGACCCTGCTAGATACATCCTCCCGGTTTGACAGCAAACCATCGATACTACTCTGAGTAAGAGTCTTTCAACCAGTTATGCACCCAACTTCGAGTAATTTCGTCTAGACCACATTTCCCTGGTTTACTTATAAGATCATCATTTGGGACTGTCTCAAAAGCCTCACTAAAATCAAAGGTTTCCGAGTAGCAGCCGTCTTAGTCTGTATCCGCAAAAAGAACAGGAGGACTTGTGGCACCTTAGCAACTAACACATTTATTTGACCCATTCACTCCCAATCTTTATTTAAACCTAATTTAATGGTGTCCATTTTTCCAATTCAGCAGTCTCTCGTTGGAGTCTGTTTTTGAAGCAAAACTCCAACAAAAATACTTCAAACACAGAATTAATTTGCAAACTGGACACCATTAAATTAGGCTTAAAGAAAGACTGGGAGTGGATGGGTCATTACACAAAGTAAAACGGTTTCCCCATGTTTATTTCTCTCCCCCCCTCCCTTCCTCACAACTTCTTGTCAACTGCTGCAAATGGGACGTTCTGATTACCACTACAAAAAGTTTTTTTCTCTCCTGCTGGTAATAGCTCACCTTAACTGATCACTCTCGTTAGAGTGTGTATGGTAACACCTATTGTTTCATGTCCTCTGTGCAGGGCCGGCTCCAGACCCCAGCACCCCAAGAGCGGCAGGCGGCTCCGGTGGACCTCCCGCAGACGTGCCTGCGGATGCTCCACCAAAGCCGCGGGACCAGCGGCCCCTCTGCAGGCACGTCTGCGGGAGGTCCACCGGAGCCGCAGGACTGGCGACCGGCAGAGCGGCCCCCGCGGCGCGCCGCCCTGCTTGGGGCGGTGAAATTACTAGAGCCGCCCCTGCCTCTGTGTATATTATATATCTTCCTACTGTACTTTCCACTACATGCATCCGATGAAGTGGGTTTTAGCCCATGAAAGCTTATGCTCAAATACATTTGTTACTTTCTAAGGTGCCACAAGGACTCCTGTTCTTTTTACTAAAAATCAAAGTAGACCATGTCTTCAGAGCCCGCCCCCCCACATCTACAGAAGGAAATGAGGTTGACTTAGCATGATTTGCTCTTGACAACTCCACATTGGCTTTTACTTATTTCCCTATTATCCTCCAGGTGCGTACAAACTGGTTGTTTAATAATTTGTTCCAATATCTTTCCAGGTGTTGAAGTTAGGCTGACTGGTCTGTAATTCCCTGAGTCCTCTTTGTTCCCATTTTTAAAGATCAAAAGTATTATGTTTGCCCTTCTCCAGTTCTCTGGCTAAATGCAAACAGTGTCTCCTGATGTGGGTGATGCTGAATCTTCGATTTAACTTCAGCCTCTAGTCCCTTCTGTATCTATCAGTGAACTTCTGATCTATGGCCACCCTGTGTTACAGAAACTTCCTGTGTCTACAACAAACTCCCTAGCAAAGTAAGCAAGAATTAACCTCTGATCTGCTTTGAAGCAGCAGTTCACATGCTGTGTTGCCTTCAGGTGATGGCATCTCCATATGTTTGTAAGGTGACACTAGCATGCTGCTTTCCATTAAAATCACACTTCTTAATGGCTCCAGATTCATTTGCTGCTCCTCTGGGCTGATGCTTCCACACCTAATGCAAATAGCTAGCATTTTTCACCTGCAGAGCATTGACATAATGCTTGACAGGTTGAGTTCAACTCACCCTGAAATGCCCTTGATGGGTTTGACATCTGGCTGCTTTTTAGTTGCAGCTGCTGCCAGTTTCTGAAGAATGTCGCTCTCAGTCATTGCATCGGAGACAGCTGGAATATTTCCACAAGACAAGGTGTGGTTAGCACAGATGCCTCATCAGCAGGGATGGAGATAAGTGGGGAGGGAATCTTGTCAGGGAATTCAGGAAAGCATGCTGTGTAAATCATTCAGCTGCATGGCAGTCCTATCCCAGTAAACACAGGTGTGGTTGAGAAGTCTATGATGACAGTCATATGGCAAATTACAGCAATCTTTGCAGTCACTTCAGTGTGGCTGACTTCTGTGCAGGGGGTTCCACCTGAACCACCATCTGTTGTGTGTGCATTTTAATTCTAGACATGAAATAGATTTTACTCAGCTGCCCACAGACAATGCCCTCCCCCTTCATCCTACCCATCAGGCCATCACGTAGCTAGAACCTGCAGTTCTCCCGTCTGTGGGCATTGGTACATTGTCCCACCTCTGGAGAGCAGAACATGCATTTCTCCATGTGAGCGACTTTTATTGCAGGTTATGGAAAACAGCAAACAAAGGAAAAACAAACATGAAGAGTTTGATTCTCGGGCCTGCCTGTGCTGTGCTCTGTACGAGGTGTCAGGTGGCTTTATACCCCTTCAGCACTTCCACCTTCCTATCCTAGGGCTAGCTTGGCCTCTAGCATGCTTAAAGTAGCCGCAGGGCTTCTCTACGTTATGCCCAAGGGGCTGGTCTGGCCTCTGGGAATTGGGGAAGCTCATTGGTGCTTTGGCCATGTGCCACATATGTGGGCTGCGCAAGGGGGCAGCTCTGGTTCTACACCTGGGGATTTCCCCAGCGCCCGGCTGGGAATTCTCAGCCATCCAGACAAATGGGCTTTACTACCCTTTGCACCACAGAACAGCACACAGTTGCTATCTTGAACCCAGGAGTCCCCATATTAGAGAGCCCAGGAATTCACTGTCACATTCTGCAGCTGAAGTTAAACATGTGGCTGCAGCCTCAAGGGGACATTTCAAGGTTGTGGGCACAGAAAACAGGACGGCGCCAATCTCCTCTTTCCCACAGCCACATGCACCAGCCACACCAGCCTGATGCTCTGCACAAATGTGAGGGGTTCGCTCCAGGCACAGCTGACTGACTCATTGCGCAACACACTTATTGACTCACCACGATCTATTGTTCCAAGATCAATCTTCAGGATGGCCCCAGGGGCATCTGTTCTTTGAGATGTAGCCAGCCAACCACAGGAGAAGAAAATGCACCAAATCTTTAACATCTTTGGCTCCAGCACCTTCCAACGAGCAACGTGCGAACAGATGGGCTGAAATGAGACTTCCGCTAACATGACCAGAAAGAGACTTTGCTAGGCTGAGTTCATCACTGCAGCAGAGCAAATGCAGTAGCTCCAGGGTCAGACTCCACTGACGTCAAAAGAGTTACCCAAGGCTAAAACCAGCACGTGCGGAGAATCAGCCCCGAGTGATTTTACCTACAGAAATACAGTTTGAAAGCACAGTTTAAGGTGCATTTGAATCAGCTCTTGTGGGGGGTGGGAGAAGAGACTCCTACAGCACCTATTTAACTTGCCCCATACAGACCCAGGTTGTAAGCGCATTTCCTGAGCACACGAGGTACAAGGCAGTGGAGAATCAGGCCCTGAGAGTGTATAAAAAAAATATTTTTCCTAGTGTTGCAATAGCACTAGAGACATTTCATCGGGACGTTTCATGCTCTCACCTGGCCAGGCTGTTGTCCAGTGGTAGGTTTCTCAAGAGCTGCCAGAGCCTTTCCCGTCAATATAGATGGGGCAGCCTTTATATACCACAATTCGGAGCAAAAAGGAGGAAAAACGAAAAGAGTGATTAGACCGGAGCCGATTGTTGGGATGTAAAACTAACTCCCGTGTGGTTTCTGACATCTTCCAATGTAAATAATTTTGCTAAGAAACGTGAAAGTCTGGGAAAGTCGTTAAGTCTGAGGTATCAAGTGAATGTTCCTCGTGTGCACGGAGCCAACACTCTTACTCAACAGCCATGCAGAGCTGCCTGGGAGATTTGCATGCAAATCCAGAAGAGCAGGGTAAAAAAAGAGATGCTGGAATTGGCCAAAAAAGTGAGATGAATGAATGTAGGGAAGGAGGGAAGTGGAGACTCAAAGGATAAATTCTGCTGGGGGGGAAGGACACTCGTGCTTAACTGTGAACCTTTCCCATGTGATTAGCATGGCACATGTTCCTGAGCGATGGCAGAGGTTACACCAGCGTCCAGGTGGAAACAGGGCCCGACCCATGGTTTAGTGAAGTCGGTGGAAATGATTTCAATGGGTTTTGGATGAGGCCCATAATGAAGAGAGGTCTCATGGACAGAGCAATGAATTGAGAGCCAGGACTCGTGAGCTCTGCTACAGCACGTCGCTGGGAGAGCGGAGCTCACAGCTGATGTTTTGGGTCAGTCACACCAGTGTTTGCGACTTGATATTTATGACCTGCTCTCAAAGGAAGAGAGTGGAGAGAGACTCATTGCAGGAGTGCAAGGGGGGAAAACTAACATGACTCTCTTTAAGGGGCTGAATATTCAGTTTGTTAAAACAATCTCACCTGCCTCCCTCTCTCTTCCTATCATTTCTAATTCCTGTCCTTCTCGGACCCCAGCAGGAGTGGAAGTGGAGCGGTGTTTCTGTGATACTGCCAGTCCGGACAAAACCCAGAATTGCAAGAAAATGCTGTTTTTACTCCAGTTCTAGCCCAATTTTGTCACGATTGACATAAGGTCTGAATGAACAGAACCACCCTAAAACTGGATCTTTACATCTTCCATACTGATTTCTCTCTATCCAGCTCTCTGAATCTGGCTAAGTAGTTCGACCTTGCTCGGACCTGTGGCATCTGAGAGTCTGCTCAGCTGACTGTTTCAAGGTTTACCCATCATTCCTGTCAGATGCGCCATTGACTTGGCCATGTGCACCCCTGAAATTGAAGTTGCTGAATTATTTCTGTCCTCTGCATTATTTTTATGTAAAAATGTGTTTCCTGAAGCTTATCTCAGTATCTTCCTCTGAGTGGCAGGCCTGGCCTGGTGGCTTTCTATCGCTGCTAAGCCCAGTTTGGGAGGTTTCTTTCTTATCTATTAGGAATTTAAGCTTAAGTGCCCATCAAGTCAGAAAGATGCTTTTGTGCTGGTAACTTGATCAGTCCTTAACTCGATGTCATCTTATAGGGTAAGTCCTCACTTGGACAGTCAGGTACAGAATGGCTCAACAATAAGAGAAAATCCACATCTAAATAACAGGGAGGCGTCTTATCCCCTCAGCTTACCCCTCAGCCAGACTCTTTGCACAGGTTAAATTAACAATATGCATGTGACTAAGTCATAAGTGCAACTTTGGAACTTGCCACTGGTATTAGCTACATGGGCCGACACATCAAGCCAGGGCCATCCTCCCAGGTGTCCCTCCCCCCCACACAATTTTTGGGCATCCCTTCACTTGCTAGCAGTCTGAGGTGGAGGCAGAGAGGACAGTAACTGAACACCACAAGGAAGGCTTGTCCCAGTATTTCAGCCCAGACGAAGTAGGAAGTCCTGGAATTCTCAGAACAAAGTCTGTTGCTTTGTACGAGATTTCAAATCTACTTCCAAGATCAAAGAGGGGGGGGGGGAATTGTTCATTTCAACAGAGTTTTACAGGAACTGTTATGATGTTTTTCATTTTTTTTTCAGCTGAAGTTCTTTGCCAAATTCAGCTCAAAATTTGCAAATAGATTCGGTGCACTCCCCCTGTATTTTTGAATAAAAATTTACTATTTGCTGGAAAACATTCAGCTAGCTCTAGCCTGAAAGCAGCTTAACTGTGTCTGTTCTTAGTGAGGAAGCCTGACATCCGCCAGGAGGAAACGGAGGCTGCCCCAGTTGTTGGTGGCTTTCAGCAAATGCTGGTCACTGTGTCCTGGGGCTCTCTCGATGCACCCATAGCAATCTCGTCGCAGTGCATGGCTGTACTCCGGGAAGTGCTGCTGCTCATAAGCTTGGCGTTTTCACTGGGGCAGATTCAGCGGGTGCTTTGTGGTCCTTGCTCAGACAAAACGCCCATTGAAGTTAATGGAAGATTTCCCCGAGTGGAGGATAAAGGCATGACCATGTGCTCATGCAGCAGAACAAGGATGAACACCAGAGGGAGAGCCAGGACTGGATGTCTCTCTCTACAAAATATGCTCTAAGTCAACCATAATGACCAGTCTTCATGACAACCACGAGGTGGAGATCAATGGGCTGTGATTATGCGGGGTCCCTTCTGGCCTTAAAAATCTATGCACTAGCAGCCAATCAGCAAAAATAAATCGAACTCTACCCTGGTTTAGGATGAAGGCTACAAATGCCTTTGAAGGTGTGAGGTTGGATTCTGCAGCAAGATACCAGCAGTAAATGAAGCCAGTAGCAAAGGGGTCAGTTGAGGGTAATCTGTACATCTCCTAGAAAGGACTTGCAGGCAGAAATGCTCCACTCAGGGAAGCCTTTGGCACTTCAGAGAACGTGGATGTTCAGCTGGATGGATGATCCCACTCTCAGTTCTATTGGAGCCAGGATGCTGAACAAACAGAAGAGGAACACCCGGCTGAGTGATTCCTGGCTTTCCCAGACAGCCCAGAACCTCAGCCACTGACACCAGGAACCAGTGAATTGGTTCGTTCCATTCAATGAGATTGCACTGACAAGAGTGGGTTAAACAGCAGCCTTTGGCCATTAACGTTCTCATCCATCAAATCAGTGGTTTGAGCATTGGCCTGCTAAACCCAGGGCTGTAAGTTCAATCCTCAAGGGGACCACTTAGAGATCTGGGGCAAAATCAGTACTTGGTCCTGCTAGTGAAGGCAGGGGCTGGACTCGATGACCTCTCGGGGTCCCTTCCAGCTCTATGAGGTAGGTATAGCTCCATAAATTTACTTACATCCTATTGTCATGCCGCTGGATACCAGTAACTTCCACTGACCTTTGTGTGCTTTGGTCTCCAGCTGTTTTAGAAGTGGGAAAGCTGTCAACATTCAGCACCCAAATCTCTTTGCCTTAGAGCCCCATTGCAAGGGCCTTGCACAGTGTATCAGGCTCTTGAAATGAATTAACAGGAGCTCTTTGGAGCAGGTATGCAGCACCTGGCACACGGCAGCCCTGGTCCATCACCGGAGCTCCTGGGCACAATCTCAAAAACAATACCCGAGCCCTCAGCCCTCTGCACTCCCCACCCAACATAACAGCCCTGCAATGACACAAGGCAACACACTCACACTTTGGCTCGGAGGTGGAGATCAGTGAGGAGACACAGTTGAACGCCAGTGTGCGGGACGAGTTCCACCAAGAACTGAAAATTCAGAACATTTATCCTGCAGGGATGAGACTGGTGTCATTAGGAGAAAATCTCAGCTTTCCCTTAACACAATACGTACATTTCTAGCCCTCATGGCTGCAGAGAAACATCTGAAAACCTGACCTTTAGAAGCTCAAAAGCCAGGAGCCAAATAAAAATAACCCAACATGTATTCTGACAAAAAATCTCCTGATTTTTAGGCCAATCTCGTGACATTTGGGGGGCCTGACTCCTGCTCTTTGCATGCCTGAGGTTGGCAATAGATGACCCTCCATTTTAGAGGTTTGGTGCGGTTTGTGCAATCCCAACAGACCCTGGTTGTCAGTGGGTGGAATTGAACCTGGGACCTTGGGAGCTTAGTGCATGAGCCTCTGCTGTGTGGGCTAAAAGGCAACTGGCTGTTAGGTAAGGCTGTAGCGCAGACTCATTAATTGCTCTCTCTCTCTCTCTAAGTGGTCTCAGTGTCACTAGATGGGACAGAATCCCACACCCAGAAGGTGTGTGGGTTACATATGCGCATCCTTAGTAATCCCCTTTGGCCTAGAACTGGTTCCTGAGGTCTGGTTCCAGAGGCTGGAAACCTTCTGGGAGCAGCAGGCATCGTATTTATGCCACTGCATGGGAGTGAATTTCACCTTTAGCGAGCACACCTGGAATGAGCTGTTCAGGGGCTTGACTCACACTACAATATTCAAGACTGATCCAAACAGGCCTTTTTGGCCAAAGAAATCCTGGATGTCTATGATCAGAATAGCCTGCTGCAGGGCGGCCCGGCCAGTCTGACACGCTCTGGAAACACAACACACTTGGTAAGGACACTCCATGGGAAGGAGGAGGAGTTATGCTGGGCACCACTTACCCAGTGCATGCAGCATCTCTGCTATCAACAAAGACCTAGCTGGAAACCAGCTCTAGGACAGCATGCACTAGAAATCAAGCCCAAACGAGTGGCTAGAGAAGAGCAATGACGACAGTTTTCATCATGAATAGTGGCTGCTAGAAATGCATTCCCTTCTTCTGGTTGAGAATCATTTGCAAATCGAGTCTGATTTCTTTGAATAGGTTCAACATCAATCAATACTTGCCAAACGGTTTGAGACAAACAGGCCCAGACATAATCAGCGTAGTTCCACTGAAGTCAGTAAAACTACACCAATTACACTGGGCAAGGATCCAGCCCCCAACTTTTAGACAAGCGACTGTGTGTGAACTGCTCACTGTTCTACTAGGAGCAGCCTTGGTCCCGTGAGGTGGTTTCTGCTCGTTGACTAGCTGATTGCAAGGTTTTAAACATGAGACTAATTGTGGTGTTTAGATGCTGCTTGTGATGATTAGAACTGGGAGCACTGGCTGTTGGGAGTCTGAAAGGACAGGAAACAGGGATGAGGGAGGGGAGTTGAAGAGGCAGAGTGAGAGTTACAGAGGGTGCAGCAGCAGCTTGGTAAAGAGGTTTCCACTGTAAAAATAAAGTCCTGTTGAAGCTTGTTAGTACTTTGCCTGGTTGACACAACACTAATGGACGACACATGGTGATGAGCACATTTTGCAAAGCGACACATCACTCAGGCTGAAATCTGTGAAGATGCTGGGATTTGCAAACAAACACTTTCCCAAGTACCCACTGGCTGTCCAAATGCCCCCAATAGCCCCCAGCAAGACCCCACTGATCACCGTGAACCAAACCCGGGGTCCAACTTTGCCAATACTTTTGGGAATTTAAGGTTTTCAAAATCGGCTCAGTCCCAACATGGCGCAGATGTCAGAGTGCAGCGAGCAGATATTCCAGTGACCACAGTTCTTCAGAGGCCACCGTGGATGGGCCATTCCCAGTGCTTGGCAGATGAACGTGACAAGATGATGTAAAGACAGGGGCGGCACCAGACGATTTGTGAGGTTCCTTTTAAAGTA